>NC_134868.1:40185673-41385673 GCF_049852395.1 Peromyscus maniculatus bairdii
ACATCCTGAGCTGGCAGCAGAACTTGGCAGTGTAATCTATTTTGCAGCGGTTTTCCAGGCATGCAAAATGTGACAGGCTCATGGAGGCTCACAGCCTGGTTCCAGAAAGCTTTGGGACCAAGAAATGTACCACAGGGTGGAACTGCTTCTGAAGGGGTCCTGAAAGGCTGTGGCATGAAGCTTTCAATGTGAAGTCCAAGTTGTAGTGGAGACCCCAGGATGCTGGAGATGCCAATACCATCGAGCATCTGATGAGGATAGCTGTAGGCATGGAGTGGAATCAGCCTGAGGGAGAGAGGTCGTATGTGCTACAGAACTGGACTAGGGATAGATACTTAATCCTATGGGAACATAGATAACACCAACATACACCCAAATGCTGGAAATGGAGTTGTAGGATTTGGTATTTGCCCTGATCTCGATTTTTTTTTTCTGGCCCCTTTTCCCCATTTTGAAATGGGAGTGTATATTCTATTCCAGTGCACACTGGAAGAATGTGATCTGATGTTTAAAAAAAATTACAGGGGCTAACAATTAAGAAATTATCTTAAGTCTCAGGAGAGACTGAAGTTTGAGCTTTTGTGCAATGATAGAACTGATAAGGATGGGGACTCTAACGGATGAGCTGAAGGAATTTTGTGCAGAGGGTTGGCCATGAGCCTTTGAGGACCAAGCATGGGATGCTATGAGTTAAGTGATGTATTTGGATGTTAAGCTGAGGGTTGAGCTTGTGATGATTAATCTTCATTATCAACGTGACTGGATTTGGAGATCTACCCATATGTGCATCTTTGAGAGAGTTTCCAGATAAATTTAACTGAGGAGGCCTGTGGGCAGTACTATCTCAGAGTCAGGGGTGCCGGACTGGATAAAAAGAAAAGATAATAAGAGGAAGCCTGTTGAGTACCAGCATTCCTTTCTGTTTCCTGAGTGTGGCTGTATAGCAATCAGCTGCCCTTTGTTCCCACTGTTATGTCTTCCCACCAGGGTGGATTATATCCATCCCTAAACCACAAGACAAAAGTACATCTTTCTTCTTTCAAATTGCTTCTGTGAGGTATTTCGCGGTGGCACCGAGTGAAGTAACTGATACAGTGGTCCATCTTGTTCTAAGGGATATAAGAGAGTCTCCTTGGAAATGGTGCATTTCTAGCCAGTTAGTGGTGCTGCATGCCTTTAATCTTAGCACTCAGGAGGCAGAGGCAGGTGGATCTCTGTGAGTTTGAGGCCAGCCTGGTCTACAGAGCGAGATCCAGGTCAGCCAGGTCTACGCAGAGAAAATAAACAAACAAAACCCAGAAAACCAAACCAAGCAAACAAAAAGGAAAATGCTGCATTTCTGACAGGGTAAGGTGTTAGTTTTATGTGGCTCTGTGTTATTCATTGAGCAGCGCTGTTTATCATGTGAGAAAAGCCACGAGGTACAACAAAGCCCACTATAAGAGTTTATTAAGGAAAGATGTGCTTAGGCCCATGGCAATGGTTGTGCAAGGAGAGAGAGAGGAAGAAGAGAAAGGGGGAGGAGTCTGTGACCTGCTTTTTATGGACTCTCCTGTACATGTGCATATGGGCTTATGTAGCTACACCACACATGTGCATAGATTACATGATCACACTGTGTGAAAATTACGTGACCATGCAGCTCGTGGATTATGTAGGACGTGAGGCCCTGGGATGACTAAGCCTCTTGCTTGGCTACTGGACAGTGTATGTGTGGTCATGTAGCTGGGGGAGTGGTCAGTGGCTAGGAATTCCAACATAAGGGAGAGAAGAAAGGAAGTGTGGAGGAGAGTTTAGTTCTGAAGCAGAGGTGAGGAATATAGAGAAGATGCAGGAATGTAAATAATATGTAAATAAATAGAAATTGATATGAGAAATAATATGAGAGAAATAATGCTCATCTTTTTAAGATTGTGGACTTTGTCCCCAGACCATATAGAGTTTCTAAGCACAGGTATTAAAGAGTTTCCATTATACAAACATCACAACTGTTATGTGGATAGTGCACTGAAAGGGACTTGAAATACATGGTGGGAGTCAAGGTAGAGTTCCATGCAAGACTGTAAGTAGGCATGGACTAGGGTGGAGAATGGAGTGAAGAGAAGAGATGGACTTGAGAGTGTTTTGGAAGCATCTGTGAGGCTCAGCTCTGAAAGGGGAGTACTACCAGACAGAAGTAAGGGATTGCATGGTAGGTAATGGGATCCAGAAGAGAAGGCAAGTTCAGTGTGGTGTTGGTATATCCAAATAGAAATAGGAAGTAAGCCCTCGAATGCATGGAGAAGGAAGTGGAATAGATGTATAGATTGGGTTGTGACTCTGGCATATTAGGGCATGGATGTGATGTTTTTTGGGCTCCAAAGAATAGATAAGATTGCTTAGTGAAGGAGCACCCAACTTGAAGAAAAGGGTTAGAGAATAAAATATACCCAAGAGTGATCTTTAAAACTGGGGTGTGGGCATAAAACAGGGTGACATGAAAGGGCAACTAGAGGGGAGACAAGGATGTCTGGAAACAGTTTAGGGTAGGAGTGGTCAGGTGATCAGAGTCCCTAGAACATTCTTTCCGGATGATTAAGAAAGGACATCCCAAGCTGGCATTTTGTGGAATGCTGCAGACACCTTACATCGAAAAGTGAGCACTGCAGTTAGCAGCAGGGAAGATTTCTAAGACAGTTTTGGCCAAGCACCAAGGGTGGATCCCAGACAGGAATGTGTGAAAGTACTCCGAATAATTAAGATCGAGACAGCCATAGTTTATTTATTTAAACCTAGCAGCAAGACAAGACACTTTTTAAAGGAGGCTTTTTTTTTTCCAGAGAGAAAAGGATAGCCATGGAATAGTTATACACAAGAGATTTGATGGATAGTCTGCATAAAGTAATGTTTTTGCAAAGTCACCATTAAGTTTTATGGAGTGCCATTAAAATGTTGCTGAAGGTCACACACACACACACACACACACACACACACACACACACACACACACACACACACGCTTTCCCTTAAGCTGACTTGACAACCACTGTCTCTAGAGCTGGTACCCAGCTCCTATGAGAGTATGATACAGTGTCACACGAACACCTGTGAAGTGACAGCTATCAATCTAATTTAAAAGAATATTTGAGTCAAACAGTTCTCGAACCATGTCTTAGGTGGACATAGGAGCTAACCTCTATCTGAAACTACAACTTAGCATTTTAATGAGTAATGGATTTTTGACCAGAGTTATTCTGACAGTAACTGAGTGCCTTTTCCTGCCCATCTGTATGCAGCCTTTTATTGCCTAGGAAGAGGCTGGATCACTGTAATGATAGCTATTATTTATATAAGGAGTTTGAGCCACCACGGAGGAATGATTGTGAATCCCGTGCTTTGTTCATTTGTTAGTAAACACATGAAACAAGAATCGTGTTTCTGTAGAAGATTTTATTTTGGCTTTGTTTTTTTTTAGATTGTGTTTTCCTAATTTTAATACAGTGCAATGAAGCCAGGGCTTATATTTTTGAAAACTAGATATTATAAATCAAAGGAAATAGAGAAAACAATAAAAAGGAAATCTTGAAAAATTAAGAACAAATGCTCTGCGAAGTCTCACATCAGCCAGGGGCTTCTCAGTCTCGTGGACCCCGGGGAATCATTGATTGGATTATTGGGCCAGAAGTTGTGAATTTGGGGCAGACTAGTGGTTTGTACACGAAGATATGCTGATTCCCAAGATGTAGTCCTA
The DNA here is from genome assembly GCF_049852395.1 of Peromyscus maniculatus bairdii. Taxonomy (NCBI): domain Eukaryota; kingdom Metazoa; phylum Chordata; class Mammalia; order Rodentia; family Cricetidae; genus Peromyscus; species Peromyscus maniculatus. Next base: position 40,189,404 of record NC_134868.1, read on the forward strand.
GAGATAATATTTCATGTGAACTTTCATGGCCTAGATTCCTAGAGAAAATAATCATTTGGTCCACAGTTTGTCCCAAGAATCTCTAGTTTGGAAAGTAGTTAACTAAGAAAGTACTTAGGTTTGAGAGCCCTCGGACTCTGTGTTTCCAAATAATAAAGCTGAAGATTCTCTGGAAAAGTATCAGAAAATAGGTAAACAATGCAGACTTGGAATTTACTGAGTTTGTATTGTAGTTTAATTTTTTTTAAATAGTCTACCATGCTTATTCCTTAACATCAATCTTGCAAGATATATCCAATTTTAACTCAAGATTCAGAAAGATTTATGGAGTTTTAAAGGTCATGTCTTAGCTACCCGGAGGCAGAACCTTTATTTGCATTTAGGTCGTTTGGTCTGCTGTTAGAACCATGGGGGTTTTCAGAACAAGATGCTGATAGAATTCCAGTCCCATCCTCTGGGAGGGGATGTTCCCTTGCCTCTCCGTTGCGGTGTATCCACTGCCAAAGGCCGAATTTCTTACTGCTCTGTAAAGAATGTATGTACATGCAGCTAGACAGTGGTGCTGCTCACCTATAATCTCAGCACACAGGAGGCAGAGGTAGGTGGAGTTCTGTGAGCTCAAGTCCAGCCTGGTCTACAGAGCTAGTTCTAGGATAGCCAGAGCTACACGAAGAAACCTTTTCTCAAAACACCAAAAAACAAAACAAAACAAAACAAAAAACCCCAAAACAAACAAATAAAAAAAACCTACCCCAAAACAAACAAACAAACAAACAAACAAACAAACAAACAAACAAACAAACAAAAGAATGTATGTGTGGGTAGCTGAGTGGGGAACCACTCTATGTACACTGAACATGCTAAAGTCAGATGTAGTTGGACAAACTTGTAGTTTTAAAAGTCTACAATAAGCATGCTCTTATTGTGGCCAGACTCACGAATCTCTCATAGATCTATGCTAACAGGTTTGTTGCCTAAAATGAAACAACTCATTCTACACATAAAGTAAGGAAAAACAGATGTGGTAGAGGCCTGGTAGGGCAAAGCCTGCAGTCTAGAGTGGATTTTACACACTGCTTAAGTATCAGGCTTTGGCTTCTACATCTCCCTCTGTTGCTTGTGGCCTTGGGAAGACTGTTACTTTTAAGCTTTACTTTTAGTTTTATGTTTGTAAAATGAGAATAATCGGGCTGCTTTAGGGATGAGTATATGCCTGTTGAGATAATACATGTAGTGGACCCAGGTCATAGGGAAGTGTCCTGTTAATGTTAATTAGGAGTGGCAGGAGGGATCATGGAACAGGGCTGTATGTAGAAGAATGCAGAAAAAGGTACTGCTTTCTCAATTGCTGGGCTCCATGTTGTCTTTGGATCAGGGCATTCTCAGAATGAGTACACCAGAGGTCCCTTAGCATACCATCTTAAGGCTTGCAGCCCTGTACCAACCCAGTGTCCATCAAGGTCGCAGATTCCTGGGTTGCCTCCAGATCTATCACTTTCTAGGTGTTTGCAATGCTCACTGAAGTTTGAGAGGTACCGCTTTAATAGACACGTTTCCTCTGTGTAGATCACAGCTGGAGAAGATACTTCATCAGAGAAGAGCGTTTGAGCTTTTGCCCAGGCTTAGTGGGGATCAGCAGTGCGCTTCATGCTGTCTATGCAGCTGGAGTTCTTTCTGCAGAATACAGTGCATCATAGTGCTAGCAGCAGTAGGTGAGTGGAGGGAACAGGGAGGGGGAGAGAGCAGGAGGGATAGATAGGTGTTGGATAGATAGATAATAGACAGACAGATAGACAGACAGATAGATAGGATGGTATGTATGCACATAGATATATAGGTATCCTAGACTAGACAAGTTAAATATAGAATATTCTTTGTGAAACACTCCATAATGATCATCCTTAGAAGAGAAGCTGATGCCCTAGGAGAAATCAAGATACTGGGAAGGGGCTAAGGAAGTATGGACTGATCCCATGCGGAGAACAGAGGAGACCAGTATGATCCTCATACTGAATCCTGAGTTCAGGCTGTGATAGATTGGGACAGGCACCCTTACACAGAGGGATGGAAATGGCCTCCTTTCAAGAATGACTTTTAAAGTATTCATCCAGAGCACACAGGGAAAACCCATTCTGTCAGATTTTGCTTCCCCAGTGGGAGGACAAGGGTGCTGGTTCAAACATTTGAGGACTTAGGATGTGGGGAGGAGTTCCCATTTTGCTGCGTGGTTAGAGGAACTAGGACTAGAGCAGGATTTTGATTTCGGATATCTTAGGGGAATTGAGTAAGATGAAAAGCAACCTTTTGTAAGTACATTAGGTGGAAAGAGGACACGGTGATACTGCCTTCTCCCTCCTAATGATGGGGAGTTCTTCAGTGGATTTTCTCCCTATCTGTAATCTCCATGAACCCTGATGAGAGCCCAGAGTTGGGCATCATTATATCTACTTTAAAGATGAATTTACTTGAGACATAAAGCTAAGTGAGTACTAGTGAGCCCATGTTTCAGGACACTGGAAGGCTTGTTAGAAACTACCCCTACATAGTAAATGAAGTTTCCCTCTAGGGTTCTCAAAAAAAAAAAAAAAAAAAGGAAGAAAAAGAAAAAGAAGTGGAACTTAGTATGCATGCAGTAAAACTGATATTGTTTAAATCTTGCTCTCCTTTACCCCCCAAAATGATTACTCATGACCCATGGCTCCTGTTTCTGCTATGATTGGATAGTGTTTTGTGGGTTATGGAGAAACATAAAGAATTTTTTTGATTTTTGTTTTTTGATACAGGACCTCACAATGTAGCCTTGGTTGGCCTGGAACTTACTATGTACACTAGGCTGGCTTCAAGTTCACAGTGATCCACCTGCTTCCACCTCCTGAGTGCTGGGTTTAAGGTATATGCCACCATGCCCCAGCAAGAATTTCTTTGTAAAAATAATATTCTTTGAAAGTTCTGTACATTTACAGAACATATTTTGATCACATTCATCCATTATTCTCTTCCTCTCAGTCCCCTTAGTGCCACCCATCTCTGTCCTAAGTACATATACTTCCATTTTTATTTGTTATTGATAACCACCAGAGTCCAATACATGCTGCCTACATGGCAATGGATGTGGAATGTGGGAGGAGCCTCCGAGGCCTCATCCTAGGCAGAGGAGCTATTGGTAGTGGGTGGTTACTGAGGGAGGCAGGGTAGCTCTTCTTTGGGGGCCTGGTGAAGAATCTGTACCCTGCCCAGGAGAAAGGACATAGGTATGTTTGACCAGAGTGTAACCCTATGTCAAAAGATGCTTGGACAAGGGAGATGGTATCTATGCTGGGGAACCACAGGGAAATCTTAAGCTGAATGTTGGTTTGAGATGATATTTTGAGGATACACGGAGGATGTCTTATTTTATGCTTCCAGAGTGTGGTCATTTGAATGCAATTGGCCTTTATAAGCTCATAGGGAGTGACACTATTAGGATGTGTGGCCTTGCTGGAGTGGGTGTGGCCTTGTTGGAGGAAGTATGTCACTATGGGGGTGGGCTTTGAGGTCTTACATATGGTCAGCCATGCTCAGTGTTTCAGAAAACTTCCTGTGGCCTCAGGAATCAAGATGTAGCTCCTCTATTCTCAGCTCTTTCTTTAGCATCATGTCTACCTGCATGCCATCATGTCCCCGCATGATGATAATGGACTAAACCTTTGAAACTCTAAACCTCTGAAACTGTAAGCCACCCAATTAAACATTTTCCTTTATAAGGGTTGTCATGGTCCTGGTGTCTCTTCACAGCAATAGAAACCCTAACAAGACACAGAATATAGTTAGAACTATTTGCAGAATTGTGTTGCATATATCCGTTGTTAGTTGAAAAAACAAAGAGAACAGAGAATCTTCATAGCAGATAAATATTTGCATCTTCTTTGGATAGTTTCTGTATTAATATAAGCTCAATTGGAGATAATAAAACCCTCACCAATTGGGGGAAAGTTTATTTTTGATTTCTTTATGGATGAAAACCTTATATAAACCATTTTTCTTGGAAGAAATATAATTTCTGTTTTAGTAGAAGAAAATTGAATACTATTCTGACTTAAATTCTATTACTGCAAGCATGTCTTTGTTCTAGTATGAGGTGAGGTTTTTTTTTTTCTGTCTACTGTTGGAGTCTGTGGATACACAGTCATGGTTGATATTATTTGGTCATCATTTATTACTTTAAATTCATGCCTCTGGTCTCATCAGCAATTATGTTCACATTATTTATTATATTTAACAGAGACTACCCATTAAAACAATTGCCATCCTGAAGTATATTATAAATTTATCTGAGATACTTTTGCTCCTAGGATTATATATTGGAAAGTAATTAAAACTTTTGTTCTTATTGTAATGTTATTATGATGATGATTTAGGATTTCCCCAAACAGTTTATTTAATTTGGTCTTTTGTTTCATTTATGTGTTTCTTTATTTGCAGGGTAGGATGTTTTAGTAGTTATACTCAATAGGAACACAATCTCACTGTTGTTGATTTCAGAAATCCTTTTACAATACCATGTTAATCTGTTGGACTCTCAGATATTCCTCAGCAGATCAAAAGAATTTCTTGGCCATTCCCAGATGTCTGACTGACTTCTATTTGTCCTAAGGAAGGTAATTAGATTCCTCAGCTCACTCGTGTCTGATCTTGGCCTTGAATGGATTAGTCCCTATGCTGTTTAAGTTTGGTTAAGTTGGCAGAAATCAGTCACTGAGTGGATGGGAGTCCTAGTCAAGGGATTGCCTCCATCAGACCTGTGGGCATGTCTGTAGGGTTTTAGTTGATTAATTATTGATGTGGAAGGATCCAGACAACTGTGAGTGGTACCACCTCTGAGCAGGAGGGCCTGGGCTGTATAAGAAAGGTAGCTAAGCAAGTTTGGGAAAGAATGCCAGTACAGTATTCCTCCACGGACTTGTGTGTCAGTTCTGGTCTCCAGGCTTGTGCCTCATGTTCCTGCCTTGGATTCTCTTGATGAGTTGTAACCTTGAAGATGTGATAAACCCTTTCATCCCCAACTTGCTCATGGTTTTGTCAACTCAACAGAAACCAAACTAGGACAGTTCCCAATAGAACCCTGGGACAAGTGGGCTAGCAGGCTGCATCCATTTCTAAATCTTTATTGTTATGTTTTAGCAAGCACTGACTTAAGTAGTTCTTACAGAGTTCATTCTGTGTACTTTGTAGTGGATAATATTTTACAGAAATATGGATCCTTCCTTTTCAAACTCTGATGGATTTTCTGATTCTGGTGTTGTTCATCTCAGTTGGAACTATGATACTTTGTAGGCATTCATGAACGAAGAAAATGAACCTCCAGCTAATAATCAAAACAGCCTGCATACATTCACTGTGACATTGATTTTCATTGATAGTTTTATAGCAGAAGACTTTATATAAAGTCATTAATTAAATGATGTGCTTTGACCTTTTCGATCCAATGTCCTGTGGATGTCCACAGTTTTATATCCTCAGCAAGATGTTAAAGTCATCAAAAAGTACGATAGCATTGTTCTCAACCTCTATATTTACAGTCATTTGTTGAATAAATAAGCTTTGGGAACTGTCCCAAATACTGTGCTGGCTGCTGCAGATACAATGCTTGCTCACATGTTACAGTCTGTCAGCCTAACTGTTTGTTCTCTTGAAGGCCATCTTCCCATCCCATAATAGTTTCTTAGATTAAAAGGTAAAGTATCATTTTGAGGTTTAACCTGAGTTCTGGTCTTTTTTCCTGACCACACAATAGGACTTGGGGAAAAAGAAGGAACAGCAAAAGCTGACTTTAGCAGAGTAAAGTAGTTTCCATTCTTGGCCATGGGTTAGAATTTTGATATATGAAATTATAGAGTTAAGTTGGGAAGTGAGTGGACAGAAGCAGGCAGTTTATGAGCACATGGAGGATTCCCAAATTGTCTTGAACATCCACTGTCCAGGAACTTTAAACAGAATGTAAACACCATTCTTCATGATTTCTAAATTGAAAACAACAGCATACCGGTTGGTAATGAGCAGTGAACTGAAAATGAGCTGTCTTTAATAAAGAGAGCATTTATTTCCACTTTCAGTGCCTGCTAATTTGCATGAGCTTCCATACTTCCTGTGCTTACTTTGGTCAATGACTAGGTCCTATTCAGACTCTAAATGTCTGAGTGCTTCCCAGGAACTATACACGGAGAGGAGCTCAGTGGTGAGTTAAGAACTCATTTATGGGTCTAGAGAGATGGTTCAGAGGTTAAGAGCACTGGCTGCTCTTCCAGGGGACCCGGGTTCAACTCCCAGGACCCACATGGTAGCTCACAACTGTCTATATCTCTGGTTCCAGGGGATCTGATGCCCTCACACAGACATACATGTAGGCAAAACACCAATGCACATAACATAAAAATAAATACATTATTAAAATAGAACTCCATATATCCTTTATTTTCTTTGACTTCATAGGCCTTGAACTCATGATCATCCTTCATTAGCTTCTCCAATGCTGGAATTATAGGCATTCCATACCAGGTCTGGCCTTCTATAAACTTTGTGACAGGTGTTGATGGACCTTCCCATGTGACCTGATATATAGGATAAGTACTCTTAGTCTTTTTGTCACCACCACTGGGTTGGAATAGATGTCTGAATGTTAGAAGTACACAGAGGTTAGATTGGGAGCATATCAAGAACTTGTTATTAGGATATGGGTGGAGTTCAAAGGGAATTCTTTGGGTCTGTCTTCCCCCATCCTTCTTCTCCTTTTCTTCTCCTGACCGAGTTGGTTTCGTTATTGATGTAGTTGTCTTTCACTGGGTCTTCCTCCTTCGTCTGTGGTCGAGCAAGGGAGGGCATGTGTTCGCAGGGATGGCTTGACTAGCTCTTGCTCACATGCACACATTCAGCCCTCTTGTCTTCTCACCTACTGTGTGGTGTCCATGCATGCTGCCCATAGTGCTGCTGTCAGAGTGGTTTGTGAAGGGACCGTTGGCCTGCTCCATAAACCTAGGATAAACTGGGTTGGAAAAGTAAGTGTTCCACAGTGTTTATGGCTAACTGTGGACTGATCAGTGTTCTGCCAAATAAGTTCTAGATGTGAAAGTTCCCAAATATTCAAAATTTGGTCAACTATTTATGAAAATTTTCATAATTCATAATTCTTGTTCCCCTGAGCGGGGAATCCAAGTTTGGAAGGGAAGTAGAGCAAAGAATGTAGAATCCACCTTTCCCCCTTCCTCCAAAACACCAAAACAGTCCAAAGAAGGTCTCACATCATTCCCTGTATTGTTTGTAGGGTACCTGAGATCGATTCAGCTGTGGACAGTGTGGATATACTTTATTTTCTTGCTGAGATTATGAGTAGGAGAAAGAAATCAGTTCTGTGAATCTTACACTGCACCTAATGAGTATTTTATATGAAACATGACCTGGGACACCATGTTTTTTTCAGATGTGTAAGAATTTTCTATAATTGTGTAAAGAATTGGGAGTGAGGCTTCAAAAGGATGGGTATGTTCCCTATCGGGCAGATGGGAGGTTGTACTATGCCTTTGAGTAGGTAAAACCTCTTCAAAGCACCAGTGTGTTTTCTTGGGGTTTTATTTCTCACCTCTCTGTTTTCCAGTTGCAAATCGAGGGTGCTGTAGCACAAACCCTAAATGTTCTTAATATTAAAAACTGGGAGTCAGATATTGGGGGGTAAATGCTGAAAGATCAGAGAAGTAAAGGAGTCAGCCACTAGAGAGACTTCTTACCTCTACTGAATCCTCTGACTGAAAGGGGAGAGCTCCTGTCTCCACCCTACCTTATCACTTCTTCTCTGTCAGCCATTCCACTTCCTGTTTCCTCCTCCCAAGTCCTGTGATCAAAGGCATGAGCTCCAAAGCGTTGGGATTTAAGGTGTGTGCCACCACTGCCTGACCTCTAGTGGCTAGCTCTGCAAGCTGATCTCCAGGCAAGCTTTATTTGTTAGAGCACAAGCAAAATATCACCACAAGGTGTTAGGGGACAAGGTGGAAGAGAAAGGGAAGACAACAGGTAGATAAACACAGCCTTGTTTATTTCATCCATGTCTCAGACTCTGACTAGGAGAATGTAGCTTTTTTTTTTTTTTTTTTATAAATGATTAGTGGATTCTCTGGATGATTGATTGATCAAGAGCAAGGCAGGGAGAAATGCTTTGTGCATGTGCTGTGTTGTAGACATCTGTCATTTCATCTGTCTAGAGCTTATCTTCTTAGTATCCACACTCCTGCTTCAGAGTCATCATCCTCTCTTCTTCAGCAAGGCCAGGCAGGCACCTGGGAGCTTCCCCACAGTCCAGACGTCACACACCTGGGAATTCACACAGGAAGAAAAGGTCATTGATAAGCAATTATACTTTTCCACTCCAAAATGTGTTGGTCTTCCTTTGAAGGTAGGATGATTTAAATGAATAATGAAGTAATTATATGGGGTGGAGGGCAGCAGAGATACACTGGGAAGTTATTTACTGCCGAGTAGAGGGGTGCTCTACCAGTTTGCTCAGAATTCTTCTCCAGACAATCTTTACTATCTTAATTTAGTGTGTTCCCTTCACTCTCCTAAAAGGGTAGTCAGTATATGGTTATACTTTATAGTGCTTACTTGGTACTTTAATTTCATTAAGCATTATTATGAGGAAAAAAAAACCTTAAGTACTTTATTAGATTCTTTGTGCCAAGTTATAGAAATTTCAATGAATAATGGAGTGGAGTGAGCAGGCCATGGTTAGTGATGTGCAAAGTTAGGGTGGCAATCCTTAACTCCTGTTGCAGAGGGAAAAAAAAGAACATGCCAAACACAACTGGGAAAACACAATTCAGTTATGAATTAGTCAAGGTCACAAAATCAGTAGTGAGTAAGGTGACAGAAAGCAGCACCCTGTGGGATTGTGGTCAAATTATGGCGTGCAGGGTGTGTGTGTGTGTGTGTGTGTGTGTGTGTGTGTGTTTTCTCTTTAGATAACTATGCCGTAAGATTATTTTTGGAAAATGTTTAATGAGCAGGCCATGGATATAGACAAACAATCTAAGTTCTCAGGGACATAGGACTCACACCTGGAAGGAGGGAGGGGACACTAAAGGTGAGTCCAAAGTGTAGATGGTAGAAGTGGGTGTGTTAGTCATAGGGCTGGTATTTTACATATCGGTGATGAAGCTGACCACAGTTCTGGAGGAATGCTTGATCACATACTTAAAACAAGGCTCAAAAAATAGACATATGACATTCAAACGTCCTTAGCCATCAACAATAACAGCTCTTGCCCGGATCTTAAACCCAGGTTCTCAGCTCCTAACTCATCTTTTCTCCCACACTACTTGCACTATGGCATTCTGAACAAAGGCATGGTCTTCCAGAACGAAGCAAACGTTTTGTATCAGGAGGGAACACAGGGCATATGGGTGAAGGTGCATGCAATTTAGAAAAAAGAAGACTGGAGTGTTTGGAAAGTGTTGAGCTGGGCAGGAATAGAGACTGGAGTTGCCCCTGCCAATTCCAGGCAGAGTGGGCTCAACCACCCCAAAATTTACACCTCTTAGAGGGATGATCTATGGAGGAAATGATCTTAAAAGCCCGATAGAAGTGTTACTAGTTAGGATCTGCATCTGAAAATGAATGATCAATACAATCAATGTTCTCGCAGGTTTATTTTATTGGCTAAAGTAGGAAGGCTCAGGCTTCCTTTATTTAACTTTTTAGTTCCTGTGCCTTTGTTTTATTACATTGCATTTATCCTGGATGCATTAATGAGCCGGTAAGCTATGACCCGCAGCTCCCATCTGTTTAATTTTGCTAATTTGCTCCATTTTCAAATGAGTTTCCCCCCCTTGCGGGAGCGCCAGCCAAGCATGAACACAGCTGAAAGGAATTTCCGTTTTACCTCTTGTGTCACCTCTGGGGCCTTGGATAATTTTCTTATCGTCTTTTTGCCATTTAGGATGCAGCCATGTTGTTTGCAATTGAAATATAGTTTTTAAATGTACCCCCCTACTGTGTTTCTATGGGAGCACCTCCTCTTCTGGAAAATGAAACACTATGGATTGAAGCAAGAGCCTTTCTAAAGGGCTTTAATGATTGCATTAATTGCAAACTTTTGCACAAACGTGGCAGCATGCTAGGATCAGCTGACTGGACTACTGTAAGAGAGTGGAGGGGCCTCTTGGTTCTAGGTGGCTGGAAGTGAGAGGGGTGGGCTCAGGGGAGGGAATATATCATATCTCTGACTATGAAACGTCAGTTCATCAATGAAGATGTGAAAAAGGAAAAGTGATAGAGTTTGAAAATCCTCCACCACATTAATTTCTGATTTATCAATTGAGAAAATGACCACACTTCAAGGTCATCATATGGACCACTGAGAATTACAGAGGATTTCTATGGGGGATATTTGACACTTTTCTGTATACAAGTCATGGGAGATGACAGAGCGAACAGCTTTTATTCTTTTTGGAAGTGAGGGAAGGTAGTGGAATAGGATAATGGCAACGGAGCTTTGTGTTCTTGGATCATTGGTTTAGATAGATCCCAGACTGGCAATAGTCAGAATTTACTTCAATTTTATGTTTGCTTAGTGGTCAAAGGGGGTTATCATTTTTCTTTTTGTAGAATAACTCTCTAGTCACAGAAAATTACTAATGCTAACTGACCTTCCTTATGTCTCCCCAGGTATTTTAGAGAGAGAGAGAGAGAGAGAGAGAGAGAGAGACTGAGACTTTGTTCTAGATGTCTATGTTATTGGGCTGGAAGGGACACTGCACCAGCTCAATAACATAGACATCTAGAACAAAGTCTCAATCTCTCTCTCTCTCTCTCTCTCTCTCTCTCTCTCTCTCTCTCTCAGTATTGAGAAGAGCGAGTCAACTTTCAATTTATTGCAAAGTTTAGTGACTTAGAAAGTACCATGCCACTGACCAGAAGTAGCTGGTTAGAAAATTATAAATGGGTTATTTTATATGGGAATGCCTAAATGCTAGAGGAAGACAAAGGTAGCCTGAGTGTGTTTACTGTAAGCTGTTATGAGAAGTTTTATTACTGCCTTGTATGCATGGTTCCTGCTGTAATGCGGGGAATATAGGTGTTCAGTCATTGTTAGAATTAAGAAAATGACACCAGCATTGGAAAGTTTGGCTTTTCTATGTATAACAAAGCTCATATATGCATACAAAGTCTTGGCATTGTCTTGTATTATATAAATGAAACTTTTTTAATATCAGATACAGACAGAAATTCAAGAATAAGATTTTGATTTTCTGCATTAAGTTCAGTTTTTTTTTCTTGCCACTCTCTCTAAACCAGTGTCTAGCCTTGTGTCTTACAGGTCTACAATCCGTGAATACTTTTTTGTATGTCAGTTTTCTCAAGGGACCTATTTGAAGCAATCCATTCAGCACCGAGTCATTGCTGACAAACATTGCCACCATGGTTTAGTTTTAGTCACTTTGCTTCATTCACAGGAAAATATGGTCCAGTCCCTTTCCACTCACAGGGCTCCTAGGCTGCAGGTTTTTCTTTTGTTTTTTTGTTTCCCTGCACCAGCCAGTCTATCTTTCTCCAATCAAAAGCTATTAATGAATCATGCGTTGCCACTAGCTCATTTTAAAATAGGAATTCTTTTCCGTTCTATTACCTGTAAATCTGATATCAGGTAGAAGCCAGGCCTGGTGACATGGGCATGTAATTTCAATCCCTAAGGAGGCTGAGGCAGGAAAATTGCAAGTTCAATGCTTGCCTGAGTTCCCAAATGAGTTCAAGGCTAGCCTGTGCAATTTAGCGTGACCCTGTCTGAAAACAAAAAGATAAAAGAGGGCTAAATATGTAATCCAGAAGCATAGCACTTGCCCAGTAAACAAGAGGCCTCTCCAGTAAAATACCTATATACTCACATGTATGTACACATACTAAACAGGGTATGAGATTTTTACCACAGTTGTCATTCCTTGTTTTTTTTTTAACAAAAGATTTTTTATTCATTTTATATACCAACCACAGATCCCCCTCCTACTGCCACCCAACCCCTGCCTTCATCCCTGACCTAGCCCTAAGTCCCTCCTCCAAAAGGGTAAGTCCTTCCATGGGGGGACAAAAAAGCCAGGTACAGTAGGTTGAAGCAGGACCCCCTGCATCAAGGGTGAGCTAAGTGTCTGACCAGGTAATGGGCTCCAGAAAGCCAGATCATGCACCAGGGATAGATCTTGATCCCACTGCCAGGGGCCCCTCAAACAGACCAAGCTACACAACTGTCTCCCATATGCAGAGGGTCTAGTCCGGTCCCATGGAGGCTCTACAGTTGTCTGTCTAAAGTTTGTGAGTTCCTATGAGCTTGGTTCAGTTGTCTCTGTAGATTTCTCCATCATGATCTTGACCCCTCTTGCTCATATAATCCCTTTTCCCTCTCTTCGACTGGACTCCTGGAGCTTGGCCTGGTGCATTTTTTTTTTATAGAAATGGAGGAGATCCTAAATGTGAGTTTCATGTGAGTGTGTATCAGATTTAAGAGATGATACATTTCCTTAGTATCACCCGATACTGAAATGTAGCAATACTCGAGGGCAATGTAGACAAGAGTCACAAAACACCACGAGGACAGGGCTTTATATTTTCACCACCTTCTCTTGTGTCAGACAGGCATTGTGTACTGGAGTACCATCCTTTGATTTTTGCATGTGAATTTTTGGGGTGAAGTCTGTATAGAATCTGAGTACCCCAGTCTACAGTGACTAGAATGACAGGACACATGCGAAAGGTGAAGACTTTTTACATCGATTTATTTATTTGTTTAAAATACCATTGTACCACTTAACATGGTATTGCCCACAAGCTTGGAGTGTAAAGTGGATTTTGTTATGTGGAAGTGCTGTTGGAGATAAGAGGATCCTCATAAACATGTTTATTGTAGCAGCGGATCTTTTTTTTTTCTTAACAGGTTCCTTTCTAAAGGATGTCTCTGTACTTTGGCTAATGCTTGGTTTTGTTCTCACTTCCTTTTGAAACACACATTAGAAACAACACAAATCTAGCCTTTTGTGTAGCTAGTGATTTAGAATTGATGTTTCAGTGCTCTTAATCAAGAAATGATTTTATCTTTCTACCTATCTATTGACTTATTTACTCATGTGTTTGTGTGTGTGTGTGTGTGTGTGTGTGTGTGTGTGTGTGTGTGTGTGTATGTGTGTGTGTGTAATACTCATGGAATCCAGAAGAGGGTAGTGAACTCCTTAGAACTGTTGATAGAGGCGGTTGTATGCTGCCAGATGTGGGTGCCGGGACCTTGTCTTCCTCTCTAAGAGCAGTCCATGATCTTAACCACCAAGCCACCTCTCCATTCTCTTCATTACTGAGCTGCCTTTCCAGGTCCAGGAAATTGTTTTGAAATGCACTGATGGCATCATGAAAGAAGCAAAGGGAGCCTTATAAGAAATGATAACTGCATGAGATGAAAAAGTGCCTAGCCTGCTACTCACTGTAAATCAGTGTCATATGTACATGCAGATGGCTTCCTGATGTTCTCAACCGCAGAAAATAGAATTGTTCTCGGGATACATGTTAGGTCTTTCACAGTCCAAGAAAAATAACAAAAAGCTAACAGTATGAAGACAAAGGAGAGGAAGCGAGCCAAAAGGTTGAGTTTGATAGGATGTTGCATATGAGAATGCATTAAATGTCACCATTGGAGAGGTCTTCCTGTAATTGTGTTTCCTGTCTGTTTGGATTTGCTCATCTTAAACTCTCTCAACTGTCAGTTTGAGAAATGTCTTCCACCAGAGCCTTTCCCTTCCCTATTAGATACATCAAGCACAGTTCAGGGACGTTAGGAAGGACAATACTGAGAATGTTTCTTATGTCTGTGAGCCAAAATACCTCTGTTTGGGAGAAGAGCTGTTTACTGAGGTATCATTCATTCATTCCTTCATTCATTCTCTGTCACGGGTGTCAGATACCACCATTCTGGTAGCAGGTGAGCTATTGGGTGTCACTGATCTAGGCACTGGGAAGTTTTAGCAGCAGCACGCATTGTTTATCTCTTTAAAAAAGAGATAAATGGCAGGCTCATTTGAAAAGATGGAATGCAGACGATTTCCCTGAAGCTGTGGGCAAAAGATTCCCAATGAAGCAGCAATCTGGAGCAGTTTAAGCTTAGGATTTCTGAGGTTCTGTGCAAGAGCTGTGTCTGCCAGCTTCTGGACCCACATATTAAGACCGGATACACCCAAAAGTGTGACTTGCAATACTGGAGTTCCATGTCTTAAGCAATAGCAATGACCTAACGCCCAGTGACTGAAAAGAACACTGCTGCTTCTGCAGAGGTAACGACCACAGCGCAGCCTCCTCCTCCCTCTCTTCCTCGTCTCTCTCCTCCTCTTCATCCTCTTTCTCAAATGATTTTGGTACCTTCTGGAAGAAGGTAGGTTTGTGGGAGAAAGCGTAATAATTAAAGGGAGCATACCAACAATAAAAGGTAATTCAGCTGTTATGATGACTCATTTAGTTGGCATTCTCAGGTAATGAGGTGCTCTGGATTAATTTTTCTGAGAGCAGACACCTCCCCTTAAGTGATTAAGCATTTTATCTTCATCAATCTCGGAGGAAAGTTTTTCCAAGCTACACTGCGCATTCCCACTCCCCTGTTTCTGTAAATAGGCTGGACTTACAGGATTCCAATTGTAGGCTCGTTTGGTTTAGAGTTTAAAAAAATAGAGACCATGGGAAGTAGTATGCCCGAGATACTATACTATATATAGATGACTGTGTTTTAGTCAACATCTGGATTCTTTTGACTTTTTTGTCTATATTTGCTAATGTATGCACCTTTTGTGGGGACACATTTTGATTTCACCTTTGTGGTTACCAGGACCAGAATTACTCCATCAGAGGTGACTCTCTGTTTCCAAGTTACAGTTTCAAATGTCATAGCTCCCTATGATATATAAAACTTGTAAGTTTTTCTACACCCCTGTCAATACTAATTGTTGGATACAGTCACTTGGGGGTTTGTGACTTTCTATTATTTTTCTCTTATCACCCACTCAACAAGAGGGAAATCATGTCTGGGACTGGACACCTAGCTGACTACTCAGTGAAGTCATGGTTACTGGAGGAGAATCTCCAACCACTAATTCACTATCCCAGCACAATCCCAAACAACAATTTATGAACATTTGTCTTCATATATATGTGTGCTCTTCATTCTCCATCAGAAAGTTCTCTATGCAACAGATGGGGACCACGACAGAAAATCACAGCCAGTCACAATGCAGAGTTGCAACTTGTCTTTCCATTTTTAATCTTTTCTTCTACTGTTTCTTTTTTCTTTCTTTCCTCCCATGTTTCCCTTCCTCATTACCCCCTCTTCCCCTTTCTCTTCTTCCTTTTCTTTTTTTGATACAAGGTCTCATTATGTAGCCCAAGGGGGTCTAGAACTGTGGGTTCTCCTGACTCAGGTTTGCAAGGTTTAGGCTTGCAGGTGTATTCCCCACACTTGGCTCTTTTCACTTTTTAAATGATTTCCTTTGAAATAGAATATTCTTCATTTTAATGAGGCCCAGCACATTTTTGTTTACAGATGTTCTCTTAATGTTTTATTCCAGGGTCTTTATCTCAATATCCATGGCCTTTTGCATCTTCCTTAAGATCATCTAGGCTTTGTTTAAATATGTAATGGACCGTGATAATATATGGGGTCTTGTTTAAATGAATTACAGTTTGGCATTCAAAGTCTGTAACCTGAAGCTACTCTAATTAAAACCTGGGCCACAATTACCCAGAGGTCCTGAAGGCTGTCAAAGCCATGGTGCATTGTCCAACAATGGAACTGCCTCTTCTGCATCCTTCTTAACCTCTGCTATCAGCAAATAATGGAGAATGTGTATGTCATCTGCTTTACTGTACCATGGGGCAGCATGATATCTTCCTATTTTTTAAAGAATTTTTTAAAATTCATTTTACAGACCAACCACAGTTCTACCTCTCATCCTTCCTCCCACTCTTCCCAGCCTTCCCCCTCTCCTGGTTCACCCAGCACCCCCACCTCCAAAAGGGTAAGGGCTCCCATGGAGAATCAGCAAAGCTTGGTACATTCAGTTGAGGTGGGACCAAGCCCCCCTCCTGCATCAAGGCTGTATATGCACCACATTTTCTTTATCCATTCTTCATTTGAGGGGCATCTAGGCATCTAGGTTGTTTTCAGGTTCTGGCTGTTAAGAATAATGCTGCTATGAATGTAGTTGAGCAAGTGTCCTTGTGGTATGATTGAGCATGCCTTGGGGATATGCCCAAGAGTCATATCATTGGATCTTGAGGTAGATTGATTCCCTATTTTCTGAGAAGTTGCCATGCTGACTTTAGTTTCAGAGCCTATACCCAAGATCCAGTTATGGCACACAACTTTATTTTTAACTACATATTTAACTACATATTTATTTATTGTGTATGTGTGTGTGTGTGCCTGGGTCCATGTGTGTGCACATGCATGGGTTTTGGTGTATGTGAGAGATCATAGGATAATTGTCACGAGCCACTTCTGTCCTTCTGCTATGTAGGCACTGGGGACTGAGCTCAGGTCACATGTCTAAGCAGGCCCTTTCACCTGCTGGACCACCTCACTGGCTCTAGCTTTGCCTATCCTGATTTTAGAGCTGGATTTCAGGTCAGCAGTTCACAATCAGGAACGGCTCCATTAAAAGAACGCACACTGCTGTCTTAGAGCTTTAATGTATGAACAGAGTGGTTGGAGTATGTGTAGGCAGATGTCAAGCTTTGCTAAGGACTTGATGCTTCCGCTCAACCCTGCTGAGTCATCCGGTCTTTGCCGAAAATCCTAAATGGCTTGCTTCCTCTTTCAGTTCTGTATTAGCTCAGCTGAACTGAGCTGCAGAGCAGGGTCAGGCTCCAGTCTCACTGATGCTTCATTTATACTTGAAAGTTTTGTCTCCTGGAGCCTAGATGGTAGTAGCTCTTGTTTATTAGTAAACACTGGGCATTATTACACAGCATAACCCAAATATGTTTTCATGTCTAGTACCACTTTGTATCAACTGTATTATTCCTAAAAGTCGGAGTTACACTGTATAATCCTCAAAGTGAGCATGCTCACAATGGTTTTCACAAATTTGCTTGATTCTTGTGTCTCCGAGAATTACTCTTCTTTCATGGAGGCTCAAAATGACTTGTCAACAGTAATTTATTTCCAAATACAGAACTTTTGACACCAAATTTGTGCCTTTTGTATAGCACCGTGTATCTTCTCCAAAGTACTAAGACTAAAGTTTCATAATTTTAAGGAAATAAAGTGTGCCATATTCTATTAGACTTAGGACCAATATATAAGCATAAAAATGTAAACAGTCATGATACATTCTCATTTCCTAGAACTCCGTTCCTTCTCAGGCTTCTATCTCTGACCATAATGTGCAGTTCTAGGTGTCACAATGCAATTGGGTAAAACTGTTGGGAGATTTGGGCATGAGGGCATCTTTTGCTCCTAACTATACTGTGTCCAAAGATGGTGTGAGTAGTTTTAAGCTGCTTGAGGGACAAAGGGGGCTGGCTTCCTCTTGGTAGAAAGGACTCAGGAGAATTTCAGTGTGAGTTGTTGCGTCTCCAATACTTCATTCCTCTTTTTCTTTAATCCACGCTGAGACGTTTTCACCCAGATGTCCTCCCGTCTGGACCCTACAGGCTATTGTTATTGGGGTCTCCTTCTTCATTCCCTCACCTCTGGCTTAGCCAATTTAGAGTAGGGCAATAACCCTGCAAGTTTATATCAATTAGCACCAGCAACTGGTTTAAAATGCAAATTAGAGCCCCAGCCAGATTTGCTTAACCAGAAATGCCAGGGGACCTGGGCACAGAAACATCTGTATCCATACACTTTCTAGGGGGTTTGGATGCATGTTCACATTCAGGAACTAGGGCTGCCGTGGTGAAAAGCAAAGCTTCTCAGGTCAGCAGCCAAGTTTCAAGCCTTCACTGTTGCTTAATAGCTACTGCTTGTTACTCTCTATTTACCTTGGTTTTCTTCAGCAAAGGTATTTTAAAGAAATTTTAAAATTACACTTATTTGTTTATATATGTGTAGATGTGTGTGCATGTGTGCACCATGACTTCTGTGGAGGCCAGAGGGCAACTTGCAGGGGACAGTTCTCTCCTCCCACCACATGGGTTTTAGGGATCAAATTCAGATGGTCAAGATTGGTGGGAATGCTACCCACTTCTCTCTTTAAAGTTTGTTCTTCTGTTATGATAACTTGTAGAATGGATCAGCAATTACTTCTGTAGAAAGCTGAGAGGAAGAAAGAGGATGATGTAGATAGAGTAGTTTAGGAGATGTCTGGCATCCGCTGGCATCCATGCATAGGAATTTTCAAGGCTAATGGGAAGTACTGACCTTTGTCATTATCTGTTACTGAACAGTGGCACTAAGCTTCTATTGCTTGTGCCTGGCAAGCTGGAATTTGACTAGGCATTTCTCAACCTACATGTCTGCTCTGTGCTCCATTTTCAGTGGTAATGGACTGCTCCTTTCTGAAGGGAAAGGGAAGGGGGAGTAGATTTGAAGGACAGGGGATATGAGGGGGAGCTGGAAGGAGTGGGAGGAGGGGAAACTGTGATATGGATGCATTGTATGAGAGAGGAATCTATTTTTAATTTTAAAAAAAGGAAAAGAAAACAAGACTAATTTCCACATTCAAATCCCTAGATGAACAATGTTTGAAATTTTGCTTAGGTATTTTGTTTTCTGCAAGCAAGCCAGTTTTCTATCTGGGCCAGAAAATCTCTTTTGATAGGGATTTAATATTTAAAGCTTTTGTTTAATGATATCTGAATGCATGTTGAAATTCCAAATAAGCATTATTTGCTGCTTGGTATGGTGTGAATGTAGGGCTCCACCAGTCCATGCACTAGAAAGACAAGTTCTAAGTTTAATTAAAGATGGTGTTCAAAAGTGGGGCCTTTGGGAAGAAGTTAGGTAAGGGTAGATGAGGTTATGAAGGCATGGGTCCCATGATGGGACTAGTGGCTTTATAAGATGTTAAGCCCTCACCATATGTTATGTGGTATGGTGCTCTTCTGGCTAGA
Organism: Peromyscus maniculatus bairdii; assembly: GCF_049852395.1. Taxonomy (NCBI): domain Eukaryota; kingdom Metazoa; phylum Chordata; class Mammalia; order Rodentia; family Cricetidae; genus Peromyscus; species Peromyscus maniculatus. The sequence continues at coordinate 40,208,502 of NC_134868.1, forward strand.
AGGCTCTTAAACCATGCTCTTGCCTCTAGAATTGTGAGAAATTAATTTACTCCCTCCCACTCTTTCTCTCTTTCACTCCCCATCCCTTTCTCCTTTTATTTTACTTTCATTTAAGACAAGGTCTTACATAGCACAGGATGGCCTTGAACTCGAATTCTTACTGTCTCAGCCTCGCAAGTCACCAGACTATAGGCATTAGTCACCATCTACAGCTAAATTTATTTTATTTATAAATTACCCACTCACATACTAGGCTGTAGTAACATAGAATAGAGTAAATCACTGTTTCAATTTATTTACCAAGCCAAAGAAAATTTCCTGTTTTATATTTATCTATGTCTATTTACAGTGAGCTTCTACCCATAAATACAGAATTTGTGGAAGTCTGTCAGGCTCCATAACTTTTTCCATGGCATTTCTTCTCTGAGATTAAGCTTGCTTCAATGACATAGTCTACTGTTAATCAGAAATGAAATCAGTATGTACTATACTTCCAAAAGAGCCATGCTGAGTTTTAAGTTATTGACATATTTCAACACTGTTGTAGAAGCCAGTATTTAGGTATTTGTGTGAATCTATAACTTTGTCTATGAATTCTTAATTATTTTCAAGTTTATCCAGAGCAGGCTGGGTACCAATCCAGTCTGACAAAACTTATGTGTCAGTTAGGCTTCCTATATCCCTTGCATTTATCTTTTCCAGGTTTATATATTTGGATTTTTATGTAATTTATAAATTTATATGTTTGGATTTCTTGCAGCAGAACAGAATTTGTGTCCAAATACCACGTTTTATATAATGTGTTAGCATTTTGACTTTCTACATTCTTATCTTAGATGCATTTATGTGCTAATTTTTGTTAGTCCATCTAAGTTTTTGGTTGGCTTTCTGCCAATGATAAAATGAAAAAACAAACATTAAAAATCAACTGGAAAATCCTTTTAACTGGTTACATGTTTATTTATATATTTAACAACTTTTGAACTCTTCAAAGTCTTTTATGAATGTCCCCTGACCCCACTAGCTCATAGGGCAATGTTTCTCCATCTGTGGTTTGTTTTTGCCTGGAATAAGGGTTCCATGGTCAAGTTGGCACAGGAAAGGCTACATACTTATGCATACTTATGCTCTGCCCCCTTTCACCCTAACCCCTGATTCATAAGTCACAGTAGCATTTGAAAAGTCTCTGAGATGTCCTGCATAAAGAAACCGATTAACTTGGCTTGACCTATTTTTTCCCCTGCCTGAACACTTATTAACATCCCATGAACTGATGCTTCATAAACACCTTTGTGACCCCTGAATTTAAGTGCTTCTTTGCTCTTGCTTGCTTTAGCTTATATTTTTAGATGTACTTTTCACTCTTTACATCACTACTTTTTTATACTCTAAGCCTATCATTTATATTTTATATTTTTATATTTATTTCTGACAGGTCTTTTGTGACCTATATTAAGCATTTCTAGTGTCAGTAACTTCAGCAAAGGAAACTTTTAATTATATTTTCCATATATATATATATCTTGTTATTCTCAAGTGGTGTGTGTGTGTGTGTGTGTGTGTGTGTGTGTGTGTGTGTGTGTGTGTGTGCTCATGTGTATGCATGTAGAGGTCAGAGGGTAGTTGACTATAGAAAGTTAGTGTGTGTGTGTGTGTGTGTGTGTGTGTGTGTGTGTGTGTGAATGCAAGTTCAGGTGCGTGTAAGTGGAGGCCAAAAGTAGGCTTTGGGTGTTGGTAGGGTGTCATTTTCTTTGGTGTTTGAATCAGAGTCTCCAATGGCTCAGAGCTGGTCAGATAAGGTGGGGCTGGCTGGTCAGAGAGCCTCAGAGATCTCTGTCTGTCATGACTTCTCCAAAGCTGGCATTATAGGAACATGCCACTACACACTTTTTTCTAACATGGGTTCAAGAGGTGAAACTCATGTCTTCTTGTTCACAAGGACAACACTTTGCTGATGGAGCTATATGCCCATTCCTAGGAATAGTTTTGGTGTTTTGTTAAGAATACTGCATTAGTGATACTAATGGTTGTTATTCTTTGCACTGTTTCTGCTATTCATGCCATAATTCATAAGAGATAGTTAAGATTTATTGCTTTTGATAGAAAATAAATAACTGAAATTATATATTAACACGGACATTTCTCAGTTTAATCTATTAAAACAGTGATTTTCAACCTGTGGATTGCAACTCCGTTGACGAACCTCTATCTCCAAATGTATTTTGCATTGTGATTCCTAATAGTAACAAAATTACAGTCACGAAGTAGCAATGAGATGATTTTATGGGTGGGGGTCACCACAACATGCGGAACCATATTAAAGGGTCGCAGTATCCAGAAGGTTGAGGACCACTGTACTAAGATGTTTGCACTTTACATTGGTTCACGACACTATCTTCCATTGCTCCAAGGCTCTCATGCCAGCTACCTACCTGAAAGTCTGTTTTCCTCTCCTCCCTCAGGCCTCTCAACTGTCATTGTAGTGAGCCTCCTGTGAATTATTTATAGTTTATTTCTAAACATCTCAACATCCCACTGCTGTGTCCCACAGCAATGCAACCTACACGCTCTATTTGTTCATTTGTATATTTTATGTATTCTGTTTGCTTGTCCTTCCTTAACAGAAAATGACTCCCCTGAGGGCATGGGCTTCTATCTGAAATGTTCCTACACTGTGCTCTAGAATAGTATAACATATTTTAAGTGCTTGATAAATATTGGTTGTGTTAATAAATGTAATAATCCCAGTAGATGGGCTTCATGCATTCCACAAAATTAAAGCTTCACTTATGATACACAATTAGCCAATTATGAGTAAAATGTAGAAACATAAAGATGTCATAGTGAAACATTAAACACACTCTTTTCTCTTTCTTTGTTGGACATGGTCTTGCTATAGAGCCCAAGCTGGTTTGGAACTCATTAGGTAGTCCAGGCTGGCTTTGAACTCGGTACCTTCTTGACCTCTCTTCTTGATTACTAGGATTATATGCGTACATGACTATTTCCAATTCAAAAGAATTCCCTGTTAAGATCAGTAAGAAGAAAAGATATCCTTTATCTTTAATAAGACAGAAATTCTCTATGTAATTGTATAGGAAGTCTTTGCTAAGAAAATAACTGAAGAGGAAGAAGTAGAGCTCTGAGCATGGTTGGTGAAGAAATAATAACTCATTATAGCAGAAATTTTGTCTCTGTAGGAATGGAAAGAAATACAGATAAAATATTATAAGGAGTAAAAAAGGATATCATACATGCTACTAACAAAATCAATACATAAAACCATTTTCATGTCAGTACATTGTTACAAATATTAGAAAATAATAAAATTATGTCTATAACAGCATCAAAAATATAAAGCATCTGGGGGACAACTTTAAATAGAATTTTCTCCATGGACATAATGAAAAATGGGATACTTAGAGAAATCTGGATGAAAGGAGAAATAAATCATATATGAACAGAAAAATCTCAATCTCTAAGAGATCCGACACTAAAATTATTTTATAAATTTATTCCATTTATGTGTCTATGTATAGGTATGAGCACATGTGCTACATACAGATGGTCAGAGAGACCAGAGAAAGTGTCAGGTCCCCCAGAGCTGGAGTTATAGGTGATTGTGAGTCAACTGATGTGGGTACTGGGATCTAAACTTTGGTCTTCTGTAGGAGCAACAAGCATTTTTAATGGCTGAGACATCTCTCTGGCTCCTATTATTTCTTTTAGAAATCTCATCAAACTAAACTGCAAATCATTATAGCCTTCCTCTATTCCTCCCTTTGGAATATGCAAGTATATTAGTAGCAAATGGAAGGATGAATGAGGAGTCTTGTATTAATATATATTAACACTGTATTATATATTATACATCAATTAAGACAGTATGTTCCTATGTAGAAATGGAAAGATAGAAAATACAGAACCCAAGAATATATGTTTAAGGAAATTATCTTTGTGAAGAATTAACTCTGAATATAGGTTAAAAAATATTTTTTTCAATGATGTATGCTAGTAGGTGGATAGCTGTGTGAAAAAAAAATCATATCCCACATTATGTGTTAAAGAAATGAAACCAGCCCAGGTTATAAGGCAATTCATAGAATTGCTAGAAGAAAGTACAGACACAAAAATTTTTACCTCAGGTGAGGAAGAATTTATATGAGAAAAACATGAGCCACAGAGCAGGAGTCTGTTTCACCACATGGCTATTATATTCAGCAAGATCTCTGTGAAGAAGAAGAATCATCATCCAATGGGAGGAGATGGTCATAACATATATTATTACTGTGAAAGGAACAGTAGACGATGAGGTCCATGTTTGAAAGACAATTAACCCACACATATTGCTCAAAGACGTGAAGCCGTATCTTACAGAGGAGAAGACAGAAACCACTGCCATGGTGAGAAAATACACGATCTCCTTAGTAAGTCAAGGATCACAAATCCAACTGACTCTAACAGCATTTCTTAGCCAGCATCTTGGAAAACTTACATTGGTCATAGCTAGAGTTGCAGAGATGGGGGAGAAGTGCATACTCATGCAGCGCTGCAGAGTGTTTCCAACTTGTTACAACCAAGTTGGAAAACACTCTTTTTGTCTTCACAAGTTGAGGACATCCTCTGACTTCACACCCAGGTACATTCTCTGGAGAAACAGTTAGTATTAGGGTCCCTGACTGGTGCTGACATTCTATCACAAGTGTATTTTGTGCAGCATCATTTTATCATCAAGTAGAACATTTCACTGCCCCAAAGACCCATGCACTCTGCTCAGTCATCCTCATGTTGTCCTTTCCCACTAACCCAAGTCAGAGTCGACTCTTGCAGACTGTTATGTAGTTGACATACAGTGTGTAGTCTTTTGGCAGGCGGCTTTCATTTGCACCTGCAACAAATGAAGATTTCAGTTGTTTTCCATCTGCATTAGTATGTGATAATAATGGTGCTCTGATTCTAGCCATTCCAATAGGCAGAATAATGATAAGTAAGAGAGAGATGAAGGAATTGACTGAGATGTTCATTAGTATAATGTTTTAAAGAATGAGATTTATACACATAGAAAAGTGGCAAGAAGTTTAGGTTCACATTTTGGTTAATTTGTTGCTCAAGATTTTGTACTATAATTAGGTAAGATGCCAGACTTGGTCACATACACCTATAATATCAACTATTTGGAAGGCTAAGGCAGGGGGTTTATGAGTTCAAAGCCTGTATGGGCTATAGAAATTCAAGGCCAACCCAAACAGATTAGTGATACTCTGTGACAAAATGAAGAGTAAAAAGAGGACTGGGGTACAGTGCAATATAGAGTACTTGCCCAGTGAAAACACTTTGCTGAAGGTACACAGAACCTCCATTCCACCAATTTTCTGCACGCCTACAAATTTTTCAAAATGAGAATGAAAATAAAAATCTATTAGTGCTGTTTTCTCATAGATGAACTACTATTCCTGCTATGAAATCAATGAACCATTGACAAAAACTACAGGACTACAAAACATCATCTCAAAACATCTCAAAAACACCACAGGGAATGAGGAGAGGACACTGCCTTTAGGGAGAAAAGGATACAGTTGCTGGAGAGAGGGCTCGATGGTTAAGAACGCTTGCTACTCTTGTAAATTACCGACATTCAGTTCCCAATACTCACATGATGGCTCACAGTAATTCTTAACCTCAGTTCCAGAGGACCTGACACCCTCTTTTGACATCAGAGGGCCAGACATGCACAGCATGCGTATACATATATGCAGATGTATAATGTCTCCCACAGACATGTTGTCAGACCCATCAAGCTCTACAACTCTCACTGGGACTCTATTCCCAGGTGGCTCTAGATTGTGCCAAGATGATGATTCAAACTGACCACCATCCCCTTTCATTTCCCCTCTATGTGAAGACTCAACAATGAGGTACCATTTTTGAGGCGGAGGAACAGCCCCCCATCAGACACTGGTTCTGTTGCTGGCCAGATTTTACATTTCTCATCTTCCAGAACTGTAAGAAATATATTTCCATTTCCAAGAATCATCTGTTCTTGAATGTTTTGTTATAGCAGCAGGAACAAACTAAAACAGGGGCCCAGCCATCTGTGTTTAATACAGATCCTCATGACGATTCTGATGTGCACAGATAATGGAGAAACACTGTTGGGACCAACCTTATCCCCTCTAACTTTAGTACATTAGAAACTAATCCATTCTTCCTATGTTGGTGTACAATTACCAAGGTGTACAATGTGCAAGATTTTTTAGATGACATAAATAAGAACATTTAAAGTTTCACTATCTAGGGGGCTGGACAGGTGGTTAAGAGCATTTGTTGCTATTATAGAGGACCCATGTTTGGTTCTCAACATTAACATGGTGATTCACAACTATTCGTAACTCCAGTTCCAGACTCCTTTCTGGTCTCTATAGTTACAAGGTATACATGTGGTACATATATCTACATGGTAAAACACCCATACACATAAAATAGATGCATCCAAAAGTAATTTAGTTTCACTACCTGTATTTATTTTAAATTTTATTTAAAAATGTGTTAAACTTATATTGCTTTAAATTTGGCTAAGTTTTAGAAAAACAAAAAAGTAATTGATTTGACCTTATAAAAATTTAAAATTGTAAATCAAATTCACAGAGTGATAGAGGAATATCCAAGATTTAGCAAGTCATTTCTCCTGTATCAAAACTTCAGTAACTCTGAACTGGATGGATTTCTAAAGTGTTTCCTATTCTAAAATTATGACTTAATATTTTGTTTTAGTATAAATTTGCCTCCTTAATTTTACTTTTTAAAGTTTGAGCTAACATTTAATCAGCTCATAATGTTGGTGCTGGGAAGTCAAATGATCTGTTGGCATGTTTTTGTAGTCAGGAGTATTTATTAGACACTCAACTTTAACCATGGCTAATACAAAAATAGTCTGGCTCATTCTTATGAGAATTATCAAAATTGAATACATTAAGGATCAATCTGTTTTGGAACACCATTTAATTTTAGAAGCATTTTCTTCTTTTCACTGTGTGTATTTATAGTATGATAGGCAGATGCCGTAAATGGAAATACCGTGACACTTAGGCACAGTGACAAACATACTTTGGTAATCAAGTATTTATACTTTATAAAACCTGGCACAATATAAATAGCCACAAAATAGTTTGCCTTCTCAACTGACATTTAAGTAGGTTTATTGAGATGTGATTCATTTATCATACAGCCCACTGACTTGCAGTGTGCAGTTCAGTGTTTTCTATAATTCAGAGTTGAGTAGTCATCACTGTGGACAACTTTTCAACGTCTTCATTCTCTCAAAAGAAACCTGATGTCCATTGTCAGTTGCTCCCATCTTTTCCTCCACTTACCTCAAGTTCTAGGTGATCCTTTTTCCTTATTTGGCTTACTGTGTTTATAGGCACTAGACATTTCACATGCTGCAATGCACAGTTTTTGTGATTGGTTCCTTGGCTTAATATGTTTCCAAGGTTCAATCATTATAGAACATGTATCATTTTATTTCCTTTGATTCTCGAATCATTCCATTGTATAAATATACAACTATTCCATTGTATAAATGTTTGTTGACTAATTTTTCAGTTGATAAACATTTAATTTTTTTCAGATTTTTATATAAATAGTGGGGCTGTGACTATTCATGTATAAGAATCATCATATCTGAGAAACTTTTCTTTTGCCGTGATAAAACACCATGACCAAGGCAACTTAGAAAAGACAACATTTAATTTGTGGTTCACGTTTTCAGAGGCTGAGTTCATGACCATCAGTGTCGAGAGCATGGTGGCAGGCAGGCATGGCACTGGAGTTGTAGCTGAGAACTTACATCTTTATCCACAAGCATAAGGCAGAGAACTAATTGCAAGTGAAGTGGATTTTGGAAACCTCAAAGTCCATCCCTAGTAACGCACATCCTCCAACAAGGCCACACCTCCTAATTCTTCCAGAACATTTCCACCAACTGGGGGCAAAGCATCCAAATATATGAGGCTATGTGGGCCATTCTTATTGTCACACACCTGAACAATTTTTTATTTAATTTCTAGGAGTGGAATTGCTGGTAACTATATTTAGCAACAAGGAACTGGCGGAGTAAAAAAATAAGCACTCTGAATGTAAAATTATAGTTTTAGATTAATTAGATTTCTATATTAATTATTAATAAAATATCAATTTGTTTGTCAAAAGTTTTACATAAAATGCTTCCCAAAAGTTATTTTTGGCAAAAAATCATTAAAATACATTTTAAAAACAACTGCTTACAAAATGTTATTCTACATCACAATTTATCATTATTTATCAAAATTGACACAGCCCTTTGTGACATATTTCATTCTTGGGACATTTTATTACACTCTGTGCCATTTAGAATTTAGAGAAAAAAAAGATGGCATGGTATCTACTTCCTGACCTGATACAATTCACTTTTCTCTAGATCTGTGTGTTGACTTTTATAAATAAATTAAATGTTGTTAGGAAAATGATGACAGTTTTCTTATTCTTTTAAGATTCCCATTTCAACAATAATAAAAGCATATTTCTGCCATAAAACACAATACTTTTGTATCTATTTGTATCTGATACTCTATATTTTCAGTGCTTTCTATTTATTTCTAATTTTTAAAAAAAATATTGAGGAAGAGATTCTTTAGTGGGCATTTCTGTTCAGTAAATTATTGGTAATTGAACTCCTCCGTACTCTTTCTTAAAGATGTCTGGGCTAAGTTGACTATCTTCAGATTTCACTTCAGGGCAGGTCTTCAGGATGTTTCCTTCTGCTTCTACTTATATAATTATATTTTTGTGCTCTATTGTCAGAACAGAATGTTTCTGAATAAAGAGAGCCAACCTAATGTGTCCAATAGCTCCTGTAGTGGAGAAGAGTGAAAGTGTAGAAAAACACGCTTCTCAGGGAAGAGAAAGCAAAAATAATCTCTTTGGCTAGAATGGCTTAGATTTGTTTTTTTGACTGGGAAGTCACACCACAGAAACACATGAGACATTTGATACCCTTTTAAACTAAAGAAGATGCATCCTTAATTCTGGTTGTTGAGACCTGTATGACTGCAGACTAATTGAACTCCCCTTGGCTGTGTGTGTTGTAGAGAGGATGTGTTCTACCCAAACAGAGCAAAGATACAACATGGGAAATGGACTCTAAGACAAGATTTATTAGGTAGAATGTTAGGAGTGAAAACCTGGTTCCTCATAGGAGGCATTTTGATCATGAGAATCAAGCTTCCACAAATGGGATTGTGCTTTTATAAGAGAGTTTGCTTATATCTTCCGTCACACAAGAGCCCATTTTATTTAATTAAATTAAATTAATTAATTAATTTCTTTTTCTTTTTTTCATTTTCTTTACTAAGAAATTTTCTACTCACTCTACATACCACCCACAGATCCCCCTCCCACCCTCCAGCCCTCCCTCCCTAGCCACACCACATCTCCACATCCCCCAAGTTAAGGTCTCTCATGGGGAGTCAGCAGAGCCTGGCATACTGAACCTAGGCAGGTCCAAGCCCCTCCCCACTCCCACCAAGGCTGCGCAAAGCATTACACCACAGTCACAGGCTCCCAAAAGCCTGCCCATGCACCAGGAATGGATCCCGATCCCCCTGCCTGGGTGCCCCCCAAACAGTTGGAGCCAAACAACTGTCTTCCGTATCCAGAGGGCCTAGTCCAGTCCCATGGGGGCAAGAGCCCATTTTAAAGAACCATCTGTGAGGAAGTCATTCCTCATGGAATCTTTTGGCACCCTGGCTATGGGCTGCTTGGTCTGAAGAACTGTGAGAAATCAAGTTTGTCTGTTTATAAGCCACCTGGTCTATGGTGTTATGGTCTAGCATCCCTTATGGACTAAGTAAAAATGGCATTAAAATAATGAGGTAACATATATACTGAAAATTAATTATATGTGAAATATCAGAAGATAGAAATGCCAGGTTGCAGAACACTGTGCTTTGATTATACTTGTGTTTATTCAAAACTATACAAAGACCTGTCAACCATTCACAGAATCTCATTCACCAAGGTTTTAACATTCTAGATTGGGTTGAGGTAAGCAAGAAGGTATGCTAAAATCAAGCTGTCAGCTCTTCTTAGGATCTTTCAAGGAAGAATTTGTCTTCTATCCTTTTCTAGCTTTTCGAGGGCAAACAAACCAATTTATTGCATCATTACTATTCTTTAGCTTCAAGAGTATTTTTAAAGGATGCATTTACTCTATTTCATGTGTATGAGAGTTTTGCTGCATGCATGCATGTATGTACACTTCATGGGTGTCTAGTGCCTATGGAGGCCAAAGGACAGCACCCAGTCATCTGGAACTGGAGTTACAGATGCTTGTGAACTCCCATGTGGGTGCTGAGAACCAAACCCCAGGCCTCTGCAAGAGCAGCAAGTGCTCTTAACCATTAGCCATCCCTCCATCCCCTTCAGGAGTGTTTCTACTTTAGATCAAGGAGAATGTGGAAAAGCTGAAGCACCCTGTTAGAGGAAAAGCTATCAAGAGTTTGTACATTGCCTCTTCTTGCCTGGCTTTTCCTTCTATTATGCATCTTCTATGAAAAGATAATGATCACTTTTCTTGTTTATCTCTAACTTGTCTGGGAGATTTTTAGTTTTTTTTTTTTTAACTTAGGTTTTACCAGTGCATTCAACAATGTTTATTGAGGACTGGTCATATACCTTGTTTTTCTGGAATGGAACATTTGCAATACATTAACATACACTGAATAAAAAGTTTCAGTTTTTTTTTTAAGTTGGGAAAGAGAGACTATACATATAGAACGTTATGACTGGAAAAGTGTAGACCAAATGAAGGTTTGAGTCCCAGGGACAAGCAATATCTGTGATAGTGAAAGATTTGCCACCCAGGGCTCATTAGGATGGTGATACTTGAGTACAGACTTGAAGGAATTAAAGAGTTAGTCATGGATGTCAGGGTAATCTTCTGGAGGAGGGTGTGTCTTAGTAAAGACTTGGAGAACCTTTAAAAGTCATGTGAGTAACTGGGGGAAATTTTATGGAGGTGGAAGGAACATCCATTACAAAGTTCCTAAGGAAAGAAAATTCTAATACTTCTAGAGAACAGTGGGGGCGTGTGTGCTCATGCTTTTGGTATAATGTTGACTTCAGACTGAAGGGAGGAATGTTGGGGTTGGAGCAGGGAGATCATACCATGGAAGTGATCCAAGAGACCTGATGTGGCTTAGCATCAGGAAGTAGTCATGGGAGTCACATAAACTTATCAGACATCATGTAAGCTGTCCTTTGAGGACAGGGCCAGGGAGGGTTCTGACAGCCTGGCTGTGGGATGTGATACGACTGTCAAGAGGAGTTCTAGTGCGTGGTCGGATTAAACACAAGGGTGAAGTCAACTGAGACAGAGAAGGCTGTGGGAGAAGCAATGTTGGCAGAGAGAATTTGGAGTTAGTTTTGAGTATAGTGAAAAGGAGAGGTCCTCTAAGTCTTCTAGAGGCAGGTGATGAGCAGGGAATTCTACCCGTGAACCCAGTGTTAGGAAAGAGTTTCAATATACAGAAATATGGGATCCATTGACTTATAGTGGATGCTAACTAAGCCAAGAGACTATATGAAACCTCCATGTGAGGATGTGTAGCCTGCTTGAGAATGAGGGTAAGGGTGGATTCTGGGGTTGCTCCTGTGCTTGAGATTAGAGTAAGAGGTGAAATCAGCAAAGAGACTGAGGAAGCATCCTAGTGCTCTGCACACTGTTTAACAGAGTATGTAATAGAGGTTTATTTAGGGGACAAATGCACAAAGAAGAGGGAAATTAGCATAAGAAAATGGTGAAATTTATTTATTTATTTATTTATTTATTTATTTATTTATTTATTTATTTATTTATTTATTTATTTATTTTCCGAGACAGGGTTTCTCTGTGTAGCTTTGCGCCTTTCCTGGAACTCACTTGGTAGTCCAGGCTGGCCTCGAACTCACAGAGATCCGCCTGGCTCTGCCTCCCGAGTGCTGGGATTAAAGGCGTGCGCCACCACCGCCCGGCTGAAATTTATTTTTTTATAATAAATTAAAAAGCAAATGGGTGGGAAGTGAGTTATGGAATTAAAGCAAAACTACATGCATTTTTCTGATCCATTTTTCTATAAATGTATATAAGGAAAGTTATGTGAAACATTAATTTCAGGGTGTAAAAGTGGATTTTCTCAATACGATTACTTCTTTTTAGTCATCATAATACTTACTATACTGGTGGGGTTATTTCTTCAGGCAAACACACAAGATATGCCATAGAGATAAAGAGAGTTTTTGGCTTGATTATTTCTATTGTCTGCAAAGTGAAATATACATTAGAATAGCCACACTAAGTAGATAAAACTCACTATCGAAAGCACTCCATAAATGTAATCTGTATTTCTCATAAGGAAAAAGGGAACGTTCTCTAGAACCAACCTTGGGAGAACTAGCAGAAGATTCTCATTCATGTGAATTTGCTTCTGTGTTGTTCCTAGTTTCTACTAAAATCATTAACCTGCATTAGCATAATAACAGGCGCTAAAAGTAACTTGGAAAATGCACTTAGTATGAAAAAGTCAGATGTTTTCTTCAAGGATTTTACGTTCTAGGTTAAAAAAGTGGAAACACTGATGCATATAGATCATTTAGCTGAAACATGCTGTGGGGGAATTGCAGTGCTGTTTGAACCCTATCTTAGGTTCTCTTTTGAGAAGAGGATTTATTAAATAGACCAAGAAAGTAGCAATGTCACATAGCTTGCATTCTGACAGACTGGGAGAAGAATGGAGAAGGAAAATCACAGACTCAGCTGCCCTGCTTTGGATAGAGATGACAGAAGGACAGCCACTGTACTTGAATGGCCCGCCGCAAGTACACTTGGAAAACAAATCAAATTTTGGTGCTTGGGCCTGACCCGTTTATGTCTCAGTGTGGGAAGGAAGGTAAATCTGCTCAGGGTTGAAGAGCCCTAGGCTGAGGCCAGAGTGAAACGTACCAGAAAGGTAGGCTGAGGCCAGAGTGAAACGTACCAGGAAGGTCGACACTAAATTGGAAAGAACAGTTTAACAAGCCCGTCTTAAACCAGAACCCCCAAATTTCATGAGAATTTTAAGAGTGTTTGAGTATATAAATGAAAGTGGACTGGTCCTGGAGACCTGTTAAATATTTAACCTCAGGGAAGTTGGGCAAAGCCCCTCGCTTCTGGTTAGTGGTGTTTTGTTGCGTGTGTGTGCCTCCCGAAAAGCCTTAGCAGTTCTCCAGGCCAGTCTGTAGTGGTAGCCATGGCGGTACCATTCCATAGCTCCCTCTCTGTGATACTCCTCATTCAGCCTTTGTTGTCAAACCTCCCCCGCCTCTCCAGAACAATTTCAAACCCTGTGTAATGTACGGAAAAGCAGAATCTTCCATCTCCCTCAGTGAGTTGTTGGGTGTGGGGGTGTGCGTGGCAATCCTTTACATATAACATATAAATTCTGTAATCTTCAGACCTGTCTGGAAATGGTAAGTAGAGAATCTCCTTAGAGTAGAATCTTCCCCCACACTAATTTGAGAAAGCACACAGGGAATTAAAATTTACATTTCCAATTATAGCAGACAAAAACTGTTTACCACAGAGATCCAGAAGTAGATGCTATTGTTTAATATGCTATGTGATAGTTATGGACCTTCATTTTACAGTTATCTCTCTGAAATGCAGTAAAAAAAAAAGAATGCCTCAAACCATAGCATCCCCCATGAAATGAGGCATATGCTGTTTCTAAGACACACAATATGTTTTTCTTATACTGAGTTTGCTCATAAACATGTTTATTGTAGGTGCTGTCTGAGGCAAGGCTGCTTTTTTCCTATAGAAATCTTCATTTGAGCATATTAGCCTCTGGCTCTCTTTATAGGAATGAATTCTTTTGGCTACTTGGGAGTACTTTATACTTTAGGTATTGATGCCATAGTTGGAGGATGATGCCTATCTTGATGACTTATTACAATACTAGTCTGTGATATATATATATATATATATATATATATATATATATATATATATATATATATATATATTTGAAAAGGAAAAAATACATATATTTGATTTTTAAAGATAGTTTCTCTGTGCAGCCCTGGCCATCCTGGAACCAGCTCTATAGACCAGACTGGACTCAAACTCACAGAGATCCACCTACCCCTGCCCCTGAGTGCTGGGATTAAAGGCATACACCACAGCCTAGCTCTTTTTATCTCTTAAAGTTATTATATATATCAGAATGGCATCTGAGGTACTGTCTAACATGTGCCCACCTTCTGGCTTTTCCACCGAAACCTTGATGATCTTGGTGTCCATACCTTTCTGATTCTAGAGAAGTCTGTGATATTCTTTTGATGTCACATGATGTCATTCTCACAGCAGCTGAGTCCCAAAGTTATATTCATTCTTTCAGTAGTGGGAACTCCTGATGGGAAAGGGAGGGGCAAGAGATAGAGAGGATGGAGTGAGATAAAATGCTGAACTGTACAAGGAAGACCTGTGAGGAGGTGGGCATTCTCTAGCCATGACTGGCATTTTGTTACAGGAAATCCATGTGAGTGCCCGAAAATAATGTCCTAGAGCTGTCAGAGCCTGGCCACGTTTGTTATAGTCTGACTCGGGTCCCTTGATGCTGGCCACGATGCCCTTGATTCTCTTAAACTGGAACTGTCCAAATTTTGTTGAAATGGTTTTTTTTGGGGGGAGGGTGGGGGTTATAGCTAGGGAGGAATGATTGCTTCCATATTTCTAATAGCACTCTTGATTATTTCTTTGGTTTCTTAATTGGAAAAACATTATGGAAATTAAAGTTGAAGAAATTGCTTGAGAGAATTTCTTAAAAATAACTTAACTAAGGAATGCTAAGAGGGGGAGAAAGTCTTCCCCAGGGGAAAGATCACCAATTGGTTATCCAATGCATAATGGTCAGCACTGAAAAAATATGTAAAAGTAAGTTTATACAGACTACATAGGCTATATTTAGGAACATGTATATTAAGGGAAAAGAGGCCATGAATTTGAAAGAGAGCAAGGAGGAGTACATGGGAAGGTTTTGGAGAAGGAGAGGGAAGGGGCAAATGTAATTATATTATAATCTCTAAAATAAAAAGCAACAGAATTTAGATTATATATATATATATGAGCATGAACTTTACTTATGAAGTATTCTATTTAAAATCTCAAATATTTTATTTTTGTTAAAGATGGAGTAGTAGAAAGTAGATTCTATAGTTTGAAGATATTGCTCATTTAAAACTAAAAACCAGTAAGTATAAGTAGCAATCATTTAAGAATAATAATACCATAATACTCTGTCATAAACTATTATAAGAATCTTAACATTGTAGATTGGATGAGACCAATTTGCTTATTTTATAGAGAGTGTCTAACTAGTTATTCAATCTCCTTGATTTTTCAATGGTGAAAAGATTACTTGATTCACAACTTTACTTTAGAGATTAAAAGAAAACTTATCCTTTCGAATATATTACTTCATACATGCTTATTATATGCTAAGGCTTATATTGGTTCAGAAGGTGTATCAGTGTGTAGAGAAAAGGAAACTGGGCTTCACTGGGTTTTATAGACTGTAGTAGTGGTTCCCAACCTATGGGTCATATTCACTTTGGTAAACCTCTGTCTCCAAAAGTATTTACATTTACGATTCATAACAGTAGCAAAATTACAGTTACGAAGCAACAAAGAAAATAATTTTGTCGTTGGGTGTCACCACAGCATGAGAAACTGTATTAGAAGGTTGCAGCATTCAGGAGGTTGAAAACCCCTGTACTAAAGGGAAGAGAATCTGCCTGATGATGGCAAACGTGATGAGGACTTAAAAGTGCTGGCTGCCACAGTGCCAGACTAGACACCAGACATGGTAGTGGAGGAGGAAGAGAAATATGGAGTGCATCTGTTATCTCACTGAATCATCACAGTGGTCCTATAAATCTGGCCTAATTCTTGTTGTTCACAATGGAGACACAGGTATTCCTGTAGTTCTAAGTTCGAAGAAAGCTTAAACAGCCAGTGAGTAGTAAACTTAAATATAGATTAGTCATGTATTCTTACCAAGGGTGTCAGTCAGCAAGATAGGGTCAAAGCTGGGACACAAACTGTCCCTGCCTCTCGTCTAGCATCCCTGGAGTATCCAGATGTGTGAATGTGTGGTAGATGAGGATGGTACACAGATTTATAGATGCCATACCGAGTAACGTAGTAACTGTTTTACAATACATGGTTAATAACAGTAGAGTCAGGGCTCTAGTTAACGCATTTTTGTTAGATATTTATGAGAATACTCAATTTTCCATAGAGATTGACAGTAACCTGTGCATTTAGTGTATTGACTAATAGGATCCACCTCTAGTAAGTTCTCTTTAGTAAACTATTGGCTATGAGGCAAAATCAAGCCAGAATTCAAGGCCATTCATCCAAAATTTAGACTGCTCTGAAATAGAAGGTGTGTGTGTTATCTCATCCAATGTGTGGGTTGTGTGGGAGATTTTCCTCTGAAATTGAATCATTTGAGACCTATGATCCTGTCACTGCATTTGTAATCCTTTTTCTGGCAGGTGTTCAGTAATTTTAATTTCTTTTTTCAAAGAAAACATCTGTTATAAGTATTTGTAGTCTATTTGTCTGTGGGTTATACTTCTTAATTAGTAGAGCTATAAAAACTCACAGGATTTTGTAGAAACTCTGGTACTGGTTGAGCAAGCGAACATTTCTGATTCCCTGTAAGCATCCTAGAATCAAATATGAAGTCAGTGTATATCCTAATCTCTCTCTAAACTAGCTTCAACATGCGCGCACACACACGCATGCACACACACACACAGGCACACACTTTTGCTTAGAAGGGAAGCTGGGTCTTCAATCTTAAAGAGTTAGTTTCAGACTTGTGCCTGGCAAGCAGTCATTTCATCAGCTGAAGGAGACACTGCCCCCCAATGAGACATATAAATTGGCACTGTTCTTTGGGCAAGACAAGCCCAGCCTGATTTAAAAGCTTCTGTTACAGGAAGGTGTCTGGTGGTTGTGTTTCTTCCTCCAGCATTTCCTGGCTTCTCTGAGGCAGTCTTTCTTTCCTAAACACTGAAGATGTGTTTTATTCCTGCCCTTGCTGCTTGTTACACACCCACGCTGACACACGCAGTTTCTCCCGTGACAAGGACCAATTGTGATTTATGACCGTTTTCAGGGTGCTAGTGGTGTGTGGAAAGGGTGGATTTTTATCCAGCAAGGCTACATCTTTTTACTTGGTAGTAAAACCATGTTACAAATCAGTATCAGGGTTAAAGAGAAGATCATTCATTGTAATTTCCATTTTCAGGCAGAACTCCTTGACTAATTTTCTATGATGTTCACCAGATATATTTGTCTATCAAAGCACTACAATAAGCATTTAGCATTTCCTCATGAAAGGTATGCTTGCTGGAAGGGAGAGTTTTATGAAAAAGCCTGATGAGTAGAATTGGAAACTTAAAACAAAGGTTACTAATATAGTTCTTGTTTGCTTTAGCTGAGTAAAAATTGTAAGTGATTGTAGCTAGAGTTTTCCGCCTTGCCCACAGTCAGGACAAATCTTTGTCACCCGCCAGTCCCACAGCCGCTCAGACCCAACCAAGTAAACACAGAGACTTACATTGCTTACAAACTGTATGGCTGTGGCAGGCTTCTTGCTAACTGTTCTTTTATCTTAAATTAACCATTTCCATAAATCTATACCTTGCCATGTGGCTGGTGGCTTACCGGCATCTTCACATGCTGCTGGTCATGGCGGCGGCTGCAGTGTCTCTCCGCCTCAGCCTTCCGCTTCCCACAATTCTCCTCTCTCCTTGTCCCACCTACTTCCTGCCTGGCCACTGGCCAATCAGTGTTTTATTTATTGACCAATCAGAGCAATTTGACATACAGACCATCCCACAGCAAGTGATGCTGCCATTTGGGACAAAATCCTGATAGCTCATCTAAACAGTTACAATGTGGTCTCAAAAGTGTTGTGAAACAATTCCCCTTCCCCTCCAAAAGTATGTGTTGCTTAGCATCAAAACGGCTAAAGAGAAAAGGAAGGTATAGAAACCTCTGTTCACTTTTAGTATGTATGTAAACACCCATTTTTCTCTAGAAATTTTTACATATCTCTGGGTTTGCTCTGAATATAGACATAAGAGATTCCAGGAAGGCATTGCTGAACAGTGTTCTCGTTCTCTTGACCTCTGCCATTGTGACTACTCTGGTGTAACCTGTGGCATTTGAGTGATGACCCATTCAATATTGTCATTGTATATGCTGGAAGTCTTTATTTCCCATGATGTCCTTTGCATTCTCTGTTTACTTCAATGGGTGCTGACTTAAGACTTCTTTTGCCATCACCCAAATTCTCAGAACAAATCAAGGTCAAGTCAGACATCATTTTGAGACTAGAACTCTTTCAGAGCCAATTTGGAAGACCTGATCTTATAGATAATTGACCCAAATATGTGGCTACACCTCTGTACAACAAAGACTGAGAAAATAAATTTATTTTAGCCTCGTCATCTGCGTAGACACCAGAGTTCTGATAACAAGAAGGTCACTGCTCAACTGCTTAATTTGAACATTTTTTTTCATTCTGACTCTGATTTTTTCCCTAAAATTAGGAAGCTCTGGCTCTTTTACTCAACCTCTCTAAAGTGTGATGTTTGTATTTCATGTCTGTCTTTCTTCCTGTGAATACTTCACGTCCCTTGCAGCTTTCAGCCACATTGACTTTATAGGAGCAACCTTGAAGCAAAGTAAGAAAAGGGTCTTTCATGCCTCCTTTCCGTATTTCAGATTTAATTGTAAATTCTAATTATGAGTGCCAACAGATTCATGCAGAAACATGTGATTCTCAGGGGCAAGGACAGCCCTGGGGCTAAAGACTTGAATCTGGAGACAGAGGCAGAGGAAGTTTTCAGATTGCCTGGTACCAGATAAGGGGGCATTGTTCTGAACAGAAAATGACAGACAGCCATTCACACAGGTTGGCTTGGCTTCTTAGAAACATACACACAGTTCTTTCTCTAGTTTTCTCAATCTTTCTTTAAACGTGCTGTGAAAGTGTAATTGGCATAGATGCTTTCTTTGTGTATAACATTGGTGGTCTTTTAAGAAGGAATCTACATGCAGCCATTCTGGTAAGCTCTCTATTTTGAAGGAACAAAGACAGTCATAAAACACACACACACTACACACATACACACACACACACCACACACACTATACACACACTGAACACACAGATACTACACACACACACCACACAAACACACACATACACGCCACACATACCACACACACTACACACATGTACACACTACACACACTATACACAAACACTACATATACACACACTATGCACATACATATAAACACTACAAATACATAGTACACATACTACATGCACTATACACATACTACACACTCATAATATATACACTATATACATACTATCGACACACTATATACACACATATGACACACATATAACATACACACATACTATACACATGCTACATGTACACAGGGTGTATACATATTGCACACACATATTATATACATTATACACATACTATGCATACACTACATACACACCACACACACACTATACACACACACACACACACACACACACACACACCTCATTTGAAATTTTTCTGGAAAAGAACCACCTCTGTCAGCTAGTTCCAGATGACATGTTTAAGGCACAAGGCTGACCTGGAATTAAGGACATGTGTAGTGACGTGAAACTTTAGCTCCTTAGACTGATCAAGATGCTTATGCCACGGGCAGCCTCACAGTTGTCTCCATGGCTTTCCAAATGCACACATGCCCTGTTTATTCATAGTCTGGTGAGTTTCTGAAGGTTCCTCTGAGTAGAACTTTGATTCTGTGCTCCCTGCAAGGTGCTTTGCTGTAACACGCTCACTTTCTCGGGGAAAATGGGATTTGTGAGTTTGGCAGGACTGGGAGCTCCTAACTCCCACCTAGCAAACCAAACAAGATGTCAGAGCACAGGCCTGGGAGACTTGACCAGCTCACCGGGTGACTCCTGAGTATCCCTGGTGTAGTTAGAATCTGTTCTCTGGTGTTTTCCCAAGGATTCCCCTTTACAACTGAGATTTACATCCTTCAGTTTGTATTCAGCAACTGAAACAGTTGAGCACAATATGCCCTTAAGGCTTCAGACTGGCTGTTGCTGCCTGAAACTTAGCCTGCTCTGTTAAAGCATTTATTTTTTTCTTCTCCCACTACCCTCTAATACAAAACCATTATCCTCTAAAGCAAACACACTGTTGCACATAATTATGCACATCAGTAGGATAGTTTGACAGCATTATATAACAGATGGTAATACTATTAAAAGTAAGATGAAGGAAAAAAATGACCTAAAATTTACTACATCAAAATTTTTTTTGCCTGTTTTTAGGTAGTTATCTGGCTTTTACTTCCTGATATTAGTTTAGTTCAAATTCATAGTTATTTTCAATCTTGTAAATGGCCAATGGCCTAGTATCATTACCCAGATTCTATAATTGAATGCCCAAGAGTCTGATGAATTCAAACATGCTTAGCAATGTCTTCATTTATGCTGCTATTACTATGGAAAGATGAAAAAATGTTATAATTGAGATGAGATTTTCTAACTAGATGTACAAAGAAAACAATATTTTCATAATGTCTCAGCAGCTAAAGCTTTTAATCTCGGAAGGTTTTGCTTACTTCCGCTAAAGGCCAGAGGTTTGGAATTGAATGTTGTCTATTGCTATTTTTTTTTCTTCAAATTATTAACAAGGCCTCTAGTGTAGTTGTGTCGACTGTTTCCGGTTTTCTGCTGAGAAGTTTTGAGCTTGTCTCATGAATCTCTATGAAGGAATGAGAGGAGCTCAAGATTTACAAGGCTACTCAACAAGTTTCCACTGAGGAATTTACATACATTTATATAATGTTATGTTCTCCATATCCACATCTAACTTGAACATAAATACAAACGTGAACACTCATTCAGATTTAAGAGTAATACATATCCTTCTACAAGATTCTTTTACCTGAATTCATATAATGTGTTGATTGTAAGTTTGTAAGTTTTCCAGAGACACACAGTGGGTCCACAGCTCTCATTTACAACATACAGAAATGTGTCCACTTTATGTTGGAAACTGGGAAGGAGCAGATGTTCATTTCTAAACTAGAACTTTGAAGGCCGGTAATTAAAATAAACATGTCTCTGCCAAACCTTGAACTAAATTAAAAATTTTAGCATATAAATGAAAGCTTAGTTACAACTAAATTTATCAAGGAAATACATTTGTTTAGCATTACTGGTTTCAATTATTCTGAAAGAGCTTTTATTTTTATGGAACAGTGAAGGTTTTTAAAAAAGTTTTAAATAATTTACTGGGCAATTGGACCATTTAAAATGATGTATGAATGTTGAACTTAAATATAGGAACTATTAACACATTGTTGATTAGTTTAGAGGGAGATATTAAAACAAGATTATCCTGTACTTTAGGTACAGAGTCCCAGGGGTCTACAGGAATCTACTGTAGACACGAACCAGATAAAGCTGTGGGCTCAGACTCTGTAGTTTCTCTGCTTTCTGTTTTTTTCTTTCTGTTGGAAATCTGAATTTTGAGATATCTGCAGTGAATTATTCCAAGTCAAATAATTCCACTTGTGGCTTACGTTTGTGGGAGAAAAGAGAGTGTTTTCTTGCTTTTAGAATGGTTTGGTTTTCAGTGGATTTGTTCACAGTTGCTCAGTAAATCATTCTTTAATTCTCTCTTTCTCTCTCTGACAACTAATCCTTTTTCCTAACACCTTCACTGAGCTCCATTGCGGGTGCTCGCATGGCGGGGCCTCCCTTTCCACCCTGCTTCAACCAGTCTCCAGCTCCCCTATATGTCAAGGGTGCAAAGCACCTTCTTGGTAGACATCCTGCACCCTTTTTTTTCTACAAAGATCTAGTGAGATCATCAAGTATGTCTGTCTCTGCATAGAGAAGAAGACACATTCAACATTATTTTAGAGAATTTTGTTATGAAGATTTAACTGATGGGGCTGGAGAGATGGCTCAGAGGTTAAGAGCACCGACTGCTCTTCCAAAGGTCCTGAGTTCAATTCCCAGCACCCACATGGTGGCTCACAACCATCTGTAATGAGATCTGGCGCCCTCTTCTGTATACATAATAAATAAATAAATCTAAAAAAAAAAAAAAGATTTAACTGAAACACTTCACAGTTTAGTCAGTCCATTGAATTCCTTCTCTAGGCTTCTGAAATGGAGATGCATATGGAGATTGGTCCTTTTCAGGTAATTTGGGGTGAAGTATGCAGTATGAGTGAGCTGGAATACAAGGCTTTCTGAGGTGGGTCAGACATTAAGAACTACTTGTTTCTGGTTCAATTGGCCCAGGCTGAGCTTTGCTTATTTTCTTTTGTGTGAATCTCTTTAATACCTTCTTTTTCTCATCTTTCATTGTGTATAGCCACTGTCCATGACACTTAAGGAAAAGTATATGTTGTATCTGGAACCTATTCTCCACTGTGCCCCCTCTCCTCCCCTTTCCCTATCTTCTCCGTTGGCCGTGTTTGCATACATAGCATCTGCTCTAATTTCATGTGATGCAGATATACATGGTTTCTGTAGCTATGTAAAATATAGAATCCACATATTAGACACAGTATATGACATTTACCCTTCTGGAACTAAAAATTGGAGATTATCATGATCTTTGACTACCAAAATTTTAAGTAAATTTTTGATAGTTTTATATATACATATGTATATGTGATATAATTATATACACCTCTATTACTCTCTGTTATTCCCCTTCCTTTCCCTCTGAAGCCTTTTTTATTACCACCTAGTTTCAAAATAGCTAAACCATCAGATAAAATGAGCCTCCTGCTTGAGAAACCATTAGTACCTTGGGAAGGGATGGAACCACTTGGGTGCCTCCTATATAATTTGTATGTATGCACATGCATACCCACATATGCATGTGTATGTGTGTGTATGCTTGTGTATGTGTATGCTTGTGTGTGCATTTTTTTTCTTGTGCCATCAGTGTTTGTACTTACATTATAATTGAGACAGAAGAATTTCCCTTTGTAATGCATTTTTTTCAGAATTAAAAGTTACACTAAATTTTTAACCACAGGAGAATAAAAACATGGAGAAACTACCAAGAACAATGCATGGGCTCGGGGGTACCTTTTGTGTCAGCTTTTGGATACAGCTTTGTTATTTGTTTATTTCAGAATTTGTATCTATAATTATCAAAAAAAGGGAGCACATCTGTAATTCGAATAGAAGGATGTAAGAAGCACTATGTGATGTGATTTTTTTAAAGGTATGCCTACTTAAATTTTGATTGGTTTATGACTATGGTCCTCATCAAGTCTTGAAAGTTCATTACTAACACATGACTCTCTTTGGTGAGAAAACTTCCCATTTCCATCTCTCAAATAAAAAACTGGCCATTCTTTTCTAACTAATTATAAATAGATCTGTTGCTGACTCACTGCTTTAGGAGACGGCCTTAAGGTATTTGACAATAAAATTCTGTAAAATACGGAGCTGTGGAGGAGAGCAGTTTTTCAGAGGCTGAAAATCCTGCTTCTCCTTTGCTCTTCCAGCCCTCCTCCTTCCCTCCTCCCTGCGCCAGCCCTCTCACTGCACCAGGACAAAAGATGTGATGAAAGTTGGAAAATAGTAATTTATGGAGAAAGCCTGTGTTCCATGCTTTATGAAAGTAAATTGTAGAAAATTAATGTTGTGACAAGATGATTCTATTTTGATGAACAAAATCATTGAAAAGCTATCAAGACCCACTGTTTCTCCACAGAGAGAATTTTTCTCAGTGTGTTCTGTATTTGTATTCTTGGCTTTCTTCCCAATTAGTTTTTACAAAAGAGCAGTAATTAGGGAGCTAGGATTTTGACCTACCTTGTGAACAATAAAAATTCCTGCCACCCATTTTCCCACCTGCTAAATCTATTATTAGCACTCTGTGGGCTCCGAAAGAAAACCCCACACAAAGATTTTCCCACTTAATAGAAGAAATAATCTAATGTACAAATAAAAACACTTTGGTAGATGCTTTATGACCAGCTAAGGACAATGGCCACAGGAAGCCAATTACTTTTCTTATGTCAGATGAATTGAGCTCAAGCACATTGGATTTATATGTTTTTTTTTTTATCATCTCAAGTTGCTTAGAATAATATCAGTAAATGAAAATTATTTTAACTTTAAATGTAATTGTTCTGTATTATTATATGCAGATGGTCAGAGACCCAAGTGTAAATAAATCTATAGTGAAACAAATTCCTTCCCAGGTGTGTTCCTTCCTATCTTGCTTAAGTTTACTTATCAGCCCCTTGAAAACTGTTACTAGTTTCTGGTGTATCTTGTAAGTTTTGTAGTGCATGTACAAGCTAGAAATAATTCTTATACCCTCACAAAAATGCAGCACATTTTATACAGAAATTCACTGGATGCAACATACCTTGAAATATTTATGTACACATACACAGAAAAGTCAGTTTGTTTTCTCCTTCTTTCTCCTTTCCCCTCTCTCTCTTCTTTTCTCTCCCCGCCCCCACTTCCTTTTTGAGACAGGGTCTCACCATGTAGCTCTGGCTGGCTTTGAACTCTCTACGGAGACCAGGATGGCCTTGAACTAGAGATTTATTTGCCTCTGCTACCTGAGTGCTGGGACTAAAGAATTCAGCCACCATCCCAGATTTCTATTTGTTTCTAAATTTTTATTTTAGTGTGTGTGTGTGTGTGTGTGTGTGTGTGTGTGTGTGTGTGTGTGTATACATGCACACTTATACACACTTGCTTGTGGTCCTGATATGATGATCCATCTTGTTGGCCCAAAGTTTTTATTTTCCATAGTGATTTTTTTTGTACAGAAGTAACAATATATAATCATAATTGCCTTACTGAGAGATAATTGGCTCATTCAAATATTTTGATATTTAAACAATATTACAAGTGAGAATAGTGATACTAGTGCATACTTATATTTATATACTGCAGAATAAATCTATGGAAGCAGACTTGCTGGCTTAGAAGATGTAGAAAATGTTGGAGTAGACTTTCAAGTTATCTTTGTGGGTTGTATTAATTTGCTGTCCTAACAGATATATATGAGATCATCAATTCCCATCAACCATGCCTATAGAACTTGTCACTGACTTCTGGAATTGTGCTAATATGATAAAAATAATATATTTTGTAAATGTTGTTTTTCTTACTATGAGTGAAGTGAGAACATTTCCATAAATCTGTAAACTATAAAGAGCTTTCATTTAATTCTATTGCTCCTTGTTAGTGTTATTTCTCAAGGTCTCCTGAACACTCTGAGATAAAGCAGAAAATGTTTTCAGAATTGTATTTTTGTGCTTTGAATCTCAGCCCTGTCCTCCCTCTTCATGGGTCTCTTTTCTTACTGAATTTCTCTAAATAAGTGTGTCTGTCTTCTTTTATGGCACCTGGAAGGTTTTAGGTGTACTTAGAAAAGGGTTTCACCCCTTTAATGTTATAAGGAATTCTCCTAGCTTTTCTTTATTTCTGGCATCTATTATTTTTTAATTAAGAGATGTTTTATTCATTTTACATACCAATCACAGATCCCCCTCTGCCCTCCTCCCACTCCTTCAGCCTCCACCACAATTCAGTCCCTCCTACATGAAGGTAAGGCCTCCCATGGGGAGTCAGCAGAGCCTGGTACATTCAGTAGAGGCAGGGCCAAGACCCTCCCCCTGCCTCAAGGCTGTGCAAGGTATCCCACTATAGGTAGTGGGCTCCAAAAAGCCAGCTTGACATCTATTATTTTAAATAGCTCTTAAATCTTTGGTTCATTTAATATTGCTCTGTATTACTAAGCATACTTTTTCTTTGTATGAGTCATGTTTGTTGAACTTTTTTCTCATTGAATGAGCACCTACCTTTAACGTGCTCATTAACGTCCCTGTACATTGGAGCCATAGTTTTGATTTCCATGCTGTCATTGCTCAGTCTATGTATGTAACAGCTGATGCTAAGGCTTTAAAATGTGTTTCAACATGTAGACTTTCTTGTTTTTATCTAAGTTGTTCTATTTACCAATAAAGACTTGGGAATCAGATATTGGGGTAAAAACCTGCTAGATCAGAGAAGCCAAGAAGTGATCAGCTGACCTCCTTTTCAAGCAAGGAAGCTTTTCACCACCCATGCCAACCCCAAAAGGCCTGTGAATCTCTAAGTCCCTCCCTACTTTTTCTTGTGAATCTCTCTATCTATCTTCCTGGGTCGTCTGTACTCCTTATGGCTAATTCTTGTCAACTAATTGCTGGCTCTGCCCCCTAATCCAAGGTTAATTTTATTAACATAGCCTCAGAGTTTCATAGTGTGATCAAATATCCCACAGCACTTTAGCTACCTTCAATAAATGAAATTGCTAAATTAGTCACTTCTCCTATAAAACCTTTTTTTTTCTGCATATTAGTCTTTCAAACGTTTTCTTTATGAACCTCCAGATTGGAATATTTTATTAAAACATATTTTTCTGATTTTATTTAACTCTAACTTGACTACTGTTATGTGAGGGTTTTTCACTGTGGCTAGATATTAACCCCTGATGTGGGTGATAATGGTTAACTTATCTTATTCCCAGTTCGAGACATATCCTAGTATGTTGTTATCAAGCAGGGTGATTGAAAGTGTATATATAGACAGCAGATAGAATTGTAGTTAGTCATGTGACTACCTCTTTAGACACATTTCTTAGCTCTTCTTGCATTGAAATGTGGCCTCACGACTGATGTGTGCCTGTCTTCAGTGTAATGAATGGGAAAGCTGAGTGAACCATGTCTTCTACCTCATTTCCCTTCATGTTGATGGAATACCGGAAGTCGCCGCAACCCAGACTCAATTGTGTAGATGAAACAAGGCCACCAGGTATGGCAAAGCAACTCAGGAGGAACTGGGACCCTGGGAAATCTCTGCTCCACGGACCATTTCCATGGAACACCATTTCAGATTATTCTCTGCTAGAGAAGAAAATATTTGTCCTTAAAATTAGTTTTTATTGTCCTTTGGTTACACCACGTAACCTTTTATGCTCCAGCACTGAGCCACAGGCCCAGACTGAGTCTGTATTTCTTTCGAGTGAGTTTTGGTGAAAGGTCTTTTACTTCAGTCATGGATTTGATCATGTTTTGAAGTCCCTCAAAATCACATATGATTTCACAGCATGTGAGTCTTCTTGTTTCCTTGGATAATTCACACGGATGTGATGGATGAGTTTTCAGTGCTTCACAGATACGCATACCTAGGATGTGCCATTTGCTTTCATTTTGTGCGATCTCAAATGCGGCTTTCAAATCAAAGTTATTGTTTCTTTGTATAAAGAATGATCCTTGCCTTCCTAAGTTTCGGGACTACTTTTGACATTGAAACTTATTAGTCTTTAAAAGTGTGGGAGAGTTCTTCTACAAATCTTCCAAGGCCTAGGAATTGTGCCTCGTTACTAAGAAAAAACATCATTCCAAATATCGTTATCTTTCACAAGCTCATTTGTTGAGATCAGACTATTA
Source organism: Peromyscus maniculatus bairdii (assembly GCF_049852395.1). Classification (NCBI taxonomy): domain Eukaryota; kingdom Metazoa; phylum Chordata; class Mammalia; order Rodentia; family Cricetidae; genus Peromyscus; species Peromyscus maniculatus. Next base: position 40,236,160 of record NC_134868.1, read on the forward strand.
AAATTTTCCTTTTTAAAGATTTATTTAGTTTTAGTTACGTGTACACACTTGTATGTGCCTATGTGTGCATGTATGCTGTATGTGTATGCAGAGGTCTGCAGAAAATGAAGGTGCTTACTCGCCAGAACTGGAGTCCGCTGGTTGCAGGCTTCCCTGTGGGTGCTGGGCAATGAACCCCAATCTTCTTTAGGAGCAGCAAGACCTCTTCACTCCTGAGCCATTTCTCTGGCTCCTGTTTAGAGTTCCTATGGCCTCTTGACTCACTTTCAATTAATTATCTTCCCTAGAGTGTTACATATTTCAATTGTTATTTTCAATAGGATTGAATAGACCCTCCAGTTTCTTTGATTTTTCTGTTTTCATTTCATTTTTCACTCCTATTTTCTTGCTTAGTTTTGCTGTGTTATACGTATTCATTTTTTTCCTGAAAGAGCAAATCTTAAACTTATTAACTCTATTTTACATTAGTTATCCACTTTCATTTTTTAGTTCTTTTTTTGATGGACATGTAATTATATTGTAACAAGTGCAAACCATTTCATAGATCCTTTAAACCAACAGAATTTCATCATTAAATTAACAGTTCTTTAATCATTACCAAATATGACACTAAAATAAATGTACACACACACTACATTATCCACCTTCAGGGATAATGATGAGCAGTATTCAGAATTTCATTCTTTCCTTATACATTTAATTTACACGCTCATATTTTTCCTTGTTTTAAAATTTTCATAAAAATTAAACATCATGAGATTGTCTTTGAATAGTGATTTAGCCATGTCTTATGAATTCAGGTATAATGTCTTTTTAATATTATTTTTACATAAACTCAGAAATATTAGTCTTCCTATTTTCTTGGTGGGAGGAATTATTTTATAGGCAGTTTTAAAATTATCATGAAAAAAATTTTATTGTTCCCAATTTATTTCTAGCTTTCGTCTATTACCCTCAGAGTATATTTCTCTGTTAATTTTAGAAGATATATATTCTGATTTTTATATCTATTATTCATTTATCTTAATAGCAATTTTCAGAAGAATACCAGAAATAGGGATTGTTAAAAAGATATATTTTGTATTTTTAAAAGATGGTATTTGCAATTTACCAAACATATATAATCTGCTAATGACACCATTGTTCTCATAATTTGAGAGATGAGAATTTTTCTATCATTTCATTATTACAGATATCTTACTATATCATGGCTATTCACAGCTGTGACATTTTAGCTGAGAAATCTATCCAGTGGAGCTCTATACTTTGCTCCTTTGCGTCACTTTGGGCTCCGCTTTCTCCTTCGATAATGCAGACCCAAGCCATCTGCTCAGGGGCTTTCCCATTTGGTTAGGATATTTTTGTCACACTTTAATTTTAATTATTGTGCTATTGCGCAATGTGTGTTAGGTGTCTGGCATAATTATTGAGTGAGGGTCACTTTCTAATTCAACCTTTAGATCTTTTCATAAGTTCAACCTATTGGCATCTGTAGATGTATTTGCAGAGTCCTGTCCTAGTATATTGTTTGCCTGTTCCTTTGGGTTCCTCAGTGGTCTATCATTATATTGTAATCTTTAAGTACATACCTTTTCTTATTTTATGATGGGCCCATATTTATTTTGGTGTTTTCTGTGTGCCTGTGCATTTATATAATAGCTTTAAGTCCTTTTTGCTAGTCCACCAATTTTCTTTTAGGTTCCATGATAAACCCAAATGCCATCAATCTTCTCTTTCTCCTTCTTTTTCTCTATAATCTGAGAATGGACATGAAGTCATTTCTGATGTTTACCACATATAAAATATGTGTATGCTTTTATTCCTGTTTTTGGACTGCTTTGTTAATGTTTGGCCTTTAGGCATGCAAAGGAAACCAATAAACATTTCAGCCTCTCAGTTCTTTCTCCTTCCTTCCATTCTATTTACTATATCATTTCGATTTGTTAGAGCACATCATACTCATGCTGCTTTTCATCTGCCTCAGTCCTCAGTTCCTTTATGCCATTTTCTTCAATCATGTTTATTTGATTGAAATGCCTCTATTCTTATTTGATTAAAATATTAATTTTTATGTGGCTGTTTTCTTTTTTCCCCTCTCCCCTTTTCTTTTTCTTTTAATGTGACAATGCTTCATAATGCTTTGCACAAACTACCACCAGGACACTCTGGTGCCTTTGTTCTTAAAGGACAATAGTACTGATTTCTTTTCTCCAGGATGTCATAGTTAGTTTTCATCAACTTGACACAAACTGAGATATAGCTGGGAAGTCGGACTCTCCACTGAGTAATTTTTTTTTCCCATCAGACTGGCCTGTGGACATGTCTGTGGGGTGTTTTCTGATTGCTAATTGTCATAGGAGGGCCCAGCTCACTGTGGATGGTGCTATTTCTAGGCAGACAGACCAGGGCTCTGAGAGAGGAAGCTGAGTGAGTCAACATTCCTTCACTGTCCTTCAGTGTGTGTCTCCAGATGACTGCAGTGGCTGCCCTCGGTTGTAGCCTGGAAGTCACATATGCCTTTTCCTCCCCAGGTTGCTTTCAGTCAGTGTTTGTCACAGCAGCAGAAGACAAAGTTAGGGCAAGAGTAAGTAATGCATTGATAGTGTTGATAGTAGGCACAAATGTGGAAAAATCTGCATTTCATCTTTAAGTAATGTGTGCTATTGGCTGAGCTGACGCAAGAATTCTTTGCCATTTCAGTGACATTACCAGCCTACCTTTCTGGGTTGCTTCTCCTAGCTTTGTTTTTTGCTGACCACAGTGTGCCTTTCAATGTTTCAAGTACTTTTCCTTGTATTTCAAGGGGCTGTTTTTAATTATATCTCTAAATCTCTAAAGATAACCACCGTTCTACATTCTTTTAAACAACCCTATCTTGGTGTAGTTGAGTCATTATAATAAAGTACCACAAGCCTGGTAGCTTACTGCAGAAATGTATTAGTGGGACTGGGATATCCCAGGCCAGGATGCTGGTGAGAAGATGCTGTCTGGTTCAGTGGTGTCTGTCTTTCTGCATTGTCCCTGTACAGTAGAAGGGGTGAAGAAACTCTCTGGGGTATCTTTTATAATTGCACTTGTCACCTCCTAAGGTGAGGATCACATTGGAGAGTAGAGTTAAACGTAAGTATTTGGGGAGGCACAAGCATTCAGTCTGTAACACAGGTCACATATGTACTGTCATGTTTTCTTGTGGGCTATGTATGTCATCTAGTCTGTAATTCTTTTTTTCATTTATTTGCCTTAATTTTTATTTATCAGCTTTTGGGACCTTATTCTCCTTTTCATCAGTATTTTGATATTGCATTTTTATTTTTATTATCACTTCTGTGACTTTTCTTCTACAACTTCCAGTAGCTGATGTTGAAACACTTTCTGTTAATTTCTTATTCTCTCATGATTTTCTTTTATGAAGTCAGATGATCCAATTGTTTTATGAATAAATGACAAAAATTTGAGCATTTTCATCTTTTCTATGGCTTATCTCATAATTGTTATTTCTTTATTTCTTTGATGGTAGCTTTATGTCAACTTTATATCACCCACCACCCCATTGGTGGTGTGTCTCTCTGCTCGGTGGTGGTGGCGCATGCCTTTAATCCCAGCACTGGGGAGACAGAGCCAGGCAGATCTCTATGAATTCGAGGTCAGCCTGGAGCGAGATACAGGACAGGCTCCAAAACTACACGGAGAAGCCTTGTCTCAAAAAACAAAACAAACAAACAAAATTGTAGTGTCTCTCTGGCTTGAGATGGTTCAACTTGTGACTGTTCATGTTTCATTGCTACAAAAGCACCCAGTAGAAATGATGGTTTCAATTTGAATGTGGATCTTTTCATTAGGCTTGTGATAGTGAGTACAATACTTACCGATGCTGAGTAGCAGCAAATGGAACTCCCAGTCAGCTATGAGATCAAGAGTGTGGAGGAGTGACATTTGACAATGCACTGCACTGCTGAGTTATGATGGTCAACAGGTATACCAGATGTCTTTTCATTATTTGACATTTGAAACACATGATGGTTTTAGAAAGATGTAATTCAATTGTAAATTGGGCAACATCTCTAATCAATGAATTGGGCATTCCTGCCTTGCGAGCTAAATTAACGCAGGTAGATATCCAAGCCTTTCCCCTTCCCAGCTTTCTCCTTAGTTCTGCAGGAGCAGAGTGCATGCTGCTAACAGGACTCCTTTGCTCACCTACTCATGCATATATGTCCCTGTCTGCCAGCTGTCTTCTTGAATATGTTTGCACGACTCCACCTCTTCCTACTTCCTGCTCTTAACTGTGTCTGGGGGCTGCAGCATTTGGCCCCACCAACTTTCTCCTATTTCATACACAGCACGTAGTGGTATCTTCTACTTTTATCCTAGACTTCTTGTTCTCGGTGGTCCATTTTTGCTGATGTTTTCTGAGAGCTGTCATGATTTAAGTATTTAACTTCATTCTTTGCTTATTTCTCTTTACTTTCTTTTGGCTTCTCTCAGACCTCTGCTTTATTGACAGAGTTTTGTCAGACTTATACACAAAAAATAGTTTTAGTGCTGCATGGTACTATGCACATTGAGAAAATGTATTTGTCAATATCTGAAGAAGTCTGCTAGGGAAAAACTGACTTCACTGTCCTTTTAAAAAACAGTTTCTCTGGAATATTTCTGCCCACTTTCAATGGCTTTGGTGAAGCAGGTGTAAAGACTATACCCTTGTCTAAGGTTGCTTTTGTTTAATGCCTAAGAAGTAGGGGATTTAATCCCTTGATGCCATGGCCATGCTGGAAGATTAAAATGAACATTTTCTAATTTTGTTCCCATTATCATTATTTTTGTATTGATGCCAATGTATGCAATTCAATATGAGTTATACATTATTGGTTACAACATTAACCATGGTTTAGAATGGTAAGATATAAAAGCATTTTACCTTCTCTCATCTTGAGTCTTATTGAGTCTTATTTCTAATTTTCATCAAGTTCTATGTTCCTAGAGTAATTGTTAGTATATGACTTTAAAATACTAGAATTTAGACTTTTGTAAGAAAAGTGATCCTTGCTGTGACATCATTATGATTGAGTCACCATATTATGTATCTCAGCTAGGGTGTAAAAAGTACTGGGGGTCTATGCATAATCACTCAAAAGACATCTATCTATCTATCTATCTATCTATCTATCTATCTATCTATCTATCTATCTATCTATCTATCTATCATCTATCTATTTATCATTAGTATGTCCATCTATCAATAACCTATTCACTTTACCTATTAATTGGCTTCCTGTTCATATTGTCTAAAGTCATTTACTCAAATTAAGGAAGCCTTGATCCCTTCCTTACAAGTTACTCACTCTCTAATGGAAACAAGTAATTCCTTGAGTTTTGAAAGCCTAATATTGACAGATTTTTAATGACCCTTGCATCTATGATATGCAAATGAAGAAAATGATGACACACCAGGAAAAAACCAATTGCAGCATTTGATAGTCTAGTGGTTTTCTTGTTTTCATGTTTTGTTCCTTTAAATATTTGCTGCGTCCATATGCAGAAGGATCTGGCAAATGTTAACATTTTATAAGAAAAAATTACTTCTTTCATCTCTATATTTTTCTTCCAAGCTACATTTTACTTTCAACAGAAAAAAAAGTGTTTTTTGCTATAGTTTTTAAAGGATGAAATAGAGCTCAGGATTTGGATCATGACAGAATCTTGAATGCAAGTGTAGCACAGAGTAAAGGCTTATAAACTAAGTAATTGTAAGAATGGAAAGAGGGGGACTTTGAGAACACAAAAGTAAAAATATACAGAGAGCTCGGAACCAGAGCCTGGCTAGTGCTTGGAAAAAAATGTATCATCTAATCTAGATAAGATGATCCATGATTAGATTCCAAGTAAGTCTAGTCTTTTCATTTGTGTTCACTTGGTCACTTGATCTATTGTCATGTTATTTGTCAAAGCATAGAGCAGCTTCCTGACAGAGGTGTGGAAGTGACACACTTATGTCAATCTCTGATACACTTTCAGTATAATTTAATCAAGGAAATAATTAAAGTGTATAATAGAGTTCTATTTAAATTTGCTCTTAATGGTGCAACTTCTCATTTGTTAACTTTTGTGGTATGATTTAATTATTTTTGTCAAGATTTAAAAAAAATCATTATTATAACCAGCTGGCACTATAATTGCTTTTAGGAAAGGCACTATGTCTGGGGACAAAAACTTGATAAATCATTTAGAATGAAAGGTGAGAGACTTGGAGGATTGTAGCCCTGGCAACAGGTTAAGTTGTTCTGCATGAGAGAGCAGAAAATGTTTATTTTAAACTATTGTAAAGTAAGGGATTGTAGGGCTGAGAGAATCTTGAAGAATTATTTGTTGAAAAACCCAATTATACAATTGGAGACTTTGGAACTCTGTGTGTATGTGGAATACAATTACTACACTGAAATACAATGGTGTGTGTGTGTGTGTGTGTATTTGTGTAATAGATAGATAGATAGATAGATAGATAGATAGATAGATAGAGGTTTAGTACAAGATAAATTTCCTTAACCATTTTTAAATGCATCACACTGTGCTGTGAGTTATAGGCACCACAGTGTATAGCAAATGCCAAGATCAGCTTGTAGAATCTTAGATTTTAACTACTGAACAATAGCTCAATATTATCCCCCTTCCTCCCATGCCAATCACCATTCTATTCCTACCTCTCTAAAGTTTATTTATTTGTATTAATTCTTAAATAAACTATATTGTGCATATTTATGGTGTGCTGGATGTTGCTACGGCATACATGCAGCTAGTGAAATGCTTGTCATTGTGAAGCAAATGAATAGATCTATCAACTCATGCTTTTTCTTCCTTCTTTGCAAGAACAACTAAAGCTACACGTTTATCAGGAATGCCAAATCCACTTTGGTTACCTTCAGTCTCAGTGCTGTGCTCTGGTCTCTGGACATATCCATCCCAAATATCAGCTATGTTCTGTTTCCACAACTATTCCTCACTATTTCTCTCCTCCCTGCAGCTCTTGGTAGCTATTGTTTCCTCTTCTATCTCTATTCATTTGTATATTTTATGTTCCATGTATAAATGAGACAATATGATAGGTTTTTGTTTATCTTGCTCAGCCTGATGTTTTCTAAATGCAGCTATGTTATGGAAAGATCTCTTGAATTTTATCAGTTTAATTAGTTCATTGAGAATTTCATACAATGTATTTTTTTGATCATATTCACCTTCTTCCTGAACCCTGCCCAGATCCACCTACCCCTCAAGTTCTGGGCCCTAATAATGTGCCAGGTATGGGTTTCAACTTGTGGACTGGGAACATAACTTTTTTTTGTAGGGATAAATAATATTCCATTGGGTACATGGAAACATGATACATTTTCTTAATTCATTCATCAGCTGACAACACTTGGGTTATTTGTATAGCTTGCTTATTATGAATAACTTGTCTTTATATTGTGATTATTATATTTATATGGGTATATGGCCCAAGGAAACATTTCCAGATTGTATAGTAGTTGTATTTTAATATTTTTATGTAATGGCTATACACTCAAAACACTCGCTAAGAGGGTACAGAAGTTCACCTTTCTCTATCTTGTCCTTGATTTTTGTTGAATTTTGATTCATGTTGGTCATCATCCTAGTGTATGTGAGAGTGTCTCATAGTGGCTTGTATGTGCATTCCCCTGGTAATTAAGATCTCAAATGATGGGGAGGCTTTAGTTCACATCTGAGTTTTATCATTTTATACAATCATATTTTCAAAGGCATAGCTATTTAGAATTTTAAATCAAACACAAAGTTTTGAGATAGTGAATTTTATTAAAGAAACTATATCATTTGTTTTTCCCACATTGTAGAAGTTTTTTTTGTTGTTGTTGTTATTGGATATCAGTCGCATTGCTGAAAACTAGATAAATATTTTAGATTCTTTATAAGAGATAACTTCATAATAGGGATAGATGGTGTAATGTCTGTATTTCCAGGATGGAGGGCCTTTGGGATTACTTACAAGAGGGGATAATTTTGACAATCAACTGCCAATACCTTTAGCTTATTGTCACTGTAGTGTTTCATATTTGACTAGTTCTAGTGAGCTGCCTTTTTTTGTTTTTGTGTGTGCTTTGGTTCCTTTTTTAGTTACAGGATGCTAGCCGAGCATCCTTAGATGTCACTTATGTTAATGTCAACATTGCTTTTATTCCCCTTCTCTGCTGATAGAGGCAGCACATAGTGATTTTCCCTCAGAAGTGCAACTTGGTTTTACATTAGCCAGGTGTGAACAGTATGTGCTCATGATAGCAGATGCTCTGGTCCTAAAGTTTTCAGACTTAGTTCATCGAATTGTTTCAGCATCTGTAAACATTCTCCATCACAGAGGGAGGGGCAGGCAATGAAGTTGCCTTGAAGCATGCATTTTTTATCAGCTAGTCTTTAACTTATGTAAGTTGAGAATTTTATTGAAATATTCAGGAGACTATTGTATAATCCTCCCATCTTTAGGATAATACCTTAGAACCTGGCACTGGTAACCAAACAGAAACACAATCAGTTGGAGAGTCTACATCCAAATAACATCAATTATGGAAGGTAGAAGAAGAAATTGTTGACTTTCTGATTCAGAAAATGTTAGAAGTAGAGTGTTCACTTTGGTCTTTTTGTTGTGTGGGTTACAGAAACTGTAGTGCAGAGCAATGAAGATACTTGTTCAAGGTAATATCCATCGTCTGTGTCTGACCTGTCAACAAAACTACATATGTATTTCCCTTCTGTTGTCGCTGTAGGTGTGTTCCACAATTTATTATTATTAACTTTATTAAAGGAAAGATGAAGGAAAATAAATGTTGTTCAGGGTAAGGAAGGCTGTTTCCGCAGGGGAGCCTGGTGGAAGAGGGAAGTGGTCAGGAACCCAGCTGTGCAGATCTGAAGATCTGTCTCCCCTGCCAATGTCTGCTCTCAATCGTCTCTGGCCCATTCTTACAGACGGGGCCATCGGCTGAGTGCCTCGGGTGTGTTCACTTCTGTAAACCCATCGTCCAGGGCTATTTAAAGCTATACATTTATATCCCTTCTCCTCTAACCAGTGAAAAGTTTGTTTCACTCTCAGCCATCTTGTTTTGATGCTGTCCTTGAGTGCTGCCCCAAAGCATGATGGAGAGCACTGTCCCTTTTTGTTTGGTGCCATTGATGCCGGTGACATTTTGGTTGCCTTCTTTACTTTATTATTATTATTATTTTTTACTTTTTGAGATTATATTAGAATCACATCATTCCCTTCCTCCCTTTATTCCCTCTGTATCTTCCATTACTTCTCCTTGTTCTCTTTCAAATTCACTGTGATGTATACATGCTTGAAGTGTATTATGTGTGTTTGTTTGCATGCCGGTACCTGTGCATGTGGGTGTACATGCCTGTAGAGGTCATGTTAGGTGTCTCATTAATTGTCTCTTTTTGAGACATGGGTTCTCACTGAACCAGGAGCACACTGATTGACAACACTGGCTAGTCAATGAACTCCAGGGATCTGCGTGTCCCCTTCTCTGCCTTTTACATGAGTGAAGGGATGCAGACCCAGGACCTTGACCTTATTTGGTGATCACTTTACTTATGCCTGTGAATAACCCAAGTGTTTGAAAAACTCTAGTTGGGAATTCGCAGTCTGGAAACAGATTGCTATGGTTACTGTGTTTGGTGCTGTGCTTAATGCTTCCTTGAGTCTCGTGCAGGGGTGTGTGTGGATTTAGACATTTTTATTCTAGCTTAGTTAACACGTAAAATCTTTTTCTATTGGTCAGAAAAATGAAAATGCCTTCAATGTCTTAAAAACATGATTATTTACATCCTTTATTCTTATTATGCTAGAATGTTTTGAGTGTGTGCGAGGAGTGAGCTACTCAGAAAATTAAGGTTATAGAGGGTAACTGCTAGTCCCGCATTTCTTATCTGAAATTGGGTTTGAATTTACTCTCTTCTACCATAAGGTATTAAAAGAGCAATAGGTACATTATGAGTGGGAGTCCAGCATCACTGACTAGTCCTTAATTCTTGTTTCAAACAATGGATGCAGCTAGACTGAGTGGAACTGTGTAGTGTAGAGAGAATCTGTTTTCATTCAATTTGGGCCTATGAATCCTCTAATGCACTAGTCACCCAGTGCTGTTACAGGTCTAAGCTACCTCAGTCTTTACTTCAGCAAACACTCTGGAACAAAAGGAACTTCAAAAATATTTAATAAACAATCTGCCACACACATACTATGTCTTCCAGAGAAGTCCAGAATGTCTGCAGCAAGATTTGCTCATTGCAACCCAAGCCTTCACTTCCTGTGATAGTCTTGGTACACAATTTCTTGACTTTTTTTCTTTTGCTAAAAATAATGCTAGTAGAGAAAGATACCTTAGACGTATCCAAATAGAAATCTTTATGTAGAGATGTGTGTATAATATTAAGAATAAACCTTATGTATTGCCAGACATAGTGCATAGGCATGTAATTCTAACTCCAAGGAGCCAAAGGAAGGGGGATTTTAGACTAACTTGGAGTGGAGTGAGGTAATGACTTAAAACAACAACAATAGTAACAACAAATACTTATATTGTAAGAATGTGCTTTCAGAATAGTCTGTTTTCAGTATTTTTATATAAAGAAAAAACAGGAATCATAAAAATAAAACAAAATCCTGTTAGTTAAAACATTTTCAAGTGAAAATTTTCATAGATGTGTGTATAATATTAAGAATAAACCTTATGTGTTGCCTATGAGTGTGCTTCTTCCTATTTATATTTGTGTGTGTGTGTGTATGTGTGTGTGTGTGTGTGTGTGTGTGTGTGTGTGTGTGTGTGTGTGTGTGTGATGTGGCTATTTCAACCAGTTGTCCTTAATGGCCTTGATTAATGAATGGTTCTTCTAACAAAGAATATGTGTATATGAATGACCTGATGAAACATTGTTTACTTCAATCACATGGTTTGATTATTTTCCTGTGATTGGTAGTTTCTTACAATCGATAGTCCGTTATAATGATAAAACTAGGTCAAGTATATCTTATCTACTATGAACTGTCTTTGAAGTAGTTCTAGATATATTTTCTTCTTTGGGTATTCCTGCTTGGTTATTGCTTTACAAAGAGGAGAAGTAAAAATGTCTTCAGAGTCTTAGGATAATATTGTTTCCATTTCTTAATCAAATTTTCTTTCGCTGAAAATAAAGTGAGAAATAGAAAAGGAAAGAGAGTGGATGGTATTCAGTAGTTCAGTTTTTGCTGCGTGAACCTGTGTTCATTTGTTTTGTTTTCTATTAGAAGCTCCGTGGCCTGAAGGAAGTTCTCCACCTGAGATGCGGAAAGGGAGTCATCTCTGAAGTGAGAAGTAGGAGAGATTGGTACTTGGTTGCTCAATTCTTTTTTTTTATTTTATTTTACAATACTATTCAGTTCTACATAACAGCCACAGATTCCCTTGTTCTCTCCCTTCCTGCCCCCCTCCCCTTCCCCCCAGCCCACCCCCCATTCCCACCTCCTCCAGATCAAGGTCTCCCCTGAGGACTGGGATTGACCTGATAGACTCATTCCAGGCAGGTCCAGTCCCCTCCTCCCAGATTGAGCCAAGCATCCCTGCATAAGTCCCAGGTTTCAAACAGCTAACTCATGCAACAAGCCCAGGACCTGATACCACTGCCTAGATGCCTCCCAAGCAGATCAAGCCAATCGACTGTCTCACCTATTCAGAGGGCCTGATCCAGTTGGGGGCCCCTCAGCTAGCTGTATCAAGAAAAGAGAGGGAGAACAAGGAATAAAAGAGACCATGGTAAATGAAGACCACATGAGAAAAGGAAGAAAGAAAGCGCTAAAGAGGCCCACAGAAATCCACAAAGATACCCCCACAAAAGCCTGCTGGCAATGGCCGAGAGACAGCCGGGACTGACCTACTCTGGTGATGGGATGGCCAAACACCCTAATAGTTGTGCCATAAACCCACCCAAGGACTGAGGAATCTGGATGCAGACATCCACGGTTAGGCCCTGGGTGGAGCGCTGGGAGTCTAATTAGCAAGAAAGAGGAGGGTTTATATGAGCAAGAACTGTTGAAACCAAGGTTGGATAAAGCACAGGGATAGATAGCCAAAGGAATGGAAACACATGGTTGCTCAATTCTTGTGTCTTACCACTTGTATTGTCACTGTGAACAAAACAGCTGACAGAATGTCCTCAGGGGAAGAACAGTTTATTGTGACTCATGACTTCAGCCATCAGGTCACGGTAGGCATGGCAGTGATCATGGTGGCAGGAATGTATGGTGATGGCACATGACATCATGGGGGAGCCAAGGAACAGAGAGTGACTGGAACTAGGTGCCATGCCTAACCTTCGGAGGCCAACACCTGATGACCCACTTCTCCCAGCTGGGCTCCACCTCCTAAGGCTTCTGTAGCTTCATCACACAGGGCCACAGCTGAGGAACACGTTTTCAAACCATGTGCATCTGGAGGCCATTTGAGATTCAAACCATAACGCACTGTCTAGTATAGACCTTTGACAGTATAAAGTTGTTCGTTAATCTTTGGAAAGGCTTGATTTACAATGCCATTACTACTCTTCCATTTCAAAGCTACACGAAGGACATTTCTGTCAAGTATTGATGGGAAGAATGAGACACTTGCTGCTGGGGCATGGACACTTGCACATGAGTCACAATCACTATGATCTGTGTCAGCATAAGAAGATATGGTTGACAGGGGTTGGAAGAAGATAATTCAGCAGGGGGTGAGTGTGTGTGTGTGTGTGCACACACGTAATCAGAATACGTCACATACATGATGAAATTGTCAAAGAACAAACTCGGTTCATAAAAAATAAATTATTTATAGACTATAATAGGTTATATATGAATTTCCAGACTCTAGGCTTATGAATTTTAAGTGAGTGCATTTTTTGTTGTTGTTAATTAAATCTTATTTTGAGGTGACTTAGTAAGACTATGAGGGTTTTAGTATAAATATATAGGGCCTTTCTTACATACTGTGTACACTTATATGGTATGTGTGTATGAGAGAGAGAGAGAGAGAGAAACTCCACTATAGAAAGCTGTCTACACAAGTCTAGTTTTATGTTCATGTGATGGTGAAAAAATGAGACTTCACAAATATCCAATAAACAACCAATATTTCCAGTTTCTTCCTTTTGGTGTTTTCTGTAACACTTGGCTCGTATTTCTATATTGCATATATCAACTTGTATTTTAATGATTTGATTCTTTAAATAACGAATGTTCCTACCGGCTTTAGGATTTTTAGAACATTGCTTACTTTTTCTATTTTGAATGATTTACTGATTTGCAAAGTAACTGACACACAGTAGGCATAAACATGGGGGTGGAAATGTAAGCCTTCAAAAAAGAAAGCAAGGCACACTCTCAAATGCTATGAACATGGATTTCAGCAACAAAAGGAAGATAGCCATGGGGGAAGGAATGACTAGGGCAGAGCTCATGGAAATTGGAGGCAAGGATGGCAGCTGGGGTGTTGCTTTTCCCATCACCTCTGCCTTAGCATTTGATTGCTCACCCATTTGTCAACAGAATCATTCCTTGATCCAAGTATCTCACAGGAGTAAAGGAATGCCCTATGAATAAAGAGAAGCAATACCTAAAGTTAATCTTCATGGGCAAATATGTTTATTTTGATGGATGGAGCTGAGATGCAGAACTGATAGAGGGAAGCTGGGTGGCGGCGGCGGGGGGTGGGGGTGGGGGGGTGTTCTCTGTTCCACCAAATCACATATGACTAGAAATTGCAACCAGACAGCAATCTGTGAAGAAAGCGATAGGAGCTCCTCCGTCTGGTGCCTGCTGTGGATGTCTGGCGCCCAGCAGCGCCAGATTTGGTGTAAGTGGGGCTTCTGTTTAGGAAACTGTGCCAGTTTTTTTTTTCTTGAAAGTGGATTCTGGCTTTTATTTCTACATTTATGTGTGGGGGTAAAAGAAAAGCCTCAGAACTACAACTTTGTTTATTGAATTCAAAGCATTCGATATTGGCTGGTTTTCTACAGATTATTATGATCCTAGATGTGTACATCTGTGGCTGCTTTGATAGTCATCAAAATAGTTTTCATTCTGCAAGCTTTTACACATAAGGTATGCATAATTCCTAATTCTTATGCCCTTTATTTTTTACATGCATTTGTGTTGTCAATTTATATATATATAAATATAAACATATATGATTGTCATCTTTCTTCTCGGCCCTTTGAACTGCCTGTTTGAGAGCATCACCTCCCATCAAGTTACTCTTGGTCCTCGACCCCTTCTTCCTCAGATGAACTTCACATCTTTCTTCTAGAAAAAAAAATGACTGATGTGGCACCCACTTTTACACCTTTCATGGCCTTCTTCCTTTTGCTTTGAACACTGAAACACCAGCACTGAATCTTCCTTCTTTCTTCTTTTTGTTGCTTTAGACACAACTCAGGAGCCTGTTTATCTGGGTTGGCCACATGTGAATCATAGTCCCAACTCTAACCACCCCCCCCCAAGACCCCTTAGTCTTTTCTCTGTTGATTCTCTAGTGTTCTTTTTTTTTCTTCAGGATTCCTTCACAAAGTTAATTTAAAAATATTTTCCTACACTGAACAGCTTTGTATATAATAAGTGGTTGTCTAAAATAAACCATGGATCTGGGCCTGTGGCTCAGCCACAGAGCACTTGCCCAGTATTCTTGAGGCCCCAGGGCTCCGTCCTCAGAACCACCTAAATAAGTAAACAGTATGATGTAATCTATAGCATACCTTTATCCTTCCACTCATAGTTAATAGTGTGGTAGGCTACACAGTTGTCCAAGTGGTCCATTGAGGAAATGATCTAGATGCCTAAATAGTGCCTTCTATTTCTCCAAAGCATCAAACCTTATTAAACATTTCTTGTTGCCAGGGTAGGAACCACAGTTTGCTCTCTTCATTCAGCAATAGTTCCTAAATTATTTACAGTTTTGCCAGTTTTGCCCTCTACCTGCCTTCCCACCTTTCCAAGCCTTTCTTTTTATGTCTCTTAGTGCCAAACCTGATTAGCCACTTCCTTGCCCAAGACCCTTCTGAGGGCTACAGTGCCTTGTGATTGAACAGCTTTATATATAATAAGTGGTTGTCTAAAATAAAGCATGCCACTCTCAAAACTCTATATGTATACTTACCTGTAACTAGTTTTAGCTCTGTTTATTATGATGTCACTGTAATTTTCCATCAATGTTTACTTTATTCTATGATTTTTATTTACCTCTCTGTGGTTTGGATAAGTGTCTCTCCTATGCCTCCCACCAAAGACCCATGTGTATGGAGGTTTGTCTGCAGATCTGTGGTGATATTGTCAAAGTGGTGAAACCTTAAGGAAATAGCAAGATATTATATCAGTGTGGACATGACTTTGAAGGTGATATTGGCACCATGCATTTTCTTATCTCTGCTTTCCTGTGATTAATGGTAAAAAGACAACTTCTGCTTACCATGATGTATTGTGATAGCACAGGCCCAAAGGAGTAGGGCCCAAACATTGGACTAAAACCTTCTAAACAGACTGAACACTGATTCAAAAGAAACCTTTCTTCTTTTATTCGATATTTTGTCAAAGCAATGGTAAACTGACTAAAACAACACCCCCTCCTTCAAAGAATGGGCTCCTCATGCCTCTTGAATACCAGGCATGAGTGTCGCCACCTTTGTGTCTAATTTGATGTTTTTTGTCTGTGTAAATGCAGGCATGGGACATCTGCTGATTACTATCAACCTGTATCATTAGAGTCAGTTTACTGTTCCTACAGTAGGTACAGAGTTCACAGGCTCCATCATATTTGCAAATACTTATTCTGGATCAGTGAGTAAATTCATCTAAGAAATATTTAATTGTTCTTAAGTATTCTCTGTATTTTACTTCCTTATTCAACCTTGATATCTTTAAATTATACTTGCAGCCTTGAATATTGACTCTGAGAACACTATCAAGTTCATTATTGACTACACATTTAGATGTATAATAGGACACATTGACCCATAAACTACATGGAGAGTTGACAGAACTCAGTAGTAAACAAAGCAGTAAGAGTTTTGTATTTCAGATACCTGTGGTGTATTTCCTCATTTTATTTTTAAAATCCTATTGATTTATTGCCCCCCCCTCTCTCTGTGTCTGTGTGTCTGCCACAGCATGCAAGTATGGGAGTCAGGGGACAACTCTTGAGAGGTCAGTTTTTTCCAGTCACCTTGAGGGATCAGGTATTCAAATACAAGTCTACAGGTGCACAAGCACCCCTACTCTACGATCCATCTTTCAGGCATTTCTTTGTTTTTAAATAGTTCTTAATTAGCATGTAAAAATTAAAGATACTTAGAGATTACACTGATACTTCAATATGTGTTTTAGCATGTACTAATTAGATTAGGTAGTTAAGGCTTTCATTTCTTTAGAATTTCTTCATGTTTGGAATTTTCTAGATTTTCTCTATTAGTTCTTCATAAACTATATAGTAGTTTGAAATAAATCCAGCACAGAAAGACAAATGCCACATGTTAATTCTAACATGTAGTTCTGAATGTAGAACAGTGATTATACAGATTGGGCTAGGTGAAGGAGAGGGGAGATAAAGTCCTACAAAGAATAATAATCAATCATGTATTAACTATGTTCTGGAAAGTGAGTTTGCCCTTGCATGGCCAATGAGTACTCAGACCCAGGTAGATGAAAGATGAGTTCTACAGCACATTGGAAGACCATTCTTCCAATTTCTTTTTGATCTCTGTCAAAATGATAACGTTGACTCTAAAGATTTTTTTGAGAGTTTCATACCGGATGCTTTAGTTAATCCTAACTATTGCTGTGATAAACTGCCATGAATTTATTTAATTATATAGCTTATAGTCCATTAACCAGGGACGACAGGACAGGAACTCAGGAAAGGCAGGAAACTGGAGGCAGAAGCTGATGCAGAGGCCATGGAATGTTGCTTACTGGCTTGCTCTCCCTAGCTTGCTCAGCCTGCTTTCTTCTAGAATATAGTACCACTTACCTAGGGACAGCAGCACCCACAATGGCCTGGGGCCTTCTGCATCAATTGTCAACCAAGAAATGCTCTACAGGCTTGCTCACAAGCCAATCTGATGAGGGCATTTTCTCAATTGAGGTTTCTTCTTTCCAAATGACTTTAACTTGTATTGAGTTGACATAAAACTAGCCAGCACAATTCACCCCATCAACTTTAACACACAAACACATCATTATTCAGCTAGAACCTTTCCTTTGTCATGTGTTCCAAGGGAGCACGTTAATATTGACACCACAATATAAATCATTAGTTACTTAAAATTAAAAGTTCAGTCTCTTTAAAATATCCGAAGTCCCTTTCAATGTTCAAAGTCTCTCTAAAATTCCAAAGTGTCTTTAAAAGTTCAAAGTATTTCAACTGTGGGATTCTGTAAAATAAAAAAAAATAAGTTAATGCTTTTCTTATTTCAATGGTGGAAGCCAGGGCACAGTTATAATTCAAAACAAAACCAAGGTTCAACAGTATAGAAGTTCAGTGTTTGATGTCTGGGATCCACTCATGATCTTCTGTGCTCCAAAGGACCATGGAATAATTCCATTTCTCCAGCTCTGTTATCTGAAGCACACATAGCTTTCTCTTAGGTTTTCCTTGGTAGCGTATCCAAAATGCTGGAGTCTTTGCTATAACTGGGCTACACTTTTATCAACAGACTGCCTTGGTCTCTCTTTGGACTGTAACCCACCACAAGGTGCCAGACTTCAACTTCTCTTCATGGTTGCTTCCATTTTTGGGGCTTCAATTGCAACTGAGGCTGTAATTTCAACAATACAATTCAACCCGGGGCCTCTCTATTCAGGGACTCTAGGCCTGCCACACAATGCCAAGCCTCAACTGCTCTCCATGACCCCTTCATGTCTTTAAAACCAGCACCATCTCCATGTGATTGTTATGCTACCAAGTTCACCTGCCAGCATGAAATGCAGCCTTAGCCCCCTCTGTATCACAGGTTGTGGTTGCTAACCCCAAGGAAATATTCCTTTTTTATGCCCCTCAGTGATGTTGGTCTCTTCTTAATCACTGCTAGTTTCTCAGTTCCAGCTAACCAATATTAATTGTCACAGTAAAGCAAACTTTTCACTTTAGTGGTGCTGCTCTCTTGTTAATCAAGGTGGATTCTTCAGTCCCAGCACCATGTATTCCTAATTCAGTACATGAGTACTGTATTTATATCCCTCTGCACCCACACATCCAAAAAAACTCGAGTTTATTCAGTGTACTCCTAGGTACATGTGTTTAGGGCTGACCACTGGGATTGGATAAGCTGCCTGGGATTCACCCTGAAGAAACTGATTCTACCTTTCTTAGCAGCCATTGACTATACCAGGCATTTTCTTTTGGGCCACCAAGCAGCTCCCAAATCATGACATGGAGACATTATTAATTATGAATGCTCAGTCTTAGCTCATTATTGGCTAGCTTTTCTTCTCTAACTCATTTCTCTTTATGTTTTGCCTTGAGGCTTTTAACCTTTTTTAGCTATTGGACATTCAGCTTTTTATTAGACCAATCAGGTACCTTAGACAGGAAAAGTAAAACAAACACATCTTTTCATAATTAAACAAATGCAGTATAAACAAAGTTAAGATACCCTTACATCATTAAACAAATGCAGCAGAAACAATGTAACACATCTTTACATAGTTAAATATTCCACAACAATTAATTGCCTATAGCTGTTCATGAAATGGTAGGGCCTTGTGAAAGTTCTGTCATTAATGTTGGCATGTTGACTGGTACGGTCATTATGCAGTCTTGTTGAGGCAACCGTATTGTTTGGATTTCATGGGCATTGAATGCCTTTTAAAGGTTAATAAGAAGGTGCCAGGCCCTTTCCAGGGTTTGACTGATTGATTTAAATGCAAACTAATTTAGTAGCTGTATTTCAGAGGGATATATTATGAAAATTTTTCAGTAATAGGGTCTTTTAAAGACTAATATATAAGTATTCATAGTTGAGTAATCTAATGATAACCTTTTGTTTTTTAATTTTGGTCCTAAGACAGAAGTTGTTTTAATGAAATTTATAATATGAGAGCTAATATAAACAGAATATATTTTGATATTTTTTCTTTTTTTCTAGTATTTTTATTTTATAATTAACTTAATTTCATATATCAGCCACAGATTCCCTGTCCTCCCTCCTCCCACTCCCCAACCCTCACCTCCAATTCACCCTCCACTCCCACCTCCTCCAAGGCAAGATCTCCCCTGGGGAGTCACATGGTTGGAAGAAGCACAGGGACAAATAGCCAAACTAGTGGAAGTGCATGAACTGTGAACCAATTGGGGAGGAACCCCCATGGAACTGGACCAGGCCCTTTGGATAAGTGAGACAGTTGATTAGCTTGAACTGTTTGTGAGGCCCCCAGGCAGTGGGGCCAGGACCTGTCCTTGGTGAATATATTTTGATTTAAGCAAACAGGTTATGTTTCTTATTAGCATTTATCACAAAAAATAATTGTAGATTTGAAGTGCATTTGCCATTTTGAGTCTTGAAAAACTGAAGTTCATCCTTTTGACCAAAAATATGAAAAGAATTCTTAACAAAAGCTCAGGTCTTACCTGCCTCCTGTGATAGAGGAAGACCACACCAGTGTGAACAGGGTTATAATGGATTGTGGGACTTTCAAAAACAAGGACAAATCATTTCCAGTCATGTGTTGCTGCTCATATGTATATGTGCATATACACACATATATACATACATATAAACACACATATATACATATATTCATAATATAAAAACACATATAATACATATGTGCATATATATACACATCACACACACACACATACACACACACACTCTGAGAACCATGTTTAACATGAGATAAATGACAAGGAACCACAAAGTATGAACACACATGCACACACACACACATACATATTGTGAGAGTACAGTTTTGCATGAGATAAATGACATGGTAAAACACCAAGTACCCCACTGTAGTCACTTTTTTTTATATGCTCTTTATAATGTTAATATGGCATGTATACATGAGCTCCAAATATGTGTGTGTTAACTTTTGGACCCGAGGATGATACTCTTGGGAGGTGGTGTGAGCATTTTTGAGAGTTGGGGTCGAGGGCTAGATGATTCAGTTGTTAAAGAGCACATATTACTCTTGCAGAGAGGGACTTCAGTTGGTTTGCAGTCCCCACATGGTAGTACACAACCATGTAAAATTCCAGTTCCAAGGGATTCTATACTCTCTTCTGAACTCCATATGCACCAGACATGCATGTGTTACACACACACAAACGCAGATAAAACACTTGTATACATAAAATAAATCTAAAAAGTATTTTTTAAAGCGGAGTCTGGTGGGAGGTTCCATGGTTACTGAAAGCATGCCCTTGAAGGGGATTGTAGGGTTCTGGTCTCCTTGTCTCTGCATTTGCTCTACAGAAACCATTCATTTTATTTTTTAATTATGTGTACATGAGTGTGTTTGTACACGTGTATATGTACACATGATTATAGGTAACTGCAAAATCCAGAATGGGTTTTGGATCCCCTGGAGTTGTAGTTACAGGTGGTTCTGACATAGGTACTAGAAACCAAAGTTGGCTCTTCTACAAGAGCAGTATTTACTCCTGACTACTGAGCTGTCTCTCTAGTCCCTGTCTTTGCTTCTCCATTCATGAAGCTTTGCTCTGTTGTATGCTTCTACCTCAATATGCCACTCAAGCTAGAGGTTCAAAGCACTGGGACCCCTTAATCTTAGACTGGAACCTCTAATGCTATGAGCCCTGATATACTTTTCTCCTTAAAAGATAATTGCTTGAGTTCTATCATTGTAGCAAGAGAAAACTCACACACACACACACACACACACACACACACACACACACCCTCCAATTACACACTCTCTCTTCCATTATCTACCTATGTTGTGGTCATATCTCTGTTAGAAATGGGAAAACTGAGACTTGCTGAGATTAAAGGAACATTGGACAAATATTCAGAAATGGATGTAACATTCATAAACCTTAGAGATCACACAGCCTCGTCTGCTGTATACTTGAAGAACCATGCTTAGAGCAGTTCAAGGATGTTTCCAAAGTTATATAGTTATTGACCAGGCAAAGACAAAGTCTCATTCTTTCTAGACTTAGTTAATATTTCATTGGTCAGTGTTCTTAGCAGGACTTTATTTCCTCCTTATTCAGTACTTAATACAAATAATTGATAATGATTAGATATAGTCAAGCTTTTATAGTATGTATTAATTCTATATTTATATTTAGATAGATAGATGTATCTATCAGTAGAAAGGAATGAAGTTAAAAAAAATTCTGAAGCCATTTATTAAAAATGAAGAAAAAAAAACTTGGGGAGGGGCAGCAAGTCTTTGAACAGCATCGTTAGTCCGAGGAAATAGTGCACAGTTCATGGAATCTACACAGTTGCTTTAGTAAGTTTCACAAGACTTTAAATTTATCTGGTAGTCTACTGCATTTTCATAAAACCCTAAGGAGTCCAAGAGAAACATGTGGTGTTAAAGATTCTCTTCCACTGTGTAAGAGCCTGTAAGGAACTGGAGATAGAAATCCTTGCCTCTCCTTGGATTGATAAGTCTGTTAGCTAATCCTGTCAGGCAGAACATGCTCTCCAAGAGTTTGATCCTTGGCCTTTCACAGACTAAAAGACTCTTAAGTGCCTGCTGTTTTAACAAATTGCTTTTGATTATGGTATTGAGAAATGAAAGGGTGCCAGCATTTCTTACAACCCCTGGACTAATTAGCATTACTAACGATTATACCACTTATTTATAGATGCTCTTTGACAAGGCAGAAGAATGAGTAACAGCACTTCCTACCAGTTGTGTGACCTTGTGAAGTCATTTTTCCTTTTGTTTGTTCTCTTTACAGTAAGCATAATATCATCCACTCAGTTGGGCGCTCGGGGATGTGCATATAGCAAACTCCCTTGTAATTGCAAGCTCTAGGTGCCAGCTCCATAACTGAATGTGGGGGCTGTGAAATAACTAGCAACAGTGAAAGGTTTCTGAGCACACAACCAAGGGCCACCAAGATGGCTCAGTGGGCAAAGGTGCTTGCTGCTATGCCTGGAAGAACCTGAATGTGACCCTCAGGACTAAAATGATAGAAAGAGAGAACAGACTCCTGAAAGTTGTCCTGACTGACACACACAATGTGGCTCCCCTATGTGTGTGTGTGTGTGTGTGTGTGTGTGTGTGTATAATATGTACATGCACACACACAGATACACAGACATAGACACACACACACACACACACACACACACACACACACCAATAAACTTGTTGAAATCACAGTTAAATTGTAAAAAGAGAAAATTGATTCAAAATCAAATGCAGGAAAAATCACGGGTATTCCTAGCAGTGTCCAGTTGTGTTGTGTCATAAGACATCACTGCAGTATTTGTCACTCCACACAATGTGCACACTTAGTGCTGTGTATGTCACGACACCAAACAAGGGCAACACCTGCTGTCTGAAACACCTCATCTAAGAGATTGAAGACCCATGCCACTAGTGTTTTTACTGGTACCTGAAGTGTTACAGAGCTGAATATGGCCTTGAATGCCTGATCTTCCTGCTTCCACCTCCTTTCTACTGCTGGGATTACAATTGTGTGTGACCATGCCCAGCATAGATTGTTTGATTTTACAAACCACTGTTGGAGTATCTTACTTGAGTTTCATTAAAAAAAAAATCATTAAGTGCATTTTGGCTTCAGATTAGGACAGAATTTCCAACAATTTCCAAAGTGGCCCTAAACATGTGAAATAATGTTTTCAGCATTGATGCTTATATAGTCAAAATATGGAAACACTCTGAAAAACATTGGCAGATTCAAGACAAAAATGACATCCTTTAAATAAAAGCAAATAATACACATACACACCTTTTCTACCAACATGCAGGTTTCCTTCAATTTTTAATGGTAGTAAAATTGTATGCATATGGGAGAATTGCTTTTAAATACATTTTTTTATTATATATTATTAGCAAATGTTGGCTTTACATACCGATTTGATATATTTATGTACCTGGAGTCACATGAAAAATTCCTGAGCTTTTAAAAGGGGTCATGAGACAAAAAGGTTTAGTAAGCTCCTCTCTAGGTCTGGAATTATTAAACTTCTATAAAGGGCCAGAATGCAGTGTCTTTTCTTTCATGGGTCTCTGTTGTAACTACTTAACACTGCCACTGTAACATGAAAGCGGTGATAGGTCACAGATAAACCAGCAGATGTAACAGCATTCTGGCAAAATGTTATTTATGAACAATGAAATGTTTTTGTGTATGTTTAGTATTCAAATACCACAAAATATTTTCCTTTATTTCCCCAAGCATTTCAAGATGTAAAATCTACTTTTCACCTGAAGGCTATATCAAAACATGTGGACTTTGCCCAGGGTCCATAGTTTGAAGTTTGCTCCCCAGCCCCTGACCTGGCTAGAAATCATTTCTACATTTGGAGGAACCGTAGTCCAACAGTGATGTTAGGGCTGTGCTTACTGGCAGTGCCCATGAATGAATTTAGCTCTTTCTTTGATACTGAGGCCATGCATTGGCTAATGTGTGAGAGTACTCACAGTAGGAGGGGTCGTCTTTGGGCTGTATGCCTGCCTTGGAGTTGAACAGAATGTCTGTACTGAATGTAGCACACTGAATTCACACAACTCACAGAGTCCAGTTTATCCAGAGAGATACTGTCAGCATTCCTGTTTAAAAAAATAAGTTTCCAAGGTTTGAGGTCTCAGCACTTTCTCAGGCACAGCAGATTGACTTTTGGCACATAGAGCCATACTTTCAATAAAAAAATCTCTTCTTTCCTCTCATTTGTTTTCTAGTTATATTCTGAAGGCATTCTACTTATATTAAAGGGAGAATGAAAATGAAAAACTCATTGAAATACAAACAGCCAAAGGAAAAAGTGCTCATTTTAATTTTTTTTGCAACTGTTGGCCTATAAGTTTATTTAAAAAAAATTCCAATTTAAATTTTTTTGCCTTAGGCTTTAGAACATGACATTGGTTTTGTATGGTTATTACAGTGGGATGAAGAGAATTCCATGAGAGAAGAACTTGGAAATGTTTTACTGACAAAGTGGTCAATATTATTGGTACAACTTTTATTTTTTAAAAAGGAAAAGGAACATATAGTTTAGTTGTTAGATTGTTTGCTAAGAATGCACAGAGCACTAGACTTGATCTACAGCACCCCATAAATAAGGAATGTGGTTTCATGTCTCTGGTTCCAGGATTCTGGTCATCTGGCCATCCTTAGCTACATAGTGAGTTCAAGACCAACCTAGCATGTATGAGACTGTGACTCAGGGAGAAGAAGGAAGGAGGAGGAGGGAGGATGGGAGAGGAGGGAGAAGAAAGGAGGAGAAGGAAGGGAGATGAAAAGGGAGAAGAAGAGGCACTGAGGTCACAGTAGAAATCCTAATGGGCACCCAACTTTATTTCCTTTATTATAAACATAATGGTGACAGAGTATAGAACAAGCTTTGGGGAGTGTTGACCATGATCTTGAATGTGATCTCTCTTCCACTTCACCGTAGGCAACAGACTATTAGGTATGCATAATGTAAATTCCTTTTCTAATGAGTTCTAGTGGGTGATTTGCCTTAAAAATAATGTCTGTTAAAAATTAAAAGTTACATTTCACCTACTAGTAGATGTCTAGTCTACAAAATATCAAGTATTGGATGAAAGGTACCAAAGGAAACCATTATTTGTAAAGTATTAGAGTGTATGTATGTTCCCTTCTGTGTCACCCCCAACTGCCTCTCAAATTCACTACATCTTCTTTAATGATTATTATTTTTGTTAAACACACTCACACATAAATAATATATATTTCACACACACACCTTACTGAGTCTATTTAATATTGCTTGTATGTACACGTATGTCTTCGTTACTTCTTTATTGCTGTGACAAAACATCATAACCAAGGCAACTTATAGAAAAATATTTATTGGAACTTAAAGTTTTAGAGGGTTGCCCATGCCCATGCCCATCATAGCAGGGAGCATGGCAGCAGGCAGGTAGGCATGGTGCTGGTGCAGTAGCTGAGAGTTCTCACATCTTGTAACTATGACACACACACACACACACACACACACACACATACACACACACACACACACAGAGAGAGAGAGAGAGAGAGAGAGAGAGAGAGAGAGGAAGAGTGAGAGATAACTAGAAATAGACTCAAGTTTTAAAACCTCAAAGCCCACCCCCAGTGACACATCTCCTTCAACAAAGTCACACCTCCTAATCCTTCCCAAACTGTTCCACCAAGGGGAGGCCAAGTCTTTAAACATATGAGCCTTGTGGGCCACTCTTACTCAAACCATGGCATTCCACTCCCTGATCCCATTGACTTGTGGCCATATCACAATACAAAATGCTTTTAGTCCAGTGTAAAAAGTCCTTGTGGTCTTTCAGTCTCAGCACTGTCTAACTGTCCAAGTTTTCTTTTGAGACCCAAGTCTAAGGTGGAATTACATACCTTCAACATGCAGTGGCACAGAGTATACATTGCCATTCCAAAAGGGAAGAATGGGGCCACAGTGAGGAAATAGTGCACCAAAGCAAGACCGAAACTTGCCAGGACAAACTTCAAATCTTGTAACCCAATGTGTGACGTCAAAGGGCTTAGAGGGATGTGCGCTTCCAGCTTTGCTGACTGCAACACCTCTCTCTCTCTCTCTTTCTCTCTCTCTTTCTCTTTCTCTCTCTCTCTCTCTCTCTCTCTCTCTCTCTCTCTCTCTCTCTCTCTCTCTCTCTCTCTGGCTAGTTATACTCCCTGTATGCAGCTTTCTCTGGCAGAAATACCAAGCTCTGGCACCTCCAACATCCTGGGGTCTCTAGTGAAATACAGGTTTCATGTCCGTAGCTTCAGGTAACGGCCTCTCAGAACCCCATGCAAGCACTGCCTTGCCACTTGCCTGGCTTCAGAGGTGTTTTTTTCAACCAAGGAGGAAGATTCCACAATCCCTTTTCTGTATCTGTCTTGACTCTAAAGCCAGAACCCCATGACTGATGCTGCCAAGTTAAGCTGCCTTCTTGGCCCACTGTTTGATTTTTTACAAAACTATATTTTTTCTTCTATTTCTTTTATTGAAAATAGATTTTTTTTCACACAATATATTATGATTATGGTTTTCTCTCCACCAGCTCCTACCTCCTCTCCAATGTGAATCTAGAGCCACTGTGCCACCTTAGAAAACAAACAGGCATTTAAAGAATAATAATAAAAAAGAGAAATAAAATAGGATCAAGAACCAGAACAGGACAAAACAAACCAACAGAGGAAAAGGAGCCCAAGAAACACACATAGATGCAAAGACGCACATTTTTATACTCACAGGGATCCCACAAGAACAAAACTGGAAGCCATGATATATTTGCAAAGTACCCGTAAGGTTAAAACAAATAAACAAAGTCCTGACTAAGCACTATGAGACAAAGAACCTCTAGAGATGCTGCTGAGCTCCTTTTGTGTTGGTAGTCCCCTGTTTGAGTTGCCTTGCCTAAGCTTTCCTTTTATACCTTTTGTTCCATACCTTTTCCTTGTTATAAGTTGGAAGCTGAGCTGGACAGGGTCTTGCCCTGTCAGCACCATCCCTTTATTCCATCTGAATCAGGCTTCTCCTTATCTCTTTCAGCACAAACCTTGGCTCCAATATTAAATTTCCTGGTGTTGGTTTTCTCTACCAATGACATTTTGTATTTCTTTTTTTGTCCTGCTTGCTCTTTTCCACTGTAGACCTGCCTAAGAGTGATCACTAATAGCCATGTGACAGAGTCCATGTGAAGGTGTCATAAAATCTCCTCTGACAAGGAAATTAGTCCTTTATTTTTCTTTTTTTGCTTCAGGCAAATTTTTAGGACAAGGGCAGAAATCAGCCATATTTTTTGCTAAAGTATCACAAGGATGTTCTCTAGCCCAGTTGCCAGTATCGTTCACTCTTGAACTTTATGAGTCAGGCTTCCCTTGTTCCCTTACACTCAGCACTACCATCTTCTAAGAACCTATGACAAGAGCCCATTAAGACCCATTTATAGTATTCAACTGTGTTCTGAATCCAAAGTCCCAAAGTCTTCCACATTCCTTTAAGAAAATATCACGGTCAGGCCTGTCACATCAACAGCCCACTTCCCGGCACCAATTTCTGTCTTAGTTACTCTTCTATTGCTGTGACAAAACACTTGACCAAGGCATTATAAAAGAAAACTTAATAGGGTCTTACAATTTCAGAGGATAAGATGATTAATGCAGAGAACATGGCAACAGGTGGGCAGCATGATGTTGGAGCAGGAGCTGAGGGCTCACATCTTGAGACAAAAACTACAGGACAGAGAATGAGAGCTAACTGGGTTTTTGAAACCTCAAAGCCCACCCTCCAGTGACACATCTCCTCCAACAAGACCATGCCTCCCAATCCTTCCCTTGCAACTGAGCCCATGGGAGCTATTCTGATTCAAACCACCACAATGTGCTTAGGGCTGACCACTGAGATTGGATAACTTATCAAGGTTCTCTTCCTTAGAACATGCGGATTCTCCTCTCACTAGCTAGTGTTTGCAGGTAGCTCTTCCCCTAGGGATGGAACTTTAAGAAAAGTACCTTTACTAGGTTGTTGACATGTCAGCTGATACTATCATTATGCAGGTCTTGTTTGGGCAGCCATATTGTGTGAGATTTCAAGGATGCAGCTTTCCTGTCATGTCTGGCAGAGACTATCTCACAGGAGATATCCTGGTCCTCTGGCCCTTCTAATCTTTCCACTACTGCTTCCACATGTTTCCTTGAATGCTCACAGCGCATCAGGTGCTAGAGATGTTAACAGGAGCGTCACATCTAGTGGAAAGGAGAGACATAAAGAAACATAATTGTCAAAGGGGTGTGTGTGTGTGTGTGTGTGTGTGTGTGTGTGAAAATTTCAGAATAGTTCACCGAAGTCATCTGTTCATTCTACTTACTTTGATTTGATTGATCGCAGGTTTCCAAATCCATACTTTTCTCAGTTTAACATCTTTTCACACAGTTTTTCTGTCTCTTCTAATTTTTTCTCTCCCTCCCTTTCTGTTTATATACTTTGAGACAGGGCCTTGCTATATATCCAGGTTCATCTTGTATCCTGCCTTAGCCTTCTAGTGTTATAGGTGAATGCTATATTTTCAGATAATTTCCTTAATTTCTTTCAGTCTTGTAACAAGACATCCAGAATTCTTAGAAACAAATATTCTATTCTTCTATAATCAAAAACATGAATAAACCTTCAGGTTGTGTAATATATAGATATAAATACTGTTGCTATGTTTTTGAATTAAGAGGACAATTCCTCTACCCTCTCTTAATTTCCAATTATATATTTTTTCTTTTTAAAACTCTTAAAATTTAATACAAGGCACAAAACATTTGTTCTTTTAGACTAATCTTTGTTCAGGTTTCTATTGCTGCAATGAAACACCATGACCAAAAAGCAAGTTGAGGAGGAAAGGGTTTATTTAATTTACACTTCCATATTGCTATTCATCATCAAACTCAAACAGGGTAGGAACCTGGAGGCAGGAGCTGATGAAGAGGCCATGGAGGGGTGCTGCTTAATGGCTTGCTCCCCATGTCTTGCTCAGCCTGTTTTCTTATAGAATCCAGGACCACCAGCCACCATGGCTGGCTCATTGATCACTAATTAAAAAAATGCCTTAGAGATGGATCTTATGGAAGCATTTTCTCAATGGATATTCCCTCCTTTCAAATAACCCTAGATTGTATCAAGTTGACATAAGACTAGACAGAACAGACTTCTTAAGTAGTCTGTAATATGATAATCATTGATAATGTAGAATAGTTTCTTTGGTCACATCATGTTTTATTTTAATCTTTTCTTTAAATATTAGTTGTTTTTAGGGAACATTTCTGCAGAGTAATATGAACAGGGTGACAAGTAGAAAGAACAAAATGGTGCATTGCTGCAAGCTGGAAGATGAACTACTTGCTGTTGATAGGTAAGAAAATCAGTGCAGTGTGCAATATGTATTATACATTCATTTCAGTTTCTCACACAAGTTACACACTTTTTTTTTTTGGTTTTTCGAGACAGGGTTTCTCTGTGTAGCTTTGCACCTTTCCTGGAGCTCACTTGGTAGCCCAGGCTGGCCTTGAACTCACAGTGATCCGCCTGGCTCTGCCTCCCGAGTGCTGGGATTAAAGGCGTGTGTCACCAATGCCCGGCAGTTACACACTTTTATAAGTCCTGGATTATAGGGTTGGTCACAGAGTTATAAATAATGTTAAAGTTAGATATGGACACTAAATTGTAATTTCCAACCAGTGTCTCCTGATTGGCTTTTATTCATGATACTTATTTCATAAAAACACCATGGTCCAAAAAAAAAAAAAAAGGTAATGTCAAAACCTATTAGTGTGTTTCTAGGTTTTAGTATTAGGATGAGTTGGTGAGCAAGTGATAGTGACTATAGTTGGTTTTACTATTATTCTGTATAATATCATAGATTTAGAAGGTGCTATATGGGCTATCTAGTGTGGGCTTTCAATTTTCAGAGTAATAGTTTCATTTTATGAAGGAGCACTGTATATTTGTACATATGTATACTTATTTTTACAAAGAGACACATGTTGCTAATGATGTTCAAATCATCTACTGTCAGTGATTACCTCTAGACAAACAGAAACAGTGTTAGAATGTTAAGGTAAAAAAGAAAGAATCAGAGATTAGTTTGGAAAAAGGCTCCACTTCCTATTTTGTGCTACTTGGCAAGATGGTCCAGTTAGAGATAAGCACATTGCATTTTCCTCCTTCAGAAGCAATATCATATGTGCTCACAGTTTTACTGGCTTTGACAACTACAAAAGAAAGTGCAATTTGGAAAGAAAGCATATTGCTAGGGGACAGAGTAGTATTGCATTTACCACTGGAAAATGATTGGTGACTTTATGAGATACATACAGCAAGATTTTCCTTTCTAAATATCCAATGCACATAAATGGGCTTTTGCTGAGCACAGCTATGTCTGAAAAGCTTGGTCTTTGCTAATACTTGCTTCTGGTCACTCAAGAAAAAGCCCAGAAAAAAAATCATTTTATTTTCCACGAGTTTGTTTTATTGATGCCCCGTATTTGCTAAAGTATATTTAAGGTCATTTCTCTGAATATCTAGCATATAAATGAATAACATCAATGAGTAAATAGGACAAATAGAATGTGAGATTTTAAAGTGAAGAGAGATTTTGGGATTATTAGCAAAATAGTTTGACATCCTGATTATTCTTTGAGGGAGGCTCATGATTATAACTATACTGATTCGGGAGAAGAGCTGAGTTAGTTCAATTTCCCCAGAATAAAAGACAAGCCAGTTGCCCAGAAGAAATCTAACTCTTTCTATAAGTGAAGTTATTTGTTTTTGAAATAGTTTCTAGATAGTAGAGTCAGTATTGGTGGTCATAAAGCTTCATTGTTCATGTGCCAGAAGTGGGTTACTGATCTATGTGAAAATACATTTGATGGCATTATTAATGACTGGATTTCACATTATCTAGAGATGGAGCATGATTATGTTCCCATCCACATGTATACACATATGTATGTATTTAAAAATTTGAAAAATATGATTCAAATCAGTTGGCTAATAATTTTAGAGATTCTTATCTTACAAGGCATACAAAACATAGATGGATTTAGAATTCAAATTAAAAATAAAATTGTAAGAAGAATTATGGGTTATTTTTATGATAGTGTTATGGGAAGAGATTCTCCAAACTTACATTCACATCCATAAAGGAAAAGTTTTAGATATTTAAGGAAAATAAGGAGGAAAAAATGCAACAAGTTTTGGTAAAGTATAAAACATACTGAACATCTGAAAGTTAATGTAAATGAAGTGAAAAGATGAGATTATATTTTAAAAAATGTGCTTTAAATAGCAACCACACAAAACTAACTATCTGTGAATTTTAAAGAATGCTGATATAGTGTAAGGGAAAAAATACAATAGAAAAGTTAGAAAGTAACCTTTTGTTGCTTTGAGTTCAAGGGTCAAGCTTTTAATAAACCCTTAATTGATTCTGCTAGATAGTGGGAAAGATATCCAAAAGCAGGCCTTGCCATTCTGATTTTCTAACAAATATAGATAATAATACACACATGAATATCCATAAACACATGTACACACACATACACACATATATATGTATATATACATATATATGTATATATGTATATATACATATGTATATATATATGTATATATACATATATACATATACATATATATATATATATATATATATAGTTGGGGCTACAACATTTCTCAAGGATCTGAGCATTAAAGGCCTGGTCCCCAGCCTGGGCACTACTGGAAGGTGATAGAAGCCTTTAAACATAGGGCTTAGTGAGAATCTTTAGGACATTAGAGAAGTGCCTTTGACAGTATCTGTGGGACATTAGTTCTCTCTCGTGGTTAGGGTTGCGGTTAGTTTTTTCTGGCCACCATGAGTGGATGTGTATTTTTCTCCACATATTTCCATCCTCATGTACAGTGCCACAAGAAGTCCAAAGCGATGAGGCACAATCAGCTGACTACAAAATTGTAAGAAAAATAAACTCTCTCGCTTATGCAGAGGTCCTAGTCCAGTCCCATGGAGGCTCCACAGCTATTGGTCTAAAGTTCATGAGTTCCCACTAGCTTGGCTCAGTTGCCTCTGTAGGCTTCCCCATCATGATCTTGACCCCCACTGCTCATAGAATCCCTCTTCCCTCTCTTCGACTGGACTCCTGGAGCTCAGCCTGGTGCTTGGCTGTGAATCTCTGCCTCTGCTTCCATCAGTTACTGGATGAAGGCTCTATGATGACAGTTAGGGTATTCACCTAATGATTACTGGGGTAAGCCAGCTCAGGTACCCATAGAGAGGGTTTTTAATATCACCTTGAAGGAGGTTATAGTCCACCTTCGAGAGAAGTCAGTAGAGGAACTCAAGACAGGACTCTGGAGGCAGGAACTGAAGCTGAAACCATGGAGGAAGGCCGTGGCTAGCTTGTTCCTCATGGCTTGTTCAACTTGCTGTTTTATGCTATTTAGTGCCACCTGTGAAGTGATAGCACCACCTATAGTGGACTGGGCTCTCCCACATCAATCACTGATCAGGGCCCTCCCACATCAATCATCAATTAAGATAATTCCCCACAGACTTACCTATAGACCATTCTGATAGAGGCATTTTCTCAACTGAATTCCCTCTTCCCAGATGACTTTAGCTTTTTTCAAGTTTACCAAAAAAAACACTAACCAGGACAACAGTCAGGGAATTTTGATAGTAAGGAAATTTAGATGTTAAGCGAGTTCAATGTATGATTTATAGAGATTATATCGTTATGGGTTCTTTTAAAGGCAAGGAAAAGAGGCAGTTAATGTCACTAGGAGCTAAAGTTCAGAGAGGAGACTTTTAGTACAGCCAGAGGTAACCTCTCTGAGAAAACAACCACTGAGCAGAGCCATGATGGAGTGTAGAGTAGGTTTTAAGTGAATAACTTAGGCAAGAAGCTTCCGAGTATAAGAAAGAGGAAATGACACAGCCCAGAGGTGAGGGCATGCCTAGAATGTTCTAGAAACAGTAGGGGAAACTGGAGAGTTCAGGTAAACTAAACAATAGAAAAAATGTTGAAGATTCTCCCCAAATTCCTTCCTTCTCTGAGATTTCCCCCTTCGAAGACAAAAAGTTACCTTCACGATGCTCAGGTGATACCCTTGAGGCCACCACTGGGTCTCCTTCTCACCTCCACAGGCAGTTGGAATCTCACTATTTTCACCCATCCAGATCTGCTGCCGTAGCTTGGTATGGAACCTCTGCAGTGGCTTCTGAATTTGTCTTCTGTCTTAGGTGCCGCTATCACCCATTTCTCTCAAATAACTTCAGCTTTAAAATATTATATAAATTATTTTGTCAAAATATCCCTCACTCAGAGTAACACCCAGGATGCTTGTCTTGATTTTCAACACCTTAGCTTCATCATCCATCATTCCTGAGGCTTCATAGTGAGAATGAGATAATACACCACTGAATTTTACTGTTAACTCTGCCAGGAGGACCAACCAAACATTTTTTATTTTTTTTTACTTACTCGTTACACAAGAGCAACTGAAATCTCACTTAATACAGCCTGTTAGAAGAGGGTGAAAGCAGGGGTGTCGTCTGCTGCAAATAAAATTACCATTCTAAAATGGGGTAGACTTTATAAAATCAAAATTAACAGTATGGCATACTCCTTTACGTTGAATAAAAGCCTCTCCCCTCCCCTTCTCTTCACTGGTGTGTGGATTTGGTCTGCTTATTTAAATGCTTTAGTGGCATAGTTAGTTTGGGGAGTTTGCATAACCTAAAGTAGAAAAGAATAGAAGAGGAAACAGACTTACCACAAAACAGCCTCATATTTCCCCCCACGAGGCAAATGATCTCAGCTGCAACTGCCTTAAACATTTATAGCTAACTAAATTTTTTATGAGATGGTACTAAGAAGAGTTGATTCATTTCTTAAGAATGATAGCTTGGTCACACAGAGTCTCTTAGAAAGCAGTACCCATGTCTTTCTGGAATTTTCATCAAAAGATTGAAGAAAGTTCAGTGCTTATCTGCTCCAAAACCCAACTCTCCCATTCACAGTGATTTTCTGCCTTTTTCTTTCTTGCAACTGTTTTTTTTAAGAACAAAATAACTATAAAGAATAAAGCACCAACTGAAAAAGAGCACACTGCCATGCACCTGACAGTGTGAGCATCCAAAGAGGGGCAGTTCTTTTTTCATGGAAAGTAATGCTCAGTATTCACATTTAGAGCTGATGCTTCCCCAAATGTCACTGTCCCATTTTCTTGCCACTCCAGACCCACATGAAATTCTAAAATGTTTTTCTTGTATAAGCTCCACAATGTTTTAGCACAGAGAGTCATAGGAATACATTATTAATATTTATGAACCCGGAGAAGTCAGTAAAGCTGGCCTCTCAGAAAGGCCACTATTCTAGACTCCCACCATCAAAACTGTAATAAAATTAGCTCAGACCAGCTTTGTGAAATAACCTGAAAGAAAATATGTTTAGCTCGTGAGGGAGGGGGTGTGCCTGAAGTATAAATGATAAAGAAATGTCAGGCCATGAAGAATGCAGTACTCAGAATTAAAAGTAGCATTGCTTTATGAATGCCAATATGAGCAGTCTCCTGTGAATAGGTCAGACATGACAAGAGGCCTGGGCAGACAAGTGATTAGTTTATACCATAAAGAACATGGCAAGTCCCAGGATTGCTTAGATCTGACTTTGTCCATCTTGTGTAGAAAAAGGGTAAAGATAAGTTCTTGGTAATAAGTGTCAGAGAAGCTAAAAAATACCCAAGTAGATAATATTCTTTATTTTGTAAGATATAATGCATCTTGCATACAGATATCCATACATGCAAACCATATACATAGGTAAGGGATATATAAAAGTCTTACATGATAATGCCCCAGTTGTGACCTTATTTGGAGATAATAGGCATTGTAGATATGAATCATATTGGGGTAGATGATATCTAGTATGACTTCCATATTTATAAAAAGAGAGGGTTCTGGATATAGAGACAGGTGAACAAGGGGAATGCTGTATGATGACAGAGGCAGAAATTGCATTGATACAGCTATGAGTCTTGGAACATCAAGGCTTGATTGACAGTCATGACCAAGAATAAATGAAGATAGTAGAAAGATTTTGCTCCAACCTTGAGATTCTGCTAACAACTTGATTTTAAACTTCAACGTCTAGCTTCTAGAACTGAAGATAGGTCTCTGTTTAGTTACTGAGTTTGTACCATTTTGCTATAGCAGGATAAGAAAATGTGAATCTCTCTCTCTCTCTCTCTCTCTCTCTCTCTCTCTCTCTCACACACACACACACACACACACACACAGACTCAGACACACACACAATGAGAGAAAGAAAGAGAGAGAGAGAGAGAGAGATAGATAGATAGATAGATAGATAGAGAGAGAGAGAGAGAGAGAGAGAGAGAGAGAGAGAACTAGTATGCTAGTATTAGGCCTTGGTATAAACAGAATTATACTCCTAATAAGAATTAATATGTGCATTGAGAATAAAATAACATCTATAAATACCTTAACTTTCAACAAACACAGCAGGGCATCATATATATGTTAAATAACGGTATACTTTCACTACTTAAGAAGCCATATTGCTTAGAAAATGAATCAAAGTCTCCAGTTTGAAATGCAAAGAAGAGCATGAGATTTCAGAGACTGTACTTTTCCTAACTACCTCGGTCAGGCTCCCGAGAGGCCATTCAGGAAGGCCACCCATTTCTTATATAAACACTTGAATTTCTCCATGGTTACCATAGAGATGTTGGCAGTAGGATTCACCCTCTTTGGACAGGTTTCTGCAAAAACCTTCCTGCTGTTTCGCTCCCTAGGACTGACTGCCGGAGGACAGCTACCCTGTGGAGCTCTAATCTAGTAGGATGTCCACATACACTGCTGGACAGTGTTTTTAAGATCTGAAGCATGAGGAAATTTTGGCTTAAAATATTAAAGTTCTTTGCTGAGTGACTTAGCCTCTAAAGGCTTGTCTGCATGTCACCATTCCAAAATGAAAG
This sequence comes from Peromyscus maniculatus bairdii, assembly GCF_049852395.1. Taxonomy (NCBI): domain Eukaryota; kingdom Metazoa; phylum Chordata; class Mammalia; order Rodentia; family Cricetidae; genus Peromyscus; species Peromyscus maniculatus. The sequence goes on from NC_134868.1 coordinate 40,271,920, forward strand.
GTCATTGGAACCCTTCTAAACCAAATCTCAGGGATTTTGATTCCTCATGACAGGCTTTAAGAATAGTAGTTTCTTAAAGCATAGAAGGTCAGCCACTGAATTAATCTCTCTCTCTCTCTCTCTTCTCTCTCTCTCTCTCTCTCTCTCATTTGTCTGCCTATGTATGTTTGTGTGTATGTATCTATCATCTATCTATCTATCTATCTATCTATCTATCTATCTATCTATCTATCTATCTATCATCTATCTATCTATCTATCTTTCTATCTATCTTTCTATCTATGTATCTGTCTATCATCTGTCTGTCATCTATCACTATTGCTCTTTCTAGGTATTTAGATATAGATTTATCTTCCCCCATCTAGATTATTATTAATTGTGTGTATTTGTGTGTGTGGGTGTGTGTGTGCTGTGTGATCCTAGGCACAAGTTTTAGTATTCAGCTACACCTCAGCTCAAACCACCTTATTCTAAAAAGTGATTTAACTCCAAAAATTCTTAATGAGATTTTGTTGGGTGATTTAACCAAGATAAAGCTACATTTTTATAATACATGGAAGATAATTTCACCCAAGAGAGACATGCTCAGTAGGTCAGCAGTGCCAAAGACTCTGTCCAGGGAGACATTCATTCGTTTGTCTATTCATTAAGAAAATTTATAGTGCTAGTTAGAGACAGGTCCAATTCTCAGTTCTGTGTGCACACTGGCAAAGAGAAGAGCCATGTGCTGATCCTGTCCAGAGCCCAGCCAGATGGGAAATTATGATATGATATAAATACTGTAACTGAGATGAACAGAATCCCAAGTAGTAACATAGGAAGGGCCACACAAACCTGCAAGGAAAATTGTAGTAGAAGTAAAATCCACACAAAGCTTGGAAGGATGAATGAACAGGAGAGAAAGGTTTCAGAATACATCAAGACCTTTTTACTCTATTATAAACAACAGACACCCTAAAACTGAGATAGAAAATGAGTTGTATCTTTAGTTTCAACTATGATGAATTTGTCAAACTTTGATGAATGTGGGAAATGAATATTTGGTCCATTGTTATGTAGTATAGTAATAATGTAGGAAAGGGATACATATGTATATACACATAAATGACAAATGTTAGTGACTAACCACCCACTTGGGTCATATAGATGAATAAAACTATAACAGAACTAGTAGTTGGAAGATAAGTATTATTAATGAGGAGGTTTTCTTATTTAAATCTTTAATTTTTGAAAATTGTGTAAGTGAATACCATATTTACATAATTTCCAAACCTCTTATTTTGTTATTTTTGCTCTTTTGGAGGACCCACCACACAGTTCCCAAATAAATGGCACATGGAGGCTTATTCTGAATTATAAATGCCCAGCCTTAACTTGGCTTGTTTCTTGCCAGCTTTTCTTAAATTATCCAATGTACCTTTGGCCTCTCGGATTTTATCTTTCTCTATTCCTGCATATCTTTTCTTTCTTACTTACTCCTTGTCTGGCTGTGTAGTTGGGTGGCTGGCCTCTAAAGTCCTCCTATCCTTGTTCCCTCTTGCTGTTCTTCCTTCTTTCTTTTTTCCAGATTTCTCCTTCTATATACCCTCTCTGCCTGCCAACTCCACCCATCCTTTCTTCTGCCTTGTTATTGGTCATTCAGTTCTTTATTAGCACCTGATAAGGTGTCCTAGACAGGCAAAGTAACACAGCTTCACAGAGTTCAACAAATGCAACATAAACAAAACTAGCACACCTTAAAATACTATTCTACAATAGTCTACCACAGGTTTATAGTTTGAATGATTATTTCCTAGTATTTTCAGAGACTTTTGGACATTTAGGATGTAGAGCCTGGCCAGCAGAAGTGTTTCACTAAGCATAGTCCTTGGACAGTTATGTCGTTATGTCAGGGTTCTGGGTGGTGATTTGAGCAGCCTTCCACACACATTTTTGCTACTATGAACTAAGCTCTTGCTCCAATAGACCCAACCCAAGATGCTGGACTGAGACTCTGACAGTGTGAGCCAAATAAATCTTCCATCCATTAGGTCGTTTCTGTTAGTCTTTGTGGTCAATGCAGTACAGAAACCACTCATACATTGTTCATGGAGTGGAATTGATGTGCAAGTTGAAATTGCTAAGATTTTCTGAATACTCTACAGAGAAATAAAAGGCATCATATCTTGAGTTGAGAGGTGCTTGGAAGGGCAGATAGAGACAGTTCTTGTAGAATACTAAAGAGTTGGAAGAGTTAGAAATAAATTCATCTATATGCTTGCAAACAGATTTACAACATTTAATTATAACCACAAGATAGAATGCAGAAATCAAAACTCACATAAACAGTCAACAGTGTCAACACACACAGCCTTGTTAGGGTGTTTATCTTTATTTTGGTGCCAACAAAACACTGTACTGAGGTTGCATTTTGAGATGAAAGTATGAAGTTTTTTTTAACTGCTCACATGTATAATCATACTGTCTACATACAATGATTCAAATCCACATGATGTCAAGTTCCAACCACTTAATTTCAAAGGAAGTCAGAGCTTTTTTTTGTTTTGTCTTGTTTTTGCTATAAAGATAAATCTCTAATTTCAATTAGTGCAAGTAAGTATAGATTGTACTATGCTAAGTATTCCTCTTACCAGAATATATTCTTCTTAAGCTCCAAACCTACAAACATACACTTTGTCTTAAACCTCTTTAAGCTTAGACAGTTTAAGCTCAGCAGTAAGCAGTGGGCTACTGGGAAGCAGAGGTGGACTGGGCACATAGTTTAAAGTGTGTCTCCACGTTTATGTCTCTCTCTACCACTCTGAGTCCTTAGAAATTAAACAGAAAATCCTATACCTAGACTTTCCACATGAACTAGTTCATCACACCATCTCCAGAAGGACATTGCCAAGTTGTTCAAGAAGCATTTGGCTTTAGTCCAGGTGTCCAGCATTGCACGCATATGTGAAGGAGCTCTCCAAGCCTCTGCCAGCATTGCAGATGTCAATCAGCCGTTGCATCCTAAGACAGAGATGTGGCAGGAGCATTAAGGGAGGAACAGGAAGCAAAGCTACAGAATCCAAAGAGGACAGAGGACAGGAATGATGACAAGGAAGGGAGTGGTTGGGGCATTCCTCAGACAGAATTTTTCTCTTTTCTACAAGTTCAGTACTGGCCCAGCATTTAAAAATGAACACATTTGCTCATCTCTGGAAGCAAAATGAGAGTGAGCAAATACCTGAGGGAACATCTGGGAAAAACTAAGAAAATAGCGCTTTGATACGTAATCGTTCACTGTCAGTAGGTGTTGAAGTCTAAAATTGAAGATGGATCAACTGATTTCTAAAGTTTTAATGCAGTTAAAAAGGGATAGATTTTTAAGAAACAAATAATATCTATTTTCTACATGGATTCTCAAATTCTTTAGAATGTAAGTATTTCCTAATTGTGGGTCATATGTATTTTTTAAATTAGAAGGAATTTTATTAGTTGTCATTATTCTATATCTAATGACCAGGAAAGGGGAAGTCACTTACTACCATTGCCAGATACAATCTGTCTTCCTTTTTAAATGATGATGAGTTCAACACATGACTTGGGAGGGAACGAGGAAAGGCTAGAGTGAATGGAATGGTTAGAACTTCATTATCTAGGAAATTCTCAAAGGTCACCTTGTCCAGTGACCCAAGCCAGTCATCTGTTTAGAGGAAAATCCACATTTTCCCAAGGCAGCTGCTTTCTGAAGTGTTCATTTTTTTTGAAGGGTGACAGTGAGGCTGGGGTGCCTCAGACTGATTCCTTCTTAGAAATGGGGCATGATAATTAAGTATGGCTTGGAGTGGCAACTGGCTGCCATGTGCCAGGCAAGTTATCTCATCCCTTCCTTCCACTTTTAACCTGGCCATAGGGAACAATCTTTGCCTTTCTAGTGATGTGAATAGGAGAAGACACAGGCAGGAGCCTCAGTTTTACAAAATCACGCTGAGAGTCAGGTCTCATGTGGCATTTAAATTTCTGTCTTTAGAGCTACATGTAGCTCCCCACCCAGAACTGCAGTGTTGGGGAAGAGCAAACTGGATACAAAGTATGCATTCTTAGGATGCTTCAGTTGCAGGAGAAAGTGCAGTTTTATATCTGCAGGGGACTGGATTTTGTAAGGATCATTATAGAGTTTAAAGGTGTGTATTAAAAACAAAGGTAACTAAGTTGTTGGCCTCTAGAATTGGAGGTTGGGATTGCTGAAAAAACATAAGCAAATGAGCATCATTGGCTTTGATTTGAAGGTCTAGGAGGCTCTTTTACCCATTGACTCACCTTTCTAGATAATGTACAGTCTTTGGATATGCTGCTTGTAGCCTTGAAACTTTTTTTTTTAAAGACAGTGTTTCTCTGTGTAGCTTTGGAGCCTATTCTGGAACTCACTCTGTAGATCAGGCTGGCCTCAGACTCACAGAGATCCGCCTACCTCTGCCTCCCAAGTGCTGGAATTAAAGGCATGTGCCCCCACGGCCCAGTACCTTGCAGCTTCTGAATGACATAGAGAAATTATCTTCTTGGTATACCTTCCCAATCTTAAAATAGAGTGGTGTGAGGGGAGTCATGGGTTAGGGTGTCTACAAAAATAAAACCATTTGGCCAAAAAAGAATGGAAAGTTTGTATTCACTGGTCCATGGCAGGAATTCTATCCTAAAGTAGGATGAGATCTTACTGTTCTTCTAGGCACTGCTTCCTCGATTCTTCTGGAGCACAGCAGCATGCCTGTTGTATGACTGAGCCAAGTGAGGGCTGAAGGAGTGGAAGTGTGTACAGATTGAATATCCCTTGTCTGAGATGAGACAGAAATGTTTTGGATTTTGATAATTTTCAGCTCCTGAAATACTTATATCTGTATAATTAGACAGCTTGGAGATGGGATGGAATTCCAAACATAAAATGCACTTATGTTGCATATGTGTACTTATATAATATTTCAGTGATTTTTGTGCATGAAACAAACTTCATTAAATGAATTTTTTCACTTATAGCATCATGTCAGTGTTCAAAAAATATTAGATTTTGGAACATTTTGGATTTCAGTATTTTAGGTTAGGGATGCTCAAATTGTAATATGCTCTGTACATGGAAAGACCCATAGAATTGTTACTATTTTTTAATCACAACAAACTTAAGTGCCTAGTGTGCTTGCATTTGAAAGTAATTATATTAACCTAGTTTGGTGAGACTAATTATCATAGTCATAACCAAGCTATAAATTTTTTATCTTATTTAGATGCATATGCCAATACACATATGCATGTATACTATGTGTACATATATATGAGCTTCCACACATAATTTTACAAATATGCATGTTTTTGTATGTGTGTATGTTTCTAGGAAAATTATCATTACATAATATATATATATTTTCTTATATGTGAGTTATGGTAATTGTGGAGCAGTTTTAGAAACTGTGGCTTGATAGTGTTGGAAAATCTTGCTGTAAAACTCAGATAGTTTTATACCAAGGATCCTAAAACTATAGTTTTCCTTTCCCAGAGTAATGAGGCTGTTGGCAAAAGCACCAGGGAGTATTCCTTATATGACTTCCAATGTTCCAGCTCCCGTAGAAACATTGTAGCTTTGTAAAATTTGGCTTCCTTTGGAAAAGGCTTCATTTTGAAGCTGAGAAAGGGAAGGTGACGCCTGCTCTGTCCGTAGCATTCAACTCCTACAGGCTTACCACGTGAGCATGCAAATTGCAGAGTGGAATCACATTTGAGACGGAGCTGGTTTCTGCCAAGATTCCTTTAAGCTACAATCATTTTTTTTTCTTTGCTAGACAGACCTGCCTATGGATGCAAACCAGGCCTTCAGAGTGATGTGTTCAGGTGTTATTGAAGGCTGCCCAATGGTGCTGGGGCCTTCTACTTTGAGCTCCGTCATAGACAGCTCTCTTCTGATCACTCATTCTTGTTCTGGAATTAATGAATAGTTGTCCTTCCTGGAGTCTAAAACCTGTAAGGAGAAGAGACAATAGAATGCCTTTTCTTTGTAAAACATTGTATTAATCACTTTCCTAAACATATTGTGGACATTATTTCTTCTTTTAGATTTCCCGGCCATTTCTTTATATCTTATCTTCCTTTGCTTCCCTTTTCTATTATACTGGCTAACACTGGAAATTCTACTCCTGCATTCACCCAATTAGACAGCATGGAAGTTTGTTTTCACCTTGTTCCCTTTGTCCCCAGAGGTCAGCTTATGAAATGACTGAAGTTGAAGCTTCAGTGTTCATGGAGTTGAATATTTAAGTGAGCCCTTACTTTTTATAGCACCCTGTTCTTGATATCTATATGTCTGTTTGTCTGTCTGTCTATCTATGTTCAGAGGAATATACATTCCTTTGGACTATATATTCATCTGGGTAGACATATAGATATGACTTTCTCAGGGAGGGGTCATTGGACATGACCTAGGTGACCTCGGAGAGTAACTACATCCTGAGATTCTAAGCATTCTGCTTGCTCCAGCTTTTCCTTTTCCTGCCCAGGCCATGCGTTCAACCAACCACCATTTTCAAAAGAGCACAGGTTGTATTTGGCAATGGTAGTTAGTGTCGTTTCCTTTCTTGGTCATTAGATAGAGAATATTTTCTTCATCATTTCCCTTGTAACACAAAAGATAAACCAGACTGAAAGAGAACACTGAACTGGTTTACCTTTGTTGCTTGTATAGTATTTTGAAATCATGCTAGCTTCCTGGTTCTGTGATATGAAGGCTTAGCAAATGGGCTTTGGAATTTTCAAAATTTCAATAACATAGAAACTTAAAACAGTCTATCTTTTGAAAATTAAAAAAAATGCCCTTTACCTTTAAGACAGCTGACTTGATTGATTCTTAGTGAATTAAACGACATTCTTGAAAAGTTTACTATTTGGCAAGTATTTTCCTAGGGGTATGGGAGAAGATGATGTAATTAACTTTACCTTCAGCTAGTTTACAGTTAAGCAGAAGAGGTAGATAAATGCATGGCCAACCATTTTATGTGACATCTATTAGAATAGAGATGTCTAAGACTTACTGAGCAACTGGTGGTTGAGCAAGGTTTGAGGAATTAGAAGAGGTGGCCAGGTCTCTTCTCCAGCCACAGAGAAGGTCCACACAAGTACATTTGACCAAGGAAAGCTGATGAGTTCAGCTGTTCAGTATGCTGGAGGGCAGGATGCAGGAGGGTGGTGACAGATGTGAAACACAGTCCTCCAGTGTGGGAGACTCAATTACAAATGCAGTTCCAGAGCTGCACAGACGGCTGGACTGAACAAGTGTAGGTTAAGGTGACACAAGATCTAGGGGAAACCTCCAGATTTCTTGCACTGAGATTGACATTGGAGAAGAGATCTCTTTATCCAAAAAATGTGAAAAAATTTTTTTCTGATGCAGACATGAGTCAAGTCAAGATAGGAAGACTGGCTGTGTAGTTTGCTAGATCTGTTGGGGGAATTTATCTCACGGATTCCATTTCTTTAGTTTAAAGTGAAACTCTGTTATGATTACTGCCTCTCACACTTGCCATGAACATATATATATATATATTTGATATGTATATGGTCACATATATTTGAGGGCTCATGGCAACTATCTAGCATATGGTAGGCATTTATTAAGTGATCTTATTACAGAACAAAGGCACAGAAGTCAAAAGAAGGGAGAGCTAAGTCATTGGCAAACGTACACCAACTGATTTAGCATTAGGAGATTACAGCAGCAGAGGGCAGAGCTTCAGAGCCATATTTGGGCTGCTTCTTGGCAGTGGTTTCCATCCTATGTCTTGGATAAATCACCATGAATTTGGTTGAATCCAAGGGACATTCTTCCATGAAATAAACCTTATTAGTTGGCACAATAGTGTCGAATATAGGAGGAAAAATTGAGAAGGGTGATACATACTTTAAATTGGGAAGTACAAAATCTGCCCCAGGATAATCTTTGATTGCGTGACCACCAACCAGAATGGATCCGTGCAAATTTTCATGGGAAAGCACTGAGACAGCTAATGCCTCCACTATACTTCTTTGCAGGTTTAAGTGTTTGCTTTTATTGAGAATTCTTGAGCAATCCAATTTTCATAGCTGAATTTATTGAAAATGAACAAATGGGATAGAATTTGCTCAGCAGAAAAATAGTTCAGAATTAGAATAGTCCTCCCTGGAATATGAGTTTTTGTTTGCTACGTGCAAGGCACACTGTTGGATACTGACAGAAATGTAGAAGCAGCTAGGCACAGGTCCTAGCTTTGGTTTTCAAAGAAATACCACATTACAAGCATTTACTTGTTTTACAATAGTAAAACAATGCTGGGAGAGAAGTTACAGAAGAAAACCAAGTTACTTCCAGGTTTATGTTACTGCTCAGCTTAGACAACTTTTTTTCAGATGATTAGAAACTACAGGTTCTCTTATGGTGGGCTAGATAGGAACACAGGTATTATTTTCCAATTGCTTAATGAGTCTAAGCATTCACGTCTCACTTTGTCAATCAGAAGTACCCAAGGCTTCGTGGTCTGCAGGATGCATAGACAAACGTTCTTCTTGATTCCATTGACTTTGCTCCCTCTGGTGTTTAGGTGCTTCTGCCAGGTGGTAGACACTGGAACTGTTAGCACCTTCTGTCCACCTTCGTTATGCTTGTTGGTCTTATTAGGTTTCTCTGCCTCTCAAGCTATACATCAGATTCAGTGAGACTCGCTTGAGCACCTGGTCCTTTTGAGGTGAGTCTGGGACTATAACACATGTAAGCTCGGATGAAGTTGTTTTCTCAGTTATAAAGTTGAAATGCGCTGGTGGTACCTCAGTGGCCGAACTGTGTTCAGTGCTTTATCTTCACCGTCTTCTTAGTCTGAGGTCTGAATATATTTCTTGGGGGTAGTGAAGGGAAGTTGATCTTGTTGTTGAACCTACTGGGTTGGCATTGAATCTGGTGCCTGCAGTTCTTTGAAAAGTTAACTTTCACTCTGTCCCTGCTGTTCTTTGAACAGGCAAGCCTTCCTTCAAATTCAGACACCAATGTGAGAAGTTATCTTTCCTGCTTTATTCTCTGTCAACAGTCTTTCCCGATAGAAAAGGTTGCTCTCAAAATTTGTCATATACGTGAGTGAAATGGTCAAAGAATAATAAAGAACTTGGGCTGAGCTTACTGATGAGATCTCCCATCCCCATCCAAACTTCATTTGTGATGATGACAACAAGTGGTACTCAGTATGGTACCCAAGTGTCCACCAGAAAATAATCAAACATGGTAAAATCGAGGCACATAGGAGTCAAATGTCTTGCTCATGTCATGTAGTAAGAGATGAGACCGATGTTTGAATCCATGTAACATCTGTTTAGACTATGTCTTACGGCCTCACTGAGCTCTTATTGCCTTGTTCTGAATTTGGAATGCATGCAACACTAAAAGCAAACACAGACTTTTCAATTTTTTTAAACTTATAATTTTGCAGCTTACTTAAAGCAGTGACATTTTTAGACTAAGGCCTAGATACCAGGGGCAGGAGCTGATGTGTAAAGAAAACAGAGTAATGGCCAATATTTTATAATAGGTGAAAGAGCTTTGGAATCTATTCACCTTTCTCTCTTCTTTTCTGGTGCTTCCTTGTTCAACTTTCTCTCTCTCTCTCTCTCTCTCTCTCTCTCTCTCTCTCTCTCTCTCCTCTCGCTCTCTCGCTCTCCCTCCCTCCCTCCCTCCCCCCTCTCTTTGTCTGTCTGTGTGTGTTTTGGTGGGGGTACACATTCAGTGCCTCTAGCCTATCCATTCCCTGAGAATGGCTAGCCTCACTCCATATTACATACACAGAAGGAAGCATCTACCTCTTGCTTACCTTGTCCATAATTCCTCTTCTCCAAGTCTTTCCTATATAAGACTTAAATGCAAAGGCTTTTTCATAAATATATTAATTGCAGTTTTTTCCCCAAAGGTAAAAAAGTGAATTGAATGTTGAACATTAAAAGAATATTTTTGAAAATTTTGATAAATGCACATAATGCATCATATAACCATGAATCTGTTTATTAGGACGTTATTGAAGAAGAGAATTCTGTTTAAATGTTAGGTGAAACAAAATGAGTAGTTGCCAGTCTCCAATATAACTTTAATTAATAGGATTCCACAGTACAATAAAGTGAAGAGTTGAGGAAAAATACACATACAAACGTATAAAATAGAGCAATTCCTCCATATTTTATTATATGTTTCATGTTCCATATATGTACTTCACTTATATAACTATGAAAATTGAAATAGAACATCTGCAATTTAAAGTGTAAAGACAGGCTAGCAAGGTTTTCTTCTCTACACACCCTCTACCCTTTGCTAACTGAACAGTATCTACGCTAGAGCTTCCTATTCACAGTTCACATTTGGTTTTGCTTTGTCTTCTCTTGTTTTAAAATACTCCTCCACAGCATTTTGAAACAGCATCTATGCCCTTTGGTAAGAGGGGAAGAGCTATAGATCCAGGATACACTGAAAGCAATGTGTATACCTGCATCCATCATCAAATAGTGGGATTATAAATGGATTCTTTATAGCTGATATAATTCTGTTTTTTAATTAGGGCTTTTTTATTTGGTGACCCTTTGCAGCAATGATGACTAATCTGTGTTCCTCCTCCTCTTCTTATATCCTCCTCTTCTGCCTCCTCCTGCTCTGCCTCCTCTTGCTCTGCCTCCTCCTCCTCTTCTGCCTCCTCCTGCTCTCCCTAACCCTCTTCCTCTGCCTCCTCCTCCTCTGCCTCCTCCTTCACTTCTGCCTCTTCCTGCTGTGCCTCTTCCTGCTCTGCCTCCTCCTCCTCTGCCTCCTCTTCTTTTTGTCCCCTCCTCCTCTGCCTCCTCCTCCTTGTCTTCCTCCTTCTCCTCTCCTTTCTCCTACCTCCTCCTCCTACTCCCTTCTCTTTCTTTTTCTCCTCCTCCTTCCCCTCTTCACAAAGCTAGGAGCCATCTTCAATCTATGCTTGTATGGGATATATGAAGAGCACACAGTTGGTTGTTGTGTTGCATCTTACTTGGCATCACTTCTGGGATGGACAGTCCATCTGTCACTGCTACCATTTGTTTTCCCTGAAGGAAAACTTGAAAAGAAGCTTGGTCACCTTTATTCTAAATACAGTCACCCAGGAAAGGAAATTCTATTTACTAAAAGTGAACTGATTACAGAAGAAAAGAGAAAAATCATAATTGGTCAAACTGAAGAACCCTATTCTTAACCTAATTCCCAAAGTCTCCTAGATCAGCCTCCTATGCAAATTGTTTCCATAGGTTCTGCTGGCAGAGAAAAATGTGTGAGAAGAATAAAGGGCTGTGCTCCAGTGGGTCATCATTGATACTTTCTTGTCAAAGGGAATTATATATGCATTTTTTTTAAATAATACAAACACACAAACAATAAACTGTCTGTTTCATAGTTTTCCATAATTTTCTTTCCTGGATGGTGATATGTGAAAGAAACGGGAACTGAATAATTAGAAAATAATTTCTAAAACTCAAGTATACTGAGCAGTTGAATCAATTCCTAGAATGTCCTAAGAGCCTCATAGCACCAATGCTGCTGTAGTCACCTGTGAGGAACTCAGGATTGTTTCCTCCAGTTAATAATATATTCACGTATAGTTAAAGTTTTACTACGACAAGCCGTCATGATTAATTACATTTCTAGATTAAAACAAATGCTCGATTATCAAAGGAGCACTGCCTAATATTGATGTCTTCCTTCATTGTTCAGTAATTTTTGACTGATAAAGAGATTCTATTTTTCCCAACTTTCTTCTAGTGCAGGATGTAGTTCCTTTCCTCTGCCTCTGTTCCTCAAATACTTACATAACTTGACAATATTCCTTGGAATAAATGAATCTCAGGTCATTGGGAAAAATGTATTCTATGAGAAACTGATGTAATAACTTGGAAGCTGAAAGCACTGGAAAATTATGGACTCCCAGCTGCTAATCAAATGCTTTCCTTTGGAGATGGAAGAATCTCCTTTTATAATTTCCACTCCCCAAGTATATTTTACAGCAGTTCTTGGCCCCACTTAGTCAAACAGGAGTTGGGACATTTAAGAAAGGTTAATCGTATTTGTTGATTACCTGCTATATGTAAGACACTTTACAAACTTGTGTAATTCTTTTCCCAACTCTGAGTCATTTGATTCTCTCTGTATGTTACATTTTAAAAGTTGAAATTCATAAGATCTTATGTCAAGTTAATTAGTCCCAAACTTTAGGACAGAAGAATAAGGTGAGTAAAAGAACTTATAATTGAAGAAATGGCCCCTAGGCTACTATCAGAAGATCAGAAGACGAATGAGCTACCTGGCTGAGGAGGAGAACAAACACTGTTCTCAACAGGGAACATTACATTTGCCAAGGATTTTCAGGAGGAAGGATCTTAGAAATGAGACCTGGCTGGAGGGCAGACAGTGGGGGAATACCACAGAGGCATGTTAGAACTTCAGCTATAGGTAGGGGCTCAACCAGGGCTCTGCTGGCCTGTCAACAGACATTGAAGCAACTGGAAGTCATGGATGTGATTGAACCTACACTTTCAACACAAAGATTGTGCTGTTTCCAATTTGTGGCTATAATTATAGTGTGGACAGGAGATTGATATAGTGTTAGTTCAATAATATATGTGAAATACAGTGACGATTCCATGGGGGTGTTGGTAGTAGAGCTGGAGACAACCAGACAGCATGAGGATATGGGTGAAATTCATTCAATTTATTGATATGAGTAGGTATGAGGCTAGAAAGGTATGGAATGTGACACAGTTGTGTATGACATAAAATGGATGGGACTATCATTTTAGAGATGAGAAACACCAAGAGAAAAAGCCAAGTTTTACACATCTAAATGTTTGTTCATTTTTAAAAAATAATGCTGGATTTAGGGGCATGAATCGTGTAGTTGGTTTGGGTGTACACTTACCATTCCTGTGGTAGTTGACAAAAGGAATGCTAACAAGGCGATTGGGATCATGAATCTGAACTTTAGAAGAGAAGACTAGGTTTAAAGATTCCAGGATGGGCATGGATCAGATCACCAGGTAAAGAACCACAACTTTTGGCAGTGTGCAAGGGAGAATGACCTGCTTGGAGAAAGAGTACAACCTGATAGGAGGAAAATAATATGACGACTTTCAGGGGAGAAAGGAAGTGGGTGCTTCAAACATAAAGAAGGGTGTAGAGGGTCAAATGTATTGGGAGAGCAACTGAGGAAGAAGACATTTGGATTTTGTTAACAAGGAATCTGATGCCATCAGACTCAATCCAGATAGGTGATGGGGATGGGAGCAAAATGGCATAAGGGTTGGAGTGAAATTAGAACAGAGAGAGGTTTATTTATCTGTCAGGGTAGTGATCAGAGGTAGAAGAAAGAGTAATAAAGGGTGGTGTTCTAGATAGCTTTATGTTGCTATTAGGATATGCTACTAGGAAGTATAAATAAGTTGAAAACAAAAAAAACCCGCAAGTTTATTTTGGCTTACAATGTTGGAGCTTCTACTTCCAGACCAGGGAGACTAAATGCACCTGGTTGGGGAAGCAGGATGTCAATGGTAGGGAGCCCATCTGGTGGGAAAACTGCTAACATCCTGGTAACGAACAAAAAGATCTATTCAGGAGCAAGCCCCCAATGATGCAAGCACATCCTACTAGACCCCACCTCTAAAGGTCCACAGTATCCCACAATAACGTCACCCTGGAAACCAAGGTTTCAACTCATGGACCTTTGGGAGCCAGCCAGATCCAGACTTCCCCAGGAGGAAATGATGTTCTGAGTGGAGAAGAGAAAGGAGGGATTCATAGGCAAGAGGATTAGATTTGACATCTTACTCCAAATTTGATGAGAATGAATTGAAAACATAGTAGAGAAAAAGAGACATTCCATGTTCTTATACTGACAATATCAGACTGTTTACAGAAGGCAGTCTGAAAGTGGGGGAGGGTTATAGAAAGACTGGCCAATAGGACCAATTAGGATTCCATTCATTCTATAGTCAGCCAATATTAAACATCTGTTATATGCCAGACATCTGTAGTCTAGTCTAGAGGAATTGTCATTTGGATTTGGACAAAGGAAATGTGGTCTGTCTTGAGATGTTTTGGAGGTAGAGCTGATGCATTTCCCAAAGGATTAGATGTGGGTATGTGAGGAAGAGATGAATTAAGGGTGGCTTGAGGGCTTTGCCTTTTGCAATAAGAGGATGGGACTGAGATTTTGGGAACCTAGAGAATCCTGTGGTGATATTTTATTTGTGCTGAAATGTGGTGATATTTTATTTGTATGTTAATAAATAAAGTTTGCCTGGAGATCAGAGGACATAGATAGCCATCCATAAACAAAAGTCAGGCAGTGGTAGCACACACCCTTAATCCGATCACATGGCAGGCAAAGTCTCTATGCATTCAAGGACACAATAGGGAACAGCCAAGCATCATGACACAAATCTTTAATCCCAGTACCAACCATAGAGACCTGGAGGGCTGTACAGACAGGCAGTGACAAGGAAGTGAGGTGGCTGGACTAAGAGCCAATGAGAAGGCAGAACAGCAAGGCAATAAAGGCGCAGGTTAGATAGGAAGAAGCTGGTTCTCTTGGGAAGCTAAGGCGGCATGGTGAGCTAAGGTTAGCTGGTGATTCTCACAATTTCTCTGATCTCTACAGCTTTGGCTCTGTGTTTCTTATTTAATAAGACTGTTTAGAAATTCACCTACAGAATCACAGAGACGGAGAGCAGCAAAAGAGGGCTCTTCTAGACTCCATGAAAGATTAGAAATTTCTCAATCATGTTCTCATTGAAATTTACCAAGCTGGCCACCAGCTCAGCAGCTAACCTGAAGATCTTTAAAATTCCAGTCAGTTTAAGCAAACCGGTATTCTATGAATTAATAGCTGGCTATAATGCCTCAGCAAGCTTTTATTTTGTTATTGATATTTTCTGCTCTTTTCCCTGGTGTGTGTATGTGTGTTTGTGTGTGTGTGTTTGTGTGTGTGTGTGTGTGTGTGTGTGTGTGTGTGTGTCTGTGTGTGTGTTTAGGTATGAACATGTCATGGTGTGTGTTTGTGGAGGTGAGAGGACAACCTTGGTTGCCAATCATTTTTTTTTTATATTGTGTGAAGTGGAATCTCTGTTGCTTACCACTGAGTAGATCCATGATTTTAAATTTCTTGGTAGGAGTATTGGAATTACAGATGTGCTACTAGGCCAGGATTTACATGGATTCTGGTGACATAAAAGCAAATTCTTTACATTCCCAAGGCAGGAACTATATCCAGTGACCATTTTCCCAAGCCCTGATATTTTCATTTTGTAAGCAAGCTACTTTCAAAAGCACATTTAGCTAATTTTGTAAGTAGTTTTTTTTTTCCAGGTGCCAAATGACATCCATTATGTTGGAAAGACAGTAGTGAAAATTAGGGCTGAGGGTAAAACTCAGTAGTGGAGAACAGTTGCCCTGTATGTGGAAGAACCTGGATTGTGGTCCCTGCATTGCAGAAGTAAATAAATAAATAAGCAGAAATCATCTTTCATTGTAAAATCAGTCATTGCAAAGGGTTTTCCCAGGAGAGATAAAAATTATACCACCAATTATCTCCCCTAGCATGTATTCAGCTATTTTGAAATTAAATCTCGGGTCCCTCTTGTACGATCTTAGAAAGTTAAACACAAACTTGAAGAACTGTCTAGAGAAAAGCCTAGGGATTTTTGAGATTTAATTACTTCCTTTAAAAAGTAAACTTAGGTCAATTAAGGAGCTGTAATTTGTCTCCTATTATTAAATCAACTGAATCATGCAATAAAATATCAGTGGAGACTCTGGTACTTATTTGGACCACTTTTCAAGCTATTAACAGGGTCAAATATCCAAAAAGTCACATGTCTAACAGGTAAGACGGGGAATAAGAGTCTCGACTCTGTTGTATTTCTTTCTCAGAATATCACATATCAAAAGTCTAGTGAAGGAAAGAAAAACAAAAAGTGCTTTATTTCACTTTCCTGTGAAGATTTTTCTTTGCCCCTTTATCCACTCTATCAGAAGATTCCTTTGTTCAGTTATTATAGTAATTCCAGATCTAGCAAGTCAGTGCATATAGTAATTCTGGGAGACCAGACATGAATAGTATGAGCCTTGGGTAGTGTTTGTTCCAAAGAGGTGTTGAACTAAACCACATCACTGTGTATTTACATATTTTGTATCTGACAAATAAAGATGTTTAACTTATATTATTAACATCTGCCTTATTGCAGTATAGAGACAAGACTCCTACTAAGAAGGTGTTACCTGTGAGGATCTTACAACTTCTTTGAGTGTGTGGTTGATGAACAGATATCTACTACTGCTTTTCTCTGGGCAAAAATCTTATATAATAGTACATTCCTTTCAAATGATTGGAGTCACTCCATGGATAGGATCTCAGTCCTCCTTTGGCTACAAGCATGAAGATTGTTGGGGATAGATATCCCTAGTCTTACCTATTCATATAGAAAAAAATGAAGAAATGATATAATTTATGTAACCCTCTCCCGCTTTTAGCGTGTAGTTTCTAAACCATCATTCTGATTGTCTTTATTGAGCCCAAGCTGTTGTGTAGACACTGGAGTCAGGATGACTTTGCTCTTCCATCTCCATTCTCTGGTACTTAGGTAAAAAGTGAGGTCCTTACTAGAGAAAGCAGCAGGTCTGAACTTTATCTGGCTGGTTCTGTCACTCTGTGATCATGCTTAGCCTCATCTCTCCTGCTAACTGTAATTGTGTTCCCAGCTCCTGTCCTGCACAGGCTTCGACTTTCTGGGCATTCTGCCCACTAATGACTGGTTGTTTCCTTATTTCCTTCAGAATCCCAGCAGGGAATTCTAACCTGGGTGGCACCCATGTGTACCATAGATTTTTCTCTCTTGCATCTAAGTGTAGCTCAGAGTGTTATAAAGATATCTGTCTGACAGATAGTCCAGTATGACATCTTAACAGAGTAATTCCTGCTACTTACAACGCTTGGGGAATATACTTTGTAGTTGTGAAGCTTGACACCGAGCATCTCCTTGCTTAAGGTCACAGAGTGGGTTGTCTGGGAGCATGAATTCAGATCCACCTTCTGTTTACTGTGCTGCTCTGTGTGCATCGTTCCATCCATCCTTCCATTGCAGCTTACTCATCCAAATGACTACCCACTGGTTACATCTCATTTACACATTATATACTTTGCAACAAATAGATAAGGTATTTCTGGAACCTCACTATTTTCAGGATGTGGATTTAAAAACACTTTGCCTAGGGCTTAATGAATCTTTGTTCTGCTTTCTGGGGCTTTAGGTATAACTCGTCAATACACCTTGCTATGTATTTGAAAAGTTGGCTGAATGTTGTATGTGGGGCATGGAGTTTCTTTACACTGCCGCAGTGAGGATTCACTTGGCTTTCATGGGTGTCCAGTGTTCTGGGAGAGGGAACTCCTACACAACTCTTAACTCACCATCAATTCTTCCACCAAAGTCTGAAGAGCAAACTACAATGATTTCCCCAGTTCATGAAATATTGTTCCCAAAGGGCAACCCTTGCTTACTGAGTGCTGGGAAGCATTTTCCCTCAGGATCCAGGATGTTTGTGGTGGTTTGGAAGGTCAAGGGGAGGAGAATGGAAGCTCAAGCGGAAGCTGCACCAGCTGGTTTCATCACGTTGTCAATAGCCCTTTGAACGGCTAGCAGTCCAGGTCTATGAGAGCACTGTTTGTGGACCACAACCTGAGAGCTCCTTGCAGACCTAGAGGCAGGTCCTTTCCATCTGCCTAGGTTGATGATACTCAGAGCAGGCACCTGGGGCCTCAATTCATATCTCATATTTCATATGAAGAGCTTGCTCTTTTGTATAACGGATTTATTAAAAACACATTATTGATTGTCCTTCAAGCCCAGAACTAGCTCTGCTGACATGTACATGATACCCAGTGATTTATACTTCTTTGGGAAGTCTTCCCAGGCACCTGGCCGACAGCAGGTCTGTTGATGACAAAGGAGGAAGAAGCAGAAGAATTAGTCGATGGGTGCTGCCTGGGAAGCAGGTCATCATTTTTTTTCCCAAGCTGACCTTTAACTGAGGAGTGCAGGGGACATTAATAATGGACACTGCAGCCTATTAGGGACAGCTCAGAGTCACACATGCAGAAGCATTGATGAGTTCTTTCACCACATGTGTCCTTCCCAACTCAGAGGTAGAATACTAATGCTTGTTATCATTCTAGCATCATTCTGTCTGATCCCTTAGGATTATCTTTGTGGTCTGCTCTGTTTCCCCCTCACATCTATTAGAAGCAAACGGCCAAGTGGATTAGTCAAAAGTAGCATGGCCCCAGAGAGTAAAACCCACTGCTTGTTTGGTTTGTGCCCATGTACTTCAGAGTTTCTAAAAGAACCGCAGTGCCTTGTAGATTTCATGAATGTGCTGCGCTGGCTGCTTTCTCTTGGATTCAGTTACACATTTCATCCTAGCAGTCAGCTTTAAGCAAATGTCGAGTCTTGGGTTTGTGGGGTCAGGGCAATCGCAGTGCATTTGTTAAACTGGTGAATGGAAGGTTTGAAACTTAGCTTCGGTTGATGACAGTTCAGTAGCCCTGTTATTTTTTGTTTGTTTTTAGTTATAAGGCATTGTTTTCAACATGTATAATCAGATTATGATAAAGCAGAAGAGGAAATGAAGCCATGCCTCTGGAATATGCAAGGACACAGTTTAGGATGCTTAGTATTTTCAAACTGCCTCAAACCTGGAGATTATTCTTTTTCTTTTCTCACATTCTTTCTGTCTCTGTTATTGCCCTTTATAAAAAGGTGGGTAAAAATCAGGACCCCAAAGGGAAGAGGTGGTTATTGCTTAAGCCTTCTGTTGTTAGCTCTGTCGCTAGCTACTGTAGCAGGAGGTTGGAATTTTATTCTGTCCTTCAGTTTGGAGCTATTTTTGCTTCTCACAAATCTTTATCTTAGCTCTCTTATTGTCTCAGATACTGTAGAACTTCTCACATTGGCTAAAAAGCAACTTCACTAAATCAGGCCATTTGTTTTATATTCCACTGTTCTACATTCTAAAATAAAATGGCCATTTGTGCAGGGGATGGTTTTAAAGAAGTGCGTAACACACACACACACACACACACACACACACACACACACACACACACACACACACACACACACAGAGTCCCTGGTTTTCATATGACAGCCTAGAAAAATGCCAAGGCAAGGCTCAAGAAATCCGTCTCTGAACTTTGAGGGCTTGAAGAAATCTCATTTCAACTAATTGTTTCTTCAGTTTGTTCCCTGTTGTAGGACACTGCGATGGATAAATGGGGAAGATAAGGAAGAGGAAAAAATAGATAATGTCAATTATTACAGAGTAATAAAGCACTTTTTATTGAGGAGTCATATTTGGAATGCTGGGGATTTGGCCCAAATCCTGCAGATCCTAAGTATATACTTGAGGAACACCCTCTCCATTGAGAGAGAAATGAAGTCCTCTACTCCAAAAGGCTTCTCTAGGTCCCCCACCTCTAGAGTTCTTCAGGCTCCACACATTACCTCCTGTTTCTCCACTTACAGAGGTGGTGGCTGCACTTTGACTCCATAGCTTAGTGTTGCCTATTCTGCTTCTTATAACTGGAATGATACAGTGGGCACTGCTTTCTATTGAAATCTTAGTTCGGCATGGTGCCTTTGAGATCCCCATGTTTCAGTTTTCCATTTCCCTTTGTAGGGATGCAACAGAGTGCAGACACTTGAGTTGTTTCCAGTTTTGAAACACTGTGAGTGAAGATGCCATGAGCATTCATGCATAGTTTGTATCAATTTGTGCTTCAATTTCTCTTGGGTAAGGATGGCCTTGAGTGAGATTGCTCGATCATAAAAACAGGTGCTCATTTGCCTTTATGAGGAGTGGCCAGCTTTCAAAACAGGTTGTACCATTTCACTGTTTCCCTGCCTACTCAATGATAGTCACAGCTGTTGTGTATTCTAGCCAGCGATTTAATATCATTATCTTTTTAATATTAAAAAATACATGTAGAAGTAACTTCCTCTGGTTTTAATTACAATTATCAGGTGAATAATAACATTGCACTTTTCCTGTATTTCCCTTGGGGGTGAGGTGTCTACCTTATTGTTTTAAATATTTGTTTGTATTATTATTGATCTTATACACATGGATTTTTGCCTTTCTTTTTTTAGGGGGGTGATGATCAGAAGCAAGGCTTCACTATATACTCAGATCTGTTTTCAAAATCCTGATCCACCTGCTTCAGTCTCCAGCATGCAGTGGTGGCAGGTGTTTAACACCTTGCCTGGCTTCTTGTCGACATTTCTCACACATTAGAGGTGGACTGACATTTGTATCACTGATAATTTTCTTCTAGTGTGTGTTGCGCCTTTTCAGCTTCTTAAAGCTTAAATTTTGAAAAAGAGACTTTAAAAATATTGACAAACTCCCCTTTACACACACACACACACACACACACACACACACACACATTTACTTTTTGTGCTGTTTTGCATTCTGTCTAATTGTTTTTTGCATATCCCACATTTATGACACTATTGTCGTTGCTTTTGTCTAGGGCCTTTGGAGTTTGAACTTACATTTACCATCTTGAGTTAATTTTCATGGTTATTATGAAGTATGGGTCAAGTTTAACTTTTTTTCCGTATAGATATCCACTTATTCTAGCACATTTGTCAAAAAGATGTTTCTTTCCCCATTGAATTGCATCTGGGTTGTTTCCAATTTATGGCTATTACAAATAATGCTGCTATAAACATTGATGAATAAGTTTTTTGTGTGAACATAAGTTTTTCATTTCTCTGGGATAAATGCCCAGGAGTCCAATTACTGGGTCATATGGTAGTTGACTGTTTAGGGTTTTTTTTTTTTTTTAAATCAACTGCCAAACTCTTTTCCAGAAGGACTCTACCATTTTGTATTCCCACCAGTAATGTACACTTGATCCAGTTTTTCTACAACCTTGCTAACATCCAGGGTTGTCGGTATATTTTATTTTAGCCCTTCAGATAGGTATGTTGTAAGCATCTTGCTGTGGGTTTAGTTTGTGTTTCCTTAGTAGCCAATGATGTTGGATATCAAGCATCCTTTCATGTGCCTATTTGCCAGCTGTTTATTCCCACTGTGGACGTGTCTGTGCATGTCCTTGGTTTGCTTTACATACTCTGGGGGTGAGTGGTTTGCACGCATGTCTCCTCAGTCTGCAGCTCCTTTTTATTCTCCTATTAGAATCTTCTGTTGGGCAAATGTTCTTGGTGTTAGAGTCCAACTTACAGCATTCCTGTTATGGAACTTGCTTTTGGCTTCAAGTCTGAAAAAGACTTTGCCCAGCCTACACTTTTCTCTATGTTTCAAAGAGTTTTATAAATTTCTGTTTTATAGTTTATTACATTATCAAATTGATTTAATTTTTATATCAAATCTGAGACTTCCATTGGAGTTCTCGTTTTTTGCCTATATATCTAGCTGATGCAGCATCATTTGTTGAAAGGCTGTATTTCTTTCATGGGTCCATTTATGTTTTACCAGAAACCAATGAGTTATATTGTGTTTATCTCTTTGGAGGTCCTTATGGAGTTCTATTGGCCTATTTGCCTATATTCTTTTCTTTTTTTTTCTGAGACAGATTTGCTATGTAGTGTAGTCTTTCCTCAAATTCTCTGTCTTCCTGTCTCAGCCTTCTGGTTGCTAGGACTATATGCATGTATGATGGTACATGATGATGCTAAGATATTTGCTTGTCTTTCTTCACTATGTCATATCATGTGTGATGAAACCGAGAATATTGATTCATTCTACTTTATGGATCTTTTCCAAAATTCTTGAGCTATTTGAATTCCTGTGCCATGAACGTTAGAAAAAATTTGTCTATGTATATCAAGTATTTGACTAGCATTTTTTATAGAAATTGTGCTGTCTGTATTTTTTAAGAATTGACATCATTACTAATTCACAAACAAAATATGTGTCTCCTTTAATTTTTTTTAGAACTTCTCTGATTCTTTCTTTAGTGTTTTATAGTTTCCAACAGGCAAATCCTGTATGTGTCTGGGTGTATTTATATCTACATTGATTTTTTTTTAATCTTTAAGCAACTGTAAGATGATATGATTTACCTTACATGTTCACAAGTTCATTTCTAATGTATGTAGATATAATTGATTTCTTTATATTTTTCTTGTATCTTGCAAACTTGCTGAAATCAGTGATTAGATCTAGGTTTTTGTTATTATAGATTTGTGGGACTTTTCTAAACTGGTAGATACATTGTTTTCTTCTAAGGACAAAATTATTTCTTCCTTTCTTACTTGTTTGCCTTTTGTCTGCTTTTGTTGCCTGATTGTAGATTTGAACTTCTGGTACCATAATGAGTATCAGGGATGAGATCAGTTGTACTTACCTTGTTCTTGACTTTAGGGTAAAAAATAATGGTTTTTCACTCCTAAATCCATTAAATAAAAGTGTTACCTTTAGAGTTTTTAGATTTTTATAGATTATTATTATCATTATTTGCATGGGCTTGAACACTATAGTCCATATTAGTTTATAACTCACTCTGATGCCTAGATAGGTCTCAAACATTACCCTGTCTCAGCATCCCAAGTGCTGGGATTATGAGCATGTGTCATCATGCCTGGTTATGATGAATGATTTAATAACTTGCTCTGCCCTTTACATATTTGGACACCTGTGTTCTTTTCCATAAAAGAAAAAAATCATTATAGAAGACAAGCAAGCTTATGATAAAGAAGGATTTACACCCTTTTTTTCAGGCTCTTCCTTCAGGGATCATATTTCCTTTAATTACAATTTGATTCATTTAATTTTTATTTTAAAATTACCACAGTGATGATCAGATGAGTTAGTAGGTAAAAGAAGTTATTTGTCAATGTAATTAATGTTTATATAATTCTCGGAAAGAGAGAGGTAGAAGGAAAATTCTAGAAATCCGCAGATGAAATGGAAGGGCACTGGAAACGAACAGAAGTAGAGAAGTAAGCCAAAGAGAATCTCAACTTTGTGGTTTCTTGACACAGGGAGGGAATTCAGATTTCTCATACAAAAAGTAGTCCAGTTGATAGGCAAGTGTTCCCATGCTCAGCACAAATCCACAGCCCCCACAAGCTTCAAATATAGTTAGTGGTTTTGATGAAACTGTGGTTCCTCTGAAGGATGGGTTAGTAGTAGAGAAAAATGCTGTTTTGTTCCCTGATATGACACAAAGGGCAACATCGTGCCCTTTAGAGAAAGTATTTATTGGTAACAATCTGAGCTACCCCCAAAAGCCTGAGACCAGAAAATTGACAGTGTTTGGGGAGCCTCAATTTTGTCTTCCATGAGGCTCAGAGAGGCAACTGTGGAAGGTGGAGGGCTGAAGAGTGTTTGTCTTCTAGGGGAATAGGGAACAGGAGACAGGACTTGGGTTGAGAAGAGCATTACAGAGGGGGAGAGCCATGCGGTTATGGCTGGGACCAGATCTCATCAATGGAGTAGTCATGAAGATTGACAGGTCTGAGCCTGAAACCAGAGCCTGGAGCATCTTCTGGGGCCACCTATCTGCCATTCACTACTATGGAGTCCAAGAACTCTGAGCAGCATTCCTCTAGCCAGGTGACTGATAATAAGGAAACCTTAAAAGTATGGAGATGAGTCCTCCATACATTCTCATCTCTGTGCTATGGTTGATTTCCATACACCCAGTGCTCTTGGGTGACATCAGCTAAAATTGCCAACCGGGGGCGGGGGGGAGGTGTGTACAATTGAGGGTTCTCAGAAGGGTGAAAGAATCTGCCCAGCCCACAGATTGCAAAGTTAACTGTGGCCAGTAGAGGCCTCTGGTACACAAAAAAGGAAACTACCTTGGTGAAGACAGTTCTGGTAGACATCACACACTTATCCAATAAAGACTCAGTAACAGCATGGACCAAAAATGAGAGGCCAAAAATCCAACTGGGCTGCCTCTCTTCCATGTATATGATGGCTGATATGCTCCAATTTGTAAAGACCCTTGTGTCACCCCTACACATTATCTCCTCTTACCTTCCTCACCCTCCAACCTAACCCCCCCTTTCCAGATCCATCTCCTACATTCATGTCATTTTTGTTTGCACGTTTTTGGTGTTCCACTGCATTTAATTAGGATTGCTTGTATGAACATGGTGGGGAAGGTGTTTACTAGAGCAAGGGCAACTTACCAATGTCTATACCACAGAGGAATATGACTTTCTGTTTCCCAACAACCGTTAACTGCTCATAGCTCCCCAGGAAGGGTGTGAGCCTTAAGAGTTCCCCACACACAAACCATGAACATATCTTGCACCCGTATCCACCACTGTTGTGTGATCATGAGCACAGGTGACATGTCTCTGACTTGTTTAAGGATGAACACTCAATAGTCCCTTGGTAAGCACTTTTACCCTTTATGAGTCTCTGCATTAACTGTTGTTCATTGTAAATAGAAGTTGCTATAACCAAGACAGAGAGCAGCACTAATGTTTCCCCTAAATAAATTTAACTTCACAGCATACTCTACAGTGGAATCATTTTGTTCTTTGATAATTTTATACATATATGCACTCTATTTTGATTATTTTCACCCCCATCTTCTCATTCAACTCTCTCTCAGTTTCCCTAACATATACTACTCCTTATTTCATGTTCTCTTTTCTTAATATTTTTGTACTTTCTGCAAAAAAGTATTTCTGTATTTCTGTACTTTTGCTGCCTTGTGTATGCAAGTATAGGGTCATCTACTGATACATGGGCAACATACCAGAACTATACTTATAGGGAAAAATTATTGTCTTTCTTGAAGTTTCTATCAACTGCCAATAGCTTTTCATGAACTCTTCCATTATCCATCCATTTTTACTGTCTTGATTTTGTGCAGGTAATCATAGATACGATGGGTTCATGTCTGCAATAGCCATGTTATAGCTAGAAGATAGCATTTCACAGCGTTCCTCTCCAGCCTCTAACTCTTGAGTTCTTTTCACTTTCTCTTCCATAGTGTTTCCAAAGCCCTGACAGGGTTGAGTAGCAGGAGAGAGGTGATGAAGATTGTCTAATTTGGGGTTAAAAATTGCCAGTCAATTTTCCTCAGCACTTTGACCAGTAATGAGGCTCTGCACTAACTGTTATCCACTGCAAAAAAAAGAGGCTTCTCTGACCAGATTGAGGGAAGCCTTGGTCTATGAGTATATGCATAAGTATTTAAGGGGAAGTTTGACAACATGGCCATTTTACAAAACAACAGTATGTTACCCCAGGGGCCCACCCATGGCCTTATTATCTATGGGCGTTTGACCAGGCTTACGATATCAGCCTTTTTGTGGAGAAGTCATCAAACTCAACCAGAGAGTGGTTGGTTACCCATAACAGTCCTGGCACTGTTGCACTAATTGACACATTGTGCCTGACAGGCAGGTATAGCATGTAGGGTCTATCACTGGGTAATATCACTGATGCCTTTCTTCACTAGCAACCTGCATAGCATCTTTTAGCACTATGGAAACTAGCCATCAGGAAGTCAGTTTTTTGGTCAGTTTGAGATTGATTTCCCCATGTCTGCAGCTGAAGTATGTAGGGTCTTCAGCAATAGTGTCTTGCTGTAGTGGGTAGCTGTTCTGTCTATGTCCTTAAAGCACCACCCCTAGAGATGTAACAGGTAACTGCCCCAAGTACCTGCCCCTGGGGTGTGGCTTGGGGCTACCCTTAAGATCTGAGACGATGTAGGATGGCTCCCTTTGCTCCCTCATGGATCTTGTATATTGGGACAGTCTCAGGCAGAATAGTGTGGGACCATACCTCACCTTTTTCTACGACCCTGCGACAATTCCTCTGTTCTGTTTTGCAAGTTTGCCTTTCTTAGTAAATCCCTTTGACCCTTAAGCAGACCCCGGGGATTTCTTGCATTACCTTACTATGTAGTTATTGTGGGTAACTAAGGACAATGGTAATAGCTTGTGTTGTTTTGGAGACCTCCAGGGCCTTCCTGACTAAACACATAGAGAGACATCCCATTCCTTGCACTGCAATTTTCATTTCATAATCAGTGTCTTCTGGGGACAACACTGTCCAACCATGTGGGGTATCTGTGGTATTTGAACTCCTTTTAAAAATATGTATTTTGAGCCAGGCGGTGGTGGCGCACGCCTTTAATCCCAGCACTCGGGAGGCAGAGCCAGGCGGATCTCTGTGAGTTCGAGGCCAGCCTGGGCTACCAAGTGAGTTCCAGGAAAGGCGCAAAGCTACACAGAGAAACCCTGTCTCAAAAAACCAAAAAAAAAAAAAAAAAATATGTATTTTGAGATTAGCTTGCTAACTAATGGATTTCAATATGGCTTTCCCCCCCATACATCTTATTTTTGGTTATCCCAGTTCCTGCCTCCACATCCTCTCCTGGCTTCCCCATACCTATCACCAGTTTAACCTTTAAACCCTAGGATGCTCTCCTCCTTTTGTATCATGCGTGCTTACTTTCCTTTCCAATTGGATTTTTAGCTTGCTTGTGAGAGAGGAGGTTTCCTCGTGGCCCCTTCAAAACTCTTCCTTTGGGTACCTAATTTCCTTCACCATTCCATTCCTTGCTTAAGCCTTTCTGCTCCTAGTATTCCACAGCTCTGCCTTCTTTCCCCCTGCACTTTCCTATCTCCCTCCTTTAGTGCATCCTCCTCCCATGGACCTCTTTCCAGTTTAATGATTTCCACCCATGCTTCAAGTTTAATACGCAAAACAAAAGACTTAAAGCTGGGATCCACTTAGAGAAAACATACATTTGTAGATGTAACCAACCATCTTATTAAAATAAGAAACACAGAAGCAATGTAAAAGAGAAAGCCGAGAGGTCAGAGCTCAGAGCTAAAATCTTACCTCCTGCAGTGCTCCTAGCTTCCCCGAAAGAGAGCTACTTCCTGTTTGTCTGTCTTTAAATAGTCTTTCTGTTCTGCCTTCTCATTGGTTGTAAACCCAAACGCATGACTGCCTCATCACTGCCTGTAAGTACCGCCCTCCAGGTCTTAAAGGCGTATGTCTCCAATGTTGGCTGTATCCCTGAACACACAGAAATCTACCTAGCTCTTCTAACCACCATGCTCTTGCTATGGCTCTAATAGCTCTGACCCCAGGGCAACTTTATTTATTAACATACAATTAAAATCAAATTTCAGTACAAATAAAATACCACCATATACATTTGTCTTTCTGGGTCTGAGTATAGTTTTTTTTCTAGTTCCTGTTCTTTTATTTCATTTTTTTTTAACAGCTGAATAAAATTCCTTTGTATATGAGTACCACAGTAGTTTTGCTGTTTTCAGTTCTGTGATCACTAATGATATATCAGGGGGTTGTAATTGATTTTGAGTACATGTCTCTATGTTGTATAGTTTGATGCTATTGCTGTTATATTAGTTTATTTCCTCCTTGCAATGTGGTTCTGGGGATTGGTCCATCAAGAGTAGGCTGCTCAGTATGATCGTTCCTTAAAACAAGGAGAGGAATCCAGACCAACAGTTGCACAAATCACAGCACAGATACACAAGGAAACATGAGGAAGCGAGCCAATGTGACTCCCCCAAAGAGTCCTAATTTCTGAACTACTGACCTAAAGGATACTGAAGTAGGTAAAATACTAGCTGAAAATGTCAAGAGATTTATGGGGGAAAAGCGGTCAATGGCCTAACTGAGGTTACAAATAAATACAAATGTAACCTAGGTGCTAACAGGGAAAGTCAGCAAAATGCAGAACAAGTCAGCAAAATGGTTGAGAAAATCAGCAATGTGGATGAAAATAATGGACAAGAGGCAAGTACCCATCTAATTCCACTAAGAAATGCACACACACAAACACACACACATGCACACATACATGCACACACACACAAACACACACACATGCACACATACATGCACACACTCACATGCAGAGGCATACATACATGCACACAGGTACATGTACCACACACATCTGCACACCTACACACTCATGCATCACACATACACACACAGGCACATACAATACACACATATACACATGGCCCATGCACATATGTATCTATAATACAAAGTAACTTTGTGTGAGGATTTTGAAACTTTCCTTAGAACTGCCGAGATAAGTTAGTATTCAGGTAGAGACAAGGAAGCAAGTGGCAGTTCTTACTACCGTGCAAAGGAGGTCCCCATTGTGTCTTGAGACATCAAGGATGATTCCTTTACTGCTACTAGATGGACAGTGGTGTCAGAGTGGTGACTGTTTCCAAAAAAAAAAAAAAAATATGTGAGTTTAGGGGCGGAATAAATGAGTTATTGAGGAACCAAAAGTTCTTACAGAGAGCTGGGCTTAGTCAGAACTCTCTTTGTAGTAAGAACAAAATGGTTTTTAGGGGCTCTAGGTATAGCCCCTAAGGAATCCCAGTAGAGTCAAATTCTTGCAGTACAAGGTAAACATTTTGGGGGGAGTGTGATATTGAAGAATGATGGCCAGACACCTATGATTTTCTAAGAGAGTTATAATTGAAATCGTTCAACTCATTGTTCAGTCACATCTTACTTTTAATTTGAAAACAAGAATACAGTACTGTAACATTTAAGTTTTAATAGAATTTTTGGCCTTGAGCAGTACCTCAGAAACTGTCAAGTTGAGCTTTTTCCTATTTATTTAATGTCTTATTTGAATTTATTTCTTCTTTTTTGAAGAGAGGATTGCTGGTCATCAGAATCCCACTTGGCATCACCTTGCACCTTGGAGGACATGGTGTGCTGCATGCGTTTACTCCCCTTTGGCCAAAGCAACAAAGCAGCTCCCTCACTTGCAGTGGCCATATGCTAGCCAATGGAGCATCTGTATCTCTTCAAGTTATAGCCCTTATTTTCATGGATCTAGCAAAAAAAAATACTTCATAATTGATTTCAAATAATTACAGGATTTGTGTCTGTGTGAGGGAGAACAGCAGGCCATTCCTATTTTTAAAGGGCTTGGTAGAAGCTGGACTTGCCCTTAAACTGAAAAGTAGAAAAAAAAGTTTCCCAATGGCCCTCACTGTTAGACAGTTCTTGCCCTGGCTTAGTTTATACAGTGCCCAGAAACTGAACTATACATCACAATGCTCAATTTCCTCTCTAGAACAAACTGTAGTCACTTTATTTACTAGTTAGGCAAAGTCTAGGAAAGCACATCCAGCCATTTAAAAGTCATTCTGCATCCCTGTAACTATGGACGGTTAATTTTTGTTGCCTAGTTTTGTTTTCTTAATTCCCCATAGTTAACCAAACATCTCACTTTGGTTATATTCTTGGTTTGTTGCTAAACACGGAATACCATTTTAGTCTGTATATATATATATCTGAAATTCTTTTGTTTGTGCAGTTTCAACATGGTGGTTGGAAAGATATGAAAGAGTCCAATTTAAGAAAGTGTCAAGTAATAAGGAAATATTATATAACAGTGTAAATTGTTATAGTTAAAAATACAAAGAATCCTCTGCATTTGTCTGACACTGGTCAGCTCCTTCCATTCTTATGCATAGCCACCACCACTGCCAAAGAGTGATACACACTTAGGGCCACTATTATACAGAAGATATTGCAAAACCGAATGCATCTCCATGGAATAATTTTCCACCAGAACATGAGAGTCGGAGCAGTAAAGTAAGGGGGGGGGCAGTTACTGTTTTACTTCTCCTGATGTTTTCACTTAAACAACAACAACAACAACAATAACAACAACAACAAAAACAACTAGTAGGGGCAGCACTTGACAGTACTGTCTAGTACTGTCTGCAAAAGAACTCATTTTAATAGTCAAGTTAGACAGATGACTTCCTCCATTCACAAGATAATAATTCAGCTTATTTCCAGTCTTGAAAGAATCATTCTGTTGCTTAAGGTGAATCAGACTTTCAGTTTACACGACACTGTAGAATCCCTTTGTTTACTTAGAGTTCCTCAAATGTATGGAAACCACCCTTATCTTAAGTTGCTATGGTGATCACCTAAATTAGTTTACTGCTTAAGCATAAGAAAGTAAAGGACATTAAAGGACATTAGAAATTGGGGCTTATTGCTTGTAACTTGTTCAGCTCTGTTCAAACAACCTAGAAGAGTCAGCAACCCTCCACTGGTGATCATTTCTTAGGAGTGAGTTGGATAATGAGTGCAACTCCAACACAGAGTTCACTTTTACTTGGCCCCCATCTCCATGATTCTTTTAGGGTTAGCCTTGGCCTTCAAAATACTATACTTTGGGAAATCTAAAAGCCACTTTTTATACAATGCTTTGATATATCCTTAATTGGTCCCAAATAGTAGCTGAATAGTATTTAGCATCATCTCTCTTAATGAACACAAAGTATGTCGCAGCAAAGAGAATGATGCTGGCATGGGAACACTTGACATTGATTACATCTAGGATACTATAATTATCTCTAGACTGCTCCACTTCCTTGGGGCACCAGACACCTTCAGTGACCACTACTTTGTTGTGTAAATGTGGGCTAGGTCACCACTGAATTGGAAAAGGGCAAATGCACTTGCATGAGATTTTGAAATTTCATAGTATAAAAGTTACTAATATGCAGAAAAATAGAGTGAAGCACATGTTTCCTACCTTGCTTTAGTAATCTCTTCATACCTGGCCAACTCCCATGTTGAGAGTCTTCTACTTCCCATATTTATTTTGCTGAATGTTTTAAAGGGAATCCAGACACCACTTCGTTTTGTCTGTGAATTCTTCAGTTGCTTGCATGGGTGTTTTAATTGCTAGTTATATGTTTTGAGGACTTCTTTTAGTGTCTTTGTCTCCATTACAGCTCATCTTGCTAGAGGCCTACTCTATTATTAGCCAGCTCCATCTAAAGCTTACTATTTTTTCTATGAATCATAAGGTCACCAAGTTTGGTCAGAAGAATAGTTTTCGAGAGGATAAGATCTCCAGGCTTCTTTGCAGTATGTTCACTATTCTTGTTTTTCAGCTAACTGGCACAGTAGCTGCTCACAATGAGATGTAACTTTTTGCTCAGTAAATAAAGGCTTTTATTAGCAGTGAGGACACACACACACACACACACACACACACACACACACACAGGCACAGAGAAAATGACTCTCTGCCAAGCAGAGGTAGGATGTTGGGAATCAGAAACCCAGCTTCTCCTTGAGGACTGGGGTTTTTGAAAAGTATTTGAAGGGTCTTCCTCCCCCAATTTAAGGTTGATCAGTTTGAAGAAAGACAGGGTGGCTGATTGGTGTGTAACTGCTGTGTAAACATGTCCTGACCTGGCTTTGAATTTGCTGAGCCAATTTATCAACATCAGTAAGGGCCTCCTGGCAGGAGAAAAAGCCTACAAGGTTTCTGTTTAAGTTGCTATGCTTTTGTCTTAGATCCGAATCATGAAGAAGAAACCAACTATCTTGGAAGTTGGCCATCTCTATTATGTAGTCAGGTCCTCTCTCACTATCAAAACATCTGTCTAACTACTAAACCTCATTTCTTCATCTCAGGATTTGCCCTAACTTTTGCTAGGTTCTGGGGTGATTACCACTATAGCTTTTTTTTTAGCTGTCAAAAGGGACAGTGAGGGAGGGACAGCAGTAAAAATGCCACAGAAGAGGGTTGATCTAAGGGGGTCAATGAAACATATCTGATGGCGAATACCCAGAACATAAGACAGTGAGTGGGTGACAGTATGTATCCTTGGAGCATAATTCTTGAATGAGGAAGTATCTATAATATGTAAAAAGTGAGACTGTTAGTACTATTACACTTCTGAGACTGTGATTAAGAAAATAGTTGGTATACAAAAGGATTATTCCATAGCATTTCCCCCTTTTTGTCTAATTAAGAAGGAAGGTTTTAACTTTAACATAGTAAGATTACATACAACAAAGCAGTCATTAAATAAGAATTACAGTTACAATATCCAGTCCATTTGTATTTGACAAAATTAGAGAATATAATCCTTTTGTACACTGTGAAAATTTGTCATTAGGATTGCCTTAATAAAAAACTGATTGGCTGGTAGCCAGGCAGGAAGGGTGGGTAGGACAACTAAACTAAGGACCTGGGAGGGTAGAGTCCAAGGAGTTGCCAGGAGATGCAGAGGGAGCAAGACATAATGGAGGACAGGTAAAGCCAAGAGCCATGTGGAAATACATAGATTAATAGAAATTGGCTAATTTAAGTTGTAAGAGTTAGTTAGTAATAAGATCAAGCTATTGGCTGAACATTTTTAATTAATATTTAAAAAAGGAAAATAGTTGGATAGTTTGTCTTATTAGAGGAAGAGACCAGACAAAAAACAAAACAAACACACATCCAAAGAAACCTTGGCAGGCTTATTAGCGAAACTGGTGATTTCTTTGCCTCTGTTATTGGTGGATGTACACCGTGGAGAAGGCCATTGCTTTGGTTCAAGAGCTTAAGATTATGACACACAAACAACAGAAATGGGCTGGGAAGGTTGTATGCATGTGTGTGTGTATATATATACAAATTTGTGCACACATATGGAGAAGTTAGATAATTCTATCTTAATTAAAAACTTCTTACAATAAAAACTGAAAAGAACAAAAATTTGGGTTCTGAAAAAAAGAGAGCAGCATTACAAAGTTTACAGAATGAGTGGAGGAAATGGAAAACAAAGGAAGCAATTGTCCTGAAGAAATGCATATAAATACAAGGAGATAGACTCTCCAGTGTTGAGAATGAACACCTCAGTCAGTAGGAGATAGCATCTTCCTGTTTGTGACACTGCTCATCTCACCATGGCTGGGAAGCAAACAAAGAAAATGGTCCAGTAAACAAAATACTCTTTTAACATGTGTCCCATGACCCACTTCTTTTATTAGGCTTCAACTTTTAAATAATCCTGCCTTCTAATATCCCATTAATTTCTAAACCCATCAGTGTAGTGACCTCTTGATGAGGTCAGAGCATATGTGATCCAATCATGTCTCAAAGGCCCCACTCTAAGCACTGGTGGAGGACCAAGACCATAGCACATGCAATTCCAGGGCTAAGATCAAAACTATAACATGTAACCAATACTGTAGCCAAGATATAGAACTTCTCAGGCATTCATAGGAAAAGTATGTTTTTGTTCTATTATAGTCTCATCCTTCACCTAAACACAATGCTTGGCTACCACTAATATCCATCATGAAAATGCCCTCATTCAAGAATGCCGTGCAAATAAATAAATAACTGCAAATTCCAGAGATGTCCTTCTTTGATGCAGTGAAACACTCTCAGAGCCATTCAGGTTGTGTGTTTCAGTTGATTGTAGAATTCTGTTGCATGATTGTAACATAGAAACCTGTCCATTTATTGTTAGAAGACATTTGGGGTTGTATTAATTTTTGCCTATTAATTATGTTACTTTTTATTTAAACTGTCTTTTCCTAATTACATAAACTTTAGCAGTGCATCTGTGCCATTTAGCCTTAACCCCATGTGCAATGAGTTATTACTAAAAGGATAAAGAATAGATAACTAATTTCCATGGATCAAGATGATGAGTTGCTTTTAGCTGAATAAAATGCTCACATTTCATTTGTGTGTGTGTGTGGGGGGGGACACAAAGAACTGTAAGAAAACAAACAGGTAAATATCATTAGGAAAAGATTAGGAGAGATATCAAGGTTCCAGAAGGCTCAGAATGTTCTTAAAAGAATCTTACAAGGCAGCCATTTCTTAGCTAGTACAAGAGGCAATCCCTCAGCACCTTGCTTTTGCTGAGGTTTTTCTCCTGTACATGTTCCTCCTTCGTGAACAGCCCTCTCTCAGCACACTGGACAGAAAAGTACAAGCCCAGTGCAGCGCTAGGTGTGAGCACTATGTGGGCTCAAGTACTTCAGCGTGTTTCAGTAGTTACTCTGCTTTTCTAGGGGAATTTACTTTGGATGAGACCCATCTCAAGCCTGTCCAACATAGTAATCCTGAGGCCATTATTCATCATTATAGTGTGTCTCTTCCAAGTCACTCATTCACTCTATTTGCTTATGTTCTTTGCACTCCTGGGAAAAGCTGTACTCTGTCTCTCCTCCGTTTCAAAGCAGCTACATCTTTTTCTTCTCAAAAAAGTTTTCTCTAAAGATTCAGTTCTTTTCTTCATATTTCAGTTTCATCTTGTCTCTTCAATGAAAAGTCATGTTCTGTCATCTTCATAATTGGTGTGCTATAAAGCCCATTCTGTATTGAGTCTTAGCCTATTCAGGGATGTGTCTTTGGTAACAGATTTAATGTGGGGATGAGGAGGAAATGTAGACTTATTTTCCTTCAGGCTTTCCTAACAACTATTATATCTAATAATTGTATTTATTTACCTCTAGAATTTTCATAAAAAAATAGAAGCGCCTTGAGTCTCTGTGACACCTTGGGAAGGTATGTGTCATGTGGGTCCAGTGAGAAGACTGGAGTTGTGTAGTAGACAGCTCTAACTGACATGTGATCATGCATATGACTTCTGTCTCCTCATCAGCAAAATCAGGTTGATACAGAAGTCTCTGTAGCTGATTGTGCTGTGGTGAGGAAGGAAGATCATAGGTAACATTCTAGACCAAGATGTAGGGGCCACACCAATATCCACTGCAGACAAGCCAGATAAGCTACTTCTGGGTTAGCATATAGAATTACAGGTCTGGTGATGCTGTTTAATTGCATGTTTTTAACCTCTCTGACATGACATGTTCTATGCAAATAGGAGCGTACATGGTGCTTGGTTACGTCAAAGAGAGTTTTGCCCAAGAGGATTGAGCTCTTTCTCATCTGCGAACGTCTTGACTCAGACCTAGCTGATGGTGGAACAGCCTGCTATAGTGTGAGGGATGGTGTCAGATTGTAGGAAAATCTCTGTGCTGGTGAGGCATGTGCTTCTTGGTTGAGACAGAGGTTCAGAACACAGACTAGGCCAGGGTACTGGCTATGGGGGTAAAATTAGATCTGGAGATTAGAGAGGGTATGCGGAGGGGAGGGTCAGGAAGACGCATGCCGATGAGGTCTGGTACAAGATATGTAGGAATTGGCTGAGCTGAGAAGTTAAATCGAACTGTAGGACCTGTAGCAGGAACTGAGACCTGCAAGAACTGAAGTTTCTTTGAGAAATAGTACAGTATTTGCATATAGCACATATACATCATCCTGCATATTTAAAATTATCTCTAGATTACATATGACACCCAATTCAATATAAATGTTAGGCAGTTTCCATACCGTACTGTTCAGGAAACATTCTACAAACTAAGGAATCACACACCAGTGTAGATATGAGAGGCACATAGAAATCCAATAGACAAGACCAGAAAAGAAACTCCCCATGGCATATCACAGCTAAAATACTAAAAATATGGAACAAAGAAAGAGGATTGAAGGGTACATGAGAATAAAAACACAAGTCACATATAATGGAAAACCCATCAGAAAAATTGTTAGTTTTCTAATGGGAACTTTGAAAGCCTGAAGAGTCTGAGCAGTATTAAAGACCCCAAGAGTGAATATAGACTACTGTGTCCTGCAAAATCATCCTTCAAATCTGTTGAAGAAAAAAAAGCTTGACTCAACATAAACAGCCACAAAAAATTTATATCCAACAACCAAACCTTAAATAAATACAGGAAGCAGTATTTTTATCTGAAATGAGGAAAGAATATAGCCAAGAGATTGGAAAAAGAAAACAAAGGAAGATATAATTATTGAAACAATATATATGACTAAGGAAACAACTGTTAAAATGATGACTACAATCAGCACATATCTTTTAATAATAACCAAATATTAGCAACCTTAATTTTCCAGTCAGGGTGGCTGAAACAAATCCATCCCTCTGTTGTCTACAAGAAACTAGTCTTAGCTCTAAAGATAGACATACCTTCAAGTGGAACTGTGGGGAAAACCTGATCAAAATGGACCAGGAAGTAAGCAAGTGTCACTATACTGATATTGGAACAAAGAGACTTCAAACTAAGACTAATTAGAAGAGATAAAGAAGGACACTTCATTCTAATCAAGGGAACAGTTATCCTAGATGGCACAACTATCTTAAACATATATACACCAAAGTGGATATCCCAAATTCATGAAAAGCATACTGCTAGACTTAAAATTTAATTTCCACCAATAATGGTAGGTGATTTCAGTAACCCACTTTCTCCAATAGACAGGTCATCTGAACAAAAAAATAAGCAGAGAAATATCAGAATTCAATGACTTGACAAATGGACTTAAGAGATATCTACAGAATATTTCACCCAAACACCCGAGAATACACATTATATTCTGAAGCATATGGAAACTTCTCGGGACACAAAACACATCTTGACAAATTTCTAAAAACTGAAATAATTCCATGTATTGTAATTTACAATCAAATTTAAAATCTGCAGCAAACAAATCTCCAGTAGGTACACAAACTCACAGGGACTAAATGCCTCATTATTACTTATATGTAACTGGTTAAATGGATGAAGATGTTGAGTGGAATTAGATAAAGCCTGGCATCGAGTGGGTAACTCCCAAGTGTTTACCCAAATCTCTGTAGCTCTTCTTGGGATGTGCACCTGAAGCTCAGGTTTTCAGGTTGCATCTTCTTGTGATAGGATTGTGTGGAGCTTGAGTGGCTGTCTATATTCCCTCAGAGGGTTATAGGCTGTAAGAATTTAAGAACCACCACACTATATGGAAGAAAAACGAGAAATAAATAAGTAGGAAAAGCATGTGTGTGTGTGTGCCTCCTAATCCCAGCTGTCGATATTATTTGCTGTGGGTCTTCATGGCTATTGTGGGCAACACTAGGTATGTTGCCCATTCATTTAAACTTTCAGACCTTTGTGCTGGGAATGCTTAGGGGAAACACTGATTTTATTGCTTAGGTGAAAATGCGAGCCTTTGATTGGATGGAACTGCTGCCTCCTTCCATTCTTGTTCTTGCTAACCTTATTATTAAGGTCTAGAACCCATTTCTATCTCCTGTTCCCTTTCATTCCCACTACAAGACAATGTCCAGCATCTCCAGGAGCCTGCAAAGGAAATTTACCTACCTACTGACTACCTTGACACAGAGAAGTAGTCAAGAGCTAGAGCAAGGCAGAAAGTAGTACACTAATAGAGCTCAGTAGAGTAACACCAGCACTTACATAATACTTAGGAGATCGCAGGTACTCTGCTCAGAACTTTTCATCATTTAATTTGTGTAGTATCCTCTCAAAAAAAAAAAAGACTGTAAGGGAGGTAGCTATTATTAGCTGTAATTTCCAGATGAGCAAACCCTGAGGCCCAGGGAGGAGGTGTACATGATCACAGAGCAAGGCAGTGACAAAGTGGGTCCCCAGGCTATGGTTATCTGATTCCCAACTCCTCATGCCTGTGTGTGGCAGATAAAGCTATCACCAGGTTCTGTACCTCCACGTATAATAGCTCCATGGCTCCCCAAACAAGCTGAGGTCTAGGAGCGAGCTCCACACAGCTGTCAGCCATATGATAAATTGTGGATGTAGGACTGGCTTAGGCTATCAGAGCCACATGCACTGGAAATCATATCTGAAAGTTGCTCAGCTTTGCAGTTTACGAAGCATGTCTACCTCCTTTATTTTTTTCATGTCCGTAGCATCCCTTGGAGACAAATGATCCATTCCTCCTTCTACCCTCCAGTGCAACTGCTGAGCTTTTGTGCTGTTCTTTTTCTCTGCTCTCAGTGCCTCTCCTTGTCCCTGCTGGGGCACAGCCAGGGCAATCCAGCTGGCCTCTGAAGCTGCCTGTCTCCTCCTGGTCACCACCAGGGCTCCATTCATCCCTCACACT
Organism: Peromyscus maniculatus bairdii; assembly: GCF_049852395.1. Classification (NCBI taxonomy): domain Eukaryota; kingdom Metazoa; phylum Chordata; class Mammalia; order Rodentia; family Cricetidae; genus Peromyscus; species Peromyscus maniculatus. The sequence goes on from NC_134868.1 coordinate 40,309,755, forward strand.
GGGTGTGGAAGTTTCTCTGGTTTGTGAATATTTGCTCTTGTTCTCTTCTGTGTTTGTCTTCTTTCTCCCAGAGGAAAGGCAGGCACCAGAGGGCAGAGCAAAGCTGTTTTTGCCTTCTCACTCTCCCATTCCTCAGTTCCCAGGGCAGAACACTGCCTCAGCTGGGTGCTAGGTGCTCACTAAATGCTAGTAAGGTAAACAATCAGCCAAAGGTATGGAAAGGTGCTGTTGCCTTTGGATTGCTTGCTTTGTGAGAATAAAGATGATATCATCCATAGCATCAAATATGGAGAATTTGCTTCATGGTGCTGTACAAGGGCTCTGTTAGTACATTCATTAACTCTTCCCAACAAGCCAAAGTCCCACTATTAGGAAGTTCAGTTTGCACTTGGGGAGACTTCTGCTTGTAGGGTGGATAGTGTACAGAGGCCTAGCATCACTCCTTTAGAACAGCAGAAGGGGTTGAGTTGATGTTCTTGAGAGGGCTGTGGCTGGGTACACAGGGTTACAGAGCTAGATATTAGAAACTGATTTAGAAGGCTTACACAACTAAAGCCATGTTTCTATTAGACGTACATGTATGTCCCACTTATTTCCTTCTCTGTAGTCACCGAGAAAGGGCAGGGTCTGAAGAATGTCCTTTCTCCTAGAAAATGGGATCTGGGTATTGAGAACACAATATTAGGGGCATTTTATCATAATGCAGGATGCCAGTGTTGGCTATTTATTATATTTGATCTTGGCAGATTAAGGATTTCTGGACATGAGCTGAATCATTGAGTGGAATTCACTGTACCTACCCCTCAAGGTCATGATAAAGGTTAAGTGAAATGCTGGGTGTACAAGGCACCAAGTAACAATAATGACTTGAGGGGCTTATTCAATAAGCATCAGCTATTACTGGGAACTGACATTATGTTAAAATCCTACTTAGTCCATAGTTTTGGAAAGGAGTTAGAAGCCTTGGGTTGGTGAATCCTTCTCCATATATGGATTGCAGCTTTCCCCATGTCATGCCGTACTGAAAATGCTTATTTGGAGACAGCCCAGGAAGATAACAAAAATCTGGGAAGGCTTGTGTTTTGTACAATGCTGTGAGTAAGACATTTACAGCTATTGAGCCAAAATTCTCACTGTAATAGAAAAAACAGTTGCTTTTAAACTTCTGGTCCAATTTAGTAATTATGGCGAGTTAAAAATGTAGGCCATTTGAATTGGATTTGGAAGATAAAGTTCTGTCCTGTAGTGGGGATGACTCATAGACGAGGTAACCTGACATAGTGGAAACAGCAGCCGATAAAGAGCCAGGAGACCCAAGTTTCTGGCCTAGATTTACTTAAATAAGCTGTAATAGCCTTTGGGCAAATCATTAAACATCTCGATTTTCTAGTCTGTAAAATAAGAGGACAATGTTTGTGAATGGATTGTTCAACTTACATAAGATTCTGCAAAGCAGGTCACTGGAAATGGAAAGTGTTATCTGTGGTCATTGGAGAATAAAGTGTTCCTGCCATGCCATATTCTCCCATTGTAGACAACCAGAACCCAAGAAAATACATCAGTGCTGGAATAATATAGGCATAAGCAAACACCTGGGGCTCTCACAATAATCTGGACTCATTTCTATGTTCTGTAAAAACATAACCCCGCTAGTTTGAAGGGTCATCAGATCATGAATCTTAATATACATATGATTTACTGGAGTCTCTTAGGGGAATTCTTAGGTGGCTGTATGCTATGGATGCCCAATGCATGACTTGTATGTTCTCTCACATCTTGAAAAATTGTTTATTGATTGGTAATCTATTTAAGCTCAGTTCTGCAAATATAGATACTAATTTGGGCTCAACAGCGTGTTTGTTTATTTTCTCTTTGCTTCCTTCCTTCCTCTTATTTCAGTTGGAATTGACTGTCTCTCCAAAAAGGTTATGGCTTGATAACGTCAGCCTTTGAACAGACATTTTCCTTTCTCAACACTGCTAGTCACCCATAGCACTTGGTTATTTCAGCTGTGGCCAAGATGGTTGTGTAATTACTTGGAAATATGCATTGACGTTGCAAGTATGGTTCCTGTGGTACACCAAAAAAGTCTCTGGGAATTATGAGAATTAAACTTTGAAGAAATCACATCCAGTTTTCCCTCTGACTTGCATTAAAATTTCAGAGTTCTGTGTCTTCATTTTGTGATGGACTTTCAATTAGAAATGGTTCCTCTGTCTTTAACTTTAAATTTTGTAGTTCATCCCCCGCCCCCCCCAACACAAGTGGTTAATGATCTTTGAAGAAATACTGGAGCACATTAGAGGAGCCTCCCTACCAGGCAACTCTGTAGATTACCGTGATATGTGAGGGGCAGGAAGGTTCTGGTTGGTGCCGCCTTGTCTACCACCGAGTTGGGCATCTTTGAACAGAGCCTTTTCTGCCTTGTTTAGGTACCATTTTCTCAAGTGTTCATGGCTTACATGAAGCCTATGCAGTTCCAGTTCTGCAGATAACTGAGGGGAAAAGGAAACCTTCTCTGAGTCACAATCCCTTAATTTTAAATTTCTTATATAAATTAATTTTCTTAAAGTGGATTATATCTGTCTAAGTGAATAATGGCATCCATTTATTATTCTTATTTTTATTTAGTTTTTTTCCCCTTTTCATTTCAGTTACAAATTCCTTTTTGGCTGGATTAGATTGAGAATCCTTGGGAGGCTCATTCAGCCCAGACAGATTTATACACTCTTCATTCTGGAAGGAAAAGAGGAAATATTTTTAAATAGAGCTGACGTGGACCATTAATTTGATTGAAGGCTTTCTGCATCAGGAATGATTGCAGCATCTTCATTGCCATAACGGAGAGAGATTAGCATGGATTAGATTATCCCATGTACAAAGGTTGTACAAACTGATTGCTCTTATTTGTAGGCTGGGCCAATCCCTACAGTTACTGGCATGACTTCCTAAACAGTACAGTCATACTTCCTTTCATGTGGTTTACATGTGGCAGAGAGAAGAGAACATTTTCCTTGCTACTCAAACCATGCGTCTCCCAGTGAGAACTTGGCACAGACTCAAAAACACAAGATGTGCATGGGTAATATTAAGGACATGGCACTGGTCACCTGTGCTGTCTGGGATGAGAGCACACATTGGCCAGAGGCGGCCGAGTTCCCGAAACAGATGTTCAGACAAGATGGCTAGAATGCTGTCAAAATGTGCTCTAGGATGATTATGAACACAAGTCTAAAAAGGGTAGCCAAGATATGGCTCTGAATTAGAGCCACTCGTGGGATTATTATTTAATTCCAATTTAGTATGCTCCTTGCCAAGTATGTGCCAGACCCTCTGAAACAGAATCTGGTTTTTGCCAGGAGTACTTAGCAACTATATTTTAAGTCAAAATATCCCCCAAAGCAAAGAAGAATAAATTGCTTTCTGATGGAAGCAGGTTGTATTTTCAGCAGCCTCTGAACCCTCACCTTCTCTGGGAAAGGCTTTCTGTGGAGATGTGTCAGGGGCAGTCTTTGGGACCATGGAACCCACCTGGACTGGTTACACCAGGGCTTTTTCCAAATGTGTGTAGTGCAATTAGGTCATGTGTTTGCTAATTATTAGCTCTTACATGGTAACCTTTGTCCTACCTCACTGATCTCTTCCATACTTTTCCCTCTTACTTTTCTACTGTAGAGAAGTCAGTGTCTTTAGGTGTGCTCAACATCTTTCTGCTCTAGGTCTTCTGCCTTACTTACTCTGCTGAACGAATCCCTCTCTAGTAGTGCAGTGCCCACTGCCTGGCTTCCTTTGTATCTTTGCTCTGATGCGATCTTACACGCAAGATATCCCTGGGCTCTGAATTTTAAAAGCAGCACCCCACAGCACTTCCTATCCTCTTCATCCCATTTCCTTTTATGTCATTCATTCATTGTTGCCTGACAGATGATCTATTTCCCTAATTGTTTGTCCATTGTCTGTATTATCCCTCTAAAGTAGAGGGAGGCTTTGTTCTAGTGACTAAAGCAATGCCTGGAATGATGGACACTTGATAGGTATCTGTTGTAACAATGAATTAATGAATGACTTGCCTTTCCTGAGTAGTTCTTCACATGTATTATGTTTCTAGAAGACATGTTAGAATTTCCCTTAGATTGTGACTCCCATGTTGAAAGGTTCTTGGAGATCAGAGGTTTGTAACTCTCCGTGAGCATACAGCAATGCCTCACCAAATGTAATGTGAAGGTGAATCAGCTGGGGATCTTGTTAAAATACTCAGTCTGATTCAGTAGTCTGGGTTAGGGCCTGGGGCTCTGTATGTCTAACAGGCTCCCATGTGATACTAGTGTTGCTGGTTCATGGATTATGCTTTGAGGAGTGAGGTTGTATTCAAAGGGTTCTTGGTATCAAGGTCATTATTATGAACATTGCGTATCATTGTTACAGGAAAAAAAAGAAATGCTAGTTTCTAGAAATTTCTTATTAATAAAATTCTCATAAAAAAGACATTTTTTTCCTGGGCAAATATTTGTTCAGCTTCAAATTGTTAACAATGCATTAATCATTCTTCAGTCATATGTAGTGATGTATGGAAATTATTACTGTGTTTGAAGTCATGGTAGGGAACATTCATTGGTTCCCAGAAGCATGTAAAATCTAAACAAAAGCAACAACCATTGTTTATAAATCATATTTAAAAAGGAGACTTTAGATATCAACTCCGAACATACCATAATCACCTTACAGTGGTGACCAAATCAACACATACTTTTCCAAGTACCTTTATAAGATGGTTTTAACTGCTACAGTTTGTGCCAACAAACCAACCAACTATTAACATTTATGAGAGGTGTTATTCTCCCAGGTAATTATTTTGTTTCAAAAGCTCACAAAGACGCATAGAAGCCAGATATTCCAAAACAAATAATTTTCCTCCAGCCACTTTGACGGGTCTCTCACTAAAAACACTGAAACACTGACTAGAAATGAAATGGATATTTAGAAACCCTGAGGTCATCCCCCCATAGATGTCCTGTAGTCATTCACTGCTTTTCTAGTCTGAGGCCAAAATGTCCTTGTAGGGGCATCAGTGCTGAAAAGCCGTTTTTAAGCAAAAAGCAAACAGCGGTACATCAGGAGCTGCCCAGCCTTTTGAGAGGCAGCTTACCCACAGTGCATTTTGTTCCCCTTAGCCCTGGAATTTTCTCAGTACTTTAGTTTCAAAAGCCATCCACTCAAAGAACAGAACACATCTGGAATAACAGATCTTTAATAGTAAATGGCAAAACTAAACATACATGTAGTGCAAACCTTAGTCAAATATGAAATTCTTAGAGGGCTTTCTTTCTCTAGCAGAGCATCATACCACATCGGAAATGCCATTGGCATGAATAATATTAACGGTGGTTGACATTAATGGACTGTTAAATATATGCTAATCAGTGTGCTTAGCACCTTCTAGCTACTCTCTCATACAGTATTTACAAATCTCATTAGAGGTAGGTATTTGTGCATGGTTGTGGGATTTATATAGTTCAGACTGGCAAAGCTGCTGTAGGTTGGAACTGGGACTCACCATCAGAAAGCCTGATCCCAAAGCTCATGAAGCACTGTATATTATGCTGTACTTAGAGCTATAGAAGTTCAAGTACTGGTGACCATGAGCTGCATCTGTAGGATACTAAGTTTTAAACTGTCTCGCTCTATTTTACCCTCAACGATGAAGAAAACAGATTATCACATTCTATCATCAATTTGAGTCTCCTAAATTCTTCTTCAGGAAAACACTAAACATTCTTGTTAAAGAAATCATAATGTTTAGTTAATTTCTTATTGCTGTGACAGAATGCCTGGTAGAACAATCTGCAAGGAATGCTTCATTTTGGCTCAGAGCCTCAGAGAGACTGCAATCCATTATGGTATGGAGGTATTGTATTAACATTTTCCAGGAAGACACGAACAATCGTCTTTGTAACCGTAAATAGGACACCACAAGCAGGCAAAAGTAATTATTCATCCACATCCATCTTGAAGGACCAATGAGTTTTGGGGGCCTATTTATGAGAGCACAGGTAAGCAGTTACTTATAGAACTATTTGGGGGTTACAGGAAACAGCATCACCCCCAAAAATTCTACCTCAGTATAGACAATGATTTCCCCTAAGTTGCATAGATGGAGTCCCCCACAGATGGTCTCCATGTCATATGCGTTCTAGCACCTCTGACATCACGTACATCTAGGGCAGAATTTTATTAACCTTGGAGGTGGGACTGTAGGAGGTGAGTGAGTGGCTGGAATTTCAGGTGAGGATAAAATGGCCTGTCCCATCTTCTATGACAGAACAACTGGTCTTGTTGAGGGCTCTCGCTGATAACATACCTGCTCTGATTAATATGATAATCACTGTTCTGTTCAGAGAAAAGGGAATGGGCTGGGGAGGGATGTGGCCAGTCCCTGTGTTGTGGTCAGGACTCTGGGCAGAGCTGTTCATGTGGTGTCAACTGATCAAGGAAGCAGAGAGAGCTAGACCAGATCTATGAGCAGGTATAAAATTTAAACGTCTGCCCCTAGTGACTTACATCTGTCAACCTGGCCTCATTGGCCTCCACAGCCTTCAAAATAGTGCTGCAATCCTGAGCCGAGGTTCAGGTGTTCAAGATAGGAGCTGCAGGTGATGTTTCCAACTCAAATCACAACACAGAATTCCATATCTAAGCCATGATCTCCCGTGTTCTCAGTCCATGGAACACTACAAGTTTTGTGTGTGTGTGTGTGTGTGTGTGTGTGTGTGTGTGTGTAGAATGCAATATAGCTTGGTGTGCAAAGGTAGCTTAGGGTGACAATAACTATAATTATTTTTGAAAATCAACCACTTTTTCTTAATTTTTTTACTACTGAGAATTACCAGAATTCCAATGATTTAATATGTGGATTATGATTTTTTTTTTGTGTGTGTGTGTTTCTAGTTTTTTCTCTACTCCCAAGTCAAGGGTGCAGAAAAGCAAGGTGGCCTGTGAGGAAGGAATCATGCTTTCTGAGTGTCAGAGGAATTAAAGGGAGGCAACATCTGGGAACCTAGTACCCTCACTAACTTTTTGTTATGATAGCCCTCCAGTGTAGAACAGGATTTGAAACAGATCTGTACTGTAGTAAAGCACTGTATCTGTGTGGTTTTTGTCCTTTCAAAAATTTTGAGTCTTTACCACTGTGTATGATTTAAATTTACACAAAGGATTAAATTGGAAATTAATTTCTATGTGTGGTTAAAATGAAATTCTAGTGTTTTTGTCTTGTTTGTTTGTCTGTTTTCTAAAGAGAGAGTGAAATAAAGGGTATGGAGTTGGGTGGGTGGGGAGGTGTGAAGGATCGAGGAGGAGTTGAGAGAGAGGGCAGTGTGATCAAAATGTATTGTAAGCAAAATTGTCTTTAGTAAAAATAAAATATGTGGATCAGATAGGCCTCTGAGTGGCAAATGACAGAATATACACAAACTGACTTAATCAGAAAAGTCAGTGTTACTAATAACCCACCATGATCTCTGGGAAGAGTCCCAAAGAGCTGAACTGAGGTTCAGCTACACCAAGGGTTTCCCTTAGGTCGTATGCCTCTCAGTATCTGTGAAGACTGTGGTTGGCTTCCCAAGCCAAGGTGTCAAGTGCCTCCCACATGCTGCTCTTCCTGGTTTGGTTCCAGATGTAAGAGACTCCATCTGAACTCACACTGTGAAAGAATTATGTAAATATATATAGTTATCTCTCACCATCAGTAAGCCTGCAGTGACTATGCAAATTTTAAAAAAAAAGTGTGGAGCATCTTTTCCTGGCTTGTACTTTCTCCTCATTTTTGTTTCCTTTGAATGTTAAGTCCTTACGGAGAATAGAGATGATATACACCCCTCAAATAGTACTGTGTGAAGTCCACTGTGGGGCGTTTACCCACCACCCCCACAGCTTCCCAGAGTTTTCTTGAGTGCGAGCAGCAGGAAATATTAGATAGAAGGATTTATAGCGGAGAATCTTGTGGAGATAAACAGATAGAAAATAAAGGATAGCCTCGAGAGGGCCTGGAACCTATTCCAACGGGCCCCGACTGTCTCTGGTCCAGGGTTTTTATAGAGATGCCAAGGGGTGGAGCAAAAGACCTCCTCCCCCAGCACAGCCAAGTGCAGACCATCTCAGACACCTGCACTCAGGCCCGTGGTCCTGATCATCCTCTATTCGGACCTGCTGGGTAAAGCCACGAGGAACCCCGGAACGGGCTCCCACAGTCCACAAGACTTTTTTTGAGACTCCTGCAAAACAGGGAATGTGAATTTGGTGCCTGGCATTCAAGCAAGCAGTCATCCAATGGGAAATGGAGAAAGTCATTGCAGCTCAGAAGTCCATGCAGCAATCCAGACATGGCATGAGAGCTGTTATTCAAGGTGGCAGTTGACACACTGTCCAGAAATGGATGGGTTTTCTGAGCACATGATTTAACAAATAGAACAGAAACCCTAGAATGAAACTTCAGTCTCCCTGTTCATCCTGAGCCCAAGTCAAGGGTGCAGAAAAGCAAGGTGGCCTGTGAGGAAGGAATCATGCTTTCTGAGTGTCAGAGGAATTAAAAGGAGGCAACATCTGGGAACCTAGTACCCTCAATAACTTTTTGTTATGATAGCCCTCCAGTGTAGAACAGGATTTGAAACAGATCTGTACTGTAGTAAAGCACTGTATCTGTGTGGTTTTTGTCCTTTCAAAAATTTTGAGTCTTTACCACTGTGTATGATTTAAATTTACACAAAGGATTAAATTGGAAATTAATTTCTATGTGTGGTTAAAATGATTTTGCTTTACTTTTTCTCTAATCTGATTTGTTCGTAGATAAAATCCAGTTTGTATGTCATCAGTCACATTCTGAAACAAAGATTTCCAGAATTCTGTTTTGGAGAAGAGTGGCATGTCTTGTGCAGAGAAAGAGCAAGGACTCCCCTGGGGTCCTCTCCTGCTTGATGACAAGCTGGGGGACCTTGTCAGGCCATCCCATATCTCACTCATAACACTCTTTTAGAGTTACACATGGAACTGAGGGTTTCATATTCGGAGAACAACACAGCAAGATGTATTGCCCTAAATCACATGTTTGTGTGTTCTCTTATTTCTGCAGAATGTGAGGGGTCCACAGACTTCATCCATGCAGAACAGCCAGCTTAGAGAAGCTGTTTGCCAGGGAACATTCTGGAGGGTTGGAGCTTTAAGGCTAAGGGGCAAGAGGGGAAAGGCTTTCCTGACCTTTTGAAACTCTCTGGGTTTTACCTACATTTACAGACTGAATGATAAACGGCATTGGTTGTGGCGCTGGTTACTGTGTGGAAAGGTCATGGTCATGACAGAATGCAGTGTTAGTTTTCAGAGCTTTATTAGGAGGGAAAGGGAGGGAGGGGAAAGAAAAGAGCCAGGCCTAGAGAGAGAGAAAGATGCTTGGGGGGAGGGAGCAGAGCAGGAGAGAGAGAGAGAGAGAGAGAGAGAGAGAGAGAGAGAGAGAGAGAGAGAGAGAGAGAGAGAGAGAGAGAGAGAGAGAGAGAGGATGGGGTATGCATCTAGCTTTTTAAGGGAGCAGAGCAGGGAACAGGGAACAGAGAGAGGGAGAGGGAGGGAGGGAGGGAGAGCAGAGAGAGAGGATGGGGTATGCATCTAGCTTTTTAAGGCACGTATGTAGTTTCCAGTGCACATTGATGACGCAAGATGCAAGACATAAGGCCCTGAACTGCGCATCTGCAGTCATATAGCTGGAGTGGCTCAGAATCCTAACACAGACAAGAGGGAAAATGTGTCCCCTGACATGCTTTGGCCAGGCTGTGGGTGTTTGGGGAAGGGTTTAGAGGGTTTGATTTAGTGGCAGTGATGATGATGATGATGATGATGATGATGATGATAAATAACAATAATGATGATAATGACATGACCGTTCTCATTGTCCTTTAATGAACTGCTTCCCAATCCCCACATTGCTTATTCAATTAGGAACCAAATGAATGTGGCAGCCAGAGAGAATGTCCCCAAACCATTCATAGATGTAAGGGAGATGAAGCCCCAAACCAGATTAATAACAATGTTTATGTCATAATTCCAGTGTTGGTGTAAATATTGATTGTCATAATTAGAGCATAGCCCTTAGTTTACACTCAGTGCTGTAGATAAACTAGTGTTACAAATAAGTATTTGTGCTGTTAAAAGCAGTCTTTTTTTAATGACTTCCTTATTTTGATTAAAATGTAAATAAAATATATTTATTTTTCTAGCAGGGCCACAGGTTGAATCAGTACTCTTTAATGATAAAATTAGTAGTGACATTATCAATAACTAGCATTTACTGAGTTCCACATGCATGTCAGACACTATTTTAATCAGTAATATATGTATTAACATACAAGATACATGTGTGTGTGTCTGTGTGTGTATGTGTTCATTTAATCTTACAATAACTCTATGCTATATTGCATAGAAAAGCACATAACTTTTCCATGTCAGAAAAATGTGGTGAGGAATTTTCAGGTAATGCAGGCAAGGTTTTATAGCTAATAGTTTATGAGGCAGGTCTGAATTCATTTTCAGGACAGGGTGTCTTGGTGTAGTCCTGGCTGTCATGAAACTCACTCTGTAGAGCAGGCTGGCCTTGAACTCACAGAGATCTGCCTGCCTCTGTTTCCTGAGTTCTGGGATTAAATGAATTAAGCACCACTGCCCAGCCTAACATTCACTCTTACAGCATGGTTTCAAATTGAATAATTAAAAAAAAAACTTAATTAAAAATAAGTAGATTGGCCAGGCTTTGGTGGCGAACGCCTTTAATCCCAGCACTCGGGAGGCAGAGCCATGCAGATCTCTATGAGTTTGAGGCCACCCTGGTCTACAGAGAGAGTTCCAGGAAAGGCACAAAGGCTACACAGAGAAACCCTGTCTCAACAAACCATAAAAAATAAGTAGAATGATAGAAAAATAAAAATCCATATAGCCTTAGTGCTAGATGAGAGACCACTGTGAACATTTGTAGTTACACATACTTAATGATTTTTGTAACCTCTAACTACAAATATACAGCTATAAATAATAGTACACCTGGCCCTTTAAATTAATTTTTTTAAATTAGTACACTAAAATTTTCTCACAGTATTATTATTTTAAGTATGAGTTTTAGTGGCTACATTAATATATACATGACCACAATAATTTTTGAGACAGGATTTTGCTATGTAGCCCAGGCTGTCTTTGAACACCTGCCTCAGCCTCCTAAGTACGGGGCTATGGTACAGGCATATACCATAACACTCAGCTTGTTCACACTTTTCAATACATGAACCACTGTTGAATAATTAGATCATTGCTGTCTCTTGTTTGTAGAATGTAAAGTTTACTATAGAAACAAAAAAGGGTACAGCTTACTAAGATGTAGTAAAAAAATCTCTAATTGTAACTGATAGATATCTTTACACTTTTTAAAAACTTTGCTCATTTAACCTTTTCCCCATCAGTCCTGGTGTATTTCAAGGTTATGAATCACATTTGGGCAGTTTGACATAAAAGAGTTTTGTCTGAAGTTATGCTTTAAACATTGAGCCCACTTCAATGGATGCTTTTTCTTCGGAAACTGCCTATGGTGGCTCAGCTGGACCCCAAAGCCTCATTGTACTGTTGGAAAGTGCTTCGCATACTATTTTGTCTTAATATTTTTGGGTCCAAGGTGTTCTCAGAATGAAATGCTATTTTCCTACAGAATTTTCTCCAATTCTCATGACAGATGTAGTCTCTTTGTGAAAACTGATACCACCAAATTTAGTTTCCTTTGCATTTTGGCAGCCTCTTGCTCTTGAAAGCTGAGTATCTTTCCCAGGTGATTATTGTTCACACTGATGCAGGACAGGGTGTTCACATGAAAGCCATTAATGGGAGTTTGCATTGTGGAAAAACATGGAATAGTATTATGATTGAGTGCTTTGATGCTTCCTTGAACCTGAAACAGCTGCCTGTATATTTCACATTCTAGTTTGTAGAAGTAACTTGAAACAAGATACTTAACCTGTAAACTCAGTTTTCACCTATAAGAAGGGGCTGTTCTAAGTACTATGTAAATATGCCATGCATATTATTTGCAATGCAGGGAAGAATTCTGTGATTATTAATTTATATCATCATCATTATTAAATGTATCTACCTTTACTCCAATAAATGTGGGATTTTTTTTATGTGCAGAATCTAAGCAATGCTGTCAGAATACAAGATTCTCAATGGGGAGTTGATGATAGGATTCTCACTACATGCAGAGTTATAGAATGATCAACCATGAAGAGTTTGTGTCCTTGAAAACAGTAACAAATTTATAACAAAAATTTATCATCACACCTATTTCTTATCTCATCTCTGATTTTATTTTTCCAGGTTTTCTCTATTCTTTTAAGTGTAACTTAAGAGCAACAGGTTAGAACACTGGGGGATATAAGGAATTCTAGAAAATGAAACCAGAAGAGTAAGCATTTCCAATGACTAGACGATAGAGAAGTTTCTTCCATGCCTGAGCCTGAGCACAGCAGGATGTAGTCTGTGAGATAATGTCATAGGTTAAGATAGCGTTAGAAGCCTAGTGGCGTGTGTTCTCAGCCAACCTCAGTTCCCTTTTTTTGAGTTTAAGCTTCTGTAAAAAGCTGCATAACTCTTTAGAACCATTTCTCAGCAATAAAGTAGTTTATCCTTAGTGTTCTTTACAGAAACATGGTGCTAAAACTAGTAAGAGAATGTAACCCCTCTCCTGTGTGTTATGAAGTAAGTTCTCAGTCATAGACTAAAAGTTCCTGGTAGTAGAGGGTGATAAAATCATAAAAACAGTTTTTTTGATAGGCAGACTTTAAGCTATACTTCTAAGTCATTAGAACTCTTATAGCTGACACTTTTTACGTGCAATATTTATTTCTGTAATATTCATATTCATGGGTCAGTTTTGACCAGTAGGTTTAAGTAAATAAATACCCTTGGGAATTATTTCTGTATTACCATCCAAAACTGCTTGCTTTGAAACTTGTCTGGTACCACCTTGAAATCAGAAAAATGAGACCTTTCACTGTATTAATTATTACTGTATTACCTTTGTAATAATAATAATACAGGTTTGATTGAACTTATTGTCTTCTCAAATTCCTAGCCATTGTTATCCATGAAGAATACCTCTAAGAGGCCTACAAATGGAGAAGAGTATCCTTTAGGACTGTTGAGTGGAAAAATGTATTCTTTGAGGGTTCTCAACATTGTGCCATATCTTAGGACGTTATTGTAAAGATCTATTTGCTATTATGTCATCCTAAAGACTTTTTTATTTGTAATGATTTGTTCAAATGCTAAGCGATGTATACCCTCTGATTCTGCCAAGGAATGTATGAAAGAGTGCTTGTAATGCTACATTGAAAACTTTCAAAATAAATGAACGAATATATTTTATGCCATTTTATCAATGAGAGGAGGAAGAGGTTACTGTTAGCAAGGAAAAGTCAGAGAAAAGTTGGTGATTTCAGGTCTGGAGCAAGTGATTTTTCTTCTTTGCCACCTTGTTATACTAGAATAAACAAATAATGATTAAAAAACACTTCTGGTGTGGATATTAAAACAATGGTACATTCTAGGATGTAGAATAAGCACCCATCAACCCCCACTGATAGTAAGAATTGATTGTCTTCCTTCCCCCATTCTCCAGTGTGATAGCATCTTGTGAATAAAGAGTATCTATTTCTGATCCTTCCCCCCTCCTCCTCTCTGATTGTCTGGAACTTCAACTGAAAGAATAAGGCTAGAAAATGTGAACCTCTCTCGGGTCCTTTTATGTTCAGAAATCAGTTGTCTGTGGAGTTTCAGAGATTTTCCCTAATGCTTCGTGGGTTGTTTTTGAGTCAGCTCACCTGGCATATTATAATGAAGAAAGTAGAAATGAGTACATTATTTAATTTGCTGAGTGAGATAAAGGTAGAAGGTGGAGATCAGATTATTTTGTTGAGGCAGGGTTTAAGATGTTCTGAGCTAGCAACAAATAGGAAGGCTGTGCCTTCTGCTCTGCCAGTGTTTCCTCTTGGATGAGTGTTGGACCAGAGGCTAGTATGTACTGCCTGTTTAAAATTATGTAACCACCCAGAAGAGCTACTGCTGGACATGGGGGTGGAGGGAGGGAGTGTATTAGAGACCTAGAGGCCTTCCATGGCAGTATTGGTCCACAAAATGAAAGGTAGGGGTGTAGTTTTAGGAAGCAAGTTGAAATTCACTTTATAGTTGAGGCAAAAGGAAGAGATGGAAGTCGTGTAAGTTTGTAAGGTTGTGAGTTTGTAACATTAGTGTAAGAACTGAGGGTTGAATTCAAGTCTTCTGTTAACCTCTCCACCACCTACATGTGTTTACTCTACATGGTGGAGGACTAACATCCTTTGTTTCCAGTGCTTCGATCACAATGGATTATAATCCTGTAAAATTAGGATCATTGAATTTATCTCCATTGTATTTCATATACAGCATGACAGGCTTCTAGTTTTTTTCTATTACAAAACTAAGATAGACTACTTAAAAGTTTAACTTAAGACTAAACAGAAAAGGCCTACAGAGACATATCCATAACATTTTATGGTAAGTTATGTCAATTTTAGGAAATTAAATATTTGCTACTCAAGAGTGCAGATATAGTCGCAAGTAGGCAAATGGCAAAAAAATTTAAATGTAGCTGTTGTATGATGCTGTCCTTTGAGCACAGCTACCATTACAGTGTTAATCAGAGTATTTTTGACTACTTGCAAAAGACCTATGTGATCTGGCCTGCTGGCATTCCCTCACAGAAGGAGAGATGGAGGAAGCCATTCAGCTCTCACCTGAGATTTCAGCCACTCCTTCCCTAGCCTCCCTGTCAGCTGTATGTAGTCTCAGCTGCTCCAGTTTCAGTAGGAATATAAAGGGAGGAGATTAATTGAAGGAGGGGCTCCATCCAAGCAGCCATAGGCAGCCATCATCCATACCAGATTAAGACATTTTGGTGATAGAGCTGCCTGGGATTACACACATGTATGTAAGCAAACCCTCGTTATGCTCCTGTAAAGTAAGCACAATACACTCATTAGTTCAAGGAGCCAGACCTTCCTGGAATTATTACTTTGATCTATCATTATTGTTCTATCTGCGTAAGTGTTTATTTATGTCTCCCCAGGAGAAGTTTGTGCAACAGTAAGTCGGTGCATTTTGGATCCTATAGGGCTTTTTTTAAAAAAATATATATTTTAGGTGAGGTCTTATCCTTACTATAATGTGGCAAAGGAGGTATACTCCCCATAGTAAATGTTTCAGGGATTCAAAACGAGAAACTGTATAGATGCATGCAGGAGAGGATGGGTAGAATGAATGTGTTGAATGAACAAGGGACTATAAGAAGAGGTCAGAGCTCTGAGTGTATTTAGGTATTGAAAATGATGATAATAAAGACAGGATGCAGACTAATAGTGATGGGGGATAAGATCCAGCTTCTCAGTAGGTTTGAATTACAGTTTTCAATTCCATAAACCTCATACAAACAACATATTGGCAATATTCTTAGGGTTGATAAACCCAAACAGGTAGGCAGATCTACCTATGTGATACAGATCAGTTGACCCTCTGACCATCAAGTTTCTCATCTGTGAAGGAAGTATACTGTGATGGATTTCTTGGCTTACATAAGCACTATTGGGCAGAGAGTCTTCCAAGTATTATCTGCAGCTCTATCAGGAGAAAAAGAAGGTGAGACTGTGGACCCTGAGGGCTGCTCCTGATCAGCCCTGCCTGCCTTGTGAGCAGCAGAGGGACACAGCAGACGTGGTTGCCATTTCTTCTCAAGGATATTCCTTACACATGTTCCGTGAGGATAAACTTTCAGCATTTATTCTGCTTTCTTTGCAACTTCCGTCACTCACACTATTACCTAATGCTGTCCAAGATATTCTATTCTAAGAGAAGTAATATGTCCAACTCAAGCCAAACTTAGATGTGATCATTAGGAAATATGTCATTCATGGTATTTGGATCCTCATCAGGTTTCCTTGAGCGACTTTTAGTTGTTTTTTTTTCTTTTTTTTGTGTTGCTAAATACTTTAGTCTGCTATAATAGCATCCCCTGGCTGTTCTCAGTGAGATCCAAAGGCTGCCAGGGCATTGCCACAGTGCCGAGGACAGGCTGACTCTGGTCTCTAACTGCATTGTAGAGCCATGGAATTCAGGTGCAGAAGACAGAGTTCTCTGTGTGGTTCCAAGACGTTAAATCCAACTCCTGGCAGGCTGTTTCACACTCTGATCTGGGCTTTGCAGTGTAGGATGCTAAAGAATGCTTTCTCCCTCTGCTGACATGGTCTGCTCAAAGGAGTTGGGATGGGGTTTCTTGGCATGGTTCGGGCCAGCAGCCGCCAGGTTGGCTCTTACCCTCCACTCCTAGCTCTTCAGTGCTTAGAAGAAACAGAGCTAGGAATGGCCACATGGTCTCTGTTGTTTATTTGGTTCTTTGTGCTCATCCTACTCATCTGTTATTGTTTTGAAAGAAAAACAAAAGTCAGTTAATTTTATGACTAACTAGAGTGTAAATTCTAAAACCTACAGCACATGCATTAAATATAGAGAGTATTTTCTCTTTTTTGTAGCTGCTTAAATACAGGACAGATTTGAGTACAGACTTAATGAAATGCCTATTTATTCTTGGAAGTAAATTTAATTATTTTAGTCAATCTTTGTTTTACAGATGAAAAAAGAGAATGCCAGTACCAAGAGGATTAGTGATTTCTTGGATAGTACTTAGCTGAAGAAAAAATAACCCAGAATGTCTATATTTTATTTTATTTATATTTTTATATACATTTTGTTTTTATATTTGTACTTATTTATTTTATGTCACATGACACTACTAGCAGTTATTTAATAATTATGAAAGTTTGTTCTTAAAATAACCACTTGGATTTTTTAAAGCATAGTTTGATTCATAGGTCATTAAAATATTAATTTTGCGATTTTGTAAGATAATTGCTATGTGATGAATGTATGATTTGTCTTTTTTTTTTCTGGTACTGGAGATATGAGTCAAGTTCTCACAGTTCTAGGCAAGTGCTCTGCCTCTGAGCTACATCTCTAGGCCTGTTCTTTGTTCATTGTAAGCCTATAATTGGCAGGAGTGTCCTTCTGTCATCCTTGGGCTTATGTCTAAGCTTTGAAGATTCTGTTCTCCCAGCTCCATCTCAATCTCTGTGTTGTTCCCAGCTGTGGGGAGTATGGGGCTTGTCAGATGTTTGCACCGAGACAGATACAATTTCAACCCTGTCTGCAACTCAGACTTTGAGTCCTCCTCACCTGGATCCCTGATTCTGCACAGAACAGAGGTGACATGTCAAGAAGAATACCCATGGGTTGATGTTTTTAAGCCCAAATGATGCTTGTAATTTTCACACTCCTTTAATTTAGGGTGATAGCCTAACTAGATTAAATTTAAATATTTAGTATGTTGCCTGCAACTAATCATATCTGAATCAGAAAAAAAATAGTACTAACAAGTAATAGCAACTAGCATCCACACAGGAACATCACAGCTGTCAGGGGACTGTCGGAGCTGTGTTATGCTGAGGCTCTTGGCAACAAATGCTCTCAAATTCTGTTTGTTAAAATGTGAGGATTAGGTGTTCTTGGGGGCAGGAAAGAAAAATGAAACTACTCATTACAGATGGAAGGGAAAATGAGGAGGATTCACCAGCAGAGTTACTTTTATGGAAATTTGGATCCGTGCTGCATGATGTTCATGTTTAAGTGAGATTGGAGGCTTTGTGTGATGGTTCTGTAAATGCTGGATGGAAACATTTGATGGAATTGATTCCCAGTGAGATGGAAAACTTGCTGAATTGAGAAGAGAGCTCACTCACTGAAAGCTTTCTAAAGGGAGCATTCCACATTCTTAATAACTTTCTTGACTCACCAGACAATGGCTTGTGAGAGAAAAAAAATTGTGTAAGAATAAAAATAGACCGTCAATCTGATGTTGGTAAAACTAGCCATACACTAAAAGGTGTAAAGTTTTAGTAATTATTAGGGTTATTTTAGTTGAGAATCTATTTCAACAAATGTAAGGGAACTCTTGCAAAGCATTGCAGGAAGTCCTTCTAGAAAAACAAAAACATATTCACACTTGTGAGTCAACAAGAATAAGGTTGTTCTCTTATTGTGAGATTTTTGATTAACTTCTGCTTTTTACTGGCCTTATAATTATCAATTGAAAATTTTTATTACTCCCCAAACCACACTTTAATGATGCTTTCTTTTTAAGCCTACCCCTTTCTCTTCCTCCCTCCCTCTCTCCCTTCCTTCCTCTCCTTTTGTTATTCTGTCCTTCTTTTTCTTCTTGGGAGACTTCTCTGTTAACTTTACATGTTGCCCAAGATGTCATGTGCTTGTACATCTTCTGCTGGGCTCTCATAATGTAGTCTGTAGACTGTAAAATGCAGCTCTAGAGAAGAGAGCATAAATTGAATCCTCAGCAACTTCTCATCAGAAGGCATGGTTTGTATTAGTTCCTTTTGTAGGGTCCTTTATGGGGTAAGTGTTTCCAGATGCCCCAAATCTCTGAGTTATGTTTGCTGTCAGAAACAGCAACCCTTCCTCCTTTCTCTCTCCAGTAATAAGATTATGTACTGGGATAGTTCCCAACCATGCTGCTCAGAACAGACATTTCATAAACCACAGTTGAGTTATTTCAGTTCCACTGTGTCCAGCAAAGCTGTTGGTACTTGCCCTGTCTAGGATACAGTTTGGTATTTAGGATGATACAAGGGTGACCACAACATGGACTCTTAAGGAATTTGTAACCTGATGTGATAGAACTATGCAAATGATTATCCAGCCCAAGGGTGACAGTTACAAAACAGAAACACATGCAGGAACTCAGCAGGGGCATAAAGGAGAAAAAAATAGGGTGGGTAAGAGGAGCTGCTTGTACTTGAAAGTGTTTTACTTAAATAGACTTTGAGACATACTACATAATATAGTTTTACTTTTAATCATGATGATTATTTCATAGGTAGATTGCAGAGGTTATTCCATGGATACCAGAGCTCATGGAAAGTAGACGTGATTCAGTGCAGCAGTCTTTGGAAGAGTTGTTGATTTGAATCTGTGACACTGAATTATGGTTTTGGGACATGTTTTAGTTCAGCTTTCAGATGGCTTCTTTATCAGGTCCTACAGCTAAATCCCTTACCCTATACTGTGAACTAGAGAGGCCCTCCCCAGAATGAGCTGTCACAATCCATGAGATATGCTTCCCTGGGTCAGCTTTCTAGAGTGACAACTTGTATTCCCCAATCAAGAGGGATGCCTTCCCTTTTGACAAGCAAGCCAGATGTTTATGTGTGCATGTTTTGTGTGTGTGTGTGTGTGTGGGGGTGTGCTGAGACAAGGAAGTCTCTCTTATTTCATGGAGAATGAATCAGTCACAACAGTGACAGGACCTTTTAACACGAGGATTACAGTTGGAAGGAGGAAACAGTTAAGCAGATTTGGGGCTTTGGCTCTCATGACTCCCTGGAGCTATCCGAGGTACTGAACCATTTCTCATTGTGCCTTCTAATCAAGGCAAACAAACCTTTGGAATGTTATTAGGCTTTCTGTTATTCACTCTTATTTTTCATAATTTATTTAATGAAAATTGTATATGCCATAAAAATCTGTTGAGGTGATTTCCAATTTCACAACATAAAAAATATTAATGTTAATATGGTCCTAGGGGATCCTTTTGAAAACTATTTGTTATTCAAAAACAGTTTGAGAACTCCATACATGGGTGCTTCATGGATATTATTCCCCTCACCTCAAAACTTCTCCCATACCTCCCTCTAAAATTGATGACCTCTTCTTTATTGCTGTTATATATGAACATACACCTTATATATACGCATGTCTATACAATCTGTTGAGTCCTTTTAGTGTTGCTTGCTTTCACATGTGCCCAAGGCTGAACACTTTGGGTTGGACTCCCTACATAGGAGCTCATCTGGAAAGTAAGCTGATTTCATGTCTGTCAGTTGTCATCGACCACCCATAGATATTCAATAGTTTTAGGACCTTGAAGCTTCTTGTTGCTAGAGATAGAGACAAATACGTATATTTACAACTGGTCAAAAAAATACAGATTAAGTGTATGTGGGGTTCCCAACCTCAACAATGCAACTCTTACCCCTAAGGCTTGGGGAATATTATGAAAGGTTTTGAAATCAAAGGACCAGCATGCCTGCTGCTTGATAGTGTTCTTTCTCTATGACAGGAAAAACTGCACCCATGAATTCCCAGCAGTATGTTCAGCATTATGTCTGAACAAGACAGGCATAGTGACAATACCAGCTAACATGCCAATGTGGATGAGGGAAAGTCCACATGCATCTACACCTATATGAAGACCTTTCAAGCATTTAAAAATTGGTCTTGACTATTCCTGACTAGAATAAATCTGTCACCTATACCTGTCTGATACTTGTTCTTGCTATAGTCTTAGTTATATTGGCAACCTAGTTTTTGTTTCATTCACTCATTCATTTATTCATCAAATATTTAGACATGCTTTTCTATGTGTTGGGTACCCTTCAAGTAGTTAAGATTCTCAGTTTCACTTGATCTTAGCCAAAAGGCCGAGAAGCAATAAGATTCTCAGTTTCAATATTACCTAATGCTAGTTGTTATTATACTTGCTTTTTTTCACTTGGCAAGTAAACTGACTGTGAAGAAGTTTTGATGTGTTATAAAGAAAATATTTACTTTAAAAGCAGGTGTCATTCTTTGGGGAAAATTAAGTATAAGAAAAAATTGCACTGAGTATGCTAGATACATGTAGTCTTGAGAAATGCAGAGTAAGCAGTTTTGGACAGTCTCATATTTAAGAGGACTATGTTAAATGGATCAAAGTCTAGAAAGAAAGGAACTATATGCTTCCAGTTCAACATTCTATATACAAATGCTATTTTAGCTATCTTTTTCTTTGGTAGTACCTGATGTATCTATCATGTGTCCATATAACCATTCCCTTTACACCCCTCAATAAAAATGAAAGAAAGAGGAAGGAATTTTTTCCCTTAAACAGAAACACATACCCAAGGAAAGCGAAATGTAACTTAGTAACATTTCACTTGTTCCAAGGGCTGAACTAGACAAATTAGTTCTGACTTCCCTAGAAAGATCTTGTTTCCCACCAATATGGATATGCTTGAGATGAGAGACCCCTAGCTTATCAAACAGTGACATACTCCTTCAAGGAATACAGAATCAACAGTCCCTAGTTTTCTCAAGACCTGTGGACACAAAAGGTGAGTGTGAATAAACCTTCCAGTCTCCAACCTTGTTTTTAACAAAATGTGCATAAAGAAGAATGTAGAACTCCTTCTTGGAATTAAATCAACCACCAAATTTTACAATAGTGAACTACACGTACTTTTATGGTATGCTTGTATTTTGACATGCAGACTTATCCAAATCCAAGCATGATTAGCTTGAAAAACCATTGCTTTGTGAAGCTATGAGACTCACCTATTTTTATTGTCATCACAAAAAGGAACTAAAACTTGAGAGCTGAGAGTGTTGGAGGGTAGGCTTCTTTCCTGTAGGTGTTCATTCAACCTGGGATCGTGGACCAATTTTAGAATTATTCCTGTATTTGTTTTCTTTCTTATGCATTAAGGCAGTGACAGGTGCTGTTGATACCAGTGAGTATGAGAATGCCTGGCTCACTTGATGTAGACGAAGAAAGACCTTACTTTCCTACTCATGCTGCAATGTTAACCTTGTCTGAAAACTTCCTTTGCTGATTCTACCTTCGTAACATAGTGCTGATATAACCTGTCACCATCTTTTGTTGCTCCAGAGTAGATTTTGTGAGTTACATTTTTTACCTTTGATTTTATTGGATGAAAACTTAGTAACAAACAGAGATGTGGCTATTGCTCAGAGATTAAAGGATTCCTTTCTTTCTTGCGCTCGTTTGCTTGGAAACCAATACTGTTGGATGCTTTTTTGCTGTTCATTTTTTTTATAATATAGAATACATGAAAAACAAGTGTTACATATATCCATGACATGACTGAATTTCTCAAAGCCCAGTCCAGTGCATTTCCATCTTTCATCTGAGAAAGTTTATGTGTTGGGGAGTTAAATAGTGGTTCTAATCACCAAAGAGTTATTAGTCAGGATTGAAGACTTAGATAAAGGTTTTGTGACTTGGAAGTCTCTAATTTTAGCCACTTTTTTGCTCTCTTATTTATTTTTAAAGATAATCCAAAGCTAAATTTAGATAACCACATGAAATGGACATATACTGAAATAAAATGAGGGTGACGGAAAAGATGGCTTAGCAGTTAGGAGTGCTGACTGCTTTTTTAGTGGCCCCAGGTTCGATTCCCTGGACCATTATTGTGATTTACAGCTGCTGTAACTCTAGCTCCAGATTGCCTAATGCCCTTTCCTGGCCTCTGAAGGATTATGTGCACATGATGCACAGACACAGCCTCACACATAAACGTAAATCCTCAAAAAGTAAAATGTGATTCTTTGTACTATTCATTTTTTGTAGGGAAATAGTAAATAACATTAATGTGATTAAAGAACAGCGAATTGGATTGTGGTCAGATTTGATGCAAGAGGCAAGAATGAAGCCATTATCACTTTTACTCTAGCCAAGTGATGATGAGTTACTACATTTCTGAATCTCAGAAATCTAAAGCCACATCCACTACAGCAGTAAGTTTCAATACATGAGCATTTTTCTTCTTATGTGCGGTTCATTTGTGTGCATCTGCATTTGGAAGTTAGGGGTCAAGTGCTTCTCCTTGATCCAGGAGTTTACCATTCAAGCAAGACTAGCTGGATCTTTCTATTTCTATCTTCCCGGGGTTAGGCATGTAGGCTCACACTAGCCAGCTCATGTCTTCATACTTGTGTGGAAGACACAGAGCTATCTCCACAGTTCCTTAGCAGTTTTTATGATGTGTTAATTTTATTTTTCTGATAGATAAATTTAAAAGTTATATAAATTTGTGGGTTGACACATGTGTGTTATATAATGCTTAAAATCATCTTAAACGTGTATCTCCCCAATACCGATCATTTCTTTAAGATACAAATTTTCAAATTTCTATATGCTAGCCCTTTGAAATATATAGTATATTTTCCTCTACAGTTACCCCTGTTTTACAATAACACACCCAAACTTTATGTTGCTAACCAAGTGCAGCTTAGTATACAACACACATCTCTTATCATCCTTCCCTGATATATTCCTAAGCTCTTGGTAATCACCATTGTATGACTGATTTTTATTTTTTATTTTTTTTTGAGATCTGCCTTACAAAATTATAAACAAGAGTGAGAGCATCTAATACTGATGTGTCTGTGCCTGGCTCACTTCATTTAACTAAGTGTCCTAAGTTTCATCCATATTGTCACAAACAAGAGGGTTTGGTACATTTTTAAGGTTGAATAGTACCCTAATGTGTATTTATAATACTATAAATATTTTACTATATTTACTATATATATAATATAATACTATAAATATCTTCTTTGTCTATTTACCAAATTTTGGTCACTTAGGTTATTTCTGTAAATAAATGTTTTTAAGCTATGTTATATAGTGACCCAAAATTTCTACTACAGTTATCTCAGAAAGTTGAGCAAATTTCTGTTGTTATGGAGTTCATCTAATGAAGTCAATGTTGCAATGGTAATTATTCTCTTGAAATACATATCTCTATTTGGGATAATTATATGTTTAAATTTGTACTCTGAAACAAGTGTTTATAAAGAGTGTTGACAAATGTATGTGTTTCATGATAACATAATACACTTTTTAGCTTACCTCATTTTTAATATTTTTCAATGCAAAACTTGCCATTCTATCAGAAAAATGAGACAGACTATAAAAATATAGCATTTAAATAAGTTGTCACCCTAAAGATAAAATTAGGATTAACACTATAATATAAAATTCTCCAGTGTCTTTTCTAAATAAATTATTGTACAAATACTTACTAATAATATTGAAAACTATTATGTATCTTAGAGTTTCTATTGCTGTGCTAAAACACCATGAACAAAGGCAAATTGGGAAGGAAAGGGTTTATTTCATGTTAAAAATTGTAGTCCATCATTCAAGGTAGTCAGAGCAGGGATCTGGATGAAGACCTGATATAGAGGCTATGGAGGAGTGCTGATTGCTGACTTATTGTTCCTGGCCCATTCATTTTGCTCTTTTAGATGACTTAGGACCACCTTAGGTTTGGCATGGATCACATTGAACTGCCTTCCCCACATCAATCATCAGTCAAGAAGATGTCCCATGGGTTTGCCCATAGGCCAATCAGGTGGGGGACAATTTCTCATTTGTGGTTCTTTTCCCCCAAATAAGTCTAGCTTGTGTCAAATTGCCATGAAACTTGCCAGTCCACTGTGAATAACAGTTGGGAAAATATTTTAGGAAAGAAAGCTTTTGTCAGATTTATGAATGAAACAATATCCTGATTTCTAAATTGCTATTGTTAGTGAATTGACACCTTTCTTATTTATTGACTGTTTTCCTTCTTTTCTCCTGTAGACTGTTTGTCCACATCTTAGTTTAAAGCAGAAATTAGAATCATTTCTATTTGTATTTTCCCTTTTTCTTTGTAGTTTTGAGCACTTTCTCATTCATCATAATAACACACAATTCCCCACAGAAGGCAGAGCATATTATATTATGTGACTTTAAGCTAGAATATTGAAATGTTGTAATTTACTAATATTTATTTAACTTTGGCTTCAAGACTGTGCTATGAAAAGTCTCTAAACTGACTTCTGTATCTTTTTTGTAAAAGAGCACAAGCAATATCAACACCTTACCTGAAATTGCAAAAATAAATAAATAATAAATAAATAAAATAAAGTGGCTGAAAAAAATAATTATTTTCTCAGAAGAAATCTTACCTTTGATTTCTTCAGTGTTTTGATATAAGTACTGATATTGCATATAAATTTTAGAAATATGAAAGACAGTTGTCAAAGTTATTGTTGCTACATTAGTTATTTGCATGACATGTCTGGGGATACTACCCCTAATGGTAGCTTTGCCCCATTCATATTAAACTTTCTACAGCCATGGTTTTTTTTTTACTTCAGAGAACCCAAAATGCTATGTTCACTTAAGACAGGCTCTGTGGGTTGTAGTTTAAAGTTTTCCTGTGTCCAGCCTAGTTCTGCAGCCATTTAGACCCCAATAAATATGCAGAGACTTATATTAATTATCAATTAAATGGCCTAAGGCAGGCTTCTTCCTAGCTAGCTCTTATAACTAAACAGCCCATTTCTATTAATCTATATGTCACCATGTATTCCGTGGCTTTACTTGTATGCCATTACATGCTTCCTAGACAGCAGGATGGCGTCTCTCCCTCCTCTGCCTTTCTTCTTCCTGTCTCTCTCTTCAATTTCCTACCTAGCTATAACCTGACTTGCCATAGACTAAATGGCTTTATTTATCAACCAATCACAGCAACACATATTCACAACATACAGAAAGATATCTCATAGCACTTCCCCTTTTCTATCTAATAAAAAAGGAAGG
The DNA here is from genome assembly GCF_049852395.1 of Peromyscus maniculatus bairdii. Classification (NCBI taxonomy): domain Eukaryota; kingdom Metazoa; phylum Chordata; class Mammalia; order Rodentia; family Cricetidae; genus Peromyscus; species Peromyscus maniculatus. The sequence goes on from NC_134868.1 coordinate 40,335,364, forward strand.
TTTTAACTTTAACATAATAAAATTACATATAATAGAACAGTTATCAAGCAAGAATTACAGTTACAAACCTAGTCTCTTTGTATTTGGAAAAGTTAAAGAAAGTATTTTATCTATCCTATATTTGTGAGTCTAAAGTTTTGTATCTAATCTTTTATCATGACTAAGGAAAACTATAATTATAACAATCTAGTCTTCAACTACATGAAAGACCCCAGAAGTATATACTCTTGCCTAAATAAACAGGAAATGCATTGTAAGCAATTCCCAAAATTCTGGAAATGACAGAGACAGCTGCCTGCCTGGGACAGTCATCCAAAGTTCCTCTGTAATGTTAGGGCATCCATCTTCAGCTTATAGGCCTAGAGTTTTTTAGTTGCTTCTCCTTGTGTTCTGTAGAATATTTGGGAGTTTACTCTGCAAAGCAGGAATGTGAAAAACATTTCAAGACTATGGGGCCTGGGCAGAACCAGAGAAACCTTTCAACTACAGTGGGTTTTCCTGCCATATGGAGCATGGAAAACCCCTGATAATTGTATCATTCACTTCTAAGAAAGACTCCATTTCACAATTTATCACTAGTATTAATCAGTTTCAATTATTTCTTACCATCTTATTGATAAATGCCAACCAAAATACATCCTCTGAATTCAAAGTATATAAAATCCTTATGGATATTTTCCAAATGTGCATGGTCCTATTGATCTAGTAATGCACTGTGCTTTTCTTTTCAGAAAGTTTTTTTTTTCAGCTAAATACATCTCCATAGATAATATTGTGAACAAATTACCTCATTTCACTTCTGGCTCTACTTCATGCAGCATTCCTCTAAAGAGAAAAGGAAATCTGTCTTTATTCAAAGAATGAGGTTGCTTCATATTGGAGAAACATCCCATCAAACACTTCCCGCTTCATGAGACAGTCCCTTCTAAACATGTTTGAGGAATTAAATTTACTTATTAATTTAAGAAACTTGAAGCTGTTGATTGACGTATCTTATAGTACAGTTCCATAAAAATATGCAGAACATTGGTTTTGAGTAGAAAATGTTCCCCATGCTAGTATATTTGCTGCCTATTACATTTTTCTGAACAATGTCATTCTTCATATATTTCAAAACATTTTGTCTCTAAGACTTCATCCTGTAAGTGCCCATGCTTTTCAGTGCTTGTGTCACATGCATTTGGTCCCATAGAGATACAGGTGACCTGTATGTATGTATGTATGTATGTATGTATGTATGTATGTATGTATGTATCTATCTATCTATCTATCTATCTATCTATCTATCTATCTATCTATCTACCTATCTGTCTGAAAATAGCTGTTAATTGTATGAAACCAACAATTCATGGCATTAATATGGTGTAGTGTTGCTTGAGGGAGTGCTAGGAAGTGTGAACTCTAAAGATGTGACACTTCATATTCAGCTACTTGAACCAAAGGATGAAACTTTTTTTTTTTAGTTTTATTGCATGTTGGCTTTAATTGTGAGAAGTCACTTGGGCTGGCTAGTGTTATGTCAACTTGACAGAGGCTAGAGTCATTTGAGAGATGGGAACTTCAACTGAGATCAGGCTGTAGGCAAGCTTGTAGGGCATTTTCTTACTTAGTGATTGAAGTTGGAAGGCCCAGCCCATTGTGGGTGGTGCTACCCCTGGCCTGATAGTCCTGGGTTCTAAAAGAAAGCAGGCTGAGTAAGCCATGGAGAGTAAGCCTGTAAAAAGGATCCCTCCCTTGCCTCTGCATCAGCTTCTGCCTCCAGGTTCCTGCCATGTTTGAGTTTCTGTCCTGACTTTTTTCAGTAATGAACAGCAGTGTGTGTAAGCATAAAGCCAAATAAACCCTTTCCTATCCAGCTTGTTTTTGTCATGTTATTTCATCTCAGCAATAGTAACTCTAACTAAGACATCACCTATGACTGTTTCTATAGGGTTTTAATGGTAACTATCGCCCAGTATTCCCTCACCTTAGCTTTCTTGTATTGCTCACATATCATCTACATATCCACTTGTGTGTTAAAGAATGTTATGATTGATAATCAGGAATGATAGATGATGTACTAGATTTTCCTTGTATTGGATTTTTGTCCAATCTGCTGGTAGAGAAATATACAAAGAACAGCAAAGACTGGAAAAATAGAATTGCTTTCCTTCAGCTATTACATGTTTTTTTTTTCTAATTTTATGTTCACCTATAAGCACTTCATAGATTCTTGTAGTGACAGAGCTGGGAAAGACCATAGAATTCATTTTAGTCAACCTTTGTTTTCTGTGGTTGATGAGTCTGAGGGATAGGGTTAGAATTATTTCTAATGCCACACAGTTGTCAGACTGGGGCAAGTTATCTTTTCCCTTTATCTGCATTTCTTTTTCTTCCTTCCATTTTTATTGTCATTATCACACTGAGGCTCAAACCCAGGCTCTTAAACATGCTAAAGGGCCATACCTTTGACCTACATTCTTCAGACAGAATTCACGTGGTCTGTCTATTCTCCTACTCAGTTTCTCTGTAAGTTTGCCTGACTCATGCAAACTTAGATGTTGCTTTTGATTTGGGAAATACATTAGTGGGGTGAACATAAACCCTTTAGTGACTTCTCTTCATCCCCATTGCTTATGTTTTTAACAAAGTAGTAGGCTCCTAACTGGTCTCCCTACTTCTTTGACTTCCCACTGCTCACTGCTTCAGTAACAAGTGTCAAAATGAACATTTTAACAGTATTAATTTGATTATATTCATCTCCCATCAAAGCCCTAAGAATAATTCTAGACTGGGAAAATAGTTCAGAAGATGAAGGAGTTTGACATCAAGCCTGATAAGTTGAGTTTAATACTTGTGTCTCAAATGATGGAAGAAGAGAACTGACTCCTGAAAGTTGTCCTCTAACTTCCACATGTATGTGGTGGCATCTGTGTGAATGCACATGCATGAAAGCACACACACAGAAAAGTAAATGTTGGATTTAAAAAAACAAACAAACAAAAAACAACAGCAATACTTCCTTCCATTGTCCTTAGACAATTAATTTCGAAGTTTTTTTTTTTTTTTTTTTTTTTTTTTTTTTTTTTTAGTGGATCTGCTCCATCTCCCTCTTTCAATCTTGATGGCCCTTCTGTAGAGATACTTCAAACACTTAGCTTAATGTTGTCCTTACTGTCTGTAGTGAGTTGGCCCCCACAGGCTCGTATGTTTGAATATCTGGTCTCCAGTTAGTGAAACTGTTTTGGAGGTTCCAGAATCCCACACCAGGCCTGGTGTCTTTTGTTTACCTGGTGTCTACGAATCAGGATGTAAAGCTCTCAACTCCTGTTCCAGTGCCTTGCCTGTCTGCTCTCCAACATGATGATCTTGGACTAATTCTCTAAAAACTATTATAAGCAAGTGCCTAATTAAATGCTTTTCTTTTATAAGATTTGACTTGGTCATGGTGTCTCTTTGTAGCAGTGGAAGGATAACTATGTCTCTCTTCATCTATACATTATGTTACTTTATTTACTTCAGGACACTAAATCTTTCCCTAATTAGATTGCAAATTCCATAAGTGCATACACACATATGTGTGTTTTTTTTTTGCATATATATGTTTTGGAAGTGAACACAGGGCCTCATGCCTACTGAGCACATACTCTACAATGAGCTATACCACAACTAGGGTGTATGGATATCTTGATGTCTTGTTGCTAGTAATATCAACACCAGAGGATTTGCACACAGTTTACAATGGCGCGAGTATTTGTTGAATGAATTCATGAACTTTATATCAGTAATAAAGGACTATTTGCAGAGTTTTGGTAATAATCAAGGTGATTTCCAGCATTCCATTTGCCTAGTGGAACTTTTGATGCATGGCTTCTGAGATGCTTTTAATTTGTTACCCTTATAGTTATTACTTTCAGCCATGCCAAAGAGATAGGCATGTCTCCTAGCGCATCCCACCCATCACAAGATAGCTCCTTATATTGGGTGTTCTGGGGAATACTTCCTGTTATAACTACAACCTTCTCTTATGGAAAAAAGAAAGTCACAGGCATGGAGAACCTATTACATATATCTATCACAGAACAGAAGTATTTTAAATAGTTGACTAACATGATTTTTGGAAGAGACAAGTCAGAACTCTGAGTGTGTGCCTGCAGATAAAAATACAGACTGAACTTGATGATGAATAGGCTATATAGAGGCAGTTTATTCCTTTTCAGAGAACCTGAGTTTTTGCACTGTAGACTTTTCCATTTCCCACTGACCAGATGAAGCCCAGCGATATTACTAAGAGTAATGTGTCTTTTGTATAGACCCAATAGATTGTGGCCGTTAATTGTAACTACATTTTGAGGTTGTAGGAACATCTAAACTAGGGTGAGATAAAAACACTAGGACCTGTAGCTTACCCATGTTAGCCAGAAAGTCAGTCCTTGACAGTGCATCCAAAGGGCGGGGCTAGGCCCAGAAAATACATCTTCTGCTGTCCATGGTTATTTCTGGATATGCTGAAAAGGAGAGTTTTCAGTTATTTTATTTTATTTGTTTGAGTGTTTTCCTGCATGTATGTACATGTACTACACACATGCCTGATCCCATTGGAGGCTGGGAAAAGGCATCCTATCATCTGGAACTGGAGATGCAAACAGCCTCAAGCTATTGCATTGAGTGCTGGTAACCAAACCAAGGTCCTCTGGAAGATTAAGGAGTCTATTAGCTGCTGAACCACCTCTCTAGTCCCAGGAAAGGACAACTTTTAGTGTTAGATTTTTTTAAAAAAATCATTACTTTTAGTAAAATTCACATTTATATACAAGATCAATGAGATTTCCAGCAAGAGTTGAGCCTACTTAATTTTTCTCCTGAATATTTTTTGAATATAAAATAATTTTTCCTGGCAGTGGTGGAACACACGTTTAATCTCAGCACTCAGGAGGCAGAGCCAGGCAGATCACTGTGAGTTCGAGGCTAGCCTGATCTATAGAGCAAGATCTAGAACAGGCACCAAAACTACACAGAGAAACCCTGTCTCGAAAAAAACATTAATAATAATAACAATAATAATGATAATTTTAATGAGAAAAACTGTTAGCTATTTTTCTGTATCAAGGACATTCAAGATGAATTTGTCTGGCTTTATCTCTTTAATAAAAATAAGATTTGACATAACATACATAACACTGAGTCCAATGTTTCTTTTATGTTTTAGATATTTACATAGTATATAATATATAATGTGTATTTATATGATATGTTATATGTAATAATTTAAGGACAGAAAAATTAAAAGAGTGAGTTCATGATATTGAGATTTTTTATTTCTTCATTATTGCTTAGGAATCCTGTGGAATCATTGCAATAAGATACTGATGTATACAGGTACACGTTTGTCACTGCAGCCTTGACTTCCTAGAAGACAGCTAACAAGACTTAACAAAAGCAAACACCCACTGATGGACTGGGAATTTACTACAGTTTGTCAGGTGCCTGTTTAGCACAGAGAGATCCCTGGAGTCAGTCTCTAGCACCACATTAAATGGGCGTGTACCACAGTTCACACCCATGATTCTAATGCTCAGGATGGGAAGGCAGGGGAAATAGACAAATTCAATGTCATTCTTAGTTACATAGTGAGTCTGAGGCCAGCCTGGGATACATGAGATCCTAACTCAAAAAAATTAAGAGAAATAACAACATTTAAATCTTTAAGCAGTTTACAGGCAGTAAATAGTTAAACCTTGGTTGTGATAGTAAAGAGGGAAAGGCATGTGATCTAGAGGAGGAATATGTGCTGTCAGCTGGAAAATTGTCATTTTTAAGTGTCTTTAAATGTACTCATTGCTTAACTGTAGATATACTTTCTACTGCAAATCCCAATGATTGTGAGAGTCTTTAATAATTGGATTATAAACAAAACCTGCTACTAAGCCAAATAAATTATAGGCATATAACATCCATTTACAAGTTAATAATCTTACCTCTAGTGTCATTTTAAAATAATTAGGCAACAAATATATTAATGTTCAGTAATTCTTGCATGTTCTCATCAATATGGACTTTATTATATTATAATATTAAATGAAAAAAATGTAGAACAATTACTTCTGCTTCATAGAGTATAGATTTCCTATGTTCTGGTAAGATGCCATAATTTATTTAGATGTATGTATTTATAGTATTGATTTAAAAATGTCACCCAGCCTTATGTCCTCACATTATTAATTCTCAGGGAAAATAAATCCCTTTCATTTTAATAAAAATGCACATTGACCATTAATCATATTATAAAGTGTAATAATTGACCCATTGGTTTTGACTGTAACAGACACAGGAATAAGTGACTATTGACTTTAGTGAAGTAAATTAAATGGTAAATGGAGGCTATATCTATGCATTATTTCTTTCTGATCAATCCCACACATTAATGCATAGATAGATTCCTGTAATCAAGTTAACAGCTTTTAAAGTTAAATGGACAGTAAGAGGGTACATTTTAAACATTTAGTAAGTTGTGAAGACTTGACCACAGCTGTTGGCAACGGTTTTGTGAAATTCTGTCTGCAACATATATGGAACGGAGCCCGGGGTCATCTCTCCGAGGAAAACTACTACGATTAAAAGAGAAATGCTTGTCAAGCTCATTTGTTATCACCATCCATTAGTATAAAGTGCTAGTCCCAGCCTGAAGGGACACTTTTCTGTCTCCCCAGGAAACAGAAGATGGGGGCGGCCACTGGAATTAACTGTCCTTGTCTTTCAGAGTTCTTCAATATGGTCCAGACAGCTCAGCTGATGTGTGGTTCTCTCAGCAGAATGGTCAGCTTGGATGCTTGGCATGCTGAGGACTTACTACTCAATGTGACTTTTACGTGAAGGTTTTTGGTGTGGTAGTGGTAGTGTTTTCTCTTTTAAAGTGGTGGTGTATTTATTATTCCTCTTTACTTTTCATGAGAAGCTAGGATTAAGGAGGGCAGGGTCTGTGGCTGTCTTGCTCAGTATTGATTTGTATCTTTGACTTATCTCACTCCTTGATCATAGTTAAGTGCTCAATAGGTATTTGTGGAGAAAAGGAAGATGAGGGAAGAAGAGAGAAAGATGGAAAATTCACCAAATATTCTCAGGTTAAAGCAAGACTACAGCAGTGTGGATGTGAATTTATGTCACTGTAGTTTGTACACTCACCGCGAGGTCAGCTCTGGGAACTTGTTTTTAAGTGCACAGTTCAGTATTACTAGCTATACACACAGTATTGCTCAGGAAATCTCTGTAATTTTTAGTCTTAATTGGAACAATATTCTTATAGATTCTCTCTTTTCCTCTTCCCACAGTTCTGGCAGCCACCATCCCATAATTTGATTCTGTAAGTTTGCATACTTGGTATTAGCTCACACAAGCAAAATCACTCAGTGTGTGTTTTATGTGAATAGCTTATTTCACTTAGTGCAATGTCTTTTGTGTTTATCCACGCTGTTGCATATTGAAGAATTTTTTTTGTTTAATGAAGAACATTTAGCTTTATGTACTATGTTTCTCTTATCCATATTTTATGCTGATCACTGAGGCTGTTGCCACATCTTGGCTGTTATGAGTAGTGCTGTAATGAATGTATGTTTTTAACTGATAACCAAAAGGATTCCCTTTAAGAAAGTTTGCTAACAATATAACTTGTTTTCTAGAAAAGGAAGCAAAGTAAAGTATCCAGGTATTGACTGGATACCTAAGGTAATCTAAATTGTGTTGTATACATAGGTACAACACAAGACAGGCCAGCATCCACCCCAGTGGATTGGGTTAGAGATATAGGTGTTCTACCCGTGTTTCTTGACTCTTAGACTCTCAGGTAAGTGCTCTTTCTTCCATGTAAATGTGAGAGCAAGCATGTTTATTATGGAATAATTTTTAAATGAAGTCAGCTAAAAATAAGAGCCAAAAGTAAAATTAGTAAAAAATAAACCATGATTCATATTAACATCTTGGATCAAATGATAAACATTTAAAATTACTATAAATTTTGTTGTTGATGTAACACACACACACACACACACACACACACACACACACACACACACACGCGCACGTGCGCATATAGTCTTTCCTATAGCCCAGGTTATCCTCTAATCCTCTCATTTGCCGTGTAGTTGAGGCTGACCTTGAACTCCTAATTGGGTTTCCTCTACCTCACAAGTACTAGGATTGTAGGCATATGTTACAAAGCCTACATTTAGATGTAACACTTTTAAAAAATAATAAAGTGCAAATAATAAAGAGTGCGATGAAAAAGATTTCCCTTACATCTCCCCTCTATTCTGCCATTGTTCCTCACTTGTTGTGTGTCTTTGTAACCTTGTTTAAATGTCTGTAATTCACACAGTTGTTTATAGTTGGGATGACAGAACAGCAATAAACTCAACAGAGATCTAGTATTTTGACGTCTTGCAATGACTGTACAGTTAACTTCTTTTCAAATCTTATAATTATTTCAAGAAAGATTTTATTTTTAATTATGTGACTGTATGTTTTAGCGGAAGCTACATGAATGTGCTGTTGCACCTTCAATGCCACAGACTGAAAAATGAACATCAGTTTCCTTTTTAGTCTGTTATGATCTCAACATGCATTTTCTATAATGTATCCAATCTAAGTTTTACTTTTTAACTTCTTTTAAAAAAGATAAACATATTTTCCAGCCTTTCTATGTCATGGATTTTCTTCCATACCCCATAACAATTTATTCATTTGAACTACTCTCCGAGAAAATTCTGTGGATAGTATGTGGAGTGAGTAGAAAATTTTTTAATAAAGAAAAAAATGAAAGAAAAAAAAGAGAAAACTCAAGGTAGACCTCCATCTCACAGTCTTCACTAATTGGCGTCTATGAAGTATCCTACAATTTTATTTTTATGATGATATTTTTTATTATTCCGTTTTTACCCCCTCCATGTCTTTTTTATGATTGTGATGTTAAATCTCCTAAAAAATGTTTATTTCTATTTTGAAATTTTCTTCTATTTCTACTAAGTTTTCTTAAGAGCTAGTTTTGCCTCTTGACAGGTTGGGGTGGTACATAGAAGCCTTATATCTTCAAGTTCCACTTCCTTGACCATTTTTATATAGATAAGTATGTCAAATATGGATTTTTCAAGTAGAAACTAAAGTGTCATATAGACAGTTGTGTTTAGTCCATTTCTGTCACTGTCACAAAATACTGAAAGAAAAACAAAAGAGGAAGCATTTATCTTGGTTCCCAGCTTCAGGACATGGTTGGCTGGCTCTGTCACCTCGGACCTAAGGTGAGGCAGAGCATCATGTTGACAGGAACATGTGGCATGAGGAGCTGCTCATCTCATGGTGCACAAGAGGCAAAGACGACAAGTAAGGGACAGCCAACAGGGCATGTGGAGCTGGAAATTTACCTATGAATGCATGAAAATCAGGTCTTCTGAGTTGAGGGATATTAATGGTTCCATTTCTGACCCTAGCTCACTTGAGAATTTTCTGGGGTCAGATGCACCCATATATTCCTTCTGTCTTTACCTGTACTTGAAGGCATTTACTGTTGGCTCAAACCCCTCAGCTAAGATGTTTACTAGGAAAACAGCAAGCTAAACTCCCAGAGCCCCAGAGACAGGGCTCTTCCCTGCTATTGCCTATCAAGAACAGGTGATCACTTACCCTGTTGTTCACATAAACCTTGGACCCAACTGGTGCCTCCCCTTTACCTATGTTCTGCACCCGACACTTGAGATAATTCTGTCCCTCTGTCTCTGCTCTCTGATAAATTCTGAATCTGCCTGGGTCGCACTGCCCCTTCCTCTGTCTCTAATCTCAGTTACTTGCATGAGTCCTTCTGTTCCGCTTCCATTTTTCTCCATCCCCTCCCTGTGTTATGTTTGGAGGAAATCACAATCTGTAGACTGAGAAGGCGTGAAATTCACTCTATAGCACAGACAGCTCTCAGTTTCACACCAATCCTCCTGCTCCTGAGTGAAGACTTACCTGTATGAGCTACCATGCCTGGATTCATCCTTTTAGTGTGTATTTTTTTAAGGTATTTTTCGGCATAAAAACATACATCATGCCTTTTTTTATACTTTACCTCATTTCTACCTTTGTTTCTATATTCCAGTCACATCAGCCTTATGGTTTGGGAAAGTACATCCTGGCCAGGGGGATGGTTGTTTACTCCTGTGTTTTCTTTCATGAATAGCTATTTCTCTAGAAATATAGTCTTTCTCAGTTTGATTGAACCTCATGATATATATATATATATATATATATATATATATATATATATATATATATATATATACCTTCTCAAGCTCTTCAGAAAAGAATCTCTCCTTATCCAATGACCACCCCTTAATATCACCTTATTCTTTGTTTTCATCCTGTGCAATGCTGCCTACTGCCATCAATACCGATTGTTCACCTGACCCCTACCCCAGCATGAGAACCTGACAAAGATATGGATTTGACCCCTTCTGTACCAGAAAATGTCCTGAAGTTCCTTTGTGATGTCTGTTATCTGGTCAGAGGAATGATTTGCTGCATGCTGCATGGTGCATGGAACACTCTTCTAGAGACTTCAGGAGGTTTTCTTTTTCTTTTACATGCTAGATTCTGATCACTCTTTTATATATATATTTCACCCATCTTGTCTCTGTGGAGATCGCATGAATATCTTCCTTGTGCTTTATGAAACCACACTCCATGCTCTGGCTAGAAGCCTTCTTGAGGCAGATGGTTAACTGTATTTAGAAAGTGGGTTTCAGAACTTTATTCTGGTGGCAAACAGTGTGTCTGCTAGTCATAGAATGAACAAGGGCAGCGGAGAAGGCAGCCAACTCCACCAGCTGTTCACACCATGGCCCTTCCATAAGATGCTGGCTACTGCTCATTGGTACTGCATGCTGCTTGCCTCCTCACCTGAGCTAGCTCTTGGAGAAATTCAGCTGGACTCCTTTTTTGAAGGAGAGACTTGGCTTCACTGACACATTTTGCCTATATAAGTTTAAGCTTTGATTTTTGTCTATTTCTCTATTAAGTTAACTCCAGTTCCATTTATCTTTCAAGGATTTTATTTTTAAAAATTCCCTTATCCTGCCATTGATGTTTTGAAAAACACATTATTTTTTAAATTTTTATAAGATTTGGCACAAGGCCAACAGTGTCTATGCACGTAAATTCTGTCTCTTCTGGTTGCTATTGTACTTTACTAGATATAGCCAGAGATCAACATCTTAATTTATGTTTTTAAATATCAAAGTGTTGTTCTAGTCCCACTTATCTGTAGAAAAGATACAAAATGTTAATCATGTATTTAATGTAAAATAACATCAAATTGTTGTTTAGACAGAGTTTGCCAATATTGCCCAAAGAAAGATAGAGATGCTCTTAGGACTAACAGCTGTTCACATTATCAGAACATTACACAGTTCCACAAGTTTTTATTTTACCTGTTGTATTAATCACAAATTGTATTACGTACATCAAGCCTTGAGTTACTATTGAGATCTCATATACCTATATTCCAAAAAAGCCATTTCTCTGACCTCTGTTCACTTTTGCTACTTTGTCATCTAAAACTGCTCCCTGACTTCCCAGATGGAAATAGAATATGTGGGAGCATGGAGTATCACATTCACCCCACATAGAACAGCTGTGAAATTTCAGGCTCTGTCATGGATTATAGGATATTTTTGAACCTTGACAGACTCTAGGATTAGTGGCTTAAATATGGAGTACCATAGATTGCAAATGCTTAATGAGCTTAATCTTGGAACTCATAAGGAAAGCAAAAATAAGTGTAGCTTGGTGGGTTAGGAGAGTCGTTCTCTAATGTCAGTGTGCCTAGATGACACACGGTCATCTAGAAGGCATTTTAAAATGCAGGTTTCTGGGTCTCCCTTCTGAGGCTTCTGGTGTACTGATCATAGGTAGACTGGGGGTTTGCTCATGTATTAAATCCAGAGCTGCCGCTTTGGTGGGTAGAGGTATTTCAATAGATGTTCATAGGAACAGCTTGATGGCTGCTTCTTTATCCAAAGTCAGATTCTTTCATTTTAGGACTTTTCCATGCTGCTGCTGCCTCTTTGTTGTTTCTGGTCCTAGTGGCCTGTCTCTTCAGTACTGAACTGTTTTCGGTGATCCTCCAGGAGGATTAAGAGAGCAGGAAAGGAAGATCAATGAAACGCACACATTGAAAGGCTGAAATTTGTCTCCACATTGCACCTGGTGTTTGTCTGGCTGTTTGTCACTCAACTGGGATTATCAAATCCTATTGAGAATTAATAAAACTGTGAATTATTTTCAACATGGAGTGTACCATTGATGCTACCTGGGATAGACCTACCATTGCATTGTGGAGAAAACTGAAGAAGACCATGTGAAGTATCTGAGCTAATATTTCCATTCCTGCCTTTGGGTTTTTTTAAATGTTCTTCTATCCACAGAATTTCCCCATGGTTGTATTGTTTTCCATATGTGTTCCAGTTGCTGTAATAGATATTGCATTGCAGTTTATTGAGAATATTACCATATATTTTGCATATAATCAAGCACAAACAGTTCCAGTTCTTGGGAGAGAAGAGTAAATGCCAATACATTGTACTACATTGGAACAGCATTGGACTTCTTTTATTTTTATACTTATTTAATATTGATGATTAAAAGTCATTAACGTGAAGTCTAGTGTCTAACGAGACGCACACGTGCATCATGCAAAGTCTGCTGCCGCTTTTCACATTGACTGTGTTGTGAAGTTTTGGTATGTACCTTGTTCACATTCAGTCACGTGATTTCATTCAACTCTCACAGTAACTTCACCAAATCAGGCGTTGTGATTCACCCTAATTTCTAGCTTTCACATTATGAATCAAGGTACGAGACAGCTCAACCCTTCCTAAACATTACATCTGACAGAAAGCAACGTTTAGTTTAAAATCAATTGCAAATTGAGATTTTCAATTCTAGCAATGAGATTCTAGCAAAATCTCATTGCTAGAATAGAATAGTGATTTGAGTAAGTAATCTCCCTTGCCACAATGGGTTTTGTACAGGGAAAAACTACAAATTATAGCTAGGGTGTGGAAATGTGACCAGAGTGTACTTGGAGTCCACATGGCTTCTGCCTTTCCCTGCATCCATGAGCTTGTTTTAGCTGCAAGATTCCTCTTAGCCAGTGATGTCAGAGATGCATTTGCTCAATGTCATCCTTTCCTGCTTGCTGAGTGGAGTCCAGCTTACTATGCCTTGATTCCTCCAGGCATCATGAGTCACACTGTTGCTCACCGGCTGGGCTCTTCTCTGGCTACTTAACCTTGGGGAAGTCACAACCAATCTCTGGCTCTCACTCAGCTGTGAACCAGAGGTATTGGGAAGTCTGAGGGCACACTGTAGCTAAAATTTGGAAAACGAAATTAGGTATCACATGATAAAGCTCCTGGCATGGAGTCTGGCACACAATGTATGTTTGTGGAAATTCTTAGAGTCAGTCTAATAAAAACTGCAATGTTTTGATCACCCTGCAATGTTGTAATTGCTCCCAGTGGTTTGTATTCCCTGATAATTAATAAATCACAAGATGTGTTTTAGCAAGTGTGTACATGTTTCTCAAGGATTTCTGCTCCATTTACCACTTCCATCTTCAACTTTTCTTAGCTAATTGGAATGGAATAAAATTCATGTTGACGCTAGTTTTCCACACAGCATGTTTCTCTAGCTGTGGGCCACTTCCTTCAAGTTCATTCTCCAAATTATTCCTGGACTACATGTTTCATTTTTTATTCCATTTTTTGTATGTGTGTGTGTGTGTGTGTGTGTGTGTGTGTGTGTGTATGTGTGTGTGTGTGCTTAGTTTTGCATGTATGGGGCTACAGGTGTGTACATGAGCATGTATGCTTGTGTATGTGAAGATCTGATGCTGACATTGGGAATCATCTTGATCTCTTGTCCACCTTATTCATTGAATCAGGGGCTCTCAATCAAACTCAGAGCTCAGGGATAGAGCTAGATTGCTCTGGGGATTTCCCCTCTATCTTCTAAGGCTGGAATTATGGGTATGACACAGCAACTATTCTGCATTTATGTGGGTTTCTGGGGTATCCACCCTCTGATCCTGATGCTTGTACAGCAGACATTTTAACCCCCTAGCCATCTCCCCAGCCCGATTCATATTTAGAATATCATTTTCCACTCACTGGTTTTCTCCCAGATTCTCCTCCTAACATTTGCTGTGGAGGAGGCTGATGTCCTAGATTCAAGTATTGTTATACATGTAATGCTTTTGAAGAATATGTGAAAAGAAACAGGATTTTTTTTTTGTTGTTTTGTTTTCACATTTTTGTGTATTAAACTACAAATTAAATTCACCATCTTAATTTTAAGTGTATGTTTCATTGATTTTAAATACAGTCATAGGCTTTCAGTTTCTGTGGCTCCTTTTTATCTAAAAAGATGGAACTCCGCTTCCTTTTAACTTCATTACCCCTCCCCTCAGTCCCTGGGTCACCAATCTGTCACCACAAAGACAGTTTGACTTCTCTAAGTATTTCATGCTTTTGGAGTCATGCAGTGTTTATACTTTTGTATCATTTTTGTTTCACTTAGTGGAATGTCCTCAAGGCTGATTCCTGAAGTAGCATCTTGTAAAATGTCCTGCCTTTTAAAGGGTGAATAATATTCTAGTGTATGCACTATCCATGTGGGTGTTTTTGTTCATCTATCCCTGGTACTTGGGACTTCCTTCCTATCTATTATGAATGACTTTGCTAAGAACATGGGAATCTAGAAATGAGATGCTGGTCTGAATCTATTGATATATACACAGAATATAATATAATAATGTAATTCTGCTTTTTTATGACTTTCAGATTTTGAGATGATAATACAATTACATCAATTTGCCCTTCCCCTTTCTCCCTCTAAACCCTCCCATATACCTCAGCTTGTTTTCAATTCATGGCCTCTAGGAATTTCCATACTGCTTTCCAAAGTAGCTACATGATTCTATATTCTCATAAAGGGGTACAAAATCTCTGACAACATTTATTGTTTCTTTCCTCCTCTTCCTCCTCCTCCTCTTCTTTCTTCCCCTTCTTATCTTTTCTTTTTCTCCCTTCTCCTTTTCTTCTTCTCCTCCTCCTCCCCCCCGTTCTATAGCTATCTCATGGGTAATAAAGTATCTTACAGTTTTACCCTTTCAATTTTTTTCCTAGCTGGTTTGGAACATTATGTAGAATAGGCTGGCCTTGAACCCACAGGGCTCCTCCTGTTTCTATCTCCCAAGAGCTGGGATTAAGGGTGTTTGCTACCACACCCAGCTTGATTTTTCATTTTCCTAGGGATTAATGAAGTTGAAACTGTTCTTCAAGTAATTATTGGACATATTCATACTGCCTTTGGGGAAATTTCTATTCAAGTTATTGCCCATGTTTTGAATCAAATTTTAGTTGTGGTCTTTCATGGCTGAACCATCTATCTTTATTCTGCTTCCAGGCTTGATTCTGATGTTACTTCATGTTGTATTTGAAGCAAGGGTGCTTGGCAGTTTATGTCAAGCAAACAAAAATCATCTCATTTTATATGTAATAATCTGCTTCTCATTCAGATTTACACATGGACCAGAGAGGTCTCACAGATGTTGGGGACCACTTGCCTACAGCCCTGATCAGTATTTTCTGGGACTTTTGTATCTTACTTGTCTTCCCATGAGGGTCTACCATGATGGTCCTAACCCATATTCAAGTTACCTAATTTCAGTGGGGATCTTATTTGGATCCTTAAGTCATTGCTTGAAATCTCTCCTTCATGTCTTCTCCTAGGTCAATAGCTTTAAAGAAGTAGAAAATCTCCTAACTTTTTAAGATATTTATGGGTCTATGAGTTTTCATATTGTGACAAATAATGACTAAGATGTCATAATCTTTTTAAATAAATATTCTTCTAAACATTAATAAATAACAGGGAATATGTTATTTTTTTGAATACTTATTTTGTGAACCAAGCAGCTAGATTTTAAATTGTCAAATCCCCCAAAATATGTGTGTGTGTGTATGTGTGCGTGCATGTGCACACATGTGAGTATGTGCGTGCTTCCTCAAATTAAGTGAGCCAATTAGGACCAGAAAGGGGACTGAAATTCAGATGCTGGGCTCTCCTGTCTCTAAGGCTGGCATTATTCTACTGGGATATCATTAAAGGAAATGTCACATGAATGTCATTGACTCTTCTGCCCAAAACACAAAGCTCCCTAAGTGTCTCAGTGACATTCTTCTTGACATCTATAAAAGTTTACTTTATTTTCATTCATAGGCTGGTTGATTCAAATATTATATGTACTATATTCCCAAAGGTACAAGATATGTAATACATACATTTGAAACATTTGTTTTCTTCAAAAATAAAAAAAAATAGGCACAGAAATTCAGTTCATTAAGAATATTCCGTGAAGAGATTACACAGTCATACTTTTGTCAGCTCTTGAATAGTCTCTTCCAGGATGGACAAAGCTTCCCCTTGACTTCAAGAACTTGGCAAATACTGCACAAAAGCGACAGCAAGGAAACATTCTGTACTAGTGAGCTCACGAATGTTCTGCTGGTGTTTCAGAACTCTCTCACTGGGCCACGACTTTTCCTGTAGTCTCATGGAGGTGTGTGACAGTGAGTGCTAGGCAGTGACCTAGCCATGAAGGGGTAACCAGTCAGTGGAGGCTGGACTGGAGCATTTCACAGGAGTGACCGAGGATCGGAGGCTAAGCTCATTCCTTTCCTTTCTTCTGGTACCTAACCTGCTTGAATGACACCCATTGAGGGGGCCACTAAGTATCTTACATGTAATACTTATTCTTAGACCAAACACAGAGAATATGGAAAGTATTTGCATCCAATTGGGATACACACTAGTAGAAGAGTAAGAAACTCTTTATATTTGCATTCTTCCCTAAAATATTTCCGTGGCTGCTATGGTAGGGCTAGGAGCAGCTCCCTGTCTGTTGTTATCTTCATGCCCTGTTTAAACGTCTCACCTCAGCATGTGATGAAAAATGAAGGACTTCCCCAACACAAAACACACTAAGCACCGTGTCAATGAAAGTTGTATTTTTTAAATTATACACGAATGTGACAGATTTTGTTTGTGAGAGCTCATTGACTTGAAAATCAGTCTTGTTTCTTGAAATTCCCTTTTGTAAGTATTAATGAGTACATCTAGACTGTAAATCCTATTCTTGGATGTATGTCCTTCCCGAGATGCACAGAGAACAATCACTCAGTGCTTTTGATCAGTTTTATTGACCCAATTTTCCTCTTGTACATTTGGCTGAAATACTGTTTGATGGAGGAAGAACGGATGTCAGAGAGCAGCCACTGATTTTCCACTGTCAAGGACCCACCAAGCTCATCTCTGCATCCAAGTTCCACACACAATAAGAATCTGTTGTAAAGGATTTACCAAGCTTATCTCCTTTCCCAAAAAGTATGAAAAAAGAATGGAAAGAACCCCAAATTTAAGTTTGGAATTTGTCGCTGTAATTCATTTTCAAACGAGGCTTGTATCATGTTTTCTCTTATCAAATAGCTCTTGTGGTCTTGTGTACTTGACGGCCAAGGAGAACAATGTTTTAACATTTTATATCCCATTGCATAGTCTAAAGATATTTTTAAATGTTTAGGATTCTTTGGTAATTTAAATAGAAAAAGAATCTACCACTTATTTCTGAAAATATCTTACAAAAATGCAGTCAAACATCTAAATTCTATACACAATAAGAATTCAAGGATGTACCTTGGCTCACACTTCTAAGTTTTAGCATGTGTTTTATATTTAAAATTGTAAGCACATCTATCAGGCAGTTCTCACTTGTGTACATTACTTGGTACACCCCAAATGCTTCCTTCCAAGCAAAACTTCTTTAAAAAACTTGGAAATTTTAATATTTTATACAGTTGTTAGATTATGAATTTGGCAGAATTCAAAGGCATGTTAGTACTAATGGTGAGTTATCAATTAGGAGCCTCATCCTATTCAAGGACCAATTACCCTCCTCCAGATAATGGTCTTAAGTAAACAAACAAAAACAAATTAAGTGAAAAGCTCAAATGTCATTTTCTCTGGATATAAAATGAATCTAATTTCACCTAAGCTGGCATTTCTTATTACTTCCTTAACTATTGATTTGATAAAGGCTCTCTATGACTCTTGTAATTCTACTGAGGCAGAGTTCAAGCTATGATTTTTTTTTTGGTTACCTTATTCCTAAACAGTTACAGTAGTGGTTCTCAACTTTCCTAGTGCTGCGACCTTTTAATACACTACCTCATGTTGTAGTGACCCCTAGCCATAATAATACTTTCATTTGCTACTAGTGTTATGAATCATAATGTAAACATCTGTGTTTTACAGTGGTCTTATGTGATCCATGAGAAAAGGTCATTTGACCTCCCCACAAGGTTGTGACCCACAGGTTGAGAGCCACTGAGTTAGAGGCACATAAGAGGCCACAAGACTGAAGTATAGCACACATCAATTTGTTTTAGAGTAGTTTGAATGCTTAGTTGTTTTTCATCTTGTTTTGCTTTTGAGACAAGTTCTTACTCTGTAGTGTACAATGACCTCACATTTATGATAATCTATATGTCTCAGCCTATTACATGCTGGGATTGCAGGACTAGACTGCCATGCCCAGTTCAATCTTTTAGACAGTTTTCTAAACTCATGCCTGGAGTGGTTTCAGTTCTTTAATATTTGTCTGATTCTCTGCTTAGAGAAAAACACAGTGCTTCCTGGCCTTTGGGGGACTAGCCTGAGCCACTGAGGCTGGTGGTCTTAGAAAAGGAGAAAAAGAAAAGCAAATACTCCTTGCTTACATCATTTTCATGTGTTTGAGAGAAACCAGGAAGCATGAGTTTTCACTTTCCCTGAAGTCTTTGTAGTGTCAAAGGGATGATTATAAAATTGGGTTGTGAGAATGATTGTTTTGAAGTTTATCCAAGACTAGGAGCCTGGCTCATGTGTGCTGTCATGTCTCCAGTTGCCTGTTTATATTGATTCTGAGTTTGAAGAAATGTATTCTTCTTGTCTTTTTACAAATGTGCAATGCTTGTGTGTCTTTGATCAAGGTGAAGCTCCATTTCATTCACAAATAGAAGGTGTTTTTAGCGGACTTAAGTGAGATTCAGAGAACAACGTATTCTTTTAAATCTCCAGTGGACACAAAGCTTGAACTAAACACTGCTCATCTGTTTTCAGATGTCTTTTCTTTATAATACAGTATTGTCTGCAATATTTACCTCAAGTGTAGTTACCACGGGTAGAATCATTTGAGGAAAGTTTAGAGTTTTGCATGATAGATCGTAATCATTATATTTCCACCTCTTTGTCTTTATGTGGTTTGAATTTGTCCTCCAAAGCACATGTTGGACACTTCATCTCCAATAAGATACTATTGAGAGGTAGGACCCAATGTGAGGGGTTTTGGCTCCGTGAGTTCCACGTTCATGGATGGATTAATGTCAAATGCATGGGCTTTGAGGCTGCAGGTTCAGGCATCTGTCTTCTGTCACCTTTTGGCTTTTTCCATGTAGTGATGAGACAAGAAGATGCCTGTTTGTTGGAATTCCTCCAATAGTGAGAAACACTTATTTCTCTAAATTTCCTAGCCCATGCTCTGCTTTAAAAGCATCACAAAAACATGCTAAGAGAGCACCCCAAATATCTTTATAATGAAATAGTTTTCTTTTGTGAGAATATCTGAAGGTATGTTAATTTACACATTGTAACTTGAAAGGGTCATAGTCAAGCCTACCCCTCTCTGTCTGTTCTTAAGATAACAGTAAGATCATTATTCTTCTGTGTGCCATGATTAGGAGTAGAAATGAAAAGGTCTTGGGAAGGAAGGAGAGTTCCATGAACTCCTCAAATCAAAATTGGTCATAGCATCAGTGTGTTTGTATAGAAAGGGAAATGTAGGTACAGAAGATGACCATGGAAGTTTAGGTATACAGTGCTTCTGTAGAAGATGATTGGTGCTACCTAATGTAGCTCTACAGCTTTCTAGCTCTACAGCTCTGGATTTCTGTGGTAGAAGGTGGCTGAATAATTAGGTCATAGCTTCCAAACCTAATACTAATAGAAACAAAGCATTTTGGATCATTCACATTCTAATGCTTTGGTTTATCAAAAAGTTTTAGTCCCTTAGAACTTGTGTCTCTTTTTGAGCCCCATTCCTTCCCCAAATTATTTGACAATTAGTCATTGAGAGTATAGGACATTAAGCTTAGAGCCTTACCCATGCTCAGCCACTTACCTATATCTCTATCACTCTTTTTGCTTTTTATTTGGAGACTGGATCTCACTAAATGGCCCAGGTTGGCCTTAAACTCAGTACCCTCCTGCTTCTCCCTCCCGAGTGCTGAGATTGCCTATGTGTGCTATCATAGCTAGTTCCATATTGAGATTTAACAAAGACAGGCCTTATTCTGAGCTCTTCTAACAACGTGCTTCCCTGGATCCTTGTAAGAAAACTGGTCGAATACACCTTTATTTTACAAATGAAGGTACAGTGAGGTTGAGAGCCATCTTAAGGTCATAGAGGTAATGGGATATCAATCAGGACTTGAGCTATTGACTAAAACATCATTCTGCTGTCATGACACATAGGTCTTATGAGGCAATGCTCTGGTGACACATGTTCCTGGCATCAGTGTCCTCTGCAAATGGAGTTTCTTAATGGCCTCTGTAGCTTCTGTTTGTGTTTGCCTCACTGTGAGGTCACAGCATGATACTGCACTCTCTGCTTAAAGCATTTCTGCTTTTCTGGCGAAAGGAACAGTGGTCACCATACCGGCTCCCCGAAGCCTCCACCCAGAAGTGACATGTGCCACTCAGGGCTTACATTCCACTGATTCACGCAAGTCAAACAGCAAAGCCTGACATCCTCAGGTGGAGGAAATAGATTTCTTCCCCAGGGAGGAGCCAGTGAATATTTGCCCATAGCAGGTCCCATGGCAGCTTTTCTACCTCAGTCTCTTTGAAGAGACTGTTGAAATACCAAGTCTGTTAGTTTTATGTAATAGGTTGATACTCGATGCAGAAGCTAGACTTTGGCCTCACAGATGGGAATTCATAGTTTAATGTAGGAGCCCCATGTAAACCCAGGGTTCCAAAATCCTTGTTGCTATGCTTCCCTTTGGAAGTCTCACCTTCAATTTTCTATGCTGAGGTGGTGGACGAAGGTGTCTTGTTTTGCAAATAGAAGCAGTCTCAGGAGACAGATAACAATGGCATGAGAATTTTATGAAGTTTATTTTTAGAAGCCCTTTCAGGCAGGGTTTTTATTGTCAATATTTTCCTTGGAATCCAAGAAGCCAAAAGAGGGGGTTGGGGTTTACGAATTGATGTGCTATAAATATTACTCCTGACATTTTAAAGTACAAAACTGCAGAAGAGATACAAGAGCAAATGAAAATAGAGTTCCTGACAGCCAAGAGAGATGGGGCAATCCCCAAGAATTATGAACAAGGATGTTTTCGAGGTGGCTTTGCTCACACCTGCTTCAATGCATGGCTACTGCTTTTGATTTCTAAGCTATAGCACCTTCTGACTGACTGCTTCATCAATACAATGTCAGCAGGAGAAGGATATTTTGGCAGTCTTAAATCAATAGACTGTACTGATTCCCACCTTAATTAACAGTCCATAGGCATCATGCAATTCACTGCTAACTACCCCAACAGCAAGTAAAATTTGGTTAGAAGAAGTTTAAGCAGTATCCCATGTGGCTCATTATAAATTCAGTTTAGTTACACTAAAGTCACATGAACTACATACAGCTGGATGGTAGCCTGAAACTTACACTGATATCTTTTATGGAACTTTTATTGGAATAATTGGTTTGTTAAAGGAATCCCCCACTATTTCATTTTTGTTGTTATTGTTTTGTTTTTCTTTTTGAGAAAAGGTTTCTCTATGTAACCCTGGCTATCTTGGAATTTACTCTGTAGACAGGCTGGTCTTGAATTTGGAGATCTGCCTGCCCTGCCTCCTAAAGGGGTGCACTATCACTGCCCTGCAATGACTATTTCATTTTGTGGTGTATTCTGCATTTTCTAAGATCAGTGTAGTAACTGGAAATGTACTGATAAATGCTAAATTTATAGCAAGTTTTGACACATGCTTTTGGACTTAAGGAAACACATTCATTCATGATAAAGTAAAACAGCCAAACAAAGAAAAGTTTCCTAATATTTTTGAAAACTATAGCATGTCTATGTCACAATTATACTTGCCTTTGGATGCAAAGGAAAAAAATAACTCTAGTTTAGAGATGTCTATCATGTTTTATTTATGTTCACAGGAGTCTTATGTGATGGGTATCATTGTTTTATAAATTGGGTAAAAGGGTCAATAAAGAAACAACTAAATTCCATACAAACTAGAAGAGACATAACTTTTGAGGGATACATCTATTTATGTGGACCCAAAATGTTGGTTCCTCTAAGATACCATTGTGGTGTTTGTGTCCAATTGTTGCCTGTTAGCCAATTTCTCTTCTGTTTTTAGACCTAAGCAGCAGTAGTGACTTTGGATGCTTAAAGAAGTTTAAGGCAAAATAAAAATATTTCACATAACTTTGACCATGTCCAAATGGCTTTTTGGACAGAGGTGGAAGAGGCTCCTGTATCCTTGTTTCTCAAGCATCCTTAGTGGTGCTACCTCTTTGGAGGCTGAGGTAAATAAATGCTTGTAATGAGAAAGATGCACCCCAACCTATTTTATTGCCTGAATCTTATTAGATTTTTTAAAGTGCTGATTAAATGTATTTGCTGCTCCAGTTTCATTTAAAACTAGTTGCTTTGTTAACAAAATACTTAGTTACAGACAGGAAGAGGAAAAGGAAGTACCTAAGTATTTGTATTAGCCATTTGCTCATTTCTAGTGATTTTTTTTTTCAGGCACACATGACATACCACATGTGAACCTTGGGAAACCTAATTGTTTTTAGAAATCTTCTTCTCTTGCATATGAATCATGTTCCAAGAAAAATAAACATTATCTTACTATAAAAAGCAAAAAAGTATTACATTTGGTTCTATTGTGGCTATGTTCATTATTTGTAACATATATATAGGCATGTAATATATATGGCAAATATCACCTGCCTTAAAAATTAACAACAGGGAGGCATACAATCAATATATACAATTGTAACTTTTTTTTTTGGTTTTTTGAGACAGGGTTGCTCTGTGTAGATTCTACCTTTCCTGGGACTCATTCTGTAGCCCAGGTGGGCCTCGAACTCACAGAGATCTGTCTGCTTCTGCCTCCCGAGTGCTGGGAT
This sequence comes from Peromyscus maniculatus bairdii, assembly GCF_049852395.1. Classification (NCBI taxonomy): domain Eukaryota; kingdom Metazoa; phylum Chordata; class Mammalia; order Rodentia; family Cricetidae; genus Peromyscus; species Peromyscus maniculatus. The sequence goes on from NC_134868.1 coordinate 40,358,681, forward strand.
TAAAGGCATGCACCACTACCGCCCAGCTATAACATAAGTCTTAAATGGTCTTATTAATAAGGAGTCAGATATTGGGGTGAATTCTGAGAGATCAGAGAGATAGAACAAGCCACAGCCAACCTCACCTTGCCAACTCCTCAGCTGATCCTATTTCCTCAGACTGAAAGCCTCTGAGTCCTCACTGTAATGGATCTCAGCTGAACTGCTGCTCAAAAGCCTAAAAGCTTAACCAGCTCTAGTTCCTGGTCCTCGTGCCTTATATACCTTTCTGCTTCCTGCCATCACTTCCTGGGAATAAAAGCATGTGTCCTTCCCAAGCAAAGAGATGAGATCTCCAGTTCTGGGATGAAGTGGGTGTGTTACCATGCCCAGCTCTGTTTCCAGTGTGGCCTTGAACTCACAGAGATCCCAATGCATCTCTGCCTCCAGAATGCTAGGATTAAAGGCATGTGCTACCACTGCCTAACCTCTATGTTTAATATAGTGGTTGTTCTGTTCTCTGACCCAGATAAGTTTTATTAGGGTACACAATATATTGGGGTGCACAATATATCACCACATAAAATAAATAGTCATTTTCAGTGTTGGGATAGGTTTCAGTGTTTCATAATTATGTTTTGCTGGCTGATAGTTTTAGAAAGATGGAAATCTGTTCAAATGATCCAAAAGGAGAAGAGCTGGTCAGGGAGATTAAAAAAATGGCCTATACCACAATATTAATCTACTTATCTTCATAGTAGTTTGGGGCCAGAGTTCTTGTTGTTTTCCTCTTTTGAGTCAAGAGGTCAAGGTACAGAAATGTTAGCAAATTGTCAAAGAAGAGACGGAGAAAGAACTTGTTACAGAAGGACAGAGACAGAAAAGGAAAGATGAGCAGAGCAGAGAGAAGGGGGAAGGAGAGAGTGAAGGATAGCTTGAGAGATAAGGAGAGGGAGAGAGAGGGAAGAAGAGGGAGAGAGAAAGAGGAGTATTGCTCTCTCATACCCAGTCATGGAATACTGGTTCACTCTTGTAACCCACACACTGTGTATTTTCCCTAGAGATAGAATCCTATTTTTAAGCTGTGCACATGGCCATCTGGGATGAAAAGTGATACTGCCTAGTTTCGTAGCTAGGTGAAACCATAAGAATCCATTCAATGAGATGTAAATAGGATTTAGTGTGAAATTGCTGGGAAGTCTCCCAAGGGAGAAGATTTGCCTTTGAGGGCTGGAATTTACCTCTCACCTTATCCTCTTTCAGACTTACTGTAGTCCATCACTTAGTAGATGGAGTCTCAATCACTGTCCTGAGGCACAAGGTGACCTGGCAAATAGAAGTCAGCACTTGCTTATGATTGAAGAGAATAGGACGAGCTTGCGATGATGAGCAGGTCCCATTTTAGCCCTGTGCTGCATCTTTCTGGAGTAGTTCTCATATGGGAGAGATTGTAGTTCTATGATGCTGTTTAAGTTGGTTTTGTTTTAGTTTCATGATACTCTCTGCTCAATGCTAATTGGTATAGTCTCTTAATTTGATTGTTTTAGAAACTAAAAGGGAAATTGTTCACTGATCTTATAACAAACAGTGACCTAAAAACTAGGCTAAGGACCTGCAGGTACCTTGGGTTTGAAGATTTGCTGGCTGTTTGCTGGAGTTATATTTTTGGTTCTTCTGGTTCCAAGGATCACAACAGAAAATGAGACTCTGCGTGTTCTGTTGAGCTAATTACTTTTGTAATTGAACTATCTTGCTTAATAAAGTAATGTTGTGCAGCCGACAATAGTTTTAGTGTTATGGATATTCTACCTGGAAATAAGTGTAGAATAGTTTCCTTCAGTATTCGGATCATTTTCATTCTTTTGTAGGGCATTTGCCCTGGGACAGTAATGGTCATTTCAGTGAGGCCTTTCATGTGGTCCTCTATCATCATTGGGAAAAAAAATGGGACTTGATGTTCCTTCCTTTAGTGAGGTGATCCTATCCTTTCTCTGCAAAATCATGTGGAGCTTGTAGTTAAATTCAATTGATGAAGAATTAGTAGGACCTTTGTATAATCAGTTATATAATCAGCCCAAGCTAAACAGGGCAGTGGGCTCACTCATGCTTGTTTCCATATCATGCTGAATCTAGGCAGCTTGAGGTTTAGATGATGAACAGTTAAGAAGCTGTGAAGATCAGTTATCACAAACACAACTTTTCTTTGTTAAATCTTGGGAATCCTTTCTTGTCAAATTTTGCTAAACATCATCATCAACAACAAAACAAAACTATGTCTGCTCTCATCTTTATTTCACATGGCCCTTTTTATTTGATTGCTTGAATTTCAGAGAAGTGGCTTTCATTATCTCATTAAAGACACTGTGTGATCATTTCCAAAGCGATGGAGCAGTGTTTGTGGTCAGCTGTGGGAACCTTTCTGCATAGACTGGCCTAACTTTTTTTTTTTTTTTTTTAGCATACTAAGGATGTAGGCTTACCCTGTAGGATTCAGCCAGTCAAATAGTTCATAGTTTAAAGAGATGAGAGGATGTCTCAAAGGAGTCTGTCTGTGTCCAGCAGGAAATTGGATTTTGAAAACTGGAAAATCTACAATTCATTCAAGCACAGAATGAATTGGATCTGTGAAGGCCCCTTTCACCAAGTTTGTGGTCATGGATTTGGTGAGGCCAGGGAGGTCCAAAGTGGATGAGCTGTCAACTGTTCTAGAAGAGACACACAGGTCTTTTCAATAGGGTTTTTATTTTCAAATCACACCGTGTAGGAAGTGTCTTTCTAACACTGGGTACTGTGTGAGTTCCTCACATTGAATTTCCATGAGGAAGTTCTTTTTATCAGTAGGTGATGTATTTGTCTTAGGGAAATAACCCAGGAAATGATCACAGCTCTTGCCTGTTCTGCTACCCGTTTCTAGGGAGTTTCTGTTCTTGGGTGGCTGTTGTGTATACTGGGGCCTCTGGAAATGACTATAGCTGATTTAGTTTCATTAAAAGGTCAAAATATATCTGCATGGAACTAAGGTCATGACGGAGCCAAAGAGCTCTGGGCACAAATGTTCCCTTCATGCTCAGTTGGGTCCAATAATCCCCTGAGGCTCAGGTCTCTGATTGTGTTTCCAGGTGGCTTCCCTTCTATAAACACCACTTCGATTTCTCCAACAGTTCAGATGCTCCAGTAGAAAGCAAAACAACAGGTCAGGGACACCCTGGGCATGACATAGTCGGTGTACCTGTTGCCTATTTTGACCAATCTACCCCTCTCTGCGTCACACCTCCTTGTTATTTTCTTTTTATTCCATTAACCTTGCTTTTGCTGGTCAGTTTCTGTAGTTCTTGTGCACACAGCTAGTCTACCCAACACCTCTTCTCAGCCCCAAACGTTCTGCAAATCAGTGTCTGGCTTTCTTGGCAATCTGGCAGATGAATTTGAGTTTCAACTAGTCAGTAGACTTTATTCTTTAGTTCTTTTCAATAATTGTCAGAGTACTGTCAGAAATACCTTTGGCAAATACCTAATGACATCAAACTAACTGGCAAATCATGCTGAACTACTTACTAGAGCGCCACTGGTGAACCCAAAGACATGGGGCCTCTTGGTCTTTCTGTGCATTTCAATCCATGCATCTCAGCTAAACTGTCCTGATACTAGGAACCAAAAAAAAAAAAAAAACTTATCTGAAAAAAGAGATTTATCCTGTGTGTGTGTGTGTGTGTGTGTGTGTGTGTGTGTGTGTGTGTGTGTGTGTGTTCCTGCAGAGATCAGATGAAGGTTTCAGATCTTCTGAAGGTGGAGTTATCTGCCTATCATGGATTCTAGAAACTGAACTCAAGTCCTTTGGAAGAGCAGCACATGCTTTTAGCTGCTGAGCCATCTTTCCATTCCCTCATTTTATATATGTATGTATGTATATACACATATATATGTATATACATATATATGTATGCATAGGTAGATATAGATACATATATATTTAATTGTTTAAGAATTTATACATTTAATGTATTTACTTTCCATTGTTCCCCTTAACACCTCCCAGATCCAGCCCTACCCCCTAACTTGCTCCCAATTTCATGTATTCCTTTATTTTTTCCCCATAAACCACTGAATCAAATTTTTGCTCTCTAGAAACTCATGGGTCGGGGGCACCCACTGGAGCTAGTGAGGTAGTTCTAAAAGGGGTGATACCTTTAAAGTTTCTTCCTCCCCCGAAGACATCAACTGTCAATAGCAACTTAACTAGGGGGTGGGAGTGATATAGCTCTTCCTCCTCCTTGCAGGGATGTTGATTGGCTTGCTCTTGTGTAAGTCTTGTGCAGACAACCACAGCTGCTGTGAGTTTGTGAGTGAAGTGATCCTGTGATATCCCGCAGACATTGTTGTGCTTTGGTTTTTCCCAAGCTCTGGCAGTCTTTGTTCCCCTCTCTCTCCAGATGGTCGCTGAGCTGTGGTTGAGAGGGTGTGCTATAGATGTCTCATGTATAGCTCAGCACTCCACCCACACTCATTCTCTCCACACTGACTAGTTGTAAATGTCTATTTTAACCACAGTCCGGTGCACAAAGCAACTTCTGGAATGATGTCTGAGAGCTGTACTAATCTATAGGCAGAGATATGAATTTACAGAGAAGCTTACCTCCCATATGACGGTCCTCTGATTAACACCTCTTAGTGGAAGTGATTGGGCCATTTGTCACCATCACTTGAGCCTGGACATCAAGCCTATATGAAGTGGACAAAAATCCCATTGCACAGTTACACTTCTCTATAGACTTAGGAGCTGTGAAGGAAGAAGCATAGGCCAGTGCTAATCTTATCTTTCAAACATCTCTTCCTTATGGTTTGACCTTCTGTGCCCTTTTCTCCTTTACATAAAAATAGTATTGCAGCTAGTCTTTGCTGGTCATGCCTTTGGAGGGGGATATTATTACATTCCGCATCTCAGCTGTTTCTAGAAAAGACAGAAGAGTAGCTTTGGAGAATTTAAAAATTGATAACAATAACCAAAAAATCCTCTAAAAGGCCATCTACTAAAAGAAGAAAAAGATTGCTTGGGATGGATATTTAGTCACTCAAACATTTTATACTGCACACAGTCAATGTACATTTATTTATTATTTGCTAATTTATTACCATGCTACCTACTTGGTCTTTCAAAAATGTGTCTTACACATGAATTACACAGTTTGAATTAGCTGGGATACTGTGAATTACAAACCACAGAAAAACATTAATTGGCCTCACAAAGGCAAAAGCATATTTGAAACATGGAGACTGGGCTGGTTTCAGGTAAGTCTTGATTTTGAAATGGGATTCTCTTGGTTCATCTCTTTCTTGGGACCATATCCCTACCCTCAACCCTCACATCCTCTTTACTACTGGAGATGAAGTAGAGTCAGTATCCCCAGAAGACCGCATGGAGAAGTGGATGTGTCAGTGACCATGTGATTGTCATTACTAAGAGAATAGAACGGAATACAAGACAACCAAAATCTATCAGATGCTCTCCACAAAGTTGTTATTTTTTTTAATGGCATGCCACTTGCATATTATTCTTAAGAATGTATAATTTCTGGGAGAAATTATAGGACACATAACTGTATGCCACATCCAAGAATATCATCTAGCCTCGAACAGTTCTTAGTGAGACAGATGTGAGGCAATTATAAAATTTCTGAAGAGCAGTTGGTTTATCATTCTAACAGTCATGATATGTGAAACATTGTTGAAGACAGGAAGAAACATCTGGAACTGGTGACAGTTAATTTGAGGCTTCCCTATAGAGAGAACTGATTCTTCCAAAAAAAATTACAACAGTTTTAACATCAACTTTATCAGAGCAGTCCATGGCTGTTCCCATTTCATGGTCTCTATTCAAACACTTGCTTTAGTGAGGAAGTTATCAAGAGGGCACCTAGATTCTTCAAAAGATATCATTTGTTTAGGGTGACAATAACCCCATTTTGAATCTGCTGTTATTGTCTTGCAAGGTGCCTGTTCCTTCTTTGATTACAGTCTTCTTTAACCCACGCCTCCCCAGAGAACAAGCATCAGGACAGCCCTAACTGAAAGGCTCTTCTCAGACAATCCCCATGTTTGGATTCCAGTCAAGGGAATGGCTTTGGGCTAGAAACACTGTGGTTTTCAAATGTGATTGACTGATATCTAACTGTGCTTATAGGTTGAAGCCATTTTGTAAGTGAGATGTTGCTATGAATTCATTAGCAGGGCAGAATATGGGAGCACCCTTGAATGCTGTAGAGTCTGTTCATAGTGATGGAGAGTGATTTATCACGTATGGCTTTTGTGAGGTTATCCTTCATCTGTTTCTCATATACACTTTAGTATTTTATTTCTCAATTTTATTACTACCTCTTAGAGCAGAAATTCCAGTGTGTATGTTGGAGATACCTTTGAATTGGCTCTTATTAGTAAAGTGAAGCCTTGGCTTTGCCCTACAGAAGAACAATTCAGTTAAGTTTCCTATTGCTTTTATAACTCTTCTTTTTTAATCACAATTACCCAGGCCCCTTTGTCAACTTTACCTAGGAAAGTTTTTCTCTTACGTATAGTTAAAGGAGAGCCATTTGTAAATGAGCATCCTTTGAAAGTTAGAACTTAAGAGCCATATGTCTTTAAGAATAAGTCTCTGGTCATAGGAACCACCTCTGTAAAGCCACAGCATATCAATAACCTCCAGCAAAGGCTAAAATCCCCAGTGAAATTCATCCCCATCTACCTTTAGCAGATGACTACTCACAGAGAGATGAGCGTGGCATCTGTTCTGGTAGCAGAAGGAACCTTGCTTGGAAAGGCACAAGAAAGGGGTGGGGTGGGGTTTATGATAAGAAAGAAGGGATGATTCTTTTAAAAAATTTGTTTGGACTGCTTCATTAAAACATTCATGTTATTTATTGCTGTGTAGGCTGTGCTGCCATGCCCAACAGGTACATGCACTTGGCTCAGAAAAAGCTTAGGGTTCCCTCTCCATTGCTTACTTGATCATCATTGTATAGCTTGGTTGATTAGGAATACCCACCTCCCCTTTGGTAGCAACTCCTATCTTTCATGTGGGGTCCTTAGGGAAAATTGTAACCTAGATCTTTGAGGTTTCAGGTTCTGGAAGGATTATGATTTCTGAAAACAACGTATTTGGCAAATTAGTTTTCAAAATAAATGCAGATGCAGTACTGTGGGTTCCTCCATGGGACTGCTTCATGGATGGCCTAATATAGTCTGGGTTACTGGAGGGTGGGGGAATTTATTCAGTACATTCTTATTAAAATGAAAACTGAAAGAAAAGAATTATTGTTAGGTGAAGTTAGCATGCATTCATAGAACACATTCTTTTGAGCTCTTAAATGTCTGCCAATGTACAGCATGAGTTCAGGTGTTTCTTTGATTAGTTTGGTCTTTTGTGAGTAGTACTCATGATCTCATGCAAAAGTATAATTCTTCATATTTACTATAGCCAAGATATAAATCAGGTCTGTGTCCATTGATAAATAAGTTAATGGATAAAATAAGTGATGTGTGTGTGCCTATGCTTGCAGGCATGTGCATGTAATGATATACATACAAGGGAGATTCCATGAACCATTGAGGGAGACCCGCTCCCCCTGATTCCCCCAGGGTACTTTTGAGGAGGGAGAAGTGAGAAATATGTAGATAGAAGTATAGAGGAGAGAGACAGTTAGAAAACACAGAATAGCTGGGGCGGGGGGGGGGGGCTGGATCCTAATCCACTGGCCCCTTCTGTCTCTACTAAAGGGTTTTTTTAAGGAATGCCAAGGGGTGGAACAAAAGGCCTCCCCCCAGCACAGCCAAGTGTAGACCATCCCAGACACCTGGTGACCATGCGCATGGTCCAGCCATCCCCTAATGCAGCCCTGCTATGTAAAGCAAGCTCAGATTTCACTAGGAAACCTTTGTGGACTACCACAAACCATGAAGAAGAAATTATGTCATTTTAGAGAAAATGGACGGAATTGGACATCACTATGTTAAATGAAATAAGCCAGCCTGATTCAAAAAGAAAAAAAACCATCATATTTTGTCTCATATATGCCACCTACATTTTTAAAAAAGAGACATGATAGTGGAAGGGTGACTATTTGGGAAGAAGATGGGGACCAATGGAAATGGGGAAGGAAGACAAGAGAGGGTGATGGCATGGATGTGATCAAGTATATTAAATATGTGCATTCATATTTTAATAAACATGATTATTTTGTACAACAAATATGCACAAGTTAAAATGCCCTCTTACTCATTCCATAGTATGTCTAAGTCAGGTGGCTTTACTGGAAAGGAAGTTTTTCTGTGCTTCAAGGCACAGAGTTTCCAAACAGTGTGAATGCTGAGCATTTTGGCAAGTCACAAGGGGGAAAGTTTTTCAACCAGCATGATTCAATTTGGCTCAGGTCAGAGTAAACCCTTCAGGGCTGGCTTGCAGGTGGGTTCTTGAGTCTGAGCCGATTTCAAAGCTGTTGTCTGTTTTTAGCAAGTGCCACGATGTGAGGTGCCACGAAGAAGTATGACTTAAACTCATCCTGTCGGTAATGTTACTCGTGAGCTCTTGGCAACTCTGTTGTGTGTCCCCTCCCTCTGAAGGATGCCAGTCAGCTAAACAGCAGGTCCATGTGGCAAATCTGACTCGGTCAAGCTATTCAGTGATGTAAAGAGCTGGAAGGAGAAAATCACTCTCCCTCTCCCTTCCACTTCCCACCTCCTCTTCCCCCCTCTCCTTTCCCCCTCCCATTTCCTTCCCTCTCCCCATCATACACAGACACACACATACTCATATGCATGTGTGCATACATACTCCCTGGTTTTTGTTTTAATAAAAAGTGATGAGGTGTGTGTGTGTGTGTGTGTGTGTGTGTGTGTGTGTGTGTGGTGGGTGGTGGTGGGGGCATATTCAGCCTTCTGGCCTAAAGCAAAGCAACTAATCTGTTGGAAATGTCACACATGTAAACCATCAACAGAAAGTGCTCAGAGCCGTAGTAGTTCCGGTGTTCTGTGGCTCAGCGTCTGTTGTCTGCCTCTCCACTGCCATTGTTTGTGCCAGATTCATTCCCAGCCTGCGTTGTGTACCAGGCCTACGTATCCGCAAACCTACCCCTTTGCCACTTTTCTTCTTTGCCTAGAAAATGACATTGTTTAGGGCAACATGGATTTCTAAATTGTAAAACATCTGAAGTTAGTGTCCATTAATAATAGAGTATTGTCAACTAAATATTGACTCCATGAAGGTCAGATGAACCTTTTTAAAAATCTTTATGTGTATGATCTTTTTTACCTGCATGTATGTCTGTGCATCAAGTGGTTGTCTTGTGCTCATGGAGGCCAGAATAGGGCATTAGATCCCCTGGAACTGGAGTTATTGATAATTATAAGCAGACATGTGGGTGCTGGGTATTGAACCTAGGTCTTGTGGAAGGGAAGCCGGTCTTTGTAATCACTAAGCCATGTCTTTAGCCCTCAGATGAACTTCTTAAAAATAAATATAATGGAAATGTGTTTTTTCCCCCTGTGGCAACATTCAGTCAGTGCTTCCTGGATGGTAATGTTCAGAATCCTTAGCTTATGCTTACATTTCCCACTAAGCTGTGAAGCAGGAATTGTGGACATGTTTTCTAGAATATTATGGTGGCTACATAACTTGAGAAGTGGCACAGCTAATAAAGAACAGAATCTGAAACCAGACTATTTGCCTAGCTCTAGGGACCTCTGCTAATGCTCATTGCTTATATAAAAATAGAACACAGCCTCTAGCACTGAGTCACTGAGAAAAGAACAGCCTTTGAAGATGAGGCTTCTTGTTAGCTAGTCTGAGGGTATATAGTCGATGTACCTGTGTCCTAGACTAATACTGTTGTTCAGCCTCATTACATCTAGTAAGCGAAAAGGGAACAGGAAATGGCTATACTCTAGAAGGTGTTTGCTATTTCAGAGATAATAATGATGGATAATAATGTGATCTCACAGCTTGGATTATTAGGCCCAGGTGAGTGCGTAAGTGGATTCAGATTCATCAAAATCACCAGGCTTAGCTTGTGATCATCCTTTCGCAGACCCCTTAGGCTGCATGTTACCTTTTAATAGCATTTCCCCTATTATCTTTGTCCTTCATAGCATTAAAAGCACATTTATAAATATAAACATGTACAAAGAGATCAGATGCCCTTCCCTTCTGTGTTAATGCTCTTGTATCAAATGGTGCTATATACTAAGTTCTCTCAGTCTAGAGAGTCCAGAACTTCACTGTGCAATGGTGTTTCCTTTGATGAAATGTTCCCTGTCCCTGTTATCTGATATGTATCAACCATCCTATGTGACCACCGTTGAATATAGCTAGTAAAGATGAGTCGAGAAACTTTAAGCTTATATTTTTTACAAAGTTAAACTGAGATGCAAAATTAAATATCCACAACAATTTCAGCCACATTATCGGACAGTACAAGTCTAGAGTTTTGTTATGGAATGGGACCTCAAGTTCATCCGAGACAAGGAAGGCACTCATTTTGCTATAGGGCAGCAGTTCGCAACCTGTGGGGTGTGACCCCTTTAGGAAGGGGTCAAACAACCCTTTCACAGGAGTCACCTAAGACCGTCTGCACATCAGATAGTTACATTATGAGTCATAGCAAGAGCAAAATTACAGTTATGAAATAGCAACAAAATAATTTTATGGCTGGGGTTCACTACAACATAAGGAACTGTATTAAAGGGCTGCGGCATTGGGAAGACTGAGAGCCACTGTTAGAGGGGGTTATGGACCCATCGGGTGGGAACTGGAAAATGAAATTTAGAATCCTGGGCCATGCTGTTTCTCCCATTGTAGCTGAAAAATGTTTAGAAATATTTTTAGATCATTTCATTGGCAATATGCTTATATTTACAAAAATAATGGACAGTAAGTCTTTAATTACAAAGCGATTTTTACCACGCCAGTTGAAATTTTATAATTATTAAATAAGTCATGTATTGACATGTTTACACATAGTGTTATGAGTAGAGTTTTTGCCCCATCTCTGTTACTTTATCATTGATTATCCTCTCCGAGGAAATGATAATACTTTCATTGCTTAGCTTATAAATATGTAGACCTGACTATGCAACGCACTCTCCTATCTTTAAACAAATAACAGCATATATTCATGATTCTTCACACAATGTTTTTGTTAAAGAATGTATACTGAGAATCCTTACACACCAACCTCGCTTTATTACTGTATCCTCCAGCAAGGGATATGTAAATTCTTTCCTGTCTTTTATCTCAAAAGCAGTGCTGAGCTGGGTGTGGTGGTGCACATATGGAACCCAAGCCTCAGGAGCCCGAGGCAGGTAGCTCATGAGTCTGAGGATAGGCAGGGGAAGGGAGACTTTGTCTTGATAAATAAACAAAAATACCCCTCCAAACACACTAACAAACAAATAAACAATGCTGGTGTAGAAAGTGTTTTCCATTTATAATTTCTACTCGCATATATACATTGCAGAACAAGTTCTAGAAATGAAAGAACTCTGATCAAATGATGCATGTGAATTTTTCACTTTGATAATATTATAAATTGTTTCCCATAGGGGCTCCATTATTTTATATAGCTAGCTATCTGGAATCTCTATATTGTACTCGCCCAAAGTATATTCAGATTAATAGGGCCTTATCATTCTTACAGGTGAAAAACAACTTCATTGTAACGTAAACTTTCCTATTTCAAACTATGAATGCATCCAGGATTTTTCACATGTGTAAGCACCATTTCTGTTTTGTTTTACATGAATTACATTTGCATGATTCGTCAATTTCCCATCAGGTATGTTTCTTTTTTATTGTTTTTTCTTTTTTAAAAAATTTATTCTTCTCTAATCTATTACATCCAGATCAAAGTTTCCCCTCCCTCTTCTTCCTCCAGTCCACCCACCAAATTCCTCTTTCCCCCAGATCCATTCCTCTTCCTCCTTTCCCTTCAGAAAAGAGCAGGCCTCCCAGGGATAGTAACCAAACATGGCATATCAAGCTATAAGACTAGGTCCATCTCCTCATATTCAGGCTGAATGAAATAACTCCGTAGGAGGAAAAGGGTCCCCATAGCAGGCAAAAGAGTCAGAGATAGCCCCTGCTCCCACTATTAGTAGTCCCAAAAGAACACCAAGCTATACAACCATAACATATATGCAGAGGAACTAGGTAAGACCTGTACAGGCTCCCTGTTTGTTGGTTTAATCTCTGTGAGCCCCTATGATATGTTGTTAGATAATTCTGTGGGCTGTATTCTTGTGGTGTCGTTGATACCTTTGGCTCCTACAATATTTCCTTCCCTTCTTCCCCGGGATTCCCCAAGCTCTGCCTAATGTTTGGCTATGGGTCTCTGCATCTGCTCCCTTTGGTTTCTGGATAAAGCCTCTCTGATGGTCTATGAGTATAGAAGAGTATCATTAGGAGTAATTTTATTGACTTTTTTTTTCTGGTCATGTTTGGTTCTATCCTAGGTCTCTGGGATATCCATTCTCTGGTTCCTGGCCCTCCAGGCAGTATCAGGCGTGGGTCTCAAGTAGGACCAATCATTAGTTGGCCACTCCCACAAGTTCTGCGCCACATTTACCCTAACACATCTTGCAGGCAGGACAAATTGAAGGTTGAAGGTTTTGTGGCTGGGTTGGTGTCCCAATCCCTCCACTGGAAACCTTGCCTGGTTACAGAAAGTGGCTGGATTAGATTCTGTATCCGCCACAACCAGGAGTCTTCACTAAGGTGATGCTCTTGAGAAGATGGAAAGAAATTCCATGCTCATGAATCGGTAGGATTAACATAGTAAAAATGGCCATCATACCAAAAGCAATCTATAGATTCAATGCAATCCTATATGAATTCCCTATCAATGAAATTCCTATCAAGACCCCAACACAATTCTTTACAGAACTTGAAAGACCAATAATCAACTTCATATGGAAAATCAGGAAACTCAGGATAGCTAAAACAATACCGTGCAATAAAAGAACTTCTGTAGGTATCAGGATTTCAAGCTGTACTACAGAGCTGCAGTAACAGAAACCACATAATATTGGTATAAACAGGTTGATTGATGGAATCAAATTGGAAGACACAGACATAAATCCACATGCTTATGGACACCTGATTTTTTTTAAAGAAACCAGAAATATACAATTGAAAAAAAAAAAAAGGAATCATCAAAAAAAAAAAAAAAAAAAAAAAAGGTGCTGATCTGACTAGGTGTCAGCATGCAGAAGAATACAAATAGATCTTTATCTACAACCCTGCACAAACTCAAGTCCAAGTGGATCAAAAACCTCACCATAAAACCAGGTACACTGAACCTGATTATAGAAAAGGTGGGGAATAGCCTTGAATGCATTGGCACAGGAGACAACTTTCTTAACAGAACACCAATAGTGCAGACACTAAGATCAACAATTAATAAATGGAACCTCTTGAAACTAAACGGCTTCTATAAAGCAAAAGACACTGTCAACAGAACAAAACAGCATCCGACATAATGGGAAAAGATTTTCAGCATACCCACATCAAACAGAGGACTAATATCCAAAATATATAAAGAACTCATTAAACTAGACATCAACAACCAAAATAATCCAATTAAAAAATGGGGTACAGATCTAAAGAGAATTCTCAATAGAGGAATCTCAAATGACGAAGAAGCACCTAAAAGAAGTGTTCAACATCCTTAGCCACCAGGGAAATGCAAATCAAAACAACTCTGAGATTCCATCTTACACCTGTCAGAATGGCCAAGATCAAAAACCCAAGTGACAGCTCATACAGGAGAGGATGTGGAGCAAGGGCAACACTATTCCATTGCTGATAGGAGTGCAAACTAGTAGAGACATTTCAGAAATCTATATGGGGGTTTCTCAGAAAATTGGAAATTGATCTACCTCAAGATCCAGCTATACCTCTCCTAGGCATATACCCAAAAGATGTTCCATCTTTCCACAAGGACACTTGTTTAACTATGTTAATGGTTCAGCTTTATTCGTAATAGCCAGTTATGTTTCTTGTAGGATCCTTTATGTGTAAGGCAAAAAACCTCAAAATATTCCAGAGAGAATGCAGTCATTTCCTCTGTATTGTCTCTCTTTTCACTTTCCATTTAGTGGTACATGCCATAGGGAAGTGCAGTTGTGCCATTTTTTTTCTTTCATAGATTATAGCTTTCAGTAATAAATTTAAACAGACCTTCCATATCTTCATAATATAAGATAAATTGCTTTAATTGAGTTGGAAGTTGTACTGAAGATATTTAGTATGACTCAATATCATTTATTAAATAATCACTTTTCTATACTTATTTTGGAATTTTTATCTTTATCACAAGCAGCATTTTAATTTTTCATTGTATCCATGTTTAACTTTATAGAATCTCCCCTGGAATCTGCCTGTTATTGGTAGTACCATTCATTTCAATAGTTTTATATTATAGTATATTTTGATATATTTTAAGGACAATTCTACCATTGTTAGATCTACTTTTCAGACAGTTTCACCATGCTTACTTCCTTCATTTTCCTTATAAGATGCAGGTCAAGGTTATCTATTTCCAAAACAACTTCTGTTGACATTTTATTACATTTCAAGACTGACTTAGACATCTAGATGGGATTGGCTCTTTTGATCCGTAATGGTATGCCTTGCTATGCAACAAGCATTTGTATCCTATGCCAGTGTTTTATGATTTTCTCTAATAAATCTTATGTATTTGTTAGTTTGTCTTCACATTCTTCTTTGTATGCCTTTGAAATAAGATCTTTGTTTGTGTGAATAAAAACTGTTCTCCTTCAGAACTAGTTAAAATGTCTTCCCTACATGGTATATCTTTATCAAACCACTCTCCTCAAGGCTCATAGATCTTGGGGGACAGGACAGCAAGAGGAGACATTGTAACAGCCAGAGGCAGTAGATGATTCCAAGGAAACAGGGTCTTCCAGACATTAACAGGACTGATAAACACATAAACTCACAGAGGTTGTGACAGCAGCATGCACAGGACTTGTACAGGTTCAAACAAGAAAAAAAAAATCCCAGACTGAGAAGGGAAGGTGGACACCACATTCCACCCCTAACCACTAGGCGGTTGATACCTGATGAGAAGGGGAAAATCATTTTTTTCCAATAGAATATATTCTAACTGGGCATATCAACCACACCCCAGAACAGCGTTTTTTCTTGGTTTTTTAAATTATTTTATTTCAGTTTTTGAGAGAGAGAGAGAACATGAATTTGGGTGGGCAGAGGAGGTCAGAAGGAAGCAGGAAAGAATATGATCGAAATACATTGTAAGGAAAATTTAAATAAAAATTAATCAAAATTATCATAAAAGGTTTTAGCCTTCTTGTTGTTCTTTATCAAAATTGGAAAACATCTAGCTTTTCCCTGGAAATAGAATGCTAATACTTATATGTGTTTTTGGTAAGGAATGAACTTGAATGTAATCAAATGCTATTTCAACATCTATGGTAATGACTTTGTGCTCACCGCAGACTTATTGATAAGTTGAATGAATTATTTAGTTTCATCATTTTGCAGGCTGTATTATCTTTAAGTTTTATTCATTATCTTTCCACCCCTTGTTCACTCTTCCTACCTTTAAGCTTGTGGCCCTTATGATGCATTTAGTGATGTTTTCCTTTTACTTTGATTCAAATTAAATGTGTCCATCAGGAGGACAAAGGCCAAATGATGTCTGCTGGAAATCGAACCACAAGTAAATGAACACTTTTTCCTTCTTTCCTGTCTGGGTGCATGAGCTGCTCTTATTTCTCAAAGGAATAGGTTGCTGCTCCCTGCGTTATATAGTTGTGCAGCTGCAAAGTTATCTGTGATGGAAAAAGGAAGGAAAGCTGCATAAGCTAACCAAATCTGCTGGAATTTGAGTCACAGGATCTTGTTCAAAAAAAATTTTTTTTCCATTCTCTTAATTTTGAGCAAGGTGCTTTATGTCACAAAGTACCTCACTACTTCTCTGTTGCTGTTTTTACCCAAATTATATTTTATATCCTAGTCAGTCACAAAATAAAAACAGGAAATGTATTTGGGGTTGGCAAAATGCCAGTGTGTCTAAAACGTAGAAATACTTGGTAGGACACTTTCAGCTTCCTGCCTGACTCTGCCTACAGCTGGTCATTCTCCTTTACTGTGCACAGGGCTCTCATTAGTGAAACACGGGTGGTCGGGTACTTCCTGGGAAACTGCAGGGATGAGATTGGGGGCCTCTCCAGAGGGTGCCTGGAGAAGGGGCCAGACAGCTGGGCTCCAGGAACTACCAGATGGGATCAAGTTCCCAAGGCAGAGTGAAGAACATTCATGAATGACAAAATGGTTTTGTGGAGGGGCCCTGCTAAGCCAAATGTTCTGAGCATCCCTGCAAGAAGTGTAAACTAGAAATGCCATGTGATGTTGAAATTAAATATAAGCGTTAAAATCCCTCCCCAGCAAAGTAAAATCAGCATGTAAAATAGTACTATTCTAATGTAACTGAGTCTCATTGTACTCTACCTGAAACCTGAACTGGGCTCTCACTTTTACCTTTGAATATTTTGCCCACCTTGAAGTCAATCAGAAGTTGTACTCAGTAATTTTACCATGTAGTCATGTATTCTGGTTAATCCAGTACTTTCTACTGTGAATACATAGAGGATTGGCTTTCCCAGTTGTCAGATTAACTGTACATACATAATGTAGTCACGCACACATGCGCTCAGATACCTTCTTCTCACGATGATGATTATGGATTTGCCATCCACAGCATTCTTCTATTATTCAAAGTCAGTGGGACATTTAAAAAGTTTGTATTGTAACTCTTGGTGCTGTTAAGATATAAAGGAAGAGAGAAAAGGAGAAACACATTACTGAACTGTTGTTAAAAGGAATGTTACCAGTTTCCATATAGTCATGTATGTTGTGATATAAATTTGGCGTATGCTTTATTCTTGAATTAGATCTGGCTCAGGATTTATTCATCTATTCACATAGATGTTCATATCACAAGGGAATTTTGCTAGATTTTTAAGATATAAAGGCAAATTAGAATCCATTCTCTCCAAGAGCTTTTTGGTTATTGGATTTGCAATAAAGTTTTAAAGATACTATATTATGTGACAGCCTTAAATATTCTTAAAACATAGACATAATTCAGTTCTGTTTCTGCCTAAGGTCTGAATGACAACAGAAAATATATTAGAGAGTTTTGACAAGTGAGCGGAATGTTTGTCCAAAAGGCAGAGAATGGGAGATTGTAGGTAGATAGACCAGATGCCAGGAAGATTGTGGTACCTTTAGGGAAGCACTGTTCTGTTCGAGGGAATAAAGCAAGAGCTCAGGCTAGGGAAGTAAAAAATGCTCTATCATGGAAGGTCTTGTGTACCATTCTAGAGAACCGGGAACTTAACCTGCGGACTATGAGGAGGCGTGTAATGAGAAAGTAGCTTCGCAAAGCATTTTGTGGCAGAATTGTAGAAATAACAGGAGATCATAAATCAATTAGCAAGCAAGCAAGCAAGCAAGCAAGCAAGCAAGCAGAGATCTCTGATTTTAAAATTTTATGTGTGCAAGTTTGGTTTTGAGGAACCTCTATGACTGCCACTGCTGCTGTACCAGTTTCACTCCCTCCAAACGTGTGTGTACAAAGGTTCCCATTTCCTACATGCTTATCAGATTTTATTATCATTTATCTCATTTCTTTTTTTTTTTTTTTTTTTTTTTTTTTTTTTGGTTTTTCGACACAGGGTTTCTCTGTGTAGCTTTGCGCCTTTCCTGGGACTCACTTGGTAGCCCAGGCTGGCCTCGAACTCACAAAGATCCGCCTGGCTCTGCCTCCCGAGTGCTGGGATTAAAGGCATGTGCCACCACCGCCCAGCCATTTATCTCATTTCTTAAAAAATATTTTTATTTGTATGAGTAAGCTGTTTTTCATGTATCTGTTCAACATGAGTGTTTGTGTGTGTGTGTGTGTGTGTGTGTGTGTGTGTGTGTGTGTGTGTCGTGCTGTTACAGGTCAGAAGAGGGATCTGTATTCCCTGGAACTGAATTTACACACGGTTGTGAGTAGCAGTATGGATGTTGGAAACTGAAGCTAAGGCCTCTGGAAGAGCAGTCCATGCTCTTAAACACTAAGCTATCTCTCCTACCCCAATTAATCATAGCCATTCTAACTAGAGTGATATGGCATCTAAAAGAGCTTTTAATTTGAATTTCTCTGATGGCTGAGGATATTGAAGATATTTTAAAATATTTATTAGACAACGATATATTCTTTTGAGAATAGTCTGTCCAACTCATTAGCACATTTTTGGCTAGGTGGTTGTTCTTTGAGGGGTGGTTTTGAAGTTCTTTTTATGGTCTAAATATGAGCCTCCTGTTTGGATGTCTAAAAAGGTTTATGTAAAGAGTCTCTAAAATTCTGAAGGTTGTCTCTCCACTCTGGTTATTAATTGTTTTGCAGTACAGAGGCTTTCTAATTCCATGTAATCCCATTTTTCAATTATTGGAAACTGGAAAATCATGTCCTGTGTTATTAGATTCTTTTTCAGGGAGTCATTGTCTATCCCTTAATTTGAAATGTTTTACCTGTATTTTCCCTTAATAGTTTCAAAGACTCAGGTCTTCTATTAAGCCTCTGACACACGTGACTAAATATGTTTTTGTACAGGATGAGAGATGAAGCTTTAGTTTTATTCTTCTACATGTGAGAATCTACCTTTACAACACCATTTGTTCAACAGGGTATATTTCTTCCAATGTATTTTTTGACACTTTTGTGGAAAATTAAATAACTGCAGTTATGTGAGATTATTTCTGAGTCATGAATTCAATTACATTGGTCTATATGTCTGTTTTTGTACCAGTACCATAGCAGCTTTGTTACTATGGCTCTGTTGTATAATTTGAGACCAGGTATTATGATTCTTGTGGCATTGTTCTTTCTACTTGAGATTGCCTTTATCTATTTGTAATCTTTTGTGCTTCCACATGAATTTTATAATTGTTTTAGTTCTGCAAAATGTAGTTGAATTTTTAATGGAGATTTCCTTAAGTCTATGGATTACTTTTGATGACACAGACATTTCTATAATATTAATTCTACTAACCCCTGAGCACGAGGGGTCTTTCCGTCAGTTTTTTTTTGAAGATATTATGAATGGGATCATTGTTTCCTAAGTTATTTCTAATCAAAATATAAGAGGCTATTAATTTTTGTGTGCTTATTTTGTACCCTGATACTTTGTTGAATGTAGTGTTAGATCTAAGCAATTTTGGTGGGGTTTTCTAAAGTTCTTTATACAGGTTCATGTTGTCAACAAATAGAGATACTTCAGTTCTGTGACCTAACTATAAAATGCTTCCATGTATACCTGAATGATTCTACATGTTTCTACTGCAGAATTGTGTACATGACCATGTCTAATGCTACACTACTCACAATAGGTAATGGAGTTACTCAGCGTTTTGTTCCTAGATAGTATAATTCCCAAGGAGTTCAGAGACTGCACTTTCAGTGATGTTTACATAGAAAATCACATGAGCATCTCCAGGAACCCTGATGAGAGACACAGAGACAATGTGGAACCTTGGAATGACTCACCTTTCCTCACTCTACTCTAGATTTCAATGATGGTGTTTAAAGGCCTAATTATGAGAGACATTATTTCATATTGGAGACACATGATCCCAGGCTAGAAGAGCTAACTTAGGAAGGGCACATATCCTGCTAGTTGACTAATGGTAGACAAAGGATTCCAAAGTCTCCCAAATGTTCAATACTTGTTCTTAACAGTTTGAGTTTATGTGGTTATAATATGGCTTCCTGATATACTGTTATTTCATAAACATTCTACATAGGATCAGCTACTCTTACACTTGCTATATGCTATATGAAATGTTTGATATACATTGTCTTTTGAGAGGCTTATCTTAACTCAGGAATGCATGCTTACTGTTACTATTATGGAGTGCCAAGCCTTTACTTACTTGTGAAATTAAATATGTAGTGAATTAGCTCAGTGTACTCAAACCAAGTATACCCAATGCAGGTAATTTTCCCCTTGTGTATAATTATTTTAGTTGTTCCTGAGGGATAGGAACAGGCAGGAAGTATAGGCAGGATAAGCAGACAAGGAGAATTCTGGAAAGAGGGAGAGCAGAATCAGGAAATGCCAGCCTGCCATCCAGGGAGCAGCATGTAATGGCACACAGGAAAAGCCATGGAAAACGTGGCAAGATATAGATGAACAGAAATGGGCTGATTTTAAGTGTAAGAGGTAGTCAGTGGTAGGCCTGAGCTAATGGCTGAGCAGTTTTAATTAATATAAGCCTCTGTGTGTTTACTTGGGTCTGAGCAGCTGAGGACCATGCAGGACACAGGAAAACATTCAACTACAAGTTGTTGAAGTTTAGTTGAAACAATGTTAAATGCTGGCTACTTCAGAAATATAAGTTGATTACCTCTTCCCCAAATCATTGTCTGACCATCTTGTTTCAAGTAGATTCATTTCCTTCTGGTAATTTTATCCTAATGCATATTGCTGTAAAGAAGAATATATATATATATTAAACAAAGCATATTCCTGCTATCATGTTGCCTACCTCAACAGTGCTCCCTTGAGCCAGGAAACATACGTTTATTCATAGCATCCAGCTCAGTACATGATGGGCAACACAGACTTAATGGAAACTCTCTTAATTAAATAACTACATGTGTTGATGAATTTTTCTTTTGAAGTTTGGCTCTTCTGGTTTAGGAAAGGGTTACCTACTAGCTATGACCAGATCAGCAGCTTCCTTTGATAATGTTCTCATCAGATACTGGACTGCAAAGGCTATCTCAGAGAGTGAGAAATAGCTTACAGAGAGAAAACTCTCTGTATCTTAAAATAATCTACTATAAATCATGTGTATGAACATAAAGACAGAGCAAGCAATGGTTTTTTCCCTCATAAGGATTTAGAATTTGAGTTAGTGCATAGTAGAACCCCTCTGTTCTCCCTGCTATAAAATATAAAATCAAAATCTTTCATATTGAATTTCAGTGAACCTTGTAGCCAGCATCTGTCCCATTAATTTTCACATATGGGGACAATGTGGCATGATTACTCACCAGTGACAGAGGTAGTGAGTTTTATAAATAGTGTATTTAGAGGCTAGAATGGACAAGGTTGTGGTCTTTACTATTGTCAGTCCTCTTTCTAAAATTCACCTTTGCAGTGGGTAGCTTGCTCTTTCTGCCCAAGCTGAGCAAAGAAATGCATAGGGTCACTAATGTCATTTTTCCAGTGTTCATGTACTCTGATGAGAAATTAGTGAACTCTTCTTACTCTCTTGGTGGCCTGCTTCTTCCAAAAGGGTGTGTCTTACAGTGAGGTAAGTTGGCCTCACTTTGTCTTTATAAAGCTGCACCTGTGCCCCACATTTATGATTATGTGATGACTTAATCCTCTCTGCTTATTCTGTGTGTTTGGTGAAGTGCATGAACAATATCTTCACAGGTGTTAGTCACATTCAAGTTGCTATAAATAAGACTGTGTATATGACATTCATGATAGAAAAATACCCAACATTTTGTTACTTATCTCCAATACTTTGCTGTTCATCACCTATTGATAATATTGGATAATCAGCATCATCTTAATTTTTATTTAAAAAAGATATATGTTGTTACTTGGAATACCTGTGAATAGCCAGTGGGGAATATTTTAGAATTATGAGGTTTCTCTGGAGGTAGAGTCTCTGTCAGTGTGAGAGTATGGTGGCTGTATACTACTGTCGAATGATCTCACAGTTGGGCTTTGTATTCAGTATCATTTTCTAATTTAAATGTAGACAACAGTGTATGGTGTGTGTGTGTGTGTGTGTGTGTGTGTGTGTGTGTTTGTGTTGCTTTTGTATCAGATAATGTTTAAAGCTTCTTATAAATTAAGTTAATTAATGCTCCTGACAAATATATATATAATTAGAAAACACAAATCCAGATGCCAAGATAATCAGGCTGCCTGCAGTCTGTGGTTCTGCTCTGCGTGTCAGCCACTGGTGGAATGAGTTGGGTGCTGAACTGTCTGCTGTGGTTTTTGAAGCCAACTTATCCCAGAAGCTAAAGGCTCAGTGAGCAGACTTCTCAGTGAGCAGCACAATCCCTGGTGAACTACCTCTTCCTTCCATGTGTAACTATCTAGAATCTATTATTTGTGTGGACAGGTGATGAATGATTTTTCTCCCCCTCTGTTGCCTTCACTATATGCTTCCCATTTCCACTTGCCTCTAGGTATATACTCATGAAGCTTGGTAGGTAGACAATCATGTATGTATGGAGGCAGGATTTTCCTGCTCAAAGAAGAGCTCCAAAATGAGGGTACATGAATGCACTAACAGACGCCAGAAGGAACATCATGAACACATGACCCAAGGTGGTCTTACCATACTTCCATTATCAATGCTTTTCTGATATTCATTGAAACTTCAGTTTACTCATTGTTCACAAGGATAATAAAGCTGACCTCTAAAATAACTAACTGGTACCAAAATCTAAAAGCACTTCTGTAACTCTGGCACATCTCAAGGGCTTAGTAAGTATCTTTGTCCTTTTCCTGTTTCTATGGGTTTTAAAAAGAAAATTGAGAGTGAGTTTCAAGGACTTTAGAACAGATTGAAGTAGGTGGAAAGCGACACAGAGACTCACAAGAGGACAATGTGCAGTGAGTGAGAGATTTTAGAACTCTCAGTCCTAAATGGGATGTCTCCATTCAACCGCTCCCTTCAGGGTTCAGGGAGCTATGTGGAAGAGGAGGAAGAAAGATCGTGGGAGCCAGGGGGAATGGATAACAGCAAGGAAACATTGTCTTCCAGGTACAATGGGGTTGATACACTTAAGAGCTCAAGGAGATTGTGGCAGCATGCATGGGGCTTGCACAGGTTCAAGCCTGATGGGATTCCAACTCTAAGAAGGAGAAGTTGACACAGGTATGCTCCCATCCCTAACAAAGAAACTGTCTGCAATTGACATCAACTTGCAATGGAATTTTTTTTTTCTTTTGCTCCAATGAAATCTTTTTTTTTTTTTGGTTTTTTCGAGACAGGGTTTCTCTGTGTAGCTTTGCACCTTTCCTGGAGCTCACTTGGTAGCCCAGGCTGGCCTCGAACTCACAAAGATCCGCCTGCCTCTGCCTCCCGAGTGCTGGGATTAAAGGCGTGCGCCACCACGCCCGGCTCTGCTCCAATGAAATCTTATTGGATATATTAACCACACTTGAGGGCAAGCCCCACATCTAGTTGTAAATGGCCAACTCAAAATAAACCCAATGCTATTTTTGTAAACTTGTTGTCTCATATTGATATGTTTGGGCATTTTTTGTCTTATTGGTCTTTTGCTTATATATTATGGTTTCTGATTTTGTGGTTTTATGAGAGTTTTGCTTTTGGTGTGTATCCATGCCTGTGTCTGTGTTTCTTGTGTTTTTTTCCTCTTTATTCTGGGTTTCTTTGCTTGTTTTCTAAAGAGCTAGAAAGGAAGCATATGGAGTTGGGTGTGTGGGAAGGTAGGGAGGATCTGGAGGTGCTGGGGGAGGGGAAGCATGATCAGAGTATATTATGTGAAAAAATTCTTTCCCATAGAAAATAAAATAAAACATTCCAAGACTTTATGGATTCTTGACCTATCCACCCCTCCCTTAGAAGTCTTTTTTTTTTAAATGGGCCATTTGTTTTATGTTGTTCAAACTTACTAAACTCTTAGTATGTTGGAAGCAATTCTATCAATAGTCTCCAGAGTTCCAACTCTATTAGAGAAAATCCTTCCAGAAGGAGTTATTTCTTTGTTCAAATCTCATCTTCAACAACTCATTTCCTCTGTATGTTGTTAACATGAGTCCTTTTTTGTTGTTTCCAAGGGAGGACTGCTCTAGCAGTTATCATGGTTCAATTCACTGTAACTGTTTGTGACTTCAGTGGTCGATTGTTAAGCCTAGAATTAAGGAGAACATTGAAAATTGCTGCAGCCTGATTTTTAAAGGAAGGAAAAAAATAACTCTTATTTGATAGTACTGATCAATAGACAAGTATAAAGATTGTAAAATTAGAAGTTTAGCTTTCTCACCCCCTTTTCCAAAAAGTTATTTTGCTCCTAATTAGATTAAAATCTCTTTAATTGCATTCTGACCACAGACTTTTAGGTATCCATTAGGACAAGTCACCATATGTTGCATTTGGATTCAAACATTCAGCAACATTGCTATTCACAAAGCAGAACAGATAGACTTTAGTGTGTTTCATTTTTGTTATTTGCAGATGAAGCATCTGCTCTTAGAATGGTCTTTACATATAACAATGTGCATTTAATTTATGATGTATCTACAAGACCTGTCACATCCTATTTTGGTTCCAGCAGAATAGAAATGACGACAACCCGATTCTGAACCTTGTTCAGAAGTATTTGTATTTTGATGTATCAAACAGGATTTATTTTATATTCATCTCTTACTGTCAGCGAGTCCTGAATCCTGGGGCAAGGAATTGTGGGACAAATACACTTGTAAATCTTGTGCTTGTACTTACCACATTATTCCGTATCATTATTTCCCAAACAATAAAGTATAACAGCTATTAACATAGTGTTTACATTGTATTAGGTATGATAATCTGAGGATGGCTTGGAGTTGGTGAAAGGTCTACATGGGTCACAGGCAGGCAGCTTCTCTGGATTGTTTATCAATGAGGAGCCTTAGAATGGACCCCCTAGCCAGTATTGGGAAATGACTACAGTTTTCATATGAGAGGCTGAAAGTTTCAGAGACATTTTCATGACAGGACTTTATACGTTTTGAATCCAGGCTGATGAAACAGGATGAATAAACTCTTAGTCAAGAATATTAAGACTCCTTGCTAGGCATGCAGCTCAGTGGTAGAAAACTTGTGAAGCAGGCAAATTGCATTGGGTTTGATTCCCAGGACCTTAAGTAAAATGCTTAGAATAATTGCTGATAAGACTCTCTCACACATATTCATTTGTCTCTGCTTAGTTACCGAAAAGAAGTTGTGAGATAGGGCAGATTCTAAAGTTAGTTTATGTCCCTGTTTTAGTACATGATAATTCCAACTGTACTGAACACAGAGAGGATGCTCCTTGGTTCTCTGGGTGATGTAAATTCCGAAGTTTAATTGACAAAAAGATGAATTTCTTTTATGCCTGTTCTCAGCTGTAATGACCTCAAAGCAAGATAGGGAAGCTCATTAGAAGCATGATTCTTTGTGTTTGTCTTTGGGTTCATTACCAGAACCTTCCTTGATATTTACATAATGCTGTATATCTTAAGCATTTTATGACTTGTAACAACGATTTGTTAATGTGCAACATGCACACATCATTCTCATAGCTGCTTCTTGCAGTTCAAAGAGGGCTTGGATGACAGTTTCAGACTATAGGAGCTGAGAGCCTAGTGGAATGGGAGGTAGAGTAGAATGTGGCATAAGGTAGGTATCATGCATTTCCCTAAAGAAAAAGACTTTAAAGCTCCTCACAAGTGTTGTTTACTAAATGGAAAAGACACGACCATTAAACATCTTACCCTTAACCAATAAGCCTGTTAGCGTTCCATCCATTTTCTTGTTTAGTGAATTAGCATCAGCTGCCTGCTTGAGTTGGGCATTCTGTGCCACTGGCATCCATCTCATTGTGTCTCCACTGGACAGAGAGTAACAGGAGCATCCTGTGTTCTTCTTTTCTCTTATGTGAACGATGGATGAGTGCTGGATGAAAGGAATATACTGCATATGTGAAGTTTCTAAAGATCATGGGCAGCCACGTGATAGTCTCCCTTTTCCTTGTCTTTTGTTGTTGTGGTTGTTTTTACTCTTTTGTCTCTTTGGGGGGGGGCACTACCCAGCTCCCAAATAAATTAAACACAGAGGCTTATTCTTAATTATAAATGCCCAGTTTAGCTTGGCTTGTTTCTTGCCAGTTTTTCCTATCTTTAAATTATCCCATCTACCTTTTGCCTCTGGGCTTTTACCTTTTTCTGTTTTCTGTATACCTTTTCTTTCCTTCTTATTCCATGTCTGGCCTGTGTAGCTGGGTGGCTGGGTGACTGGCCCCTGAAGTCCTCCTTCATCTCTCGTTCCTTCTTCTTCTCCTCCCTGATTTCTCCTATTTATTCTCTCTATCTGTGAGCCCCGCCTATCCTTTCTTCTACCTCACTATTGGCCGTTGAGCTCTTTTTTAGGTCATCAGGTATTTTAGACAGGCAAAGTTACACAGCCTCACAGAGTTAAACAAATGCAGCATAAAAGAATGCAACACATCTTTGCAACATTAAACAAATGTTACAGAGCATAAACAAATGTAACACATCTTAAAATAATACTCTAAATTTTTTAAATATAGAATTTTACTGGTAAAAAATTTTCCTATCATTTTACCAATATTTTTAGCTGTTTAAGGTGAATTTTTAAATGTATTTCACCCAATATCCTTTGCAACTATGAGGCATGGTACACTTTCTAAGTTTATCTAAGATCTCAAAAGCAACTAAAACAGACATTTCTTTAGCCCATGTTGCCATTCTTCTGCTAAACAACTTACTTCATTCATTCAACAAGTATTTACTGAGCAGGTCATCATAATTTTTATCATCTTGAGGATACATGGGTGAGATATTAGCTGAGTAGTAATAAATACAACAGACAACAGCCACCACCCCAGTGGGGAGCCCAACCCACAGTCTTAGAGGATATAGTTGTTCAAGCAGTCAAAACCAAAAAGAAGCTGACACGACACTCCAGTTCCATCTACTGACAAAATTTTCTCCTGCTGCAAACTGGAATAAACTTCCCTCACCATCTCTGATTGTCCAGATCTACTCCTGCATTCAAAAGAGAGCATATAAATATTATGAGGTTCAGTTTTCCCTGTGTAGGTCACTGTGTCTGTCAAATCCATTAGCAGGTGGCACCCTGTAGAGGTGCTTACCATTTGCTGAATTCTACTGTCATTTCTGTAGCCCTTTGATTTCTGTTCAGGCTGTGCGCTTCTGTTGAGTGCTAATGCGGCCTTTTCCACCATTGCTGCATCAGTCCTGAGCATGGAGCACACCAGGGTGGTGGTGGGGGGGGGGGCATCAACCATAGACATTTTTCATTTCTAGCATAATGAAGAGGCTTGGTTAGAGGATATTGTGGTTGGTTTTAATGTCAACTTGCCATAAATTAGAATCACCCGAGCACAGAGCCTCAGTAGAAGAATTGTCTTGATTACCTTCATTGATGTGGGGAGCCTCACCATGATGGTATTTAGCACCCTCTGGTAGCAGCCTGGATTAAAACCCCAGCATTTCAGAGGGAAGTCTACCTCTCCTTTTCTGGCCCAGCTATCCTTCTTGCTACCAGTTGATTTTCCCTGTGGTTCCTACTGCTGCTGATTCCTTTGCTCATAGCAGAATCAGAGTTTTCAAGCTTTCACTGTGGTAGGGACCAGTGGCTCCCCAGGAATCTTCCAGGCTCCTGGCACCAACTTAAGGCTACTGGGGTATCTGTTGTGAGATATTTGTACACTGTGTGAAGATGTATTGTTGTGATTGGTGTAACAAAAAGCTGAATGGCCAATAGCTAGGCAGGAGAGGATAGGTGGGATTTCCGGGGATAGAGGAGAAGAAGAGGAGGATTCTAGGCATGTGGATTACACCAGGGAGACACTGATGAGGTCAGACATACAGTATGAAGTAGAGGTAGCTGAGCTACATAGAAGAACATAGATTAATTAAAGCAGGTTATTTTAAATTACAAGAGCTAATTGGGAACAAGCCTAAGCTAGTGGCCAAGCTTTCATAATTAATAGTAAGTTTTTGTGTCATTATTTGGGGTCTGGTGATCCAAAGGAAGTTCAATGAGAAAGTTTGTTACAGATATCCTGCCTTGTGTACTGTGTAACTACTTGTTGCCTACTCCTTGTTCCACAGTGAGATTTAGCTGTCCTGGAACTGCTTGGACTGTTGAGGCACCAAGCCTCAAGGGTCCAGTAACTAGCAGATTCTCAGACTCTCCAGGTGTTATTTGGCTATTTGTAATGCTTGCTTAATAACTTCTGATATATGAACATGTGCCTTGCCTCTACACAATCAAATACAACAGAACATTTGGAGGTCCCCTTTCCCCAGTAACTACTCAGAATGAGGGAGATCTGAGATTGTCACAAAATCTCCTGAGGATCTTGATCATTCTCAAGCTAGAATCCCTCTAAAATAGTAGTTCTCAACCTTCCCAATGCTGCCTCCTTTTATTACAGTTCCTCATATTGTGAGGACCCCAACCATAAAACTATTGTTGCTATTTCATAACTAATTTTGCTACTGTTATGAATCATAAAGTAAAAAATCTGGTAGGCAGATGGTCTTAGGTGACCCTTGTGAAAGGATCCTTAGACCTTAAAGGGAGTATAACCCACAGATTGAGAGCCTCTGTTCTGGAACATTGAAGCTCATCCCACTGCTGGGATGGCTGTCTACTGTAGAGCACAGAGAGATGTTCTTTTATAAAAGTAGATGGGGTTGTGGGTTCATGCTGTTCTGGATCTGAGTAATGAAGTACCAGACATTCCTCGTCTGTTTGTACACCATGATTCCTAGCATTGTGGTGAATAACATTTCAGAGCCCTAGATACTGATGAGGCAATTATAGGGTCCAGAAATTCATAACTAGGTGACTGCTTCTAAAAGCTGACAGTATTTGGGTAACATGAGGATGCTAACTGCTGCTTACTTTTGTTCTGAGGGGAAAGCCATGTAATTGGCCAATGTTTTTATTTGCTGAGGATTCATGGAACTATGGCAGTACACTTCCTTCATCACCCAGCTTCACATTGGCATGGATTAAGTGGTGCCGTTCCTATGCAAAAATACCCACTCCATGTAATAGATTCAAGAACATATCTGCTAATGTGACTGATGGACAAACCTCTGCCTTCACGACAGATGCCACAGGGATAAGAGAAGGAAAGCAGCGATAAGTGAATCCCTCTTTCAGGCCAGGCATGGTTTGTTTGTCCTACACACATTATCTCACTGAATCAACAGGCCTTTATGTTATAACCAAAGAAATCAGTCAAGAAGACATAAGCTGTTTACTCATCATCAAACAGCTAGTAAGGTAGAGCCGGAGACTTACACTGAGAGGTTCAAATGTTAAACAAAGTTCGCTCTCCTATACAACACAGCTGTGCATCTGAGTGCCTATCAGTGAACTGTGTCTATGTAAATACACCTGTGAAATGTCAAGGTACTATGAAGAGAACATACAGATGCTTCTGCTTTTAGGAGAGAATAATGACCTCATTTCAGACATTTACATGAACTTTAACCTGAGGTTACCCTGATATGGCTGGCTTATTCTTGGTTGCCACGTGGAATATCAGCTGTCCAGTCGGCAAATACCAAATGCCATTTTATCCCTTTCTCTTGTTATGAGAGAGCCAGAGTGGAAGTCTTTTTCTTCTTAGCTCTGTCCCTGAATGGTAAGATATGTTATACTATCATTGGAGGAGCTGAGAGCTATCTGGTCCTTCACTTGCTACCTCCCCAAGTAATGGTGGCATATCATTGCAGCCACCTGAACTTTTATGAGTGTATTACTGACAGGGATGGGTGTGATGAATTCTTATGTCCCCCTGCAATGGAACATGTGGGTTGCAATGCTCAAAAGTCTGTGTTGGCGATAAACCTATTTACAGTCTGTTTGTGTTTTGAATTTGTTGTTTCCTGGGTATTTTAGTGGCGGAAATGTTGCTTTTTGTCAAAGGTGAGAAAAGCAATATAGGGAAAATGAGCCTTCACAGTGACCGTCTAATGGAAGTCTGATACCAGAATGATTCAAGTTGCCACTGTCTCTGGATGAATGTTTTTGTGAAGACTTTTTCCTTGCCTTTCCGGCTCTCTCTGCCTGCTCACTTGGGTTTCTGGCTGGCTGACTGGTATTCCTCACCAGGACCCTGTCAGGGTCTAGCTTACCATCTCTGCTTCTGTGTTGGTGCTGCACTGACACCCATTGGTAAACCCCACTCTGCTAACCAGTGAATAATTTCCTCCTGGTTGCATGGCCTTTTGACAGACCACATATGCTTTCTTGGCAGCTATTTTAAAAATCACGCACTCTCCATTTGACTGCCTGCAACCTTCCATCAGCCCCTTGTACTCCACTGCAAGGGTTTTCTCAGGGACCACCCACCAATCCCATTCCTAAGGCTGATCAATAGTTATTTTCTGCGGTATATTCTGTAACTGGGTAGCCGCTCTATCTCCTTTTCCTCTCTTAGCTCTGGGGTGCTGGCAGAACTTTCATAGCTGTGTATTCTGTTAACACTGCACATGAGAAGAAATGGGTGTCTGAAAAGTGACTCAGTCAGTCTCACAAAGGGTCTCCATAGACTGAAGATTCACTCTCAAAACTGGAAAGTTTGGTACTTTTTTTTTTTTTTTACCATACATTGTATGGATGGAGAGGAGAAAGGAAAACCTTCCGTCCATCCTGCCCATTTTTTCCTTCTTAAACTGCCGAGGGCTATTACTAAATATTTGATGGTGTCTAGAGAATATCTTTAGTAGTGGGGAAAATAACTGAAGAGTTTCTCTAAGTAAATGCCTTTCAATTTCTCGTTGTTACTGCCAGTTTAAAAATTGGATTCCATTCTTTTAAGGGTAATGTGACTGCTGTGCAAGCCTTGGTTGG
Source organism: Peromyscus maniculatus bairdii (assembly GCF_049852395.1). Lineage (NCBI taxonomy): Eukaryota > Metazoa > Chordata > Mammalia > Rodentia > Cricetidae > Peromyscus > Peromyscus maniculatus. The sequence continues at coordinate 40,389,396 of NC_134868.1, forward strand.
TGAGAAGGCAGCATGTCCTGAAATATGTGAAAGTTTAGAAATCTAAATGTTTAAGATAACTTTTTTTATATAATCAAAAGCATCAAACTTACACTGTTCAGAGACAAATGCTTTACTATAGTTTATATTCTTTAATTTTCAATCAAATTGTAAAAGGCAAAAAGGGGGCACATTAACTATTAATAAAGACATCATAAAAATGTATTAGTTGTGTATTTTCCTATATCAAGCTGCATGAAGCTTTGAAAACAGTAACTACACACCACACTGTCATTCCATTTTACTGTTGCTATAACTCTTGGGTCCCTCATACTGCCATTCTTCCATCCTAGCAGATTCTGACGTGTGCCCAATTTTGTCAATTAGTTTCTTTCTGACTTCAATGCTTGAGCAGTTCACTCTAGTAAAACCAGGTCTAAGAAAACAGAATCGAAGAGAATCTAAACGTCCTCCAGGGCTGTATTTGGATAAGATATGGATGTTCATGTTATTATAGAGGAACAAATGTAGCAGGCTGCATCACTTCTATTTGTGTTGTAAACATATTAGATAAGAGGACACTCGGGTATACAGGCTTACGAAGATGAGATGACAACGCTTAAGCCATTGCTCATTTGCCTTGTCATCTGAGCTCTAAGTAGGTATGATTATGAATAGTCAACTCTAAGGTCTCCAGTGCTGCGGTAGCAATGTTGGGGGCCAGGGAAATGTCAAAGACACCTGTGGTGATATTTGTAGCTAGAAATTATTAGCATGCTGAAGACATAGTAAGAATAATTACAGTACAAAAACACCCTTGTGCAACAAAAGAGTTCTGTGGAGCAGAATTTGATCAAGGGAAGGTTGTATGGTGGGCATTTGGTCGTGAAAGTATAAATCTGTACCTAATGATGGCTGAGAACCAGGTTTCCAATCTATTACATGTGCCATTTAACCAGACAACATATGCCTGTTATTTTTTTAGCATGAAAAGCAATTGCCATATGTTCAATAGTTATTGAGTTGTAACTAGCAGGTGCGCCTTTGCATAATAATAATGATGACAATAATACCTTCAGCTTCAACTCCCTTTCCATAATAAAGGGTGAAGGGGGTAAGAATGATTACTGGGTATTTGAATTTTGTAAGCAGCTCATCTAGATAATTTATAGCAAAGATCAGTTTCAACAGTTAAGGTTATACTTTATTTTTTCAACATTTAGATAATGAGCTCGGAGTTCCATTTTTCTCCACCTGCATTAACTCAGTGAGATTTCAACTCATATATATGGTTGAATTCCAAAATATTTGAGGTGAGTCCCCAAATTTTTTCAAAAACACTTTTGTATATTATAATGCTCTGAGTTGAAAGGTGGGAGAGAGCCGTTGTTATTTGCTTTCCTTTAGATATCTGAGATTGGGATGGGACTGGGTGACTGTTTCTCCTCTGGGAAAAAAAAAGAAAGTGATTGAATTTTCTCTAGTAGAGCTGTCAGTCTTAGAGATATTAAAATGACTTTATTAATAGTGTGTTATGAATGTATCATTGTCAATATTATTCTTTTGAAAAATAGAGTGTATCCAGAGGTCAAGGGCTAGGAGAAGATACAGATTGCAAAAAATAATGAATGTGTTGTTGAGAGAAGAGTGAAAGCCAGAACTAGTTTTGTTCTAGCATATGGTGACCTCATCATTCCCCTGCTTCATCCTGTAGATGGTGTCCTTATTGAAGGAGATATATGTTAACCTCATTCAGGTAAAGTGTCATGTTGGCACGACATAGCAATTTGTGTAATTAGTGTCAAGTTCTCTTCATAAGGTGACAGGGTGACACCACATGTTACTGTGAAAGAACTTTCCAGAAGTGATTAGTGGCTTACTTAAGTTGTTTAAAAACACAATTTCCTAGATGGGAATTAAATCCTGTTGAAGGACCAGGGCAAGAGGTAAGGGTGGGGAAGGAGAAAAGGGCCATAGAGAATTGTGAGTGGGAGAAATAGAGGAGAAGGAACAGAGGAGGCTGCGGATGAGAAGAGGAGGAGAACAAGAAGAGCTTCCTCTAATCCGTTCAGGGAAACTTACTTTGCATATTCCTATGAACCCTCCTGCCTGATGAAATGCTGTCTTCCGTGCGTGGACACAGAGGGAGGAGCAGCAAGATGGAGGCTTAGGATACCTAGCTTTATGAGAAGCATGATACAGACAAAACCTTTCTGCCCAAATCATTTTTTTTTTTTTTTCAGTAGATGCAGACCCATGATGAACTCTGTCATTCCATGATCAGGACTTCATCTTCATCTGCTATTGATCTTTGATCATTTCCAGTGATTAGATTTATCTTCAAGGTATTTTTGAAGAACAGGATTGACAGTTCACCTTGCTGTCTGAATAAGGAGCCAGGCACCTTTATTGTTCCATGAGGATGGGAGACAGGTTGGCACAGCCTCATCGGGCTTGACAATTCCAATCTAAGTAGAAATCATGTAATCACCCATTGCATGTCCCAGTGTAGCCTTCTTGGGTTTGGGATGTAAATAGCCTTGAGGGTCTGCTTAGAAGAAAAAAAAAGGCTGGGAAATGTTAATTTCTTAAAATACATTTTTTTTCAAAGTCTAATGTACTTGCAACAGGTAGTGTTTCACTTATGTTGTGGAGTACTGTTGGGAGACAGGGGCAAGGAAATGGTTTTGCATTTATTTATATAAATAATTTGTATTGAACCAAGAAAAAAACCACCCCATCTTTCCTTCAAATTCAATGTACTTCTAAAACTCAGTTTTGATAATTATGATAAAAAGGGAAGACGTGAGAATATCCAGTCTGATAGACTGATAGATAATCATGTTGTGTTCAACTAACACTGTGTTCTGATGGAATATCTAACATTTATCTTCTTTCTTTTGATATTTGTACTTTTTATTGCAAACAATTTGCTGTGAGACAAAACATTATTGGTTTTCAACTCAAATTGATTTAGGCGACTAGATGGTATACCTAAACACATGTTTTAGCCTAAACCGTAACTTATTTTAATGACTTCCTCGTGTAATTTGGTTTTGGAAATTGATCTGCCCTTTAAAAATAATATCAGCATTTGAAGTAATGTCACTTGCTTTTTGTTTCTGTCCTACCCACATCTTCTTCAGAGAATGTCTTCAAACATGTCACTTTTATAAAATGCAAGAACTGCTGTGCATTGTCTAGAATCAGGAACCCATGCAACAAGAACACGAACATGGCTTGGGAAAGAGGCTGAACACAAAGATGCCACTAAAAGCCAATATTGTCACTTTGATTTGGAGGCTCTGTGAGGAGCTGGGTACCATCTTTGGGCACGGTCAGCCTCCTGAGGCATGTAGACTATAGACATATAGACAACATTTCATGTTGTCTCAGTTGCTTCTTCTTCTGAAATATCTGCTTGCTTCTCTCTTCTCGGGCCGTGGGTATCAGTTCCAATCATGGGCAGGAAGCTAAAGAAAGGGTTTGCAGGGCTTCCACATAGGTGTCCGGAGGAGGTTGGCTTCTTCCATCCTCTCATTGGTTTTAGTTCTTAGGATATGATGATAAGGTCATCACTGCTCAGTGTTGCTGGCACATGAAAACCACTGAAAAGAGGAGATAGAAAGGGCTCATCATAGCACTCAGTGTTGCCAGTATATAAAACAACAGCAATGATCCTGAAATAGATGCCCAATTAATAAACTGAAATAGACATATTTATTGGTTTCCCATTTTCTTTTGGGGGATATTGTAAACATGGAATGTCCACACTCTTTAGTATTAATGTTGAGATACTGAAAGTAGCTGTCTCCACCTCAAATGTTTATCTATAAAATGGGACCAATGTTCCATCAAACTTCTCTGAAAGCTATGGTGCAATTTACTGGGGTATGAGGATAATTATTACAATCATTTGAAACTCTTTTTTTTTAAATGTCACTTGATCCGACATAATTATCTGGTAGTGCACCTTCAAGCATCCCAGTATATGTGTTCTGGTCTTAAGGGAACAGTTTTTTTCTTCTGCAGGTGTGTCTCACATTTATAAGGGTGATAAGAAAGTTGAGAGCCAAGAGGGGCCATTATATCCTGCATGGTGACTCACTTATATCTAGAGATGCGCATTCACTGACCTTCCTTGAACAATACTTTCTTATTTTACTGTCTTTCCCCGAACCAGTGCCAGAAAGCTGTACCTCTTTCTTCATGTTTTTACCTGATTAACCCAAATTTCAAGTCTGATATCAGATCTTCTGGAAGGCCTCTAGACAGGCCCCTCTCCATTCTTCTCCTCCAGGACAACATAGGTATTATGCTGGGGCCTTTCTCTTGGTTCATGGATATGTTTGTGCATGTATCAGAGGAACAGCAATGGAATAAACATCTCTGAGTTTGCAATTGGAGTCTCAATATCTGGAATGTGAGATCTTTATGTATTATTGCTTTAGGTGGTGGCATAAACCTGGGAGAATGAAGCCTAAAAATGAGGTAGATTAAAGTCTAATGCAATGGCCACTTTATTAAGGGCATCAGACACTTTATAGTCTGAGGGAATTCTGAGGGTTAAGCAAGGTCATGAACCGCAGTCACATGAGTTTAGACTATATACAGTCATGAAGACAACCTCTGCTTTGAAACATCGTCTGAATAATAATAGTAGAAGATGGGTAAACTGAAGTAAACCCACTACTATTTACTGTACATGGGAGGGGCTGGAAGCACATTCCAAGAACAAACCATGTTGTGGAGGAACAGAAGTTGCAAGACTTTTGCCTTGTTTACATAGAGTTTTCTTACAAGCTCTCGGAACCCACAGCTTCATTCACGGACCATGCTCCGACATTTATGTTTCCATGTCTTCTTTTTCTTTTCTTCTATCTTCAGCCTTTTAAAAAATATTTTAAATTAAAAATATAATTACGTTATTCCCCCTTTCCTCCATCTAACCCCTCCTGTGTTAGCCCCTTCCTGTCTCTTAAATTTATGTCCACTTATTCTTTGTTACTGATATATATATATATATATATATATATGTTTATATATACATATCTGAATATGTATAAATGCATAAGTGTATAAATACCGACTGCTGAGTTGGTTCAGTGCTATTTGTGTGTATAGGATTTCAGGGCTAGAAATTCAATTACGGGCTAATCCCTGGGAAAACTAATACTCTCTGTGTCAGCAGTCCTTAGTTGACTATTGTTCTTTGGAGATGAGATCCTGTGAAATTTCTCCTTCTATGTTAGCATGTCTACTGGTTTGTCACTATTCAAGTCTTATTCAGGCATCTATATTGTTGTGACATCATAGTGTAATGCCCCCGTCATTTCTAGGAGACACAATCTCACAGCAGACTTCCTGGTGCTCTGGCTCTTACAACCTTTTCAACTCCTCTTCCTTGATGTTTCCTGAACCTTCTGTGTAAGAGTTATGTTGTAGACGTATCCATTGGGCATTGGCATATTGATGACTTGAGAAGTATCAAGAACGGACAAACTAACTGGGAGGTACTTTCTGAAAAGAGATCTTGGTACCCCAGAGAGAAGAAAACACTAAAAATATCTCTCTTGTAGCCGGGCGGTGGTGGCGCACGCCTTTAATCCCAGCACTCGGGAGGCAGAGCCAGGCGGATCTCTGTGAGTTCGAGGCCAGCCTGGGCTACCAAGTGAGCTCCAGGAAAGGCGCAAAGCTACACAGAGAAACCCTGTCTCGAAAAACCAAAAAAAAAAAAAAAAAAAAAAAAAAAAATCTCTCTCTTGTTCTTCTTTTCAGTGTTACGTTTATTTTGTTCTAGTCATGAAAGCTTTGCTCTACATTAAAATCTTGTATACATTACCTTAGATTTTCTAATTCCCAGACAACAGGAGAATAAGCTAATGGTGCTACCTTCCTGACACTAAGGACTGTTCAATTTGTAAGAGCCCAGTTGCTTTCACATCTCTTTCTGATCTTCAGAAGCCTGTTACATAGTCCATTGTGGATTCAGCCACCAGGCACATAGATGCTATCATTGCAAAGACCATCAGGAGACCACAGAAGTGCTGTGGACAAATAAACAGATGGCCATTGTTGACCCTGAAAGCCAGTGTCTCTTTCTTGAAGAGAAGGTAAAGTATGTCCTTTCTAGGCAGATCTGATATGAAGCAAGTGCTTCTCATCCATTCTAAAGCAGTGGTTCCAACATTCCTGATGCGGCAACCCTTTTATACAATACATACAGTTAGTCCCTTCTGTTGTGGTGACCCCCAACCAGGAAACTATTTTATTGCCACTTCATAGCTCTGATTTTGCTACTGTTATGAATCATAATGTAAATATCTGATGCAGGATGTCTGATATGTGACCCCTGTGAAACTACTCCCCTCAGAGGGGTCTTGACCCACAGGTTGAGAACCCATGTTCTAAATTGAGCCTCCTAGGAAGATCCATTGGGTCACAACAACCTCACCTATAAGGGGTGAAGAATTTATAATCGTTATGGAACTGGGAAAAAAAGACTTATTTAACTGAGTAGCAACTAAACAATATTGTTAGCTAGATACATATCTCAGAGGAAGAAATTTACTAATGAACTTTTATATTCTGATGTCCCACATGGAAGAGTCAAACTTTCTATCTGGTTCCATGTTGTTCAGGAAAAGATGCCTGCTGACTTTTTTTTTTTTTCCTCCCAATAGCAATCTCCTTCTTAGGCTCATTTGCAGTTACCCAGTAGCTATTGTAAATAACTTATTTTCAGAACCATGCTCTCCATATCTCCATGGAAGCTATGAGCCTATATCCTCCGTTACCATCCTGATAGCAGGTGAAAGTGTGTGTGTGTGTGTGTGTGTGTGTGTGTGTGTGTGTTAGTATAAAAGCATTTCCCACTTGGGGACTATGTAAGCTTGGTGTTAATTACAATTGAGCAATAAAGAAGTTGTGTGCTTAAATTTGGGTGGCAAGAGACTGGCAGGACTGGAAACAGAAAATAGGACTTTAAGATTTTTTTTTTTTTTGTAGTGGGCAGAGAGAGGAAGTGCTGGAGTGATGACTCAGCAGTTAAGAGCACTTACTGATCTTGCAGAGTTGCAGAGCATTCAAGTTTGGTTCCCAGCACACACACATCTGGTCCACTGTAACTCTAGCTCCGGGGGAATCTGCTGCCCTCTGTTGGCCTTTGTGGGTACCAACAATCACATGGCACACATACAAACAAGCTGGCAAACACGTACACATAGAATAAAAGTAGTAAATACTTTTAAGAACTAATCTTCTTCTCCTCTATGTTTGAAAATGAGAGGAGTACAATTTGTGGGTTGTTAAGTTAATATTTTGGGCAAGAAAAAGAAGGAATACTAAGGACTGATTAGAATCCCTGGGGCTCTTCATTTCCTCTTATTATAGTAAAGCATGATAGTTCCCTCATAATATGCTGCAAATACCAGTTGATTAGAGTCTGTCTATTGTCTGAACACAGGGTGATTTCTTGAAGTGTGTTAATACAGTTCCATTTGCAAGCAAGAGTTAAAGAGATAGCATTCTTCTTGCCTGTAGATGGGAAGAAACATCATAAATGCATGGAAAGGTGGCTTTTAAAATGTTCCATTTTCCATTTTTAAAGTGAGGTGATCTTTTCAAAGTATAGGATAAGTGAATTTTTATGTTTCATTTTTAGTCATTGAATTGCCTACAAAATGCACTTCAGAAGGACCTCGTTCCTCCTGGAAGTTAGGAAAACAATCGTTCAATCTCACAGTCACTTTGAGATTATTATTATTATTAAGTTTAACAGTTTGGAATGTCACATTTTAGATGGCTGGTTTAACTTGTTTGGCTGACATTTAAATTCAGCCTTTCACCTCTTCCTTTCCCTTCATCTTTGGGAACAAGCACAAAAAACACCTTTGCTTAATAGCAGAGAGGCTTCCTGCTTTGCTTCTTTGCTGGCAACTCAGAATTGCCTGGGGCGGGGAGATTGCTGCCTTTCTGACTGTGGGAAGCCACAAAATTGAAAACATACCATGGAGCATCTGTGTCTCTCTCCTGTTAACCTTGGGAAAGGTAACAGGAAATAGGTTTAAGGGCTTCGCCTGACAAGTGACTTCCTTGATTTATGTATTTCTATTTGTTTTCATTTTTTTTTCTTTCAAAATAACAGATTGCTCTTCTGAAATCTTTGATGGATTTGTATCACTCTAGTTTCAATCTTAGTTATTTCTGTATATAGGTGGTCTAATTTGCATATTTATACTCATATATACTTGTATCCCTTTTTGGTGGGAACCTCCAGCTTGCCCCTACATGAACCCAAAAGCCCCATTCCTTTCTTCAAAACCCACCTTTTTTAGAGAATCCCCAGCAAAGAAAAGGCACCAAAATGCCCAGTTCGACATTCCTGGCCACTGTTGCAACTTCCTCCCCCGTTGGTGGCTGCCAGCAGGCTAAGTCCCCACCTAAGCATTCTAGCTTTTGACTGACTTGGGCAGTGGCAGTGGCATCATCAACTCTCCCTTGCCTACAGCTATATAATCTCCCTGTTCTAGTTCCAGGACGTGACTTCTCTGGTCTTAATCTCTGGCATGGGAGAACTCACTCTGGAGGGAGTTGCTTTACTCAAATGAATCTGTTCTTTTATTTTTCAGTTCTGCTTGATCTGGCTTACTACGTCAGCAGGGAAACCTATTGTTGGGGTACAGAAAAACCTATTATTCCCATAAAGCCTTAGGATACAGGATGGCCCCTTGCGCATGATTACTTTGTATATTTGAGGGGGTGGGGAGTAAAAACTAAAGGCCCCAATTTAGATTCCTTGATTCGAAGGGAAATGTTCCGATACCGCCAAGTATTAGAATGTGGCCTCTGATTTCCTACTTGCATGGCATGTGTGCACTAGGGGTAAAGCATAGGCTACCCATCACTGTCACCTTTTTCTTCACATTAGGACTTTGTCCTAAGTGATCCTTGGATGAGGTAAAATTTAGTTTACTACTTCATGATCTTTTGTGTGAGAAAGGACTGCTCTACATTAAACTCCTCCTGCATGTATATTTTTCAGAGATCGTTTATGCTCTGTTAAATTTGAACTTTAATTTAGTACCTAGGGTATATATAGTGGAATCACCTATGGTGTGCCCCAAGTTTGAAGCATTTATCTAAAAGCTAAAGCCTTCCATAAATGATGGAATTATTAAAGAGTGACATCTAATCCCATCAGGGCAATGATCTTTCACAATGCCTGAACTTGGATTCACTGTACCTAATAAAACCTCTAAGTGAAGGTCATTGTCTGAGTATCCCTTGTAAGCTATCATGCAATCCACAAAAAATACCAAGAGAGCTTTAGTAACAAAGAAAGGTGGCAAGGTAACTTAAAATCTTATGAAATCTTTTGTCCAGAGTTGAAAGGAAGAAAAGTTTTAGATTTTTCTACAAAATTTTAGGAAGAAGCATGGGATTACATTATAGTAGTTACTTTCTCTGGTGGGTTTCAGTGGGGGGCGGGCATAAAAAGAGTACATTTAAGAAAGAAAAAAAATTAAAGACTTTGCAGAGGCAAGATATGAGGATACAGGGCTGGGAAGACCATACTAAAATGAAAATAGAATTTAGTCAGATGGCAAATGGGGTCTAATTATACTTGGGGACAGGTTAAAGTAATCAGAAGGGAAAGAGCCCAATTATGAAATGGGCTCGATAATGTGGATGGCCCAATAAAGTACAAAAATAGGAAGATAAAAATAGAATGCTTTATATAAATTTCAGAGCAGTTTAGAATGAGTATTCTGATCAATCTTAGATGGAAACATATAAAAATGAAGTTAATGAGGTAGACTGGTTTCGAAGGAAAGTGAAAGACTCATTTTGTATAATGAATGCAGACACACCAGCTCCCTTCTCTCATGTTCACCACTTTATAAGTGTTTCTGGGTTATAGGGCAATAATTATTGAGGGAGAAGTTTATCAAAATGAAGCCAAAATAAAATTAATCACGCCGTATTGGTCAAATCATTGCTTAAAAATAATTCTCTGAGTCATCTGAAAGTAAGGATTAAGAGTAGGATAATTTAGCAGAGGTAGTCCGAGTTGAGGGATGAATTCACCAAAAGCCCGATGGTGGGTTATTGGTCTTGGTTTTACCAAGAATTACAGCTATACGTGCAGAAGCTCTCAGCCTGATGCTGCAGCGTTGTGCCTGTGTTGCTGGTTATTCCCATGAGTCTTAGGTGTTGCAGAATGCTGATAGGAATCCTGAAAATAAGACAACAGTTCCCTCTGACTGACAGCTTGAGAAAGACCAATAGACAGGAGTATTCATTCCTTTGGCACTGAAGATTGTTCTACCTTCTTCCTATGTTCCCAAATCCATACCTCTATTTTATTTCGGAAAGAAAGGTAGACATAAGCATTTTCCAGGAGGCTGTGTGACAGGAGAGAGGAGTTGAACTCAACCTCAGCTTATGGTTGGTTTGTCCTGAAGGCCAGTGTTCTGCCACCCTCCATTTCCCAGGTGAAATACCTCTGCTAAGCAGAGCTCTGCATGACACTGTCTTTACTCAGGGCTCCCAGACTTCAAGATTCTCATCACCAGAGAGGTTGTCACTCCAGCATGGGACATCTTCCCTAAAGGGCAAGAAGAGTGTCCAGAGACTCTTAGCATAGCACATGTCATCTGATCCTAAGATTTTCATTCAGAAACTGTGGTCCTTATTTAGAAATCAAAACCAAATAACTTACCAAAAAAAAAAAACCAGGAAAATAATTTTCTTTCTACATACATTTTCTCCTTTAAATGGGACACCTCGTGCAGCCTTGAGGCAGGGGGAAGGTCTTGGGATTGCCTCTACTGGATGTGCCTCCCTATTTCCATAGGCATTTACCTTGCTTTCTTGTGGGGGGAAGATGGGGCTTGGGTTGGGAGGGGAAGATTGGGGGGTGGGAAGAGAAAAGAGGAGGATCTTTGGTGTGTAAAATGATTGAAAAAAATTTCTTAATAAAAAAAATCAAAGTCAATTTAACACAACTTTATTAACTAATAAATATGGTGATTGATATCCTTTTGGATGAAAAATGAGTTGGCAATCATTGTCAGGAATTTGACAAGATCTTTAGAGAAAGAGAGATCTATGAATTCTAACAACAGTGTTGCTTTGTTACTGTGGTCCTGTGTAGCACAGCAGGACCCCAGGCAGCATTGCTCAGCAAATGCCGCTGGGTTTCACATCATTACTGAAGCATCTTCAATACGCATCTGTCATGGTACAATGTCCAAACTGTAGGTGCTCCTTCAGGAGCTCTGAGCATTTACACGTCTGGAAATTCTTAGGATGCAGTGGAGATGGGGAAAGAGCCCGTGAATTGCATGTCTGTTGCTTTCCATCACCAGGAACTAGATGAATGGGAAATTCATTCACAAGGTTCATTATGCACTTTTCTGTGTAAAAAGGGCCTGTTTCCCACAACCCTTCCAGTTTTGTTCTTATACCATTTTCTCTCGCAGACTGAAATACCTTCACTCTTATTTCAGCTACGTCAGACACATTCATGAAACTTCACTCCTGTGGAAGTCTTGCCCTTACTTCCTTATGGCAGTCTTGTTTCAAAACCAGGTTTAGAATAGATGAGAGTCTTTTTTTTTATGTTTCAGACATTTTCCTTGTGACAGCTGTATGTTTTTTAGCATTTCTCAGAGAAAATATAAGAAACTGTTTCCTCCTCTATTTGGTGACAAACCATGAGACACAAAGTGAAAAACCTAGAAGGTTCTCTAGAAGCTATGTTTTATCTGCAATTGAAAACTCAGCTACTAAAAACCAGCTACTAAGAGCAGCTGAAGGTAGTGAGGAACAGAACAGGTAGCTTATTTCCATTCAGCCTTTTGGGATAATATAAGGCTGAAATATTGAAACAAGAGTGCAGTGTTTGACATGGTAGCAACTAATCAATATCAGAGCACTTTGAAAACCGTACTGTGAACCCTTGGGAGTTAATAGCAAAGGGAAGCTAGCTCTCTTCCTGGTTCCACAATAACAAGTAGTCAGCACCCCCAAAATCTCTTCCGCCAAATATTCAAGCAATGTCATTCATTATATTGTAGGCCAAAAGAGTTCTTTGAGATTTTTCTCTGTTTTTAGGGAAAGACATTTGGTTGTATAACATTTTATGCATCAGGATCAAAAGTTAATTCAGCAATAATAGTTTAAAATTACAATTATTTTAATTTTTGCACCAGAAATGTAAGGTTTCAGAAGCATCTTATACTATGTTAAACCCTGGCAAAAGGTGTGGCTGTAGTTCACCTCACTCGCTATAACTATTTAGAAAAAGCAAAGAGGAAAGGAGCCACATGCAGACCTGGGTAAAGCTGTCTTTCTGCATTTACAAAGACAGTAAGAAAAATGGGCTAAAAAAGCAACAGGGAATTTATCTTCTGGCATGTGACTGTAAAATCAGCTAACCAGAAGGCAGAACCAGGATTGCAAACCAGGATCTGCTTGAGTGCTAGAGTGAGTCTGTCCTCAAAATTTAAAACAAAACAAAACACAAAAGTACCGGTTTTGGGTGAAGCTCAGTGGCAGAGCCCTTGCTTAGCATGAGTGACCTCCTGAGTCCAACCTCTAGTACCATGAAATAAAAGAAAAAGAAAAGTCAAGGAAAACTGCCAGTGCTAGGCTTCTTTTTGTGAAATGGTTCTAAACATCCACAGGAGACCAGCGTGTCCTCACACATCCCATCACTCCAGGCTTCTTAGCAGAGAATCCAGAAAACAGCCCAGCGTTTGTAAAGCTGTCACAGGAAGCTGGCTGCTGCACAGAGGGGTTGCTGTGTTTTGAAATATACCCAAAGTGACAGACTATAGCAGGTCCTGGAATGGATCTGTGGTCTGTGTTTGTGAAAACGGTTGCTTCCTTCTGAACTTCAATGCTTATGAAGTACCTCGTTGGAAGGTACATCCTTTTCCTGTCCCTTTGTTTGGCCCCATGCTCCTTGATTCATCACTTAGTATGTGATTTCCTACTGGAGTCCTTGATCAATATGCACAGCCGTTTTCATTACATGAGGAAGCTAAAAGGGCCCTTGGCTGGTCATCCAGTTTAATTGAATCATGCCCGTGTTTTTGGCACAGTTTTCATTTTATGAATGAAAGGCAAAACTTCCCATGATGTTTTGCATCTCTACAAATGCAAGGTGAGCAAACATGTCCTTAGGGTGTATTCCAGGGATGTGACTTGGGCATTTGTTTAACAGTGGCACACAGTAAAGGCGTCTTAATGGTTGACTTTCATGGTCTTTTGCATGTGATGCTGAAAGGTAAGGAAATTATATTCTAGCTGCTGACTTTTGAGAACTAAAGTTTGAGCCCTTCCATTTGAGAGCACACATGCCTTTACTGGCTTTAGTAGAGTGTCTCTCAGGTTTCAACATACAAGCGACTAGTTGGAACACAAAATTGTGGAGCCCTTTGTTGACAACCTGGTGCCACTCTGAAATGTAGATCTTACACATTTTCTGCTTCTTTCAAATTAGCATCACCCTTCTAGATCATCACTAAGAAAATAACAACCAGCAGAAAGCAGATACAGAGGTGAGAGCATGCTCCAGAATTCTCATTTTCATGGTTCCCTGGGATTTTTTTCCAGGAAATGAAAGAACTTGGCCTGTAGCCATGTATGCGATACCCTTGGGGAGTGAAGTAGAGTTGGCATCAGTTCCTTTCACCTTTCAAGAGCCTAGGGTAAAAGGATAACTCTTTTATCTGGGAGTATAGATTTTGGGGAAGATTTGTGCTACCTCTCAACATACATTGATAGAATAGATCAAGAATGCTTAGGCCTGGGTAGCTAGATTCCTAGAACCAAGTTCACTCATATTTTTTTTTTCAGAGTTTCTTTCTCTAGAATGAAGAGAAAGTCTTAATTGTCAAGGTAATTAAGAAATGAAAACTCTTCTTGATTAATTATTGTGATATAAACAAGAAATAGAGGTCATTGCTGACTCTGAGACCATGTGGGAGTGATGTAGAAATGCCTTCTGCAGGTTCTCTGCACATGCTGGTTCTGGAATCTCACAGCAGACTCTAGACACCCAAAGGATAGAGCAGAGTCAGGTGCTGATGTGAACTGATTTCTGGGAGAACTTCTGGTTCTTCTTAAGAAATCTGAGAAATGACTGTTTTAGTCATTCTCCCTTTTCTAGAGTTTTAATGTAGGGATACATCACATATGTAAACAAGGAAATCTCCTGAAGAACTGGAGATAGCTATGTATTTCTCAATACAAATTTCTTAGAAGAAACTTTTAGGATTTTAGGAGAAACATGGATATTCAGGTAAAGTAGAGACATACTTTGTTTTGTGTTCTGTGTCTGTTACTAATGGACTTAGGGAATGGATTCAGTCATTGCAGAAATAGAGGTAGACTTTTTGGTCACTTTGTCCTAAATAAAGCTGCCCAAACTCAAACCTGGAGGTAAAGGGTAATTGATTATAGAAGCATCTAGAACTTGCACCAATTAAAAATAGTTTCTTCATATGTTATGTTGAATAATTTCTCCAAAAAAATAAATCTATTTTTAAGGGCCAAGAGATTATAGAAAATTGAGTCTAAGCTAGGATTTGACTCACAGTCACTGTTTACGATTGCTAAGGTTGCACAGTATTTCTATTCATTTAAACTTATCAAGGTGATAATAATAGCTACCTACCAGGTTGGGAATATTGAAGGAAATGACCATTTGGGTTGGCAGTTGGAAACTGTTCCTAAAGCCTTTGTTCAATTAAGGAACAGCAATATGTTCTAATTTGATAGTTTATGTACTTTTGCATCTTTGATTATTTCATTTAGAATATTCAGTATTTTACATGTAATAGTGAGCACAAATTAACTGGCTAAAATAGAGAAAATTTATGTGACTGGTAGAGTAAATATAGGTGATATACCTAACCTTTATAGTTATGGATTAAAACAGTGAGTCTGGCCAGTTTTAAAAGTATTCAAGAGCTAGACATTTTAAAACACTTTTCATATGGTTTTGGTTTATTATTTCAAGTGTAAAAGTAGCTCTTTTCCTTTCAACATTATCCACTTCATAATTCACTTCTGCCTGTGTACTTCTACTCTTTTTTTTGTTGTTGGTATTTATTTTTATTTTTCAAGATTATATTGTAATTACAGCATTTCTCCATTCTTTTTCTTCCTTTCAAACACACTCCTGCTCTCCCTCAAATTTATGGCCTCTTTATGGCCTCCTTTTCCATCAGTTTTCTCTTACGTATATGTTATTGTATATACATATGTGTTCTTAAATATAACCTATTGAAGAGTCCATATAATGTTACTTGTATGTGTGCTTTCAGGGCCGACTACTTGATATTGGACAACTAATTGGTGTGTTCTTCCCTGGAGAGGACCATCTCTACCATTCCCAGCTTTCCCCCATAGCTAAGCATGTTCGTTGGTGTCTTTCTTTAGCTCACTTTTGGACAGTCATGTTGGTGAGAGTTTATGCTATAGCTTCTGATGTTACTAGGAGACACAATTTCACAGCTGACTCCTTGATCATCTGACTCCTACAAAATCTGTCTATACACACTTTCCTTCTTTCTTTCTTACTTTCTTTCTTTCTTTTTCTTTCTTTCTTTCTTTCTTTCTTTCTTTCTTTCTTTCTTTCTTTCTTTCTTTCTTTCTTTCTTTCTTTCTTTCTTTCTTCCTTCCTTCCTTCCTTCCTTCCTTCCTTCCTTCCTTCCTTCCTTCCTTCCTTTCTTTTGCTTATTATTAACATAAATTTATTTATTTTACATCTTGAACCCAGTTTCCCCTCCCTCCTCTCCTCCCATCCCTTCCTCTGTTCTTACCCTCCAATCCATTCCTCCATTTCTGTTTAGGGAAGGGCAAGTCTCCCATGGATATCAAGCCCTATCAAGTTGCAGTAAGACTAAGCTCCCCCCCCCCCATGCATTAAGACTGGACAAGGTGACCTAGTATGAGGAGAAAGGTCCCAAAAGCCAGTAAAAAAAGGTCACAGACAGCCCCTGTTCCCACTGTCAGGAATTCCACAAGAGGATCAAGATATACAACTGTAGCATATATGCAAAGGGCCTAGGTCAGTCCCATGCAGGCTTCCTGTCTGTGAACCCCTATGAGCCCAGATTAATTGATTGTGTGAGTTTTCTAGTGGTGTTCTTAACCCCTCTAGCTCCTACAATCCTTTCTCCCCCTCTACTGCAGGATTCTCTGAGCTCTGCCTAATGTTTGGCTCTGGGTCTGCCTCTGTTTCCATCAGTTGCTGGATGAAGCCTCTCTGGTGACCACTGGGCTAGGCGCCAATCTATGTGTATAGCAGAATATTGTCAGGCATCACTACTTTGGTGCTTGTTTTTCCTCCAATCATGTTTAGTTCTATCCTAGGTCTGTCTCTGGGTCATCCAGCCTGTGCGTCCAGGTGCTCCAGGTAGTGTCATGTATGGGCTTACTCTCCTGGGAAGAGTTTAGACTAGACTAGTCATTGGTTGGCCACTCCCTCTATGTCCAGACCAACCTTACCCCAGCACATCCCATAGGCAGGACAGACTGTCGGTGAAGGATTTGCGGCTGGGTTGAGAACCAGCTGAAACTGAGCATTTTATACTTCTTTCCAAGATATTGACATTGTTGCATTTAAAATGGTTTGGGGAAGGTCAAGACTGAACTAAAGAATGGCTGAAGCTGACTCAAGAGACTCTCCATATACCAGATGTGGTGGCGTGCTTCAGTCTCAGCACTCAGGAGACTGAGAAATTGGGTTTGTGAGTTAAGGCCAGTCTGGGTTACATTGTGAGTTTCAGGTGAGCTTTGGCTATAGAGTGAGACTCTGTCCAAACAGAAAATAGAGAAGAGAGAGTGTGTGTGTGTGGGGGGGGAGACAGATGGAAGGGAAGGGTAGGGGAAGGGAAAAAGAATGAGAAAAGAAAGAGAGAGACTATAATTAGCATTAAGACCACAAAGAAAACAAACCTTAACTCCAATACCCTGATGATAAGAACAGCAAATAGGAATATATCCTTAAAATGTGTGCTACTGTCTTTAATTATCTACTTAGGGAATATAAATTGTGGAAAAAGAAGGCATCTGTGAAATGCTGATGGCCTTGTCATGGATGGAAGCAAATAATTTTTATGTAGAAGGCCACTTAAACTCTAATGACACCAGCAGAGCTTTTCACTGATTAATTGTTGAGCATTATAGCAAACAATATATTTTATGACATATTTCTGATCTGGTACAGAAATGCAGTTATATATGCCTCTGGGGTAGGAATAACTTATAAGTCATCTGCTTTAATACATCAACACTTCATTCGTTCATAATATTCTGTATAAAATAGAACACCATACCAATTCTTTTAATATTATGATTATATATATATATGTATATATATATAGCAGAGAAACATAGTATCTATAGTACTATGAATAATAAATATATAAATATACATATATATATGAATTTTTTCATGTAGATACAAATAAGGTGACTAAAATAGGAAACATTATAAGATTGTTGGAGTAAATGTAGGGAATAACCCAAACCCTCTTAGTTATTGCTTTTATATATATAATGTATAATATCCATGTAACTATTGATACTTGATTACTAGTATCATATACTTCATATTGTAGGTAATATGATGAGTACACATAGTATTAGAGATGTTATGTTTAGAATTAAAGACACTACTACTACGAGTATTGTATTTGTGCCCAATATATTAAGCTTTATAGAAAGTTTTACTGCTATATGCCATTCTAAAAGTGTATACTTGTACCTTGTTTTGTAACTTTTTCATACATTTTATGTTATGTAATAAATGCTATCAATTAAAGCTGTGGCTCTCAACAAGGACTGACTCTCATCTGAGGACTTTTACATATGGATAGGAATTTTATTGCCACCGTGATTGGTAAATGAAAGAATGCCAGATGCCCTGTCAATATACTTGAAAATCTTGCTCAGAAAGGAATTACCCTGCTTCTCATAAAATGCTTGAGTGACTCTCTGGATTTGCATGTAAGTGAACAACCTGTTCATAATTGCCTGAGCTGAGATTTAATTTCCTCTTAGTTATAAACCCAAAGTACTGTTTCCAAATTTTAGCATGCTCTGAGCTGTCCAGAAAGAGACTCATAAAAGTTGATTATATTTCACTTTAGTTTGTTAAGAAGTTTTCAGAGATGCCCAGCCTTTAGAGAAGGACATACCCAAAGGCAGCCCTGCCTGTGGTACTTAAGTTACAAATGCCAAGTAGCCCTTCACTTGCAGGCGAGCTGTTTTGTTGCATCACTGACAGTAATCATGGGTACAAGCATCAAGTACTTCATTACATTTTCTAATGTTTCTTACCAATTCTTCAAGTATTGGAATGACTATCTTTATTCCAAATGGACATCCTTTTGTATTACACTTAGGGGATTATTATTGATATTTAATTATATTTAATATACATATTTAATTATGTATATATATGTATACATATACTAGTTATACTCTCTCAATTTTAACTTATAAAAATTAATTTTATTAAAATTTATAGATGATATAACCTACTACAGCTTGTGATAGTGAAAAAAGAATTAATACATAATACTCACAAGTAAGTTTGAGAAGGCTTAGCATAGGCGGCCGGCTCTGTGGGAAGTTGCCACACCTGCTAGCACACTTAGAACTTTGGGATACTATGACAATGACCTGAGATTGATGGAGGGATATTACAGCATCCATAGCTGTGAATGCAAGCCTACAGTCAAGGTCTCAATTTACTTCCTTGAGGCCTGTTGTGTTAAGCATCTCCATTTAATGTTATCTATTGTTAAGGCCACTTCCTTCTTGTGAGTAGACCTCTCATGTGGCTACTTCTCCTTCATGGCTAGTTCATAAGCAAGATAGGCATTGCAATCTTATGTAACATAATCATGAATTTGACAGTCTGTCTTTACCGTATTCTAATGCTAATGACAAGTTACTGATTCCAGTCTTAATCAAGGTAAGAAGCTGGTCAAACAAAGCATAGATGGCTACTAAAGTCTTTTTAGCCTTCAAAATCCTTGCTCATTTCATGTGTATTTAATCTAATGGGGTTTTCTGAAGCACTGGGCTATAGTGATGTAGTGAAGGGTCATCCTCATTTCATGTAACTCAGTCTCTTTTATGCAGATTACCAGCTTGTTCCCAGGTCATTCAAATTAGAACCAAGGAAATATATGTAGAGATCAATTGTACAGCTGCCTAAACAAAACCTGAAGAGCTATAATACCGACCAATAGAGCAATAGACTTACTAATATGGAAGGGGGAAATCTCACAGGGCCTCACCCATAGATAGAGAACTGTAGACAACCAAGGAATACTGAGAAAGGGAGAAACAGTCGTTCCCAGGGATAAGTCCCCTAATTGGTTATCCAATACCAGCCCATCAACACTGAACAGACTCAGCAGTGTGTGTGTGTGTGTGTGTGTGTGTGTGTGTGTGTGTGTGTGTGTTTGAGAGAGAGAGAGAGAGGGAGGGAGAGAGAGAGAGAGAGAGAGAGAGAGAGAGAGAGAGAGAGAGAGAGAGAGAGAGAGAGAATATAAAAGAGATTGTGATTTCATAATGGAGCAATGAACAGGATATGCAAGAGGGATGGAGGGAGGAAAAAGAATGAAAAGGATGATGTAATTATATTTCAATTTTCAAAAAAAGAAAATAGAAGAGAGGGAGCATTTTAAGACTTAAATATTATATGTATGCTATAATTGTTTGTTAAGCACCTGTTATGTGTTAGATATTGTTTAAATTTATTAGTTAATTCATGGATAGGTGTGTGTATGAATGTCAGTGTGAATGCAGGTATGTGTGCCACAAACAACTTTTCAGGAGTAGTTTCTCTCCTTTCACACTGTTTTTTTTTTTTAGGCAGGAACTCTCTTTTGACAGTTATTCATACATTTCTGTCAGTTTTCTTGTCTTTGCCTCTCATCTCCCCAGGAATACATACATGTACCACAGCATCCAGATTTTCGTGTGAGTTCTAGGGATCAGATGCACATCATCCATTTGTATTGCAATCACTTTCAACTGCTGTGACATCTCTTAGGCCCCTGGCTATTATTTGAAAGGGAAGGACAGTGATTCCACCCCTGTGAAGCAATTAGTTGACGTCAGGTGTGTTAGAAGCCACAGGGTCTTCTAGTACAATGTATAGAGCAAGTGATGTGTGAAGAGCATGGATTCTGAAATAATGCAGCTGTTGAAAGTATATATCTATTCTGAGATCTTAGCTTACAGTTGTTATTCTCTTTGATCCTTTATTTCTTCAAGTGAATAACAGTGCATGAGATTATTATCCTCGCAGAATTTCTCTGGTGATTTTAAAAGCATCCAGTGCATATAGGTGATCAGTGTTAAATGTCTTGCTCTTTTGTCAAACAGACAGTTATAAATTAGCTATCAAGGGAGACTTTAATATTTAACCTGAGCCACAAAGTTATGCAAAAGTTATAAATACCAAATATTTAACTAATCCCTTGGGACAAAATCTTTTTGGTTATGTGCAGTTCATTTTTATTATTGTGGTTATAAGGTCTCTAAATCATCCTCAGAGCTTCCTGTTTATTATTTTACTATGGCAATCACATCCTAATTGCCCAATTACACAAAAGACTTCGGTGATTCAAAGAAGAATTTTTACTTGACAGCATAAATAATATTCTCTTTGAAAATGTGTGCATGGAAATATAAGTCAATTGACTGGAACATACATACTTATCTCTTTTCAACTTACCTCGTGTTTCCAGACATAATTTATGCTGATTGATAGGGAATGAGGACTAGAGTCTCTCAACCATATAGCAATTTAGAAAATTCATTCATTCATTCATTCATTCATTCATTCATTCATGTAACTAATAAACACTTTAAAGTTTCTATTTCAGGCTTTGAGTATCAAGAAATAATTGAGGATTATGCATGTAGTATTTGACAAATCTAGACAATAGGATTATTTGGAGGAAGTTTATCTGTAGAACAAGCAGAAGAGCCCCACATTTCTTTATTACAAATTCACATGTACAGTTTTTCATGCAATAGAAAGCAGGGGAGAGGGTTACCACATAGCGGAACATTCTCATATTCTGCTCTTCAGGTGGTTGTGAGGTCCCTCGGGCTGTTGCTATTTACTGTACTTGTTGTGTTGAATTCTGTGGTATAAATGAATCCTAGTCTCTACAAGGAAAGACTGAATTAATTTATATGCTTACCATCTTTGACTAAGTAGACTCACTAGAATTTTGAAGTTTCTTGGGCCTGTAATTATTTAACACTTAGAATAAATATGCAGGTGCATTTAATTTGTCTGCACATCTCCTTTGTTATCTTCTGGCTTCCTGATGGGTGTATGTGGTGGTCTCTGTATGTAGCAGTTAGTCACAAAAAGTTTGGCTCTTCCAGTCTTTTTGCTCCCTCTTTCATGATGTTCCCTGAGCCATGGATGCAGGAGCTGTGCTACACATAGATCGACTGTGACTAGGCTCCCCACAATCCATTGACTTTGACTTCGTGTCCAGTTATGATTTCTGTAATTGCTGTAGAGAACATGGTTTTTGTTGGTTGGGGAAGGGTTATAGCTACACTTACCTGTGGATATAAGGATAAGATTTAGTATGTAAGTAAAGAACTATGCTGATCTACAAAATGGTGATAGTAGATTCTCTTCTAAGGTCCATGAACTTACTAGCCCTGGCTGGTTGACTATGTTCCCACTACCAGGTGTGATTCCCTCAAGTCTGCTGTGAGACTTCCTTTCTTCCATATGGCTGCATAAACACTACTTGAACAACGACAGTATTAATAGACACTCTAACATAGAAGTGGGGAGAA
Organism: Peromyscus maniculatus bairdii; assembly: GCF_049852395.1. Taxonomy (NCBI): domain Eukaryota; kingdom Metazoa; phylum Chordata; class Mammalia; order Rodentia; family Cricetidae; genus Peromyscus; species Peromyscus maniculatus. The sequence continues at coordinate 40,411,248 of NC_134868.1, forward strand.
TCACATGGGGTCTTTCTCCTAGACACAAAATAACAGGCAACTAATGACTGTTGGAGAGGGAGAATTAGCTTCTCCTAAGGATGATTCCCCTGATTTGTTCTCCCATATAATGCAGGGCAGCCTTGAAACTATACATACATAAACAACAAAAATGGACTAAGCAGTTTGTATATGTATGTATGTGTGTGTGTTTATGTGTGTATACATATTTAACAACAATAAAGTAAAAGAGGCTATCAATTTGAGAGTAAGGAGGCATGGGAGGTGTTGGAGGGGGAGATATGTGGGGAGCCAGAGGTAGGAAAGAAAAGTGGGAAAGTTGATATAATTATATTCTAATTGAAATGTATTTAAATTAAAAAATATTTAGTTGGTTATTATTTAGATTTTGAAATTGAACAAGCCCCTACCCATTTTTCTCTTAGTATCTGGTACAATTTGCCAGGGTAATAATGTCTTCTTGGTTTCTGTTTCTTTTTAAAACTTATTTGTAATTACATGTGCAAATCTGTGTGGGGGCTTCTACATGTGTGTGCTGGTGCCCATGGAGGCAAGAGGCATTGCTCTGGAGCCGGAGTTTCAGGCTGTGAGCTGTCTGATGGGTGCTGCCAACAGAACCTGGCAAGAACAGTAAGCACTCTTAACTGCTGTCTCTTCAGTCCTGCTTTCTGGTCCTTGGAAACATTAGGAATGCTTTCTTGCAAGTTTTGAGGACATTGTGTTTGCCACTGGTGATTCATATTTTGAAGCCTTATGTAAAATACACTCCAGTGCTTTAATATTCTTTGAACCCTGGAGGTAGTAATATATAATGAAAACTCTAGCTCATAGAAACCATGAAAAGTCTTTTTAGGAAAAAGTGTGGTAGACAGAGTTCTCCCATCGCTCCATCAAAGAGCCCATGGCTGTTTAATCCCTGGTAAGTGAAGCTGATGCCAGAAGGAAGGTACACATGGCCAGGCAGCTGATCCAGAGCCAGGGGTCCTTTTACGTTGTTTTCAGTCACTGACCCCACAAGGTACCTTGCTGCATTTGTCATTTCTCCACCTCCACATATCGTAGCCATTCCCTTATTTCCATCTTCACAGTCTACCCAAACGATATTTGAGCAGTTATCTGTAAAATATAAGTACACATGTGTGAATGGGAAGAACACAACTTAGTTCATATTGAAAGTCAGAGCATGTGGGAATAGCCATATATTTATTCTACAAGTTAGTGGTTGATGACTTGGCATTTAGATCATTTTAATTGCTTATAGACTGACTACAACATTCAATCTGTATTGTGTACCTTTGGAATATGGAAGTTCATGCATTTTTCTTACTTTTTCTATGATCATCAATGATAATGCTATCATTGAAGAAAATAGAAAGGAAAAGTAAGAGCCTAAAGTCTAGTATGGATTAATGTAAGAGAGGGGCTAGACCATAAAGAAGCCAAGGGGGTTTGTGAAGTCATTTCAGAATAACTAGGGCATTGTAAAGTTGCTTCACAATTTAATAATCCAGTGCTTGGGGGATATGGAGATTTTTTCAGTGATCTAATACAAGTTAAATAAGGGACAAATCAAAACAGTTATGTATTGTTCTCTAGAATGTATTGTCAGCTACTGAATTTAATTCTGCCAGCGAATGCAAAGTCACACAGCACAGTTTGATTTTGATAAGGTCCAAGTAAGTGTCAAATCAGAAATGAATATTTCATGCTCTAAATTATGATTTCTAAACAAATGACTTTTAGGTAATTAGCTTTTTAATTTTCTTCCTGATATCTCAAAAGGGATGGCTGAGGGAATAATAGCTCAGTATATTAATAGTTAAAGAACAGAATAAAAGCTGAGATGTCGAGAGAGAAGATCCTGTTTATAAAATATATTTAGATACAGAGGATGTTGTGGTGTGGAAAGCTACTGGTGGAAGAAGATGCTCACTGCCTAATTTTAGCTTCTGGTTGGATTGCTTTTGTTACTGACACATGTGGCTAATAAACTCCTGCTCAGAATTGTATTTGTCTATCCAAATAAAATGTCTATAATTCATTATAAGAGAATAGATGACCTGCATGTGTTCTCCTCCTAAAATGACAATGGTAGTTTTTGATTAGGTGAATGTATGTGTAGGTACAAGATGCAGACAACATTCTGTAACATTAGCATCCATACTTGTGCCAAGCAGCAGAAAAACCAAGAAAAAGACCTGGGAAATGAAGTATTATGTATTTGTTTTGTAATTTAAATGCATTAGAATAAACATATGAATCATATTTCTTTCCTCTTTTGCCTTTAATTTTTCTACCCTACCCCACTCTCTCGGCTTAGCTCCCTATTTCTTTTCATTCTCTCTCATTTCATAAGTTTCCCAGGCTGGCTTTAAAATCTCGGGGTCAAGAAATGTTTTCGCCTCAGCTCTTTAAGTGGCTAGGATTATAAAAGGTCTAGCCTATGGCACCCACATTGTATACAAGTATTTTCTTCATGCCACTGTATTATGTAATTCCTCATTTTTCTCAAATTAGTGAAGTTGTAAAATTGGATTATTTGTTGATATTAAGGGGGGAAATTACACCACACACATAATAAAGTTTGGTGCAAATTGTTCATATATATCAAGAAATATAGTCAGTTAATTGAAAGTAAGAAACTATATACATAAAGTTGCTTTGTTGATAAATACTGTTTTTATTTTTGCTTAGGAAAAGAATAAAAACTGGTAAGGGAATAGGTGAACTACAAGGTGGGTATAATATTATAGTACATTTCCCAATAAAGAATACTAAATGTATCCCTCTATCTGTTTTCCAAATCTAGAGTTAATGGAACAGCTTTTTTAAACTTAAATTCTAATCAGTTGGTGGCTAGCAAAATAATAGTGTGGAAGATTATGGGTTTTTTTCCTCATAGGAAAAACAGATTTTCATTATTAAAGATATGGAAAATATAGGCAATTTAATGAAAGCAAATGACCACTTACAGTGCATTCTGTAGAGGTGATTAGTGTTAATGTTTTAGCATAATTCCTTCTGGCTTAATTGCTTGGGTAATTTTACACAATTGTTTTAGTGTAATGTATGAAAGATGTTAATTCTTTGGGTGATTATGAAATAACTTCAAGTCCACTTTTGGAGAAAAATAAGCAAATTGTCAAAATGATATAAAGATTATTTTAAGTTTCTGGGAAACAGGAACAGTGATTGGCAGCTACTGTGGATAAAAAGGAATATGATCAAGCTTGGTAAAAAGAGGAGGAAACCCAGCTGCAGCTGGAACTTCCTTGGCCTCCTTTGAATGTATTTTATGTAGTCTGCCCTAACTGAAGTCACTTTCTACAGCAAAGCCTTGGATGTATTCGGTGGGGGTGGTACTGATGGGGCACGAACATCTGTTGGAAGCAGGCATCCTTGGCATCAAGGATTTGGATACATGCTGTTGACCATAGGTCTGAGATCTGGAGAGACCTCACCTCAGGCTCTGACTGATCCTTCCAGAAGAGGATTGAGAGTGATAGACACTAATCCCACCTTTGTGTGATTTTTCTTTCTCATGTAGATTCCATGGAGAAATTATGTGGATTAAGTGAATTGCATACCCTCCTCTTGGCTTTGCTGTTCTCCCGAATGTTCTTCTGGAGAATGGCTTCCTCATTTTCCCATCACAGTAATTGCTCAGGATATAAGCATCACTTTTCTCAGGTTTAGATCAGCAAATGTAATCAATAAATAGATCTCTTTCATATTTCCCACATAGTACTGGGAGTCCATTTATTACTTTTATTCAGTTTCCTGTTCCAGAAAAGGCTGAAAATAAGTACCCAGAAGAATGAGATACCAGATGGTTTTCCTGTGATACAATCTAACAGTTCATGAGATAAGATTAGCAATGACAGCCACATATAAGCGAAAAGCAGATTTAACGTAAAATGTTTTAAGGTGTCTTGTTCCGTCCAGAATGAGATGGTGGAAGTTTATAATGTGAATGTATAATATATCAGTCAATTAACATATTAATTGTGTGTGGGAGTTTTGTCTGCATACGTTTGTGCACCACAGGCATGCCTGATGGCCAGAAGAGGGTATCAGATCCTGTGGTATTGGAGATACAAATGGTTGTGAGCCACTGTGGGTGCTGGGACTCAATCCACTTCTTCTAGAAGAGCAGGTAGGCTTTTAGCTGCCCAGATCCAATTGAGATCATTTTTATTTTCAGTTATCATTACTTGAAGCTTATTCCGCAACTTTGTGACACAGATTTAGGGATGTTGTGAATAGTTTTAGAGTGAAAGTCATCCCTATTTTATACTGAAGCCAAGTCAGTGCGTAGCTTGTCGCACAACTAAGAACAGAAAAGATCACTCGCGTGGGTGGTAGTTTGTGAGAGAAAACAAAAGGAGGTACATAGAATGTGGATGAGTCTCAGTAGGATATTCAAAATGATTTTAGTCTTAGAAAATATGTTATCTGAGAAATTATGGACTTGGAGTCATTTTGCCTGAGGAAAAGTGAACATGAGGGTCTTTAGTGAGAGTCAAACAGGAACCGTTGTTAGATGGGGAATACTGACCAGCTGTTCTGAAACTGTACTGGGGATTGAAATAGGTCTTATAGGATTTATATTATTAGAAAGAGAAGAGATGTTCTGGTCATAAGAATTAAATATTATAAAGTTTCAAAAGTAATACCAAATCATTCTCTTAAAATTGGGTTAGTCTTTTGTATATAGATATTTAAGGAAATATGCAAATATTTTGTGTGTATAAAATATTTGTGTATTTTTATATATGCATATTTGTATATGTGCAAACATGTGCTCACTGCCAGGTTAGACTCTTGAGTGCAGCAGCCCTATTAACTCTAAGATTGCATCACCATGGAACCCACTATTAGGTGTCTTCGGATACTGTTCTAGAAGGCTTAAGATTATAGACAGTACTTGGGATACAGGAGAAACTTAGTCACAAGCCTCACACCATGGCAACAGCAAGGTGATACAGTTTAGCAAGATAACTCAGTCTGAGTCTTCTCTGCCTACATTTTGAACCAAGACAGTTTGGACATTTACGCTTTACATTTTCTTTCCTCTGTTGACTCAAAAGCACATCAACCCAGCTATGCGTTTCTCTGAGAGCAGTGATGCATTTCACAGCATTGACAACGGTCCAATTGGCTCTTTGAGGCTTCCGGAGTTCTGAATCGTCTTCTCTTGAATATCCAGGGCATTGTTTTCTTCAGCTTTTCTACTTAAACTGAAAAAAAAAAAGACCAACTACTTTAAAATTTATTGTATGCAAATAAATAAGCCCTCAAGTCTATTTTTGTCTCCACAAAAAGAAAATAATAATAAGCAGCAGTAATCGATAAAAGATGCTTTGGATACAGCTATTAGATGCTCTGGGATCTTCTTGTGGCAGATTTTATTTACCCTCATCATTTATAAATATGTTTTCAGCATAATGCACTTATTCATTTCTGATAATTCCTTTCAGACTTACATGCCCATACCTGCTTTTGATGAAAAGCATCAAAATGAGACTGGGGCATATAAGGGAATCCCAAAGTTCTGTAATTTAAACAAAGACGACTCAGAAGTGTGGACTAATGGAACTGAAGCAGTTGGTTCTATTCTATTCCCATTACCATAAGGCCTCATGACTTGCTGAATAGCTATTATTAAATGATGTAATGAGAAGTTTGATGATGGAAATATTAAGTCTTTTAAAAAACAAGTTATCGCTGAGCGGTGACAGCACACGCCTTTAATCCCAGCACTCGGGAGCCAGAGCCAGGCGGATCTTTGTGAGTTCAAGGCCAGCCTGGTCTACAGAGCAAGATCCAGGACAGGCACCAAAGGCACACAGAGAAACCCTGTCTCAAAAAAAACCAAAAAGAAAAAATAATGGGTTCCATGGTGATACAATCTTAGAGTTCATAGGGCTGCTGCACTCAAGAGTCTAACCTGGCAGACTTTCATTATCATTGAAAGTAATGGGTTTTATTTTAGCATTTTCATGTCTATATGGAAATTACTACTTGTTGTTATTCATCCTTTTCCGTTGTCCTGTCCCGTTAACCTGTCCCCCTCTTGCTGATCACCTTATGTCACCCAGATGGTCCTCTGCTTTCATGTCATACACATCCCATAGCCCTCTTTCCCCCAGGAATTAAAGGTTCTCCTTCAACCCTTCATAGCTTCCTTTCTATTTTTTCTGTCGTATGTATGTGTGTGTGTCCATACATATAGACACTCATGATTATATTTAAACATAGATTATGCATATGAGATAAAATGTTGCCATATTTCTTTCTGAGTATAACTTATTTCTTTTACCATAATCATCTTTAATCTGACTATTTTCCTGCAAATGTCATGATTTCCTTATTCTTTACATATGCATAAAATTCCATTGTGTCTAGGAAGCACATTTTCCAGAGCAGCCTATTTAGAAAGTGGGCAAATGATAGAAGGTGATGGGATTGGCGAAATGACTCAGTGGGTAAGGGTACTTGTCTCCAAGCCTGATGATCTGAGTTTTATCTTGAGGACCCCACGATAGAAGTAGAGAACTGACTATCCTTACCTCAAATTGTGAGTTGCCTCCACACACCTCCCATACACATTCTCAATAAATAAGCGTAATAAAATTAAGTGATATAACTTAGTAGTTTACTAGAGGGGTATCTATAGATGGCAAAAAAAATTACTAAAATGTTGTTCAAAGGGATGAGCTTTTAAGGAAATGGAAATTAAAGTTATAATAACATGTCATTATAAGCCCATTCAAATGGCTAAAATAAAAAAAAAATTGACAAAACAAAATCCTGGCCAAAGGTCTGTGACACTGCATCATTTAGGCATTGTTTTGGGAATTTAAAATATGATGGCCATTCTAGAAAATATTTTGGAAATTTTATAAAAATAATCTATGTGAAATTATGACCACATAACTCATTAATGATCTGCCTAGTCCATATCCCAGAGAAACAGAAAATGTGTTTATACAAAACCTAGTGACTATGATCATAATCATAATAAATTTTCTTTTTCAGTAGCCAAAAAGTAGAAACAGCCCAAATGTTCTCCACTGATTAAATGTTTAAATACAGGATGATATAGCCAATGCATGGAATAGTATTTAGTAATAGAAAGGGACAGATTATTGGCATATGCAGCAGCCAGAATTAACAGATCTCTGCAAAGAGAATTGGGCTGAGTGAGAAAGTTGGAAAGCTCAGTTCCCCCAAACTTATTTAATGCATGATTCTATTTATAGAACATTTCTGAAATAGCAAAAGGAGAGAAATGGCAGAGCCAGTGGTTGCTAGATGAGGTAATGGGTGGTAGGGGAAGGAAGTGGTTGTGACTATAAATATGCCACTGAGGAATGGTTGTGCTGATGGAATTGTCCACACCTGACTGTGTGGATGTCCCTCTCAGGGGTGTATTTCACACTTACATCTTTACATTCCCCTTGGATCAGCTGGGCAAAAGGTACATGGGATCTATGTTATTGCTTATAATTGCCTAGATGAATCTATGTTTCTCTCAAAATGTACAGTTTAATTAAAAATATACCTATTGAATATTCATATTTATGATCTATGTATGATAGATAATTCATATATCTAATATATAATATACATTCATACATAAGAAAATAAAATATCCCAAGAGAAAGGGAAAATTTCTACTTAGAAAATTCATGAACAATTACAAACAAATTTTGAAATATTTTCCTTTATTTAAAAAACAATTTTGACATAACTAGATAATAAACCTATCAGCCACTAAAACTCCCAATTCTTCATTTTTTCCCTTCCTTTTCAGTTCTTATTTGGGGTCTTTTTTGTGACTTCTGAGAAAGAAAGTATATAGATCTAGGCTTCCTTCCCTACTTTAGAGTAAATCCAAATGTCCAAAACTACTTTGTTGTCTACATGTGTGAAATGAGGTGTGAGACCTTTGCAGAAATGTATGGTTGTTTACAGAGAGATGGTTAATGTTACATAAATCAGCTTCTTACTTGAATTACTTGCTAAAGTGAGATGAAGAATAAAATAAAATTGGCCAGGCGGTGGTAGTGCACGCCTTTTATCCCAGTATGTAGAAGGCAGAGGCAGATGGATCTCTGTGAGTTTCAGTTCAGTGTCGTCTACAGAGTAAGTTCCAGGACAGCCAGAGCTGTTACATGGAGAAAACCTATCTCTAAAAACAAAAATAAAAACAAACAAAATGAATAGAATAAAATTAAAATAAAACTTCATTGTTCTCTGTTTTGCTATATATGTTAGTTGTTTATCGGCATCCTGTCTGTAATTTAGATATAGAAGATATTAAAAGTCAAACTTCTAATAAATTTTTCAGCTTATCATAACTTCCCTGGAAAACATAAATATGTGAAAGATATGAGCTTACTTTATTAATGTACATATAGTAAATTTTTGAATTTAACCAAGCTCCTGAATTTTATTTTGGAACTTAAGTATATATAACTTTTCTGGAGGTATTTATTTATATTTGTAGAAATATGCAAAGAAATAGTCATATCTTTGCTGTATAAATGGTGATTGTTTTATATGATCACACAATTGAATTGATTATTTGTATTATAATGTCTCATTTGGTGGAGGATTACTATTTCTAACATAATATACTTCATAAATGCAGTAAGTAAGTACTGTAAGAGAAAAAAAAAGCAAAAGCCATGTTATAAATGTTATAAACAATACACAATACTAAACCACTTATTAGGAAAGAATTATAAAACAAAACAAAACCTTTTTATTTATTTATTTATTGGTTTTTTGAGACAGGGTTTCTCTGTGTAGCTTTGTGCCTCTCCTGGAACTCACTTGGTAGTCCAGGCTGGCCTCGAACTCACAGAGATCCACCTGGCTCTGCCTCCCTAGTGCTGGGATTAAAGGCGTGCGCCGCCGCCGCCGCCGCCGCCGCCGCCACCACCACCCGGTGCAAAACCTTTTTATTACTAAAATAACTTCTCTCATTAAAGAACAAAAGGTCAGCCAGGCGGCCGTGGCACACGCCTTTAATCCCAGCGCTCAAGAGGCAGAACCAGGTGGATCTCTGTGAGTTCGAGGCCAGCCTGGTCTACAGAGCAAGATCCAGGACAGGAACCAAAACTACACAGAAATCCTATCTTGAAAAAACAAACAAACAAGCAAAACAAAACAAAAAACAAAAAACAAAAAAAAACAAAAACAAAACAAAAAACAAAAACAAACAAAAAGCAGGCCGGGCGGTGGTGGCGCACGCCTTTAATCCCAGCACTCGGGAGGCAGAGCCAGGCGGATCTCTGTGAGTTCGAGGCCAGCCTGGGCTACCAAGTGAGTTCCAGGAAAGGTGCAAAGCTACGCAGAGAAACCCTGTCTCGAAAAACCAAAAAAAAAAAAAAAACAAAAAGCAAATCGTTAGTATGAGTCTACAGGGGCTATTTATTATATGGTTTATAGAAATATGCAGAATTATTGGACAACATGTTTAGGAATTAGCACTTCATGTTGTTAATATCATTTATCTTTTTTCCAAACGGGTATATATTATAGTCTGAGTGAAAGTTCATTTCAGTGTTGTCCCATGTACACTACTCTGTGACTGAGCCTCAGTCACAGCAGGAACCTGGAGGCAGGACTTGGAGAAGAGGTGAGGCTCTGGAGGGGTGCTGCTTACTGCCTTGCTTACCATGGCTTGCTCAGCACTCAGGACCTGCCCAGGCATGACTTGAATTTACTGTGGGCATGACCCAGGCTGCCCACAGTAAACTGGGTCCTCCGAAATCAGCCATCAATCAAGTAAGTAAAATAGACCTCAGGCTGGCCCACGGGCCAATCTAGTGAGGGTGTGTTCGCAGTTGAGGTTCCTCTTCCCACATGACTCCAGCTTGTGTCAAGCTGACATCAAAGTGACTTATACAGGCTCTTACTGATATTATTAAACTTGACAGAATGGCAGAACGGTGGCATAATTTCCCCTCTGTTGAAGCAATGCAGAGGAAAGATCTGCAGGAATTATACAGGAGCCTGTAAAAAGACTTTGTTACTGTGTAGCTACTGTTTAGAATATTCTTTCTCTGTTCAACCAGTGGTTTGTTCACAAAAGAATGTGATTGCAACATTGTTAGTAATGGTAAAGTTAAGAGTTGATCAATAGAAAAATGTTCACATTACATCACCACAGAGGGAGTTCTAGTCAGGCATACCATTATATCTCTGAGGTGTTTTGCTTTCATAATATGGAAAAATACTTAAGTATAATGCTCATTGATTAAGCAACAAGCTTACGTTTAAAAGCTGCAAGAAAATATGGTAGCAGAGCTTAATGCTAATTGGTGGATTCCTAGGGCATTTTCATGCTTGTTCTTTGAATATGGCAGATTGGCAACTTTCAGCATACAAACTCTGTAACCAGAAAAACAACAACAACATGGTATTTAAATTTTTCTAAGACGTATGTATGGCATTAGACACATTGATACATCTATGCAGTTAAAATAGGAAAAAAAAAAAAACTTAGCTTTGTCTTTTTCCAAAGTGTTTTGTCACTGCTTGGATTTACCATTATTTACCTCTTAGACCTGAAGTGATAGTAAGCACATTCATGAGGAGGGAAACCCTGGAGATTGTTGTTGCATACCTGTTGTAGCGAGGAGCCTGAGAGATCCTGGTGTTTTGTGCATTCTAGCTGCATTTTCATTCGCATTGATTTCTTTCTTTTTTTTCCTAAGAGTTTTACTGCTAAAGCCAGATCCATGAAGAAGTCCGGGGGTTTGTTACCCACACCTTGGCGGGAGGCAGAATGTCTGCAATTGCTCTTGTTGCTTTGAACTGACTTTGAATCCTGTCCTTTTGGCCTGCACACCTGGCTCTCTGCCATCAGAAAGCAAAAACTCTATCTGTTGGTTTTCAGACGTCACCCTTGGGCTTTGTTGAGGGTGAAATGTTGCCTTAGCGTCTGAAATTAGAAACCGTTTTCTTTCTTTCTTTCTTTCTTTCTTTCTTTCTTTCTTTCTTTCTTTCTTTCTTTCTTTCTTTCTTTCTTTCTTTCTTCCTTCCTTCCTTCCTTCCTTCCTTCCTTCCTTCCTTCCTTTCTTTCTTTTATGCTTGAGTCTTGGTGTAATTCACTAGAAGTCCTTCTGTTATCTGTGGGAAGATATGCAATTAGTCTGCTCCTCATTTATATCCAGGTGCAAAACTCTAATACTTCCACCTTTAGTATAGTACCTCTAATCCTGCCCCTAGTTGTGCTATGCTGTCGTTAACTGAGTTAAGGACAGTCCTTAACTATATCCTTCATGACTTTGAGCCAGAGGCAGCAGGATCTAAGTGTCCTCTTCTCTCCGAGAGGACCTGACCCTTTCTTCCTTCTCTGCCATTCTGTTAGTTTCCTTCTTTGAACTCATAGGCCTACCTACCCTGTGAAGACCTTCTTTGGCATAAAGAAAAAAGTAACTCTTTTCAGAAGTGTTTGCTCTTTGAGCAGTTGAATCCCTCTCTTATGCCTATTTGTTCTCACTCCCTGAAAGCACTGAAAGTTTCATCAGGTTAGCATGGGTGTATTGAAATGTATACACATCTTAAATTCACAATGACTTTGTCAATATCATTTAATCCTCATGCTGATTGGAACACAGTTTTGCCTGTTTTCCATGGGGAGAGGGGCAGGGAACTGATGTTCATGAAGTTAAATGTTTTTCCCTCTGTTGTCCATCAAGATTCACCCTTTTTTTCTACACAAACTGCATGTGTTCACCACATGTGGACATGATGGAAGGAACTTCAGTAGAAGCCATTCTTTGTTTTTTCTTTCATTTTTCTTTATTAAGAAAATTTCTACTCACTCCACATACTATCCACAGATACACCCTCCTCCCTCCTCCCTCCTCCCACTCCCAGCCCTCTTTCCCAAGCCACCCCGCATCCCCACATCCCCCAAATCGAGGTCTCCCATGGGGAGTCAGCAGAGAAGCCATTCCTTTGTGAGTGTACTTCTTAATTTTTATTCATATTTCATGATATATATGTGCCACCAGCTCTATGTCCATGTGAAAGATAAAGGCACCAGGTCCTCTGTAATTCCCCAATCCACCTGACAAAATTAAACCCAAGATGTTGTTGTTGTCCTTTTTTTTTTTAAATGTGAGAATTGGAGATTTCACAACTAAACCTCTGCTCCCAATCCATCCTCTTCTATTATCCTTCACTTTCAGGCACTCTGTATGACCAGCAGGGAATTCTTCTTGGTCCTGTCTAACTTGCTCCCTCCTCAGTTTTCATCCTTTTGCTAAAGACCTGCTTCAAATGTTCTCCTATTTTCAGGTGCCTAGGATCTCTTGGCGAGTTAATGCACAGATCCTTGGGTCCACTTCCTCTTCCTTATGGCTCTGGTGCCACAGTTTAAGAAGCATCATTTTACTAATCCTTTACTTATTCCTCAACACCTCAATTCCCCCACAAGTCCTTGGATAAGTCTTTTTTCCTGACATATTTAATTGATCCTTCTTTGTTTTCATGCTGCTGCCTCCTATAAAAAGCCCCTTTCCTTGTCTTTCTGTGGCGACTGCGTCTTACTTTCTTCCTTGCAAGGGACAAGACTTCTACCTTTTGTAGATCCTCATGGACCAGCACAATGGAAACTCAGGAAGAATTTGAATGGCTAAATAATGCCTGGGGACATTTGTTCAGTTAAAGTTGCTCAAGTGAAGGATGTTCCTTGTTTCTCCGATTGTGTCTATGATAAGTTCTTCTGTGGATAAACTGGAGAGGAAAGTTAACTGCTGTTTGGTAGGTGTAAGATTTTCTATATATACATATATGTATATATAAATGTCCTTTATTTGTATATATTTACATATAGCTTCATACATATTCTTTGTTACATCTTTTGCATATATTCTTTATGTATAACACATATACTTTATATATACTCTATATACATGCATATATTTATATACACACATATATGTATATAAATATATGCACATATGCATATGTATAAGAATATGTATTCCCCATATATATACAGAGGGGGGAAAGAGTCTCAGATAAACTATGGCATTTTTTACATTATCTTCATTGTAAAGATACATAATTTGAAGCTCCAATGGGTTCTTTCATAAATACTTCATGGCTGAACTCAGCACTTTCTTTCTTGGGACTTGATATGATGTCCTGCGTCCCTCTTGTCTTTGTGTCCTTTGTATTCAGGTTCAACCCCTGACTTACTTTCTATATTCCACCTCTGCCTGTGGAGCTGGAGCTGCACACTCTACACTACTGAAGGCATGGCTTCCATGCCTTCACATGCACAGCCTCTCCAAAACACATTTCAGTCTGTTGGGTGGTTTATTTTATCCTTTAGACAATCAGAAGGATGAAGAAGAGACACTTGAAAAATGCCACAATATCCTTTTCATTTTTGGCAAATACCTTCATGCACAGCTGAGGAAAAAAATAGAAGTTATTTTCAAAAGTATTCACAATGGAAAGTTTATTTTTCAATCTTTGTGTTTATGTATTTTACATTAATTCTAATACTTTCTCTATAAATTGTTCTTTTCTTTAATCCCATTTCTCTTGGGAATGCTGGATTTTTCTTAGCACAACTTAGATATCATTGCTGTGATCTGAAAGCTCATCAGTTCTATTAAGTCCTGTTCTCAAGACTATTACCTTTTAAGGAATAGCAGTAGATTCTGGCTTTTAAAAAAGGAGCAGGTTTGAATCTATTTGCAACCATTCACTTTGCTAATAATTCACTAAAAGGAATTTCATATTCCATGTCAACCAATGGATACCTGAAATAATTTAACATTTATAAAGTAACAGGTAGATTTAGTTCTTCCTTGTAGGTGTCAGGTATTTTTATAGTCTGAAATAAACCTACTGGTGCTCAGGGTTCAGCACTTCTCAATCTGTACAACCTAGTTCGCACTGGGAAAGCTAGAGTTTGGATGGTGGACTCTGCTGAGTAACAAGACAACCATGGCTATAATAGAAACAAATAAAATAACTTTCCATACCCTTCACTTTGGTGGTTTGTCTGAGTGCCAACTTAGAGGTTAATTATTCCTTAGACTTAATCTGTGTCCATCCTATGAGTCAGTCTACATTTAGCTATACTCATAAAACAAAGACTTCCAAGCTTAGATTTGAGTTGAAGACAAGGATATAAACAAAGCTTGTCACAATTAAGTGGGTTTTTTTTGTTTTTGTTTTTGTTGTTGTTGGTGGTTTTTCAAGACAAAGTCTCACTGTTAGCCATGGCTGGCCTTGAACTCAGAGATCTGCCTGCCTCTGCCTCCCAAATGCTGGGATTAAAGGGGTATGCCACCAAGCCTGGCATAATTGATTATTTTTTATATAAGTGCTCAACAGAGTTTTACCTAATACTCTGAAAACAAGTGCATTTGTGCTGTCTGTCTGTCATAGCTGTATGCTGTGAATATGTGTTATTCTGATTGGTTGATAAATAAAGCTGTTTGACCAATGGCAAGACAGCTTAGAGGCAGATGGGAAATCCAAACAGGTAGACAGGAAGAGAAAGGAGAGCAGAGAGGATGCTACTAGCCACCACCAGGAGAAGCAAGATGTAAAAGTACCGGAAGCCACAAGCCATGTGGTAAATTATATATTTATAGAAATGGGTTAGTTTAAGATATAAGAGCTAGCTAGTGAGTAGTCTGAGCCATTAGGCCATATCATTTGTAAATAATATAAGCCTCTGCGTATTTGTTTGGGTCTGAGCAGGACACAAAAACCTTCAGCTACACAGTTACTTGAAAAGTATTACCAAAGGGCAAGTGATAAAAAGAAAAAGAATATGAAGGCAATTATGTGAACTGGAGACTGTACTCTTTTTGTTTACTGGCTTTTGAACTTTTCTGAATCTTCATCGTATCCCTGCAGTGGGCTTCAGAAAACAAGTTCAGACTAGGTGTTTCATGTATGTTGTGTATATGCATTCTGTCATAATTTGGCTTTTTCAGATGTGTTGAATTCAAAGTAAATTTGGGATACCAAGTAGGTGACTTGTACATCTAGATATAGTAAGATGTCAATGAGAATGTTTGATGTCAAAGATAGATAAAAAGAATGTGATTGGAAAAAGAGTCTCATTCCAAAGTCACTAATGTTGCCATTGCATCCTGCCATTCATTCATTCATTCATTCATTCATTCATTCGTTTATTCTTGTCCTGACATAATAGTAGATTGGCTACTCCCCCCAAACAAGGTAAATAAATATGTAAACAGATACAAGATACAGTGGAATTTACTATAAGACCACTCAAGAAAGCTTGAGAAGAATTAAAAGCACTTTACTGTAAGATAAGGGTGTCTCATTTTCACTGCCATTCCTCATATGGAATTCAACAATAGCATCAAACTAAGGCACTAAAAAAATATGCACAATTATGTAAGTATTTAAAATACATATCCAAGAACCTACAGAACTCATATTCTGGCTGTCATGAACTCTAAGGCAGGATTTTTTTTTTTATTGAATAAATTGCATGGTTCCTATAGCATGTTAGAGCGTGCCAATGCTTTCTATAAAGGACAAACAGATGCCATGTCTTGTGAGCACAGCCTCAACATATCCTGTCCTGGCTACTTCCTGGCAGATAGTTCACACTCCAGCCCCCTTTCCCCTTCACAGGCAAGCTTCCCTCCTCAAGCTCTGTATTTTTAATCAGAGAAAGTGTCCCTGACTCTTATCTTCTGGTGCTGCTTCTTGCTAAATAGATTGAAGATAACAGCAAGTGGCAGGAAGTGCCCTTCCTGCAAGCAGAGGTCAGAAGCATTGTTGCTGAAGCCCTTGACAGTGGTTTTGGACATTTGAAATCACAGTCATATTCAAATTTAAAATATGCCACCCTCTTCCATTCCTCAAAAATTTTAAGGCTTTAGAAAGGTTCTTGTTGGAGAAAGGCTATGAGTTTTATGTAAAAATCTAGTAATGAATGAACAACTCTTATTTGTAAGTGTTTATAATGAGAAAGAACATTGCTAACTGCAGAAGGAGAACCTTCAGACTTTGGGGGGTTTTAGTGGATAAGCAGGAATGGCGATAAGTAAAGAGTGATTGATATTACACCCATGTCACCCTGATGAGCATGTCACAGGGGTGCCTGCGATTGGACATGGAATTCTGCCCTTACTGCTGACATGAAATGCTTTCTTTTCTAAGCATTTTTTAAGGCATCTGCATTGTTTATCTAAGCCACTCGCATTTGCCTCTCAATTGAAAGAAAATGGTGAAGTGAGCAGAATGAAGGGCAACATGGCAGAAGCCTTTGGTCTGAATCTCCAGATGTTAAGCAAAAGAAAGGCATTGACTTGGGAGCCAGACTCTGCCCTTTGTGCAATGGCATAGAATCACATCGAAGGCCACAAAGCCATTTGAACAGGTGCTTTTCAACAGCATGTTAAACAGTCTCTCTCTCTTTAGAGTCTGGGTAGTCTGCATAGCTGCACAAAATGGATGATATAAAATGAAGGAGCTAGCCTGTCTAATAAGGAGTCCATGATCCTGAGGTGACTGACTTTTCAAAAGACTAAGTGGCTTTTCTGAATTAAATGTTGAATGTGGTTGAATGAAGTTCCATGTAGCCACTTCTTTCTTCATCCCTGTAGTGATTTCTAGATGCTGTCATAATTCATTTATCAGAAGTCTGTTCCTTCCTGATTGCATTGCTAATCCATGTATTTGTCACTGACAGTGTCTCACAGTCTCATTATCAGTTCTTCTTTCTTTCATACTCCATCAAACAGAATTTCCTTCCAACTATGTTTAGGCTTTGTACATGACACAACTATAATTAGGGAAGATATGAACAATTATTTATAGATATCTATATTATATTAAAAGATGTACTAGCTAGAATATATATTTCTTATTTTAATGAAGTAAATTTTATTTAATGAAACATGTAAGGGACTTGTCCATCCACCCCCATTACCACCCTGCTAAGAATTATCTTTAGGAGCAAAACTAAAGTAAACTGGAGAATTATGTAGGAGATAGATAAGATGTATGCTGCTGAGGTACCAGATAGTAACTACACAGGGAAGGATCCACTCTTCTCTCCAGCAGGGATTCCTTCTGTGGAAATTGGGCTTAAAAGTGAGAAAAGTAAACAATGAAAGATCTTTTCCAAGAGTGAGAAATGATGGATTAGTTCATCACTTCAGATCTTTTTTGGTTCTTGGGTCATCATGTACACCTCAGCTTGGACTGCAGAATGATCAATAATGGTTCCTGTATGTGCTGTTAGGCAACTAGTCAATATAGAAAAACATTTTGCAAACACTTCACTTGTCTCAATGTGTTAAAAGTTAAATATTGACCAGGGGATCATTGCTGGAAAAAAATGCTAAAAATGAAACATTACCTGAAAAAAGGTAACTAGTCTTTTGACAATGAGAAAAAGAGAAATCAATTAAAATGTGTTTCTTATATAGTTTAGCCTGTAAGCATTAATTCCCAGGACATTTTCCAGAAATATGTTTCTTTGTGTATTTTTACAGAGATATTTTTATAATACAAAAGTATACTTATATCTAATTTATGTTGTTGTAGATTACATTGCTGAAAATGGTCACATAAATACATTCCATCCCATTTGACTTCCTTATAAATTGTGTTGAAACCCATCCGTGGAGAGTTGGGATCTTTGTTCCCTTTTACTGGATATGGGTCAGTCTTAAATATAAAGTTCAACTGGGTAAAAATTAGACTGTAGCCAAGGACATAAAAGGCAGCATTTTTCCATTTATTGCTTGATTTTGGAACCCAGTCACAGTGGTGTGAAGTTATAAACAATCACACATAGAAAGATCACACAGAGAGCTCCGAAGATAGGAAGTGGGGATTTGTTGACCTTTAGCACCATCACTATATGTATGAGTAAACAAGCCTTCATTTGTGTCCAGTATCGAGTCATGAACATAGTCTTCCTTCTGAAGCCCCAGACACCTAAAGGACAATGCCCACAATTCTGAATTCTCAACCCAAGGGCTCTACTAGCATTTCAGTCCTAAATTATTGAATAATTGGTTACATGGCTACAGGAACTAGAAAAAAATAACCATTGTTATATCTATATATATGCAAGCTCTTGATACATATTTAAGAATTAATCTGTAATTTATAAATAATCTCACCTTTAAAACAATGAGAACTCAATCCTAGCAGCAAAAGTAGCTACCACAGTTAGTTAATTTTTCATTCTATGATAAATTTAATTCAATAGTTATATACAGTTCAATTGGCTTTGAAAATTATAAATTTATAAACTCAAGATCCATTTGCTTTTGGGATGCCATCTTACAAGGACTCCATTTTGCAATAAGGCTCATTAAGGAAGAAATTGGCTCAGTTGCCTTTAGCCTACTGGCTATGGATGGGTTAGGACTTCTGTTGGTCTTTTCTGTGTTGAACACACAGATTGCAAGCCCAGCGCCACTTTGAGATCTTTGGCAGCAGTTAACTCTGCAACTCACACCTGATTGAACCTGTATGATAATGAGTATTCAGAGACAGGTAATTCCTGGGGGGCGCTCACCAACCTAAGACAGAGCACCTGTGTGGCCTGGGCAGGCATCTCCATGACAGGTAAGGTGACCTGCTGATGTCCCACATAACCTAAGTCAGAAGCTCATTTTCTAGTAAAAGGGGGACCTGTAGGTCCCTGACCCCCATTTTGGGTAACTTTGCCTGCTTGCTGACCTTGACCTTGATATCCTCCCTATGCTATTTCCCTACCAGTTTCCACCCTCCTGAATGCTTAAGGGAAGTTCCTTGTCTGTGTATCCTGCATAATGGGCGTTAACAGCTTAAATGCAAGATTGTAAAACATTGAACTTCTGCCCTCTGGGGTTCTCCCATTGTACTGTAAGCCTGTATTTAAGACCTCCTCCCTCCTTCAATAAATGGCATTCAGAAAAAAAAAAAGCAGACTAGAAAATCTGCCAAATTTTCATATATATATATTTGAAATGTCATCTGTGTCCCCTAAGTGTGATATCATTTTCTTGATTTTGTAAAGTGTTCAATAAAGTAGACAGCATTAAAGGCCGCACTAATGCCCCTTGTCCCTTGAGTCTTGTCTGTACCTGACCTGAGTGCTGAATAACTGCCTCAGGCAGTCTGTCCATGTCTACCTCGTGCCAAAGTCAGAACTGTCTTCCAAGAGGCACAGCCACCGAGAGTTAAGAAGTGGCTGTGGCAGAAGCTAGTCAAGTCATGTAGGCTTGGGGATGGTGGCTGATGTAGGCTTCATGGAAGTGAAAGAGACTCCTCTGTAGAAGCAGTATTGAAGCAATATAGTCAGAGAGAGAGAGAGAGAGAGAGAGAGAGAGAGAGAGAGAGAGAGAGAGAGAGAGAGAGAGAGTGTGTGTTCAGGTCCCATAGCCTTCATTATTACTCTTGCTGTTTAATTTTCTGAAATTCTCATTGAATCTTTGAATGTAGCTCCTTTTCCACAAATTTCTAGTTTCCTTGGCTTCTCGATCTTGACTCTAAGAATGACTAAGGCTGACTTAAGAAGAATGTATGTGAAAATCACTGGCATGGTGGAGGCTTTATGCATCAGACAGCCTGGTCCTTCAGCTCTGTGATCTTTCAGCCCACTCTTCCATGAGGTTTAGTCATAGAATAATCAAGACTGGGTAACTTGGAATGAAGAAAAATGCATTGACTTACATTTCTAGTGGTTGGGGTATCTAAGGCATCATGTGGCAGCAGGGGACGTCACATAGTGAGGAGGTCAAGAGAAGGCAACAGAGTAGGGAAGAGGAAAGGAGATGAGAGAGAAATGTGAAATTTGCCTATGAGAGGGCAAATAGTTTTATAAGATTACAGCGTTAGCCTGTGAATGTATAACCCTCATAATCTAAATATCAAGTCCCACCTACCAGTCCCAACAGGGTAGTGATTAAATTTTGTCATGAATTTTGGAGATGACAAACATTCAACCAGAGTACCCATGACATGTATATGCACTGATCTCTCTTCTTTCTCAGCACATAATTACTACCTTCTTTAATATCATGTACTCTCCTCAAAAACAGAAAAGTCACATGAGAGAATTCATTTATATTTCTCAAGATTTTCCCTTCTACCCCGAGAAACCAATAGATTAAAATGAGTGACTAACAAAGCAGTCTTCCAATGTTTGATTTCTTCTACCTTTTATAAATATACATATTCCAAAAATGAAAAGAATCAGGCATTGGGGTTAGTTATGATTGATTTTTTTCATGTGTGATATGGAACATGGAAATCTTTATTGTTTTTAATGTTAAGTACTCTGGGCATCTGAAGATATAACTTGCCTTCTGAGATATAAGTATATAAATGTGTGTGTCTGTGTGTTTGTGATATTGTTAATTTATTCAGTGTTTTTTTCTTAATTTGGTGTTTATTTGGCGTTTTTCCTTAATGTTTAGAAACATTGTATTCATGAAGGGCAAGGTAAGCAGCTGTTGCTCAGTACAGGACAGACAATTTATAAACAGGCAGAATGATTCCTCTTAAGTATATACTCCTTATTTCTAGATAACAAATTCATCTTTTATTCTTTGTCACCAAGTTGGCAGTCTCAGCAGGCTACACCATGAACTAAGGTGGAGCAAACCAGGTTGATTGCTGAGCCAGGACCTTATTTGTCTTATGTAAATGAGTACTCGCTTTTATTCTTTATAGGTTATGAACAAGCACTGTGTTAAGTTACAGTGTTTGACATTAAGTATTGACATTGTGTACAAATCCAAAAAATGTTAGCCACCTACAAGGTATTCAGAATTTCTATTCATTAATCAGCCAAGCACAGCATCTTTGCTTAGCAACAATAGATTGTTATTAATTGTATAAATGTTGAATGTTTGCAGAGAATATAGAATTCATCTGTTGTTCTACACTGTCCATGTTTTAAATGGCTTAATAATGGATAGCACAGACAAAGGATTGTCACACTGCCCTAAACCATTACTTAGCAATTTCCTCCTTTAAAACTTGAATTGACTTCTTTAAAAAAAAAGTGGAAAGAGGGCTGGAGGGATAGCTCAGCTGTTAAAGGCTAGGCTCACAACCAAAAAAAAAAAAAAAAAAAAGAGTGGAAAGAAAAAGAGGTATATCATAATTTCTTTGCAAAACAAAATAGTTCCACTATTCCATATTTGTTTCTAAACTGCTTCATAGACTAACAGTGCCTAAAGTTGCAGGATTTCATTTTGAAGCACTCAGTGCATAAACAGACTACAAATTAATTGTAGTGGTTGGCAGAATACCCAGGGAGGCTCAGGGAATTGTCTAGGAAGAGGCTGTGCATTCTAGTTAGTGGGCTCAAGTGGACCTGGGTTCTGTTAAAAATGTCAACACAGATTAATCCTTCTGCATAACCACTCTGCCTTTTGAGAAACTCCACACCCGACTTTCACTTCCTCAACATGCTTCGGTCTCTAACACCTACTGATCTTGCCTTTATTGATTGTCTTGATGCCTCTCACTCAGTTATTTATCATGTGTGTCAGCATGGTTAGAACTTTTGGCTCAAATAGAAATGATTTTAAATATCACCCCATCACTTATTACCCAGCTCTGTGACTTATAACTGCTTAGTATTCTGATCCTTCCTTTTTCCATTTTCTTACTTCATACTTTATGTAAGAATAAAAGAGCCAACATAGATAATAAGGTTGGCTCAAGGCTCTCTATGAAGTGAGCACAGAGTATCTGGTATTATTTGCAATTAGAATTGTTTTCATGTTCTCTACCATCATCAGCAGCCACAATAATTCTGCATCTTACTTACCCTTCTTAGTCCAAACCAGTAAGGGATCTCATTAAGTCCCTCCCTATGCTTGTGCCTCCCCATCTCATTTTACCCCTTAACTTACGGTCTACTCATCACCTTGTCACTAATTATCCTAGTGCTTGTCATCTTTAAGTAGCAGGAAATTAAAATCTCCCTCTTTCTACTGCTAAGGAGGCCAAAATCAGTTTCATTGGGTGGATTCAAGTTTTTTTTTCACAGGGTGATAGTCAAGCTCATGTCTAGGGCTACTGTCTTGATGACTTGATTGCAATATGACTTTTCACTTCCAAACTTTTGACTGGGGTTGGGGATTTAGCTTAGTGGTAGAGTGCTTGCCTAGCAAGCACAAGGCCCTGGGTTCGGTCCTCAGCTCCAGAAAATTAAAAAAAAAAAACAAAACTTATGACTGGAGAGAGAGAGAGAGAGAGAGAGAGAGAGAGAGAGAGAGAGAGAGAGAGAGAGGACAAAGCAAGAAGAACAAGTGAGAAAACATGACAGGGAATATCTACTTGTACAATATAGTCTCATTGGAGAAGAGTATAGCATAAGGTATAGATTAGAGGCTGGAGATGTCAGGATTATTAGGGGTAAATTGGAGAGAGCTACTGTAGCCGTTGTTTTTCTGTTTCTATGATAAAATTCACTGACAAAGCAACCTAAGGAAGGAAGTGTTTATACTGGCTCACAGTGCGAAGTCCAGTGCATCATGGTGAAGAAGTCAAGGCAGTAATAGTTAAATCAGGTGGTTACATTGTGTCTGTAGCCAGGAAGAAGAATTCAATGAATGTTTCTTCTTATTCTGCTTTTCCCTTAATGTACTCCAGAATCCCAGCCCAGAGAGAATGGTGCTACCACGTTGTATGAGTCTGCCCATCAGACCTATCAACATTTAGGTTGGTAGACCTATCAACATTTAGGTTGGTTAACCTATCAACACAATTAACCTATCAATATAATTCCCTACAAGTATGCCCAGGATCCCATGTTTCAGGTTATTTAGATCTCATCAAGTTGGCATTTGAGATTAACAATCACAACCACCATTTCTGGATTTCATACCCAAGCATATCACTTTAAATAATAACCCTTGATCACTGCAGAAGAGGGAGCAGAAAGAATGTAAGAACCAACAGGTGTAGAAGACTACAGGGAAACATCTTCCAGAGACAAGAGGACAGCTGCATGTGACCTTCATGTGTCATGAAGTCATGATAGCATGAACAAGACTTGTGCAAGATCAAAACATACCAAATCCTATCACATGTACCAGCTATATCTAAGAATATTTTGCTCTTTTCTTAGGGAAGGCAAAGGAGGGTGGGTTTGTGGGAGGAGGAGGTGGGGAGAGAAACTGGGGGGTAGGGAAGGATGGGGAAACTATGGTCAGGATGTAATATATGAAAGAAGTATAAAAAGAAAAATCACCAGGATAGCTAAAAGAATCGTATACGATAAAGCAACCTTTGGAGGCATCACCATCCCTGACCTCAAACTCTACTATAGAGCTATAGTAATAAAAACAGCTTGGTACTGGTATAAAAACCAACATATGGACCAATGGAATCGAATTGAAGACCCTGACATTAATCCATGCACATATGAACACCTGGTTTTTGACAAAGGAGCCAAAACTATACAATGGAAAAAAGAAAGTATCTTCAACAAATGGTGCTGGCATAACTGGATCTCAATATGTAAAAGATTACAAATAGATCCATATCTGTCACCATGCACAAAACTCAAGTCCAAGTGGATCAAAGACCTGAACATAAATCCAGTTACACTAAACTTAATAGAAAAGAAAGTAGGAAGCACTCTTGAACGCATTGGCACCAGAAACCATTTCCTAAATAAAACACCAACAGCACAGACCCTGAGCACAACAATTAATAAATGGGACCTCTCGAAATTGAGAAGCTTTTGCAGGGCAAAAGACACAGTCAATAAGACAAAAAGACAGCCAACAGAATGGGAAAAGATCTTCACCAACCCCACATCTGACAGAGGACTGATCTCCACAGTATATAAAGAACTCAAGAAACTAGACATCAAAATACTGAACAGTCCAATTAAAAAATGGGCTAAAGAGCTAGACAGAGAATTCACAAAACAAGAACTACAAATGGCTGAAAGACATTTAAAGAAATGCTCAACATCCTTAATCATCAGAGAAATGCAAATCAAAATGACTCTGAGATACCACCTTACACCTGTCAGAATGGCTACGATCAAAAACACCAATGACAGCCAATGTTGGAGAGGATGTGGAGCAAAGGGAACACTCCTCCACTGTTGGTGGGAATGTAAACTTGTACAACCACTGTGGAAATCAGTATGGCGGTTTCTCAGAAAATTAGGAATCGAACTACCTCAAGACCCAGCCATCCCACTCTTGGGCATATACCCAAGGAATGCTGATTCATACCATAAAGATACATGCTCAGCTATGTTCATAGCAGCACTATTTGTAATAGCCAGAACCTGGAAACAACCTAGAGGCCTGTCAATGGAAGAATGGATGGAAAAAATGTGGTACATATACACAATGGAGTACTACTCAGCAGAGAAAAACAATGAAAGCATGAAATTTGCAGGCAAATGGATGGAACTAGAAAAAAATCATCCTGAGTGAGGTAACCCAAACCCAGAAAGACAATCATGGTATATACTCACTCATAAGTGGATTCTAGATATAAAATAAAGAACAATCAGACCACAACCCATAGAACCATAGAGGCTATATATATAGCATGGAGGTCCCTAGGACGACTGTGGCTTATAATAAATTTCGGTTTTACTCAATTATTGAAAAAAAATAGCCAAATGAATGGAAACACATGAACTATGAACCAAAGGCTGAGGGGTCCCCAGCTGGATCGGGCCCTCTGAATAGGTGAGACAGTTGATTGGCTTGATCAGTTTGGGAGGCAACTAGGCAGTGGGACCAAGTCCTGTGCTCATTGCATAAGTTGGCTGTTTGAAACCTGGAGCTTATGCAGGGACACTTGGCTCACTCTGGGAGGAAGGGACTGGACCTGCCAGGACTGAGTCTACCAGGTTGATTGCAGTCCTCGGGGGAGGCTTTGCCCTGGAGGAGGTGGGAATGGGGGGTAGGCTGGGGGTAAGGGGAGGGGGTGGGAGGGGGGAGAATAGGGGAACCTGTGGCTGATATGTAGAACTGAATGGTATTGTAAAATAAAATAAAATAATAAAAAAAAGAAAAATCACAGATTCAGTTTGAATTCCATCTTACCTTGCAATGACTTCTGCAAAAAGAAATTTAGCCCATTACCTTTAAATTTTACTTAACTAATTATCAGAACACAGAATGAAACAAAAATCTTGGATAAAATGTTTCACACATTGTCTCCAGGCCAGTTGGTGATGGAGTCCTTGTTATCCACTGAAACCCAATGAGTTAAAGTGGTACTTCCTGCCTTTCTCTCAGCACTCTTGTTTTCCATCTGTTACCATAGCACATTAAGTTCTTTTTCCAATATTCCAGGGCTTTTATAGTCTAAACTCTTCTCTACTCCAGTCATAAAGAACTCCCAAAGGCCTAAGAACCACATAGGTTTGCCACAGTAACATCCCCACTTCTGTTACCAATTTCTTGTGTTGATTAGATTGTGATATCTTTGAGAACTATTGGTTCTCTCTCTATTCTTTCTGGGCTTCACTTGAGGGGGAGAATCCTGGAAAACTTTTGGTTTCTTGTCTTGTGAATTCAAAGAATGAAATTCACAGATCACGTCCATTTTAGAGCATCTCTTATAGATTCACAGTCGAGAGAAAGAAAGAGCAAGAGGTTTGAGCTCCTATATAGCAGGAAGTGACTCAGGAAACAGAGTGCCTGGGCTTTTCATAGGACTTACAACAGAAACCTGGGTGAGGTATTAGGAGGGGAATGAGCTATAGTCCAAGTGTCCCCAACCCAAATTGGAGGTGTCCAAGTACCCCCTTACAGTTCAGTCACATAGTCACAGGTGCTTCTAGGCAGAGATTCAGGGAGATAACAAGGAATCAACCAGGAAGTAGAACTCTCTTAGAATCCCTGGCCTCTAAGAAGGAAGGACATTCTCAGAACTGGAGGTTCCTGCCCCACCAGACCAAGTTTCTGTCTTCTGAAATCTTAAGTTTTCTACTGCTGTGATAAAAATATCTTGACAAAAATGAATTAAAGAAAGTTTTATTTTGTCTAGCAGTTCAAGGGACAGGTCCTTGTGGTGGGGATTTCAAGGAGCAAGAGATTAGCTGATCACATTGTAGCTCAGTGAGAACAAAGGGAATGATGTATGTCTGTGGTCATCTCATTCTATCCTTTCAGTACAGTCAAGATAGTTCTGTAAAGGCATGCCCAGAAGCCTTTCTCCCAGGTAATCTTCCAGAAGTCTATCTAGATCTCAAGTTGACAGTTGAGATTATGCGCTATAGCCATCATAACTATCCCTCCTAGAGGTAACTTCCCTGCTCCTCTCCTCTACTATCACTTTCCCTAAGATAGAACAGAATCATGGTCTAGATTTAAAGTACCCCAGTATTAGAGCTAGGGGTTGAGCTTCAGTAATAGCATGCTTTCTATATGTGTGAAGCCCTGTCTTCAGTTGCCAGCACTGAAAAACAAGGTATATTTTCTTCTAGATATGACAAGACCACTGTATTTATGACTCAAAGAAGTGGTTTCCTGTACAAGACCTACACAAAATCAAGCTGGTCAACATGCTAGTATGTGTAGGGGAGGGCAGCGTGGATTCCATGAGTCTATATACACATAACTAAGAAGCTATGGACAGTTGGTGCTTCTAGGGAAGAGAGAATAATGTTTCTTTAAGGTTGTGGTTCCTTATAAGTTGAACACACTCTAGTGAATGGCCCCACACCCAGGATTATATGAGAAACCCAAATTGGACTCAATAGGTTACTAAAAGCAAGAAAAAGGAGCAACATTGAAGGTAGTATGGGTAAAGAGGTCAGGGTGTGTCTGAAAAAAGCTGAGAGGGGTATGATCAAAATACATGTAACAAATTCTCAAATGATTAATAAAGATATTTATAAAGATATATACATTTTGTTTCCCAGTGTATTCTTTATCTTGTACACATACTATCTTTATATACCTCAATTTTTATACTTAGAAATACTTTTAAGAACAATTTATCTTCCCTTCTTACTTGAGGGAAAACTCCCTCAAACAAAACAAAATAACCATTCACCATCTCTTTGTAGTGTGTGGCATTCAGTGGGGTTAACTCTACTGCTTGGATAAAAGAGTCTATTCTCTGTGGAAGGTATGCTTTTAGAAAGGTACTCTTAAGCTTTTTCCAGGAAAATAAAAATCTATATCTGTGAAGTTTGTCAATTCAAATGGACACAAAAATGTTCAATGCTAGAAAAAAAATGAAAGAAATGAAAACTACAGTCTTAGTCTGTAGAAGAGGTAAGTTGGAATAAATCTACAGGGAAAAACAATCCGGGAAAGTAAGCTGCTCTTTAAAAGGGAAATTAAGAGCCACAGGATAAAATCCAGAGCAAAGACTTGGTGGTCCCAGGGTAACACAAAACACCAGCTTCAGAGTATTTTTGTGTAAAATATTTTCAGTGTTTTGGGGCTAACTGCAAGGGAAACCAGGGAAACGAAGGCTTCCGGGCACCATGAAGAGGGAGTTCTTGCAGTGTTCTCTCAGGAGCCTCATGAGCTAAAATATTCTTCAGTTAACTGACAAGGAGAGAATACAAACTTCTGATGGAAGATGCCACAGGAAGATCAAGCCTAATGTTTTTATCTCCAACATTTCCTTAAGGAAAAGACTGGGAATTGATAACATTAAGAGCTGAAAAGCCAAAGAAAGCCTTTAGGCAAAGCAGATTGTACTTTCTTTAATGTACAAACAAATGTCGGATTTCTTCTGCCCTAAAAGCATATGTGTTAATTTGTAGGTTTTTGAAAAATCCTAAGTAAAATCATGTGGTTCTTGAGAACTATAAAAAAACATATTTTGACCCATAGTCCTACTAACTGTAACAGGTTTTACTTGACATCTTAGAACCTTCCTCACTTCATGTGTAAAATACAAATAAATACCAATACATAGTAGGCGCTTTGTAACTGTAGGTATATTTAACAGTTAACCTCTGATGTCGCTCTTTTCTGGAATTCTGATTGTACGGGAAATAAAAAATTCTATAGTGAAGTGTTGTCATGTTCAGATGAAATGAAACAATGATGGGACATAATCTTTGTTTAGCAAGATTCCAAATTGATAATCACCATCATTATCTTCGCTACTGCTGTGATTATGGAGACAAGGTCTTACTCTGAACCCAGGCTACCCTTGAACTTGTACCAGACTCCCTAGCACTGAGAGTACTGGTGTGTGCTGCCATGCTTGGCTTGCATTGATTACACCTCGATGTCGCATTAACCTCTTAATTGTAGATAAAGTTTTGTCATGTGATAAAATTCACACTGTGAATGATTTGAAAGCAGGAAGTGTTTATCTACACTTTTGTTTTTTTCTTTTCTTTTCCCTTGTACAGTGGTTTGGGCATAGGAAGTACTCAATGAATGCCTGTTAATTTAGACTAATGAAAATGGAGGGAGTTATTAGAGTCTAGTTCTAGAGCACACGCACATTTTCCTTCCTAATGGCCTAACTGTAAATCAGTGTTAGCATATCCATGCATATTTAGAATATGGACTCTCATAAAAAGACTTTAATGACCTGATTAAGCCATTAATGGGTTTCTAAGTTATTTCCTTTTTTAATTTGGTAACTTGTTGAGACTGTGTGATCTCTCTCTGTTCATTAGCACATCACGCTGATTGTGGAGAGGGAAAAAGTTAAGATGTAAAATGCAAATCTGTGAATTCTTAAATCACACAAATTCTTAAGTTTGGGTGAAAAATATCAAATCAGATCAAATAATTTTTTTTTTGTCCTTAAATGCCTTACATTTGTTTGCCAGCATATTTGATTTTCTGGGCTTGTTACTAGTCAGCACTTTTTGGAAATGTTCAGTTCTTTTATATATGACTGGGACACTGGGGTAAAAGTGATGTATTTAAAGGTACAAGGGGCTTTTAGCTGTGTGTGGTCATGTCCCTATGATCTGATGGCAACAATTAATAACAATGTTTGAAAATTTAGGTCTGTGATAGATAATTGCCTAGCATGTGCAGAGTTTTTGTTTTCCTGTCCACCTTGCTTTAAGAAACAAAACAAACAAACAAAAAACCCAACAAAACAGCATCTATCACTAGCCTGGAGCTTACAAAGCAATCCAGGCTGGATGGTTCCCCACACTGGAATTACAAGTGCAAACCACCATCCCCAGATACTTTTGGGTAGATTCAGGGGCTTGAACTTGGGTCCTCATACACAAAAGGCAAAGTCATCTTTTTAATCCCCATGGATTTGCAAACAAGATTGATCCTAATCTCAGACTACTGTTCAGCCCTGTAAACATGATAAACCAATGGCTGAATTGCAATCCAAACTTTTACTGTAAGTGGTCTCACTTGGAATAGTGTGGCTGCTTGGCTTTGGTAGGTGAAAAGTTTGCTTCTCAGCCTTTATGTGTAGCATATATAGTAATGACTTGTTTTTGGTGCCACAAATAGGAATTCAATTTTTAAATAACATCAGAAGGCTTTCTTTTTTCTTTCTTTTTTTTTTTTAAAAAAAGTGTACCTCTACATTTAACTAATCACAAAAAATATATTCTGCTCTTGAAAGTAAGTTCTTGAGAGAAATACTGCTGTATTTTGCCTCACCATTGAAGGACATTTGATAGTTCTCAAGGGTGTTTAAGTATACTGTTTGCTATTGTTTAGATCTGAAATGCTCTCCTAAAGTCTCATATGTTAAAGGCGTGGCTCCCAGTTAGTGGTGCTATTCTGGGAGGTTCTAGAGTTTAATTAGGTAAGGGGTAACTGAAGAAAGTAGAGTATGTCCTTGAGATGTATCTGGTCCCTGGTTCTCTGCCATAGAGAGAATAGATTTTCCACCCCCCCACCCTATGTTCCATCCCCGTGGTGTTCTACCTTACTATAGCCCAGAATGAACAGAACTAAGAACTATGGACAGAAATATCTGAAACTATGAGATAAAATAAGTCCTTTTCTCCTTGATCTGTTTATGACAGGCATTTTGTCACAGTAGTGAAGAGATCACGGCTGCACTCCTCTGTCTATGTGAACTTCAGAGCATCCTTACCCATAAGGGAGGGAAAACATTTTAGAACTGAATAGACTGAACCTGAGGGATGTTCAGTGCCTGCCAGCTGGCATATGGTACAAGCCCTGTCCAAACCAATGGATTGACCTTCCGAGTCCTTCTTCAATAATGCATTAGCCTTGCTAGGACACAGTTTAATGATTTAATATTCTTTTAAATAAATCAGTCCCAACGCTCTCTGTCTGCTTTGGTTAGCTCTTACGTAGGTAAGAACTTCTAAGTGGTTTGCTTTGTCCACTGTGATACCTCTGAGTCACAATTTGTTCTGTTTTGGTAACAATCTTGGTTGCATATTCAAATGGAGTATTATTTCCTTCTTGTATAGATCTACAGACAAGGAAAATGGTAGAGACCATGTCTGTAAACACCAGAATAGACCTATGCCTGAGACAAATGGCTGGGGTGGTCATTGTGTTTAGAATCCTTGGTGCAGTTTTCAGAAAGTGCTTCTCCTCACCACTGCATTCCACGTGTGCTGGAGATGCCCTGGCAGCATGCTGCTCTTCTTGGGATGCCCTTAGCACTTGTTCTCAGTAGCACTTTTTGGTGCTTCTCTTGTTTATCACTTGTAGTTAATCCACAAAGTCACTTATCCCTGTGCTGGGGTGAGATAGCAGAGTTGGCAGCTGTGGGGCTTCGGAAGAAAATGTGCAGTTCAAAGGCAACCCCAAAATCAATTATCTAATTAATTGCAGGCTGTGATAGCTTCAAGAAACAGGTCATGATAAAATGGAGGAGACTGGCTTGTTTCAATAGGATGTCTAAAAAGCATACCCTGGAAGAGAGAATGTTTAAATTAAGACCAAAAGGATGGGAAGATTCAGTTAAAAGACTATTCTACACTACAAAGCAAACCGAACCAAAATTCTTGGCAGGAAAAGGCTCTAATTCTTTCTAGTCATTAGGGTTAGAACACAGCAAGGGAAGGGAGAGGAAGGTAAGGTCCCTGGAAACAGATAGGATCCAGATTCCACTGTGAGCTGCTATAATGTGTCTGGATTCCAAGAGCATTGAGAGCAAGACCTGGAAGTCACGTGACAATATTTCAGAAAGGAAAGAATCAAAGAATCAGATTTGAAGCAAGACAGGTAAGACCAGATTGGAGATTCCTTGGATAGTCCAAGGATGGTAAAACAGTATCAGAAATTGTGTAGTTCAATGATAGAGTATTTGCCTAAGAAACTTAGACTCTGGGCTCAAGCCCAGTAGCACACAGACATAGGACATACGTGCATGCACACATGCTTTTCAAGTTTTACCTTTTTGTGTTCTTGAGGCATCTTGGTGAAAGATTTCAGTTACATGTTGAATCTTTATCCATGTGTACATCTCGGATAGCACAGGTGGACCAGAGATAGATATTTGGGATTTTGAACGGATATATAAGTATATGATTTTTTTTTTTCTTTGAAGACTTAGGAAGATAGACTAGGATCAAGCCATGAGAAGCTCTATTTTTAAAGATAAAACACAGAATAAGGGCATTAGTACAATGGAGATTTGAAGGCAAGTTAGTGAAGTGTGCGGTGAGGTGAGGCAGACAGAGGTGGTAGAAATGGATATTGCGAGGCAGGTGTGTTGGCAGGAGTCATCTCATGAGCATGGACCATCCAGGGAACACAGATGCTTTCTTCCTCCACTTCGATGTCCCTTTGTCTCTACTCTTCTCCACCCAACAGGGGACACTCTAATGATCAGTCAGGATGTCAGTCCTGGATGTAAATGCACAGGTCTTCCTTTGCTTAGCTTTTGCTAGTAGTTGAGTTTAGAGAAATTGTAAAGAGGTTTTTATCATGTGCCACATGATAATGAGACAGAGTGATATTTGGAGAATCACTGGGGTGGCCTCATGTCTAGATCTGGGGTGAGGAATTAAGTTAAACCAGAATCTGCATGGCCCCTTGATTTGTAAAGTTGTGTTAGAGTTCAGTATTTAATCTGTCTCATACTGTCTACTTCCCTTTTTAAATTAATGCTCTATTTCTAGCTATCACATAAATTAATGGGCTTCACTGTAACATCTTCACACATACATATCATTGTATTTTGTTCTTATTCATCCAATTTTCTAATTAGGAACAAAGAACTTTTAACTAAGCATCTGAATATTGGATTGAAGTCACAGCTCCACCAGGATGGTATTGCTTAAATTTGTATACATCATCAACCCCTCTGGGCCCCAATTTCTCTTTGAGAATATCATCCCTATGTGATAGACAACTGTGGTCATAGTAGAATGTAGAAGAGGCAAGTGATGAAGGATATTCCATTTTTGCTAGCAGCAGTATATTGGGAAGAAACATAGGATAACATGCAGATGCATAGAAAAGCACCGCAAATCAGATGTGCTGTGTGTTCAGGCTTGATGCCTATTTTTTTTTTATCAGCTTTATAATTTCAGACTTGTCACCTTCCTTTTTGCTTCAGATCTGTTTACTCTCTGGAGCTTGGGGGTGGTTTGGTGGGTAGCCAGGAAAGAGGGTGGCTAGCATTACTTAGAGGATCAGATATAAAATGCAGACTGTGGGACTAAGGAAACTGTAGTAGCAGGTGTTCCAGGGATAACATCCAAGGCCTGTCTGAAGGGTGAGAGGGCAGCTAAAGGCAAAGCAGCTGGGTATGCCTCTGAGAAGTTGGACAGAGAATGCTTGCCAGACGGCCCAGAAAAGTCAGCAAAGCTTTAGAGATGTTCCTTTCTTGGTTTGGAAAATACAGGGAACTAGGATGAAGTGGGTCTGCTTTTCAAGGGGCATACTTGGTACTAGAAGAGAAGGTCAAAGACCCTGACTCCAAGTGCCCTTGGTCACCATGTAGGTCTCTATCCTGCCCCCTTGACTTATTTTCCCTCCAGAGAGAAAAAGGCACGCTCATGAAACTGAACTGTGTGCTCCTTCATCATATCTGCTAGAGGGGCGCTGCCATTGGCAATCATTTTTCATTATTCTATGTGTTAAGCCTTGCATAGGATGCTGCTACTTTTGTCTTTTGTGTGTCTCTCTATATTACGTGTGTGTGTGTGTGTGTGTGTGTGTGTGTGTGTGTGCATTCATGGCTGTGAATGTGTATGCATACTTGTCATGTGTAATGGCACATGTGTAAATGACAGGGGGCAGCTCTGGTGTCAGCCTTGCCTTCCACCTTGTTTGGGACAGGATCTCTTTACTGTTTGCTGCTAGCCCATGAGTGTGCAGTGATTCTCTGTGCTATCTCCTCTTTTCCCATATGAACACTGGGATTATGGACCTTGTCCAGATTTTATTTGGGCTCTGGGAATTCAAATGCAGACCCTCACACTTAATTGACAAGCATTGTGCCCATTCCTTTAAAAACTAATTTTGGATTTTGTCTCCATCTTTAAAGCTCACCATGTTGCTATTATGTTGCTCTGATGCTTAGGTAGTCACTTATATTTAGACATTGTTTATTGAACACTCTAAAGTCAGTTTTCATAATTACCTTGATTCCAACATTTTAAATTTAATTTAATACAGACCCTTTGTAAATGGGAATAGGACATCTTGTTACTAAAAGAAGTAGCTCTGAGCTTTAAAGAGGTTATATTATGTTCTTCATTTCCTATGGCTAGCATGGAGTATGTCCCTCATTCCAACCTGGGTTTGTCAACTCCAAAGGCCTGGGTGCACCTCTCATGGGGAAGGCGGTCTGCACTGCTTAGGATTAGCACATACTTCTCATTACAAAAAAGTGGACATTCTCTGCCTTACTAAAGTATTCTTTTCTAATAGATAGGCACGGAGGAAAAGGTACTTAATGATCATACCATGTGCTATACTTCTTTACAAATACATTCCTTTGTCCTATGGGGAAAGGAGCCAAAACAGATGCCTTATATCCTCATCACTTTTAAAAATTTATTCTTTGAAAATTTCATAAAATGTTTGGATCATATTCACCATCATGGCCCAACTCCTTCCATATTTTTTTCCCTACGTACTTAACTTGTCCTTCCTCTTTATTTCATTACATCAAGTCCACTTTGTACTGCCCATATATTCTTTATATGATTTTATATGGGTGGTGTGGCTGACCTATCAGAGCCTGCACTCTTTTTTTTTTTTTTTGGTTTTTCGAGACAGGGTTTCTCTGTGTAGCTTTGGTGCCTGTCCTGGTTCTCGCTCTGTAGAGCAGGCTGGCCTTGAACTCACAGAGATCTGTCTGCCTCTGCCTCCCAAGTGCTGGGATTAAAGATGTGTGCCACCACCTGCTCTATTAAAGGAAACAAATTCTAGCTACTCAGTTGATGCCTTTTCTACCTGAAAAGGGCTCCTTGATTCAAAGGGACCTTTTCCCTTAGGAAATTTGCTCATGCACTGATACATTTGGATAGAGAACTCTTCACCGACCTTTTTGGTGATGAATAACGTCCCTAGAACGTGTAAAGACGATCACTTTCTGCACCAATATGCCATGCTTTCTCTCTGTTTTGCATAACTTTTATTCTTTAAAGTCCTGGGCAGCTTTATGAATTTATACCAAGAATCTTTAAACTTCCAAAATGAAGAAATTTTCTGCACAATCATTTGGGGCTGCCTGCTGCCTATTTCAAGGTTGAAGACAGTATTGATTCTGTGTTTTGGAACTACTGGGTGTAACAGCCTGCACGAGATATCACAACTGAACTGCAGTTTGACTTTCAATAAATTCTAGATAAGCTAAAGGTGCAGTGTAGGTGGAGTGGTAAATTCCTTCTTGTTTGTTTGGTGTTTCCACCTATGGTGGTTTTTTTTCAAAAATGAAAGGCATTTAAAATAATTTTTGAGATTATAATATAATTACAACATTTCTTCCTTCCTTTTCCTCCCCCCATGGACTTCTTTCCCCCATTAAGACAACCAAACATATTTGCCACCACCACCCCCTGCAAATATACCTCTCTACACTTTTCTTCAAATTCATGGCTTCCTTTTTCACTAATGGTTATTGTGTGCCTCTATGTATATGTGTGTGTGTGTGTGTATATATATATATATATATATACATTTATATTCCTAAATATAACCTGTTCAGTCTGTATAATGTTACTTGTATGTACGTTTTCAGGGATGACCATTTGGCACTGGAAATTCTTGAGAATCTGAGATAAAAGTGTTTTTTTTTGTTTTGTTTTTTGGGAGAGTGGGGTGAGCACCCATAGACATTCTGGAGTGTATGTATATTCATGAAAGTAGTAGCAGTAAATAATGACCTATTTGGAAGTAAAAATGTTTATCCTATCTAGATATTTACTCTTTGATCATGTTATATGATTTTTCAGTATATTGATGGTTTTATCATTTTTATGTTGTCAAATGTTAAAACAACTTAACCGTATATTTTTAGTGTAGGACCAAAGTCTAAGAGTTTACATCCTTTTTAAGTTTGTTTGCCTAAAACCTGGAAGGATTCATGTGGTCAGAATGTTAGCATAACTAAATGTATTCAATTGCATGTCTGATATGTTGTTTTGGTATTATTTTATACCTTTCAAAAGTCATCAGAGAGCATCATTAAAATTTACCACAATTCATAGTTATATATGTACTAATCACAGATTATTTTAATAGATTTTTGAATTTCCAAGTCATTAATTTTATGCCAAATGTTCCCTGTATGAAGTATCTTAAACTCACTCAGTAATTGGAGATATTACATATTTTAAATCATTGTAATATCTGCCATTCATCTTGGGCTAGTCATTCAGAAACTCTGTTTTTAGTTTATTTTAATTGAAAACATTTCTGCTTAATGCCAGATAATTGTTAACATTGAAGATAGTTATTTTCGCTAAGGGCAGAAGAGCTAAGACCATAAATTATGATGGCAGACACATGTTTCACTGACAAAACTATATAAAATATTGTTCCTAGCCTCATGTCAGTTCTGATTCACTCATCTCTACTCTAATCCTTTGGGGAGCCTTGTACAGTTATAGTTTTAAAAACATCCCTATCACCCTGAGCTCTAGCAGCTCCCTTCTTGCTTACTAACCAGATTGTGGCTCTGAAAGAATGAACAGAAAGCAACAGTGATACATGTGAGCTGTACTTGAATGGGCAGTACCAGTGTAGCTTCAGAGGACCTAAATATCTAATAGCCATGAGCTAATCTAGCTGAAATTGGATGGTTCACAGTTTTACAACTGCAGTATTGCAGGGTAGACATAAAAAGTACACAGAACTCATCTCTATAAATACATGTTCACTCTATATGCTTTACAACCTTGTAGATTCATGATCTACAGAAGCTGTTCATATTAGAAGTGATCGACAGAGAAGCTTTTGCTGCTCAGCAGGTTATTAGAGATGACAGATTTTCCAGTTTTCATGTTTTCTAAATATGTTAGGCATAGTGCATCTAAGACTGCAGGTTTTGTTTATTTTTTTAACTTTGCCTCAGTATCCCTTTCTTTTGCAAAATAATAGTTATTTTCAGGAACACATTAAATAGTAAAGATGTTTTGAAAAATTATTTCTTAATTAGATGGTTCTCACTACCTAGCTCTCTTTTTAACTCACTTCCAGAACACTTCATAGGAAATGGAAGTGATCAAGGAGACAGGAACACATTGACTCTGCATTCTCTTCTACCAGTTTTGTTACCCCACAAGGAGATAGCATATTGTAAAATAGCTCGGCTGTATCATTTCAAAGAATGTTTTCATTGAAAATTACATAAAGGACCCAGTTCATTTTAGTTGTTTTTTTCTCCAAATATTTGTTATATATTTTCAGAGACAAAGCATGTTGATCACAGTTTCTCTATTCCACTTCTCTTGTACTCTTCAAAAAAATAAAATAAACAAAGAACAAAACTCATCATTCATATCTATTTTAAATATACTAAAATACTGGAACAGAAGACAAAAATTTTTTAAGAAAAGATCTTTTAGTGTGGTTAACTGCATGGTTTATGGTAGTTATAATTTACATATTTATTTATAGGAACTCTTGTTTCAAATAGATTTTAAGGAAGCAGTGTGTTGATATTTTATTTGTGCTGAAATGTGTTGATATTTTATTTGTATGTTAATAAATAAAGTCTGCCTGGAGATCAGAGGAAATAGCAAGCCATTTTAAGTAAATACAAAAGTCAAGCAGTGGTAGCACATGCCCCTAATCCAATCACTTGGCAGGCAGGGACTCTGTGTGTTCAAGACCATACTAGGGAACAGAGCCAAGAGTGGTGATACACACCTTCAATCCCGGTACCAACCATAAAGACCTGGAGGTCTGTACAAACAGGCACTGAGTGACAAGGAAGTGAGGTAGCTGGGCTAAGAGCCAATGAGAGTGCAGAACAGCAAGGCAATAAAGGCATGGGTAGACAGGAAGTAGCTCACTTTGAAAGCTGTGGCGTGGTGAGGTAAGATTAGCTGGTGACTGTTCCTATTTCCCTGATCGCTAAGGCTTTCACCCTTGTATTTGGCTCTGTATTTTTTATTTAATAAGACTGCTTAGAAATTCATCTACAAAGCAGCTTTAAGTATGCCATGTTATATGACTTACCCAATTAATAATAGCAAAATATTTCAAATGAGGCAAGGATGAAGTGAAGTTAACTGAACCCATCACTTGAATTCAGAAAGCTGTATGTACAATGAATACCCCACTGTGTGAGCACACTGTTCCTTACTTCCAGATTAGGTAAATAAATAAGAGTGTTCATGTTCTCAAAGAGCAGGGAGCATGTAGTAGAAACTGTAAATAAAGGAAACCATGAAATATAAGGGGGAAACATTGTGCCATTTTACATGCAACACTGTATGAACCACAGAATAGAGAAAATAAAGCATCAAGTTATTTTGAAACAATTATTTTGTGGATCCAAATGAGACCCACAGTAAGAGCATGCTTTGGTACATATTTTTACGAAAGAGCCATGTAAAAAGTCAAGTGCTGATACTAAACATTCTTTATGCTACAGTCCTAGTTAGAATGCGCAAAACCACTTTTGTGACTATTTTTCATTTGAGTTAACGAGATCTTTAGGAAAGCTAGTGATATAATTCTTCATTATTCCATAAAGTAGAAGAAAAAGGATCACTATCAACTATTTCTACAAAGCTGGTATTGCACTGGCACCCCAAAGCTAGATAAAGATAAATAAAAAACTATTTTTAGACTAATGTCCCTATTGAACATAGATATAAAAATTCACATAAACTATCTATAAATTGACTGCAAGAAAACATTGAAAAGATCATTCACCGTGATCAAGTTCATTTTATTCCAAATATGCTGGATTAGCTCAACATATACAAATCAGTAAATATTAATGCAACACATAGTCAAAGACAGAAATCTCATGATAACTCAATAGATGGATATAGAGCCTTTGACAAAATATAATATCCTTTCATAATAAAAAGCCCTAAAGAGACTGGGAATAGAAAAAAGCATATCTAATCATAATGCTATACATGACAAATGTACAGCCAATATTATGCTAAATGGAGGAAAACTCAAAGCATTTCTGCTAAGATCAAGAACAAGACGAGGGTGTCCACTCTCTTCATTCCTAGTCAATGTTGCTTGGAGTCTTATGTAGAACAGCAAGACTGAAGAAATAAAAGTGACGAAGTAGGAGAGGAAGCAAAGTATCTTGATGTACATCTGACTTGATTCTGTCTATAAGTGACCCTGAGGACTCTACCAGAAAACCTAATTCTGATGAATACCTTAAGCAAAGAGGCAGTTTAAAATATTAACAGGCACCAAGCAGTAGCCTTTCTATATACAAACGATAGACATACTGAGAATGAAATCAGGTAAACAAGCCCATACCCAATAGTCTCCAAAACAAACAAAAACAAAAAATTGGAATAAACCGAACCAAGGAAGTAAAAAGTCTCTAGAATAAAAATTTGAAATACTAAGTAAACAAATTGTTGAAAACATTAGAAAATTGAAAGACTGCCCTTGCTTTTGTTTGGAATAATTAGTGTTATAAAGATGGCTATGTTACAGATTGAATGCAATTCCTATTAAAATTTCAATGCCATTCTTTAAAGAAAGAGAAGATTGAACTTTCAAATACATATGGAATCAAAAAGACCAACGATAGACAAAACAGCCCAGAACAAGAATTCTGCTGAATTACCACCGTCTTTGATATCAAATTATATTACAGATTTATAATCACAAAACAGAATGGTACTGGCAATGGATCAGTGGAGCATAAGACATATATATATATATATATATATATATATATATATATATATATATATATATATATATATATTCTCCTGAGGTTACAGTTACCTGTTTTGTTTATAAAGATGTCAACAATATACAATGGAAAAAAGAACCTCTGCAACAAATGGTGCCAGGAAAACTGAATATTCACATGTAGAAGACTGAAAACAGATCCTTATCTCTCCTTGCACAAAGATGAACTCCAAATGGACCAAGGGCCTTAATGTAAATCCTGAAATATAACTGTTAGAGGGAAGTATAGGGAACAAACTTCAAACAATTGGCATAGGCAAGGACTTTCTGCATAGAACTCTCATCATTTCGTAAATAATACCAACAATCAGCAAAGGAGACAGTATGAAACTTAAAAAATCTTCTGCATAACCATGGAAACAATTGAATGAATAGACAGTCTAGAGAATGGTAGATCTTTCCATCTATATATGACAAAGGATAATTATATGTAACACTCATATAACTCAAAAAGTAAATGACGCCATCAATAAGTGAGAGCACAGTTCACAAACACATGAAATTGAAATGGCCAATAAACACATAAAAATGCACAATCAACATCACTAGCCATCAGAACAATGCAAATCCAAACTACAGTATAATTTCATCCTATGCCAGCCAGAATGGCAGTCATCAAGAAAATGTCACTATGAAAACCAATATGGGGAGTCCTCAAAACAAATTAAGGACATACCTACCATATGACCCAAGTGTACCACTACTAGGTATTTGACCAAAGGACTTCAAAATAACACATCACAGAGACAATTGCATATCAATATTTATTGTAGCACTCTTCACTGTTCTTGGTGGCTGAAAACATCCTATCCATATTTATCATATTGACTTTTTACAAAAGTTGTGGA
The DNA here is from genome assembly GCF_049852395.1 of Peromyscus maniculatus bairdii. Classification (NCBI taxonomy): domain Eukaryota; kingdom Metazoa; phylum Chordata; class Mammalia; order Rodentia; family Cricetidae; genus Peromyscus; species Peromyscus maniculatus. Next base: position 40,451,389 of record NC_134868.1, read on the forward strand.
CAACAAACCATGTGTACAACAGCAGAGGAATGAATAAAGAAGATATGACAAATACGTGATAGGAAGTTTTCAGCCACAAAGAAGCAGTGACACTGACTTTCAATACTGAAAATTAGTCCAACCTGGTATTACTATTTTGTTTTTATTTTGCTTACTATAGATTAGAATTTTCATGTTTACAGTGATAATATTTCCAATTATTGTCACTGATTGTAATTATATTGTGCTTTTCATTAAATGAATATATAATACAAGTACATATTCTAAATAAATGATGAAAAATATTTAGATTAAAATGTTCGAATTACAAAAGAATATGATGGCTGTTTTATAAATTTAAATATTCATTATTAATGTACTGCACTATCTCATTCAATGATATCCAAATCTCAAATACCTGGAGCTATCTGACATCTCTATGCTGTCCAGAATTGAGATATGGCTTTGATATAACCAGGTTGTTTTTTCTGAGCAATCCCAGATGATTCTTAAGACTGGTCCAGGACCCACCTACCTCCTTTGGAAGCCTTATGTTACCATGGAAATGATTGGATACCATCAGGGAGAGAATCCTAGGTTCGAATCCAGGCTCTACTACTCACAGTATTTGTGACCTGGAGCAGCTGTTTTCTTGGTTTCTAATCTGCAGAATGATAATTAATATATTATATATCTCATTAATGATGATATTATCAGATAATACAGATAAAAATGAGCTGCAAATCAATAGCTGGACACTTAAAAGTGATCTACCCAGACATGTAAAAAAAAAACATTCTCAAAACTATTGTTTTTCTCCTATTTCAAAATTTTTCTCAGTTACTTTTATATGGTAACAATAGGTGACATATTGGTCTTACTAACTATAGTGGGTAATTTCTAGATAATTGTTAGGAAATCTAATGATGTAGAATTTTCTGGTACAAAATTATAATGTGTACTACCTCCCCTCTGAGGTATACAATAATGTTTCCTAACTACTCATTACTAAATACTGGATTTATATCATTTATGAAATATATCAGTTGTAAAAATCTGGAGATACACTTAATTTAAGTGTGACTCTCATATTTCCTGAAAGTCATCAGGACATAATGGATAACAAATCAAATCTATCCGGCTTACAATGCCTGTCAACAGAACAACATGATGAACAGCTGTGCTCTTGACTCCACTGTCTCAGTGATTGGTGCCAGTTCATTGAAGTATTCCAGCTGACTTGAAGCCAGCCTACAGGATTCCCGATGAGTTTTGTCATGATAAAACACAGGCAGTGTGGTTAAAACCTCAAGGGATAGCAATTGCTTGCATATATTCTCTTATACAAACACTCTCACACACACAAACACATACAAACATACACACAACTCCTGATTACTTTACTTTTGGCAACATAAGACAATGTCAGGTAAGTCTTTGGCATCATACCCAGTCCTTCCCTCTGACCTCTGTTTGGGTCATCTGATTGATGTCTGCAGAATTTACAAGTAATAGTACCAACAAAAAGAACCTCTCTGAAATCTAAAATATAGCGTTGGCCATTAGTTCATTTTGCATGCTGAGAAAACTATATTTGGCATCATCAACAGCTGCTTGCATGAAATGTTCAGCACTAAAATATGATGGGTGAACATTCAGGATTTTATTTCATGGTATTACTTGCAATTATGGGGATGTTGACAGATCAGTTTCCATCTCATCTAAATGCTAAGAAATAAACTGGTCTCTAATGTACACATTCCCTCTCTATGAGACTTTGTTAATTTTCTTGTTTTTTTCAATTGTTTTATTGTATAAAGGAAAATAAATTTCTCTTTTAGCTTATTTTGCCCTAAATTCAAATTGGTATCATTTACCAGCTCCTAAGTTATTCAAATAGCCATCTTGTTTTTGAATATTTGTACTGAATTGCTGGCTCTGGAAGTTCAACATTGTTTCATGAAAACGTTATAATGACTTCTTGACTTTGGTTGAAATAAGGATAATTTGGATTTATCTCCAAAATTATTATCTGTGGGTTATTGTTGCCTTGTTATTGTGTTGGCTATGGTGGTCAGTGAGAAGAGGCAAAAGAGTGAGTTGTTTTGGCTGCAGGAAGTGTGAAAGAACCTGAGTAATATATGATTCAGGTAGCAGCCAGATTTATTCCTTAAAAATGAAAAGGAAAGAGAAAGGGAAGAAGGAAAACACGATCCTTGCCTATGGGATCATTGCAAAAGAGGGAGTGTCTTAGGGATTTTATTGCTGTGAAAAGACACCATGACCACAGCAACTCTTTGTTTTCCACAACAACTCTTATAAGGAAAACATTTAACTGAGGTGGCTCACTTACAGTTTCAGAGATTCAGCCCATTACCATCATGATGGAAAGCATGGCAGTGTGCAAGCAGATATAGTACTGGAGTAGTAGCCGAGAGTCCTCCATCTTGTAGGCAACAGAAAGAAGGCTGAGACACTGGGTGGTATCTTGAGCATAGGAAATCTCAAAGCCCGCCTCCACAGTGACACCCTTCCTACAAGAGGTTGTACCCACTCCAACAATGCCACACTTTCTAATAGTTCCACTTGCTGTGAGATTATGGTGGTAAATTCCATTCAAACTACCCTAAGGGGCATGAGATTTAAAAAGCCAGAGGAGCAGAGATTTTGCTGTGAAATTATCTCATAGAAATGTCAGAAGCTACAATCATATATTCTCACCAACATAGCTGCCTAAACATGATATTTTAAAAAAATGTACATATATATATATATATGTAAGTTTGTACATAATTTTTGAGAATACATTAATGAGTAAAACTGTAATTCCTCAAAAAGTTGGGGTAGAAAGTTTATTGTGTATATATAAAGTTCAGTGCTAATTCATTTTTTTTTTCTTAAAAGAGTTTGACTAGTATGATTTCTTCCTTAAACATTTAAACGGTCTCATAGAGAATTCATCTTAGGCTGAATTTTCATTCTGAAAGTGGCCTCAATTCTTGATCTTCACTGTGACTAGAATTAGGATTCTTTGGACTTTACATCCAACTCCTATTTGTTTTAAGTTGTGTACTCTTAAGATATTGCTTGGCCATTTCTACAAGTTTATTTACTTAAAATTCCATTTCTGATCTACTTGACTTCTTCAGGGTATCTGCCAATGTTGCTTTTGTGTTCCCAACTGATAGTCAGAATGTAATATATAACATCTTTTTCATAATCTGACTTGCCTACTTGTATCCATGTTTGCAATTATGTTATTGTTTTCAAAAACAAGTTGCGGGCACTGGAGGTTTTACTTGGGTAGCATAAGATTTCTAGTGTGACATTGATTTCCCCATTATATGATGAGTTCATTTAAATTCTTTTCATTTGTGTATATATTTTGGGAAATTTCTATAGCAGTAAGTTTCCATATGGCTTGTCAAAAGGCCATTAGTGTTAGCTACCCCTCCCCCATTCATCCCACCTCCTCTCCATTTAAGCCTTCTATTTTAGTTTTTCCTTTATCTCTTTACAACATTATACTGTATTGATCCCTTTTTTGTATGGTCCCCTCTTCCCCTGGCTGCTTTACTATCTGCCTAACCTTTGTGGCTATTTGGATTGAAACACACAGGTGTAAAAGGTAACATCCACATACCATCATTTCAGTTCATTGTTCACAGTCAGTTACTTTCTACGACTTTTAAGTCAGACACTTAGATGATTGATTTTTTTTCAACCTTCTGCTTTTCAAACACATGCATTTAAAGCTATGGATATCTTTAGAGTTTAGCTATTCTTTACAAGTTTTCATATTGTTAATTTTCATTATCATTTTTCTTTTATTCATAAATTATTTTAAAATGTGCTGCTTATTTTTATCAGATGTGATGACTATAAAGTATCTAGTTATTTCTCTGCTTTTGAGTTCTAGCTTAACTGCACAATGATCAGAGCACACACACTGTAGGATTGTGGTACTTTAAGAATTAGAATTGCTTTAATATTTATTATATGATACAACTCTGGTAAACCTTTAATTAGTACTTTTAAGTAGCATAGATTTTGCATTTTTTAAGTGCTGCACCTTATGAATGCTAATTAAGCAAGCCTATCAAATATGTGAAATAAATATTTTACATCCTTACTGATTTTGTTTTGGCCTCAATATGTCAGCCATTGGGAAAGTTCCATTAAAAATCTCTATCACTGACTGTGGACTTAACTCTTCTTTATAAAACAAACAACAAACAATGAAAACGATGCTGTTGAAGATAAATAAATATTAAACACATGTTTTTCTGATGGTATGGCCCTCTTATTATTAATTGCTCTTATTTCTTCTGACTAATGTGTTAAAGTCCAGTTGATTATTACTACAACAATAATTGACTTTTAAAACTGTGTTATTTGCTCCATTCTGAATCTGAGACAAGAACGGTATGTCAAGTATTTATTTTGCTAACTTTTGGTAGAGTTTCTTAATTTTAGGGAATACCCTTATTTTGTCTGACATGAAACTATATTGTCTGTATGGATGCAAACATTTCTTTTACTGCTCCCCCTCAGCTTTTGGGAAATCTAATCATATATGTATCAATCCTTATCTTTACGTTCTTTTATGTTTTTTTTTTTAAATGTTTTTCTCTAAATATATCTCTATAGGTATTGTCTTGTGGCTTATTTTCTTGTCCCTTGTCCGTGATTGTGTTGATTCTGCTGTTTTAAGTTCAGTTGTCTTAGCTTTTAGTACTAAAATACTCATTTTCTTAATCATCTGGTTAAAATCTTTTCATTTCTTTTATTATACGAATTAATGACACATATTCATTTTAAAATTCCTATGAGTTGCTATGTTTAAACCATCTACCAGGTCTATTTCTACCATTTTTTTTCTGGTTTCTGATCATTTGATCACCCCAGCTCTTTATATATTTGGTAATTTTGAATTTGTCATCAAACATTGTGGATGAAAATTTGACAGGATGTCACAATGTCTGGCCTGTGAGAGGACTGCCTTTTCTCTTGAAAAAAAAAATTGAAGCAGGGATAGATCAGCTTGGTCCAACAAGGAACTGACATGGTTCAGTTACACGCCAATCTTCATGAGAGCTTTCTCTTTCTGTTTTTTGCTTTTCCCCCAGATATCCCCTCTTACAGGTCTCAGCTGAAAGGATAGTCCCTTTCTCTTTATGGATACCTCTGGTGCTTTAAATGAGAAAATTTCCCCACAGGCTATGATATTTGGACACTTGGGTGCCAGTTGGTGACCCTATTTGAGGAGGTTTAAGGCTTGTGAACTTGGAGGAATCACATCCTTACGGGTGGGCTAAGAGATATTAAAGTTTCGCCCTGCATTCAGTTTGTTCTTTCTGTTTTCTGCTGAGAAAAAGGATGTGAACTCTTAGAATCCTGTTCTCACTGCTGTATCTGCCTCATACGGCCATGCTTCCCACCCATGATGGACTCTTAGCCCTTTTGATCCAGAAGCTCAAGAAAACACTTCATTTTATCAGTTGCCTTGGTGGTGATGTTTTATCACAGCAATAGAAAGGTAACTATAAAGTACCCAAACTCTATTTTTTTCCTCTCAGCTACATAGCATGGTTGACAGCTCCGAGCCACTGTTTTCTTTTCAAGTTCTGCCCAGCACTGCTTATGACTAGGTAACTGCCTCAAGTGAAATGTTTCTTCTCTCTAGATATCGATGTGATCTGTCACATGGCTGTTGTTTAAATCATCCTCCAATGCATTTAGACAACAGTTTCTTTCTGCATTTATAGTTGTTGTTCTTGTATTAATATGGTATAAGCTACTTTGTTATAGCTGGAAGCAGAAATCCTGCCACAAAAGGATATTAAACATCATAATGATATGATCTGATTTGCATTTTAGAAAGATTTCCCTGGACATCAATATCCTCATCTGTACAATGAAAGATTGAGGTAGAAAATGTTCTCCAAGGTCTATTCATCTCCAATATTCTGAAACTCATATGAGAGTATTAACAGTATGTCATACTACTATTTCAAGCTGTAAAAACCCACTGGCTTCTTAGTATTAATCACTTAAAGTTAGAAAATACTAGAACTAGAGAAAATGGCCAGTAAGACAACTCTTATCCCTTGTGTCTTTTCTATTTTAATTCTGGTCAGCTTCTAGAAGCATCATTTCTTTCCCAAGACTGGTATTCAGGAACTAGGTTTATTTTTCCTATATTCCAAACACACTCTCCTTTGGGGGTTGTATTCCACTTCATACTTTCATCTAGAATAGTCTAATGGAATTAGGTTCCACCCTTTTTCTGCCCTATGTGTTCCAAGCTCTAGATTACCAAATATTATTACTATATTAAGCAAATTATCTCTAAATGATAAAGGCTCTTACTTAAAGGTATCTCTCTGTCTTTCTCTGTCTCTCTGTCTCTCTGTCTCTGAGTGTGTGTGTGTGTGTGTGTGTGTGTGTGTGTGTGTGTGTATAATAATAATTAAAAACCAGGTCTTGAATTTGGGAGGGGTAGAGAAGACACAGAAGGAGTTGGAATGGGTAAGAGGTTAGGAGTGATACAGAAGATGTAGTGCTTGTGAATGAAGAACTAAAAATAAAATAAAAAATAAAATCCCACTTGAGTAACTGTATTAAGGGTGTACACTTAAAGAGTTAATGGAATTTGGTTGTATATGAGGAACAAACAAATTGCATTTAGGGTTCAGTAAAGAGAGCTATCTGTATAGGAAGCCATTTGTGGCAATTGTTAGACTCTACCTCAAAGTACTGATGAGTAATGTCAACGTTTAGTTTGGTTCTAAATTTGAGATAAGCAAAGGTGGGAATGTTCTGAGGTCCTTAGGAGATAAAGAAGAGCACAAGCTACACATTAGTAGTCTATTGTATTTCCCTAGTTAAGATGAAAGTAAGATTGATCTTATTTCCAGGTGCTGCCTATTCTATTGGGAAGCATTTATTCATTTTTATACAATAACACTTATAAGGATATACCTCATAGAAAATTTAGGAAATAGACTATGGTATCATCTGTAAATAAATGACTAGAAAATTTTTAATTCATTTTGTCCTTCATATATTTTTCTATGTGTTAGACTTATGCACAGATCCTTAGAATATGTTTTTTAAAAGTTTATCTAAGGCACATATGTTTTGTCCTATTGTTATTAGAATGAGAATGATTTTATTAGTGTATATAACATAATTTATACTATAGTACAGGTTATATTTATATTTTAGTTTCAATGGTGCTTGTTCTCTGAAGTATTTATTTAGCTATTGCCTTATTGTTAAATTTATTTTGAATTATAAGTAATATTCTGAGCAGAAAATATTTCCATTAAAATTGTTATAAATTGCTAGGTGAAGACTTTTAACTTCCTGTTGCCTCACCACTGCCTTTGATAATGGACTTAATTTTTTCTTTAATGTATTTCATCCCTTTCTTTCCTTTCTAAAGTCTAGTAGACATGCATCCTAGTAAGCACTCATCATTCCTTCACCACTCCCCCTTGTTGATCTTATTATTTATAGGCCTGACGAGTCTTGTAAAATAGTCATCTGCTAAGATGCACATCTCTTTTGACCCGACTATAAATATTCTATTGTTTACATCATCCCTGCAAAGCATCCCTCCAGGATCAGCTCGTCTCATGTTCTGTAGTCAGGGTGGCTTCAGTGTTCTGCAGTGAATGGACTAATTGCTCTCCAGGTCACTAAGATGAATGTGTGGACTCAGAAATTGACTACTGAGTTCAAATGGAGGTTTCTAGCCATTTGGTGCCTACGATTAAGGCTCTTTGGAATATGGCTCGTGGTGTGAAGCTCCTAGCCAATATGACAATAAGACTGTCATTACTACACACAAGGAAGTGGCTACAGTTCAATTGTGAGTGGATGGGAAACCAAGAAAGAGGGCTTTTTCATTGGTCAAGGGAAAGTTTAAAAGGTCTTTTAAGTTGGCATTAGAAAAAATAAACTCTGTTGGCTTTAATACATGTATACCATAAAGGGCCCCAGGAAACATAGCAAGTGTTATCTTTCCAGAACCTGGTGGATAATTTGACATTAACTAGAATCCCAGATGCAATATGTTCATTTGGCAGAGCACTTTGCATGCCTCTAAATGTTCATGGCTTTTTCCTTTTTCAACGTTGATTAACTACCTTTGGTAATTGTTTTGCTGTCTTTCCCTAAACAGCTTTACCATCAAGTTGCAAACAGCCAGCTCTTCCAAAGCCCTAGCATCTGGAAATAGTGGATGTTAGTTAAGGAGATAAGATCATTTTGACATTTTAAAGCAGAACAATTTTGAAAATGGTAATCTATTTGGGGCCAACTTTCTGTGTGAACTCTTATAATTACTTCAACCTTTCCAAAATGCGTGTTTTCTTAAGAGTATAGTAAGGACACGGTGGCTTTTTTTTATTTCTGGGATGTCTTTCTGGCTAATTTTATAGAATTTAAACACGAAGCAAGAGTCATTTGTGGCAAATGTGCTTTTCCAAACGCTCTTCTGCTTCGGATGCCCTATCTGAATATTAGATTGTTTCTCCAGATGTTATGGGCTCATGTTTCCTTCTGGTGTCTTTGATTGTTGATCCCTCCCTATGTTCCTCAGGATTTCTATTATCTCTCTGACTTAGGTAAAGCTTTTATAAACGTTCCATGTTTTAGAGATTGGATTCAGTTCAGCTAGATGATATTTCCAAAAGACTTTTGCTCATTTGGTTCTTCCCTTAAGAGTGGTGAAGACAGTTAGCTTTCCCTCCTGCTTTGGTAGGGTGAGGGTCCCATTGTTTTTTCTCTCTTAATATATTGAGGATAGTGACCTTTTCCCTAAACCTTAGGTCAAAGGAGAAGTAGTGGTTGTTTTTGGTTGAATGATTGCTTCCATATGCTTTGCTTCTGGGGGGATCTTGTAAAAGGAAGAGTGACTCCACCCACTACTCCTAAGGTTTAAAAAAAGGTCTATAAAACATGCTGGGGATCTGTGTGGTTCGATGGCAGATAGATCAAGATTTGAGCTTTCATTCAACACTTATTCTCCATGTGACCCCAGGAAACTGTTTAGCTTACTAGGGTATCAGCATCCTAACTTATAAAATTATTGTGATTAGTATTATCAGTATAGTAGAGACATGCCTTGTTACTTGTGAAAAAAATCACATAACTGATACATTTCCCAAAGTGCTTAGTCTGGTATCAATAACATATATTTAATAAATATTATCTGAAAAAGTAAAGACATTAAAAAAAACCCAACAGTACATAATACTGTGACCTCCTTGTGGGAGATTAAGCCTCTTATATGTTCAAGGTTTATTACTGCTTTGTTTAAAATATTATTTCATATTTTGAAATTAAATTATAATTGTATCATTTCCCTTCCCTTTCCTCCCTCCAACCTTTCCCAGTACAACCCCTTGCTCTCTCTCATATTTACACACACACACACACACACACACACACACACTCCTGAATACATACATGCAGCCTGCTCCTTCTGTGTAACGTGACTTGTATGTATATGAGGGTACAAGAGTGGCATGCATATTTTGGGGATAACCAATAGCTCTGTAATTAAGGCTGGTATAAACAAGCGGGAAGATCATTCCTTGCACTGGAAGTCTCGCCAACTCCCTAGTGAAGTCATGGATCTACTACCACAACTTTACTTAACTGGCATAATTCCCTATTGCATTTTAACTTTTCAGGATTTTAAATGACTTACCACAGAAAGTCTCAGTGGAGGTGAGGTGGGCTCTGCTCTCTACCTTAGATTCTCGGGCCTGCTATGAGAGCTGAGTCTGAGGATAACCTTGTTCCTATCATCTGCTGTTAATAGTATTTTGTTTGTTTGTTTTGATTTTCATTTCTTTTTAATTTTTTCTTTGAGAGAGAGAGGGAGAGAGGGAGGGAGGGAGAGAGAGAGAGAGAATGAGAAAGTATGAGAGAGAACACAAGGGAGAAGATGGGTAGGTAGGGAAGTGGGAAGGATCTGGAAGGTACCAGGTGAAGGGGGAATAGATAAAATACATTGTATGGATTTTTTAATAAAAATAAAAAATTATAGATTCTCAACATAATTATTTTATCACTTTCAAGGAGTCTGTACATTAAACGTTCCATGTGATACAACACTGCTCTAAAGGAAGGTCTAGAAATAGAAATCCAGGAGGTACTCACTGGAGTTACCATTTCTGTTGCATCTAGGAGAGCACCAGCAATCAGTTCATTGAAAGGGACATGTACTTAAACCCAGTGCTCAGTGTTCTGTGGACCTAAGCAGACACATGACATTGAAGGCATGTACCTCTACTTTCTTCATGGTTCTTGCCTATCTTAAGGAAATGTTTGGGGTGTCCGTTTTTTATATTTATTGAAGTTCGCCATTACAGTATGCGCAGCACATCTTGGGTTCCTAGGCTTCAGGTCAATTATAACTTGTGGCTAGAGCTGGATAATTATATTATGGATAGTTTTCGATCTAAGATCTTTCACTATCTCCCATATTGCATATATTGCATGTAAAACCACACAGAGAAGTTTCAGGCAGAGTCTGAAGTGCTCTGTGTATTTATAGAATTAGTTACCTGAAAATGCTGTCAAAAGAAAAGCAACACTTATGGATGATAAAAATAATCTAGCCAAGTAGTGGGTTGAATCGCTCCTGTTTTCCTCTGAGATCATCTTGCATAGGAGGTCTGAAATATTCATGTTTTGTTGTATTTCTCTGAAAGGATGTTTAAAAAAATATTTTGGAGTGACATTTATTAGTTTGTACTTTTTTGATCCTAACTTGAAAAGGTATCTTTTATGAAAATTTTGTGTTTCACTCCCTTAAAGCTCTCTTTCTCACATTAAAGTGTATGTTCGGATATAACAAACCTTGTGGATATGCAAGGGTAAGATCACACTCAACTCTCGTTGCTGAGCTCTGCGTTTATCTGAAAAGGCGAATGCTGAATTTTCTTTGCTTTGAAGTAGCATGGAGTCCTGTGTGTTTATGTAACTCTGAAGTATTTGTCTAAATATACTATGACATTCAAAGATTGTAAGCCATGAGAGATGACTGTTTTAATGCAAAATTGAGCCTCACATGTAAATTTGCTCTTTGAGTATTGTATCTTTAGTTTTTATTCACAGAAATAATTGTGTGGTTTGAAAAATGATTCAGATTTTGCATTAAATGTTATATCAGTAAAAAACAAACAAACAAACAAACAAACTAGGAATCAGCTGGCAGAGCTAGCCTAACAGCAGAAAGAGGTTCATTTGCTAAGACTATTCAGGAGGTTGGCTTCTTGTCTGTGTCAATCTTCTGGTGTTTGATAGCCATAGTTAGCATTTATAAAGATCTTCTAATAATAATTTTCTATATTAATCCATTAAATTTCAAAAGTAGCCCATAGGTATCTTACTATTTTTTTAAAAAAAGAGCTAAAAAAAAAATCAACAAAGAAAAAAAGAATGTTCTCTCAGAAATAGTTACCAGAAGAGCGGTTACTTAGCAAAGGCTAGAGAGAGTAGGAGGAAAGGAAAAGCAAAGAGAGATTAGTCAGTAGATAAAATTAGATAGGAAGAATTAGTTCTAATGTCCTCTTATATAATATAGGGGCCATAATTTATAGTTTTTAGCTTCTTTGAAGTGGGACAGTAAGATACTGGAGAATGAGTATGGGATTTCCAAGGGTCCCCTCAGAGAGCTGCTATATGTATGCCTCAGATGATGGGCATTCTAACTACCCTGACTCAATCATTTTATAATATATGCATGCAACAGAGTAGCAGAGAAACACCTCATATATGTAGTTTTGTGTCAGTTTCAATAACTATCCCAAAAAATGACAATGGAAAAGGTGCAAAAGTCAGAAAATTTGAGAAATGTGATTAAAAACAAAGCAAACTGGTTCCGGTATTTTTAAAAATTATTTTAGTAATCTTTTTTTTAATCCTTTGAAACCATGTCTCTTGGTCATAACCATGCTGTACTTCCCCCTCCAACTCTTTCCTGGGCTCCCCCAATCACATATCACTCCAACTTCACATCTTCTTTTTAAATTTTAATTTGAAAAATTTAACCCACTAATGGATAAGGAAAATGTGGGTTGTTACTCTGCTGTAAAGAAAAAAGGAAATGATGGAATTTGTAGGTAAATGAATGGAACTGAAATAATTATACTAAACGAGGTCATTCATGTCTAAAAAGACAAGCACCATATGTTTTCTTTCATATGTGGGTACCAGCTTCAAACCTTTGACTTGCATTTATAACATGGAGTACAAGTGGCCACCAAGAAACTATAAGTGGGACATTGGTGGAGGTGTGTTAAAGGAATGAAATTAAAGATATGAAAATGAAGGGAAAATCTAGGGTCAGAAAGCTATATGAGTACATGAAGGAGCGGGGAAAATATTTACCAACATGAGGTATGAACGTAAAAGTTTTATGAAAAGTTTTGATCTTACAACTCAAGGAAAAAATTAAGAGGAGATAACAGAATACACATGATAGGAAGGAATGGTGGCTTGTAGGGAATACTGGGATCTAAAAGTTTAAGTGGGGATGGGAACAAGGGAATGGGTGAAAGAGGGGTGTAGAGTATGGCTAACAACACTTAAGATGCATGAAAAGCCTTAATGAAAACCCACTAGTATGTAAGATAATTAAAAATATAATGAAAGTTTTTTTTTTCTGCATGGGTGGACAGTGCTTCTCCCAAAAGATATGGGCTATTAGATGAAAATCTCAGTACCATGCTAATAGTACCTCTCTACAAGGGTTCTTGATTAGGGAGATGTGAGAGGTACCCAAAACAGTACAGACTATCACCACTGCTTTTGGTTGCCTACCATCACTTGATCCTATGGCTGAAGATGCTATGTGCTTGGGTTGTAGGGCATAGAGAATTAAAATCTTGAACTGACCAGGAATATCTTCCTGCTGGCAGGTTCCAATTTCTTTGTTTTCAAATACTTCACTAGGATAAGTATTGATTTTATAACTGATACAACAGACCTGCCATGAACATTAACAAATTTGACTGCATATCACACACACACACACACACACACACACACACATTCCCAGTTTCTGTGTTATGTAAGTTATCAATTATAATGTGTAAAATGTACCGAGATTCAAAAGTAAGCTTGCTTATTTCTAGATTTTATAATTTAATGCCAACCACACAATGTGAGGCCCTTGATGTGCTTGTGACAAAAAAAGTATCCTCACAAGCTGAATGCATGTTGTTAAGTCTGCTCACAGCTAGACTACAGCTCATGTATATTTTATAAAACATCAAAGAGGTCAGAACTACACCGAGTTACAGCAGCTGAAACCTGATATCTATTCACATATGTGTGCTTTTCTGTGTGTGTGTGTGTGTGCGCGCGCGTGCACTCTAAGAAGCTAAGAGCTTTGTTCAGGGACTTTACAGAGGTAACAAACATTTCAAAATGTGTTGAATAAGTTACAAAGTTGAGATGTTTGCCTTATCTTTCTGTGGCTTCTATAACTGCCATGAACAAATAACTTATTACAAATACTCTTAGATTTTCTCTATATGTATATATAGTATACCATAGATTGTCTATGTGTGTGTATATAGTGTATCTGTTAGCACACCTACCTGACCATGTACAATTAGCCCTGAGGGTCTGCAGGTCTATGGGTTCTGCAATCTGTGGATTCAACCAACTACAGGAGAAAAATATTAGGAAAAAGTTGTGTCTGTATTCAACATGTACAGGCTTTTTCTTGTCATTACTTCATGAGTAATATAGTACAACAATGATTTACATAGAATTTACATTTTATTAAATTTTGTAAGTAAACCAAGCATGCTTTTGGTTGTACAGGAGGATGAAGATAGAGTATATGCAAATACTACAGCATTTCAAAAAAGGGACTTGAGCATCTGTGGATTTTAGTATGTAAACAAACTCTGAGGAATGTGTTTGTAGGCACTGGTTTTCTCCTTCATCCTTCTGCCCTTTCCTACACACACACACACAGACACATTGGCATACACACACAGATACACACACAGACACCATGCACACAGACACACACAGATAAACACACACACATTGATATATACCCAGACACACAGACATGTACACAAACACACATAAATACATACACACACACATAGACACATATACACACAGACACACAGACATACACATACAGACATTCACACTGACACACATACCCACAGACACACACACACACACACACACACACACACACACACATTTACTTTTGATTGTAGATATTTTGTCATGGTAAATAGTTTTTCTATTTAGAATTGATTAAGAAAAGAGTAACCATTTTTTTTTTTTATTTCTACATGTGAATGTTATACAGGTTGGCTAAAGCTACTATATACTGAACCTTTTGTATATGATAGGATCTGAGCTTGCTCTGCCTGTATCTGTCTACTCATCAACCTATCTAATCCATATGGTTTTGCTATTTTATCCCAAGGTGTTAAACTTCATGGTGGTTTGGGGAGCCAGTTGTTAATGGTGTTTACTGATACGCCCCTGGTTTATGTGGGCATTTAGAACATGCTAGAAGGATCAAATTAGATATTTTAATCAGGTGTACTTTATTATTTCCAATTTGACAAATGGAAAACTGGGACACAGAGGGGATGGATTACTGACCTCATGTCACAACTGGGCTAACAGCAGGAGGAAGAGGAAATAGTTGGCTCCAATGTCACTGTGAGTCCAAGCCTCAGAAAGTGCTCTTGGGGATGAGAGAGGGTCAGGCAGGGCCTATCAGTACGCAAATGTCCTTGGTCCTTTTATGATACAAAGATGGTTCAAAGCCCTGGCAAAATTCAAGAATTCAAGGTGTTCATTTCAGTATGGTAGAAAACCATAAAAAGCTCTGTGAAACCCTGGGAATATTGCTTTGTAGTTTGCTTTCAACCGCATTTTGCTTGGTTCCTTGAGTGTTTCTGTTTGTTCCTTAATTTGGAGGGAGAATGTGGCCTAGCTGAAGTGCTAGCGAATAGGATAATTGAGCTGTGAAAAGTGATACATGGTAAAAGCAGAGGAATGGGGAATAAAAGATGGAAAGCCACGACTGGGGTCAACAAAGAGAGGAAAAAATAGATAAACAAGGAAATGTATAAGAATTGTCACTAGTTTTAGAAAGAATTAAGGTAAAATATTATCATCTATAGGCACAAGTAATAGCTAGGAGAATTTTAACATTTATTATTTACTTATATTTAAATATGAGGTTCCATTCCACATTTATCAAACTAAACTGAGAAGACAGTGTGTTCTAAAAACATAGCCCAATGCAGAAATCTCTTTAGTGGCTAAAATCCTAAAAGATAGCCATAAATATTTCACAGGATTTTTATTTTGAAACTTTTTTTTTAATTTCAAAAATGAAGGATTTCTCAGAAGTTGGTATACAGCCAGTTATATGCTTTTGTCCACCAGATTGGCTGATAGTTAAGTGAACTTTTTCATGTGTCACTATGTGAGCTTGCTATATCTGTCATCTATCATCTATTTTCCATCCATCTATCATCTATTTATCTATTGTCTATCTATCTATCTATCTATCTATCTATCTATCTATCTATCTATCTATCTATCTATCTATCATCTATCTATCTATCTATCTATCTATCTATCTATCTATCTATCTATCTATCTATCATCTATCTGCCTGCCTTCCTGTCTACCACCTATCCATCCATATGATTTTTGCTTATTCCAAAATGTTCAACAATGTTGAAATGGATGGTTACCTAGAAACATTTAATGGAAAGGGTAAATTTTGTATTGCAAGCACTTTTGCAAGCACTGCAATTTCTGGTAATCCAATTGTATCTCTACTTTTTTTTGTTTAATTAAATTAGAAAATTTCATTTTAAATCTCCATTGTCTTAGTTCAGGTAGCGCAAATAGGTGCATCCTAAAAAGTGGCCAAATTGGTACAACTTTGTAATACAGTTCTGATTTATAGACATTCCAGCTCAGAAGTTGTATAAATACAGCTCACTCATTTTTTTAGTGTTCTAAGGAAGATCACAGATAAATGGGCTCTGAATTCAAGGTCTGAGTAATGTTGCACCTTAGGATTAGAATCTTGTTGGTGCTTTGAGTGTCCATGATACACAGAATGTGATATTAGTTGTAGAAGCCTTTCTCTTTCAGGTTAATGAATAAATTCAAATAAACACAGAAAATTAAAACATGTCCCTATCTGTAGCAATTGAAGTCAAGGTGAATGTTTCCTTGGCAGGAATCTGAATCATAGTGCAAGTGTTCACAAGAACCATAAGGTTGTACAAAGTCCTTATTACCAAAGAATTGTACTCCTTAATGCTTACCAGTTTTGTATGTTTTGCAGGTAACATACTTGAGATAATGGAAAAAATTGTCTTTAGAAAAACATTTCAATGGAAAGGCTGTAGATAGGCTTTTCCTTCAGGAGATGTTGATCTATTGGTTCAAATCATCTTTTAGTGAGAGCCTGGGAAGGCTTACCCAGTACTTCCAGGACTGCCACAACTGCTACCACACTTTACCTTCTAACATTCTTCAGGAAATATTTACTCTGAGATGGATTTTTCTGCTCATCACTGACCCTCCACTGTACCCTGTCTACTCATATCTTATCTTAGAAGAGGAAGGTGGGGAAGAATGAGTCCAGGCAAACATATATATCCTTGGATACCTACTGTAGCAGTCATACTGAACAATGTTGAAGGGGGTAGTTACCTAGAAAAATAATGGAAAGTGTAAATTTTTCAATAATTCAAAAGGGGGAAATTTTTTCATTGTCATAACAAATAAAAGATATTTTAAACACTGAGGGTGACGAGTAAACACCCAAAGAAAACACAGTGCAGCAAGTACTTTTATCTAAGTTGAAAGGAAACTAAGTGGAGATATTGGAGATGGAAGCAAAGGAAATTAACTCCGTGCTGAAGAAGTGAACTGAAGGGCCATGGATTTGTTGGATCTATTTCAGCCTATTCTGTGTTTTTAAATGGTACCTATTCTTTGGGTCTAGCATGACCAGCTTACTCCATTTATCACAATTAGCATTCACTTGTTTTTTTTTTTAACCACAACTAGAATCTACATTTGAACATTACACATGGCAGTATTTATTTATTTCCTTTCATATTTTAGATGTACTGATTTTAAATTTTGTTCATCTACAACAATGGTTCTTAACCTGTGGGTCGAAACCCTTTGGGAGTTGAGCAACCTTTTCACAGGGGTTGCCTGAGATCTCCAGGAAAAAAAAACACAGCTAGTTATGTTATAATTCAAAATAGTAACAAAGTTACAGTTATGAAGTAGTAATAAAATAATTTTATGGTTGGGTCTGAGCGGCTGTGGGACTGGCGGGTGACAGAGATTTGTCCTGACTGTGGGCAAGGCAGGAAAACTCTAGCTACAGTTAGGGATCACCACAACAAGAGGAGCTGTATTAAAGGGTCACAGTGTTAGGAAGGTTGAGAACCACTGCTCTAGACTAACCAGAAGTTCTTAGTACTAAGAATCACTCTGAACACAGAGTCAAAGGCTCAGATAGATCTCACCCAACCCTTTTATTTACAAACATGGAAACTCTGTAAATTGAAACCCGCAGTGGTAGTAGTATATGTTCTGTGTTAGGTGGTTTTATGATTTTATTTTGCACTGCTCGCTTAATCATCCTGAAGACCACATGGAATATAGAGTATTATTGTCATCACTTTGCAGATGAAAGTACCAATATGCCAAGAAGTGGTTTTCTGGAGATACAGAGGTGATGAGATGCAATGTCAGCATCAGTACCACAACCAGCTCTTAATTCCTAGCATCTAAGTTAATGACAGATTCTCACACATGTCCTTGCTCTTTGTCAGTGTTTTTGTTGTTCTAACAACATTGTCCCAGTGTAACTCTTAAAGCAATAAATAGAAAAAAATAAATAAATACTGGTGCTTACAGACAGCTGCCTTCCATGAAACTACTCATGGAACTACACATATGTACTTCATCCCTGTTCACCAGAAACAAATAATGATGTTACGCTGAGAGATTAATGACTGATATAAGGACTCAATCATTTACATATGAACTGACAAATGACAGCAAAGCCATTCATATAGTAGTTATAGTATATTCAGACTTATTCTTTTTCTGGGGTAGCCTGCTATATGGAGTGTTTAATTGAGTGGTTTCAGGGCAAAATTCGTTGTAGTCAAATCATCAGTTAGATTTCCATATGTGTCAGCATAAAGTTAACCTACCAAAACCCCTGCAGTAAAGTACCTAGTCTTCTTTCAGCATACTTCTTGTCTTGAATTCTTTGCAACTAGCATGCCCAGACATGATTTAGATGTATTTTTGCCTGGAGAGAGCAAGAGATGGATTGAGCAACATTCCCTGAGGTCCTCTTTGCCTCAGAGCAAACACTCTTTATCATTCTAAGCTTCTTATTCTGAGTAATATTTGAACTCAATCCTCTGGCTTCCCCAGAACAATTCACAATACTGCCTCCTTGGTTGAAGTACTTGGATGCATTCCCTACTATTCAAGCTACATACTACTTTTAACTTAATATGTTCTTTATCATTCCAATGGTTTGACTTTTACAGTCACAGCTTCCTTCTTTATTTCCAGAGTTTATAGACTGTCACTGGGATTTCCTCTGAGTCTTTTAGCCAAGTCAGCCATCCTTTGCTCCTCCAACCTTCTGTTATACCAGGCTTCCTGTTACTCATATCTCTGCTCTCCCACTCTCAATTTGTTCCAGATTTTCTGGTGGAGATTCTCATGAACCAAAAGTAATATTCCAGGTGCAACCACTTGAGAATTGAGAGGAGTATTTACACTCCTCTTTTACTGTTTTGTCTTCCCCTCTGTAGTTCAAAATAATATGATACCGGGTTTGTCATTTTACAGGACAAACTCACCTGGATGGGATAGCATATATCCCCAGTTCCCTTCCAACAGGTCTCTCTCATCTCAGAAGACAGCTTCTCTTTGGTTTTCTTTCCCTTCTTATAGAGATCTGCATTTTCATTTATTTTCCCTTGGTGTGGGAAGTTGGCCTTGTCCCAGTATGACTTGCGTTTTGCTATTTGATCCCAAGATCTGTAACGCCTGTCAGACCATCTGTATTATTTCTGTGCCCTCACTGATGTTTTGCAACATCCCCTAGCTTAGTGGCATCTTGTGATTTCATTAGCACACTGTTTGCTATGTTCTCAAGATCATTAATAAGGAAGAATAAACAAAAACACATGACTTAAACAGACATCTGTTGAAGTTCTCTTAATTTTCTCAACAAATTGATAGTATTTTATTCCATCTTTCTGCATTATTTGACCAGTGTCTCATCCAGTCTGTTCTATGCACACCCTGTTCTCATACCCAAGTGACTGCATTCATGATGTGTTGTTATCCTGCAGCACTTTATAATCATCCAGACAATTCATCAGGTTTGTCTGGCACCATTTACTCCTTATTAAATCCAATTTTTATTGGGCTGTTTCCATTGTTCCCTGGATTGTAGCAGCTCTTTGCACCAGTGAATATGCCCAGCCTGATTTCTTCGCATTTATTATTATTGTATAAACCTAGACTGTAGGTGAGAAACGAATACAAAGAATGGGAATAGAGTAAGTCATATGACCGTTCTTGGGAAGTCAACACACACAATGTATTGTGGTGATTGTTTCTATCAATTAGGTTGCACTAAGAAAACACCTAGGATATGTGTGTGTGTGTGTGTGTGTGTGTGTGTGTGTGTGTGTGTGTGTGTGTGTGTGTGTTTACAGGGAGTAATAGTTGAGAAACAAAAACCCATAATGAATATGGACAATACTATCCAATGGGCTGGATTCAAAGATTGAATAAAAGGGGAAAAAAGGGAAAACCAGATTAATAACAATGTTATTCTTTCCCTACTTCCTGGCTTGCTGAGATGTAAGCCTTAGGCTCATGTACTGCAGACTCTAGCAGCTCCAGCTGCCAGGCTTTCCTTGTCATGGTAGACTGCACTATCAAATTATTCATCCTCTAAGTGGCTCCATGTCAAATACTTGGTCACAGCCACAGAAAAAGTAACTAAGGCATATATACAGAGGCTTATGCCTACAAATCTCCATTCAAGGAATTAAGGATTTAAGGATCATTCAAGGATCTTTCTATACAAAAAGATAGAAATAAGTTGTGTGATTTTGAGTGGTGACTTATTTCTAACGTGTATTGAAAAATCAAATGACCAGATTTTAAAATCTGGCAGGAACTACAGCTGTATCTAGAGAATATCTGTGATGATCTTGGCACTGTGGGAACATGATTATCTTAGTCCATCATGACATCAACCCTGAAAGGTAGGCATTTGGGGTATACCACAAATCTCTAAGGTGTCCTCATGATGATCAGAAAGAGTTGCCTCCTTTTGAGGATGCGGCCTCTGCCTGGGAGCAGAAGCAGGCTGGATCTAGGACTTATTGAGCTTTCAGTACAGACCTATGTGCATATAGTCTAATCTGTCCAAATATCTATAGTGGACTTGAATTTTCTCCATTTTAATGAAGGGGAGCAGAGTGTTCCATTGGAGGTGGAAACAAAATCAGTTCCCTCTGTGCCACATGGCTCCTCTGCAGCTAGAGTAAATCTAACACTTTTTTTAAAATTGTGCACTAACTTTAAACAATGCTTTGAGCTTTTCCTCTAACCCAATGGTTATCAACCTGTGGGTCGAGAGCCCTTTGGGGGTTGATGACACTTTCACGGGGGTAACTTAAGACCTTCAGAAAACACAGATAATTTAAATTATGATTCATAACAGTAGGAAAATTATGGTTTTGAAGTAGCAACAGAAATAATTGTATGGTTGGGGGGGTCACCATAACAGGAGGAACTGTATTAAAGGGTTGCAGCATGAGGAAGGTTGAGAACCACTGCTCTGAAAGAATGTAAATACTTTGGAAATAGAACCTTTGCTTACCCTCTTAACTATATTGTTAATTTTCCCTCTGTCTTCATTTACATTGGTTTAATCTGCCATTCTCTATGACAGACTCTAACAATGACCGTAGAAAGGAAGTTGCGTCCTTTGAGTTAGAAGATACCTTTCATGGTCTTTATGGTCCAGGTAAACTCCTCCCTCCAAGTTTGTTTATGTCCACCCAACATTTCACAAGCTCCATAACAACAAAGAAATTAATTCTGATCGAATCAATGATACATGTTACAACCCCAAACTCCTTTTAAGAAATATTTTTTAGTCCTTTGATTGACCTGAAATATCCAATACTGAATGTTTATGAGAGTGTAGAGGTTTGGACAATCGAAATGTGTATGTATACACATAAACATTTCTGTGTATTTTGTATACTTTTTATTTCTATCAAGGGACTGTAGATTCATTTGACTAAGCAGCCCATACTTTATGTCCTTCCGTTCTTACTATTTTCACTTTCCTTGAGTGCTGATTTTATTGACTGTGCCTTATACTTTAGTTTAGCTTAGATTTTCCTTGTTGAACAATGTACTTTTCTTGCTCAACAACTCTGACATTTGGGTAAATGGAAGGAAAATGGATGTGGAAGCCGTGTGTTCATAATGCCACATTGCCACCCTGAAATCTATGCAGATAATCTACTTGGAAGGCTCTGAGTCCCACTGGAACAGGCAAACAGAAGTATCCAGCATTGATTTATGGCACCTGCTACAGCTGTTTGGATCGTGGCAGGCATTTTATCTGCAGCCAATACTACTGCAACTGCTGGGCAAGTCGAGATGGAGGTCATATTTACTGGACATGTTTATAATCTGTAGAGTGATCTCAGCCATGGAAGGCTAATTTCCCAAAGATCAATCACTAAGGGAGGATTTCAGAGGTTATGTTCTTTATCCAATTTCCTGTGTATTAATGAGATGGCTGAAACCTGTTAGGAATCTTTCTGATTAGAACTCTTCTGAGACTCAACAAAGAATATGACATTCATAAATCTAAACAGGAGGTGACTTGGTCACCTGAATGGTGATTCATTCCATGATGAGACATTTCCCTGGCTCTAGCAGGGTACACTATCAGTGACCAACCAAAGACAAGGTCAGACTTGAAGCGAAAGTCTTGATAGGACTTGCCCTTTCCTACTGAAATCAAAGGACTCCTTTTACTGTTAAAATTCATTGTTTAGAGTTTTTTGATAGCAGTTTAACAAAAAATTATTTGCTTACTTATTACATGTTTGAGACTAAGAAAAAAGACATGTTAAAATTGCTATTGTCGAGTTAATAAGGATTGTAACTTAGATATAACAAGATACAATGTAGTAGTGGAAATATTTACAGCTAATATTTAAACTATTTCATATAGGTCAAAAGTGTGTTAAATATCTCACACATACAATTTCCTTCAACCCCAACAACAAATTCATGAGTTAAGCCCTGCAATTATGCCTATTTTATAAATGAGAAAACTTAGATCTAGATTGTTGATAATAATTGTCCCTTAAATGCATATCTTATTCTAGACATCACCCGATTAGATTATTTTTCCCTATCTTAGCTAAACATTTTTAACATAGCTATCTACATTACTGGACTATCTCTACTCCTTCCCTTTCAAGGCTGTCAGTCTGGTGTCCCCCATTGCTACTGAAGTGCAGTCGCTAGAGAGGCAACATTGGTTCTACAGTTCCAAATCCAGCATTTCCAAATTTCTCGGCCTTTACTTATTGAAAAGAGACACTCTCTTGATTAACTATACCATGTTGTCCTGTACTTCCCCTGAAACCATTTTCTGTCCCTTTCCATTTATCGGCACCTCTATCTCTGCTTATTTCCTCATAATTAGAACATTCTAGCTTGGGTCTAGTCTTCTGTCTGAACCATATGACAGGGATTATACACCTTGTGTGTAACATAGACTTTTTTGTTTTGGTTTTTCAAGAAAGGATTTCTCTATGTGACAGTCATGGCTGTCCTATAACTCCTTCTGTAGACCAGGCTGGCCTCGAACTCACTGAGATCTGCCTGCCTGTACCTCCCAAGTGCTGGGAGCAAAGGTGTGCACCACCACAACCAGGCTAACGTATACTTTTCTAGGAGTCTGATAAAGTCTATGGACTCAAATCATCTCTACCCATAGTATTCCAAAATTAAACCCTTGTTTTACCCTATCTATTTCATCACCAATCTGTTTGCTCAAGAAGGCTGGAAGTCTCCTGTGACTCCTCATTTTCCTCAAACACACACCTTACTCGGTCTACCCCTGCCCAAACATCGTTTAAAATTTTTTTCAAGACAGGGTTTCTTTATGTAGTCCTGGCTATCCTGGAACTCACTCTGCAGACCAAGGTGACCTCGAAATTCAGAGATCCACCTGCTTCTGCCTCCCGAGTGCTGCGATTAAGGGCATATTACGCTATTCTTTAGCAGCACTGTTTCTGTTCTGTTATCCCTTATCTTTACATCTTGCCCTGCCTCCATTACCACTCTGTCCCTCACTTCTGGATGGTACATAATGATGGTCTTTGGGTGAATTAGAGCTGAGGATGGGAAAGAGACAGGATGGCTCATTAGCGTGTATCCCAAATCTTCATGAAAAACTCAAGACAGAGACACAGAGTGAACTTGCAGTGCCAATGTAGGCCAAGAACCAAGAGCTCCAGAGACCTGCTGGTATAACAGGGGTCCTTGCAGTTGTCTTTGAAAAGTCCCCCTGTCTCTTAATAGTTTAACCTTTAGACTTCCTGTTCTAAAGGCAAACCAAACCACTCAGGGAATTGAACAGTGAGAAAAAGCACAAGACTGAAGTGAGGACTCTTTTTCTGAGACTCATTAACTAGCAAGGAGACAGCTTTCCACAGTCATTTCTCCCTGGAGATCCAGATAAGAAATTGGTGAGAATCAGGCAGTTTGGCCAAGTGACAGTGCAATAAGGCTACTCCTCACGCTCTTCCTGGTGCCTCTGTTCCTTTTAAGTAAGCGAAGCTGGAGCCTGCTCTGTCCACATCTCTAATATTCTGTATTTAGCTCTCTTTTTTTTGCTTTCCTTCTTTTTATTCATCCCGTCCTCCCTTCCCCCACCTCCTTTCTCATCCTCTCCCCACCCTCTTCCTCTGCCTGTTCCTTCTGACTAACTGGGGATAATCCTTTGCCATCCTGTGTAAGCTAAACCCTAAATTACACAGTATGTTTCCTTACTTTACAGCCTACTCCTTCCACATCAGGGGTAACTCAAGGGAAGGCAGAAGCAGGCTGTGTGTTTTGACTGCCTTGTGAATTTGTGCTTATCTTATTCACATTGGTTATTTAGTCCTGTGGAGGGCCAGCATAGTCTTTCAATGGTTGTGAAAAACAAAACAAACATGAAGAAAGGGTATTGTGAGAACTCTTTCAAGCTGACTTGTGTTGAAACATCCTCTCCTCTGAGTCAGAGAGGATAGTTGTGATTAGGATAATGGGGCACATGGCAGACAGTGACAGTTAATCCTCTTATTGGCTTTAGGGTAATATTTTGCTCATTTGTTAGGTTGGAGGGATTTGTGAGAATGTAGTGTTTCCTGTCTTCCTCTGTTCATTGAGGAAGTTGAAGACATCTCTGTAAAAATAAAAGGGCTGAAACTGGACATGCATTTGAGGCTGGCTTTTCCCTCTGGAGGTGCATGTTTCCCTTACACACTCCACTCTTACTTCGAGGCCTCTTCATCTTCCCTCAGAGGGCCCTCTCCACCTGAGTGAGCCTCAACCAGGGAGTCATCTGAGGGGTGATTCAGCAGTGTGCTACATGGCGTTGCCAAATGGAGACAGTGCCACTCCGTCTCCATGAGCTGAAGCAGCCTCCAAAATGGTTCTGGCAGAGAGCCAGAGGCCATTCCTCTTCTAGGAAAAAAACACAAAGACAGAGATCGCAGCTCTCCATCCCCTTGCAGGACTGATTCATACAGCAGCATTGACATTGAGCCTCCAGAGAGCTGTTCTCTTCCCAGCCTGGCTAAAAATATCCAAATTCAGATTTATAATGACAGGAGCTGATAAATTTGCTGGGGAAATGCAAGCAGTGTCACTGGCGTGCTAGGAAACCTGTTCTGATAAATTGATGTGGGGAAAGAGATTGCCAAACACAGCAGAGACCCACTGTGCCACTTCCCCTGGGATGTTGAACAAAATGAGCATGTTTGCCTTGTCATCAAAGTGCCCCTTTTTATACAGGGTAGGCAGGAGAGTGCCACAGATTACAAAAGAGCAAAAGGTACATCTGATCAAAAGAATAGCATGACATAAAACCAAGCCTTATCCTCTGTCTAACAGACACCAGGGTGGGTCTCTGGCAAGGAAAGTGCTACCAGAGTTTAGGACCAAAGATGGTTATTTAAAAGGTATAATTTCTTTTACCCACTGCTGTGCCCCACCCCTGCCTTTGCCAAACAACTTGCCGACAGTTGCTACATTTACTCCAATCATTTTAGATCATTAACCTTGGAAATTAACGTTGGCATCATTTTCTAGTTTTGCCTTATGCCAGCTTTGAGCTGGTACCTGATGTGTAGGTGGATGAGGCAGGATGGGAGTTTTTCCCTACTGAACGTGTGATAAGACCAAAAAATGCCATGGTTGCATTCTCCACACAAACGTTGCAGACTTAAGCTTCAGCTAAAGGTTCCAATGAAGACTTGTGATGCACTTGTTTATCAGCAATAATGTCACTCAACAGCAGTGCCAGGATGGTCATTTTCTTTCTTAATGAAGAAAGTGACTGGAAGTTACATTTCATACAGCATTTATGCAATACAACTTCAGAAGTGAAAGCAATTTAAGTCTTTGATTTCCATAGTTCTTCCTCTTCACCTGCTTTCTCTGTGATCAATTAGCAGTTGTTATGTTTAAGCCCTGCTTAAATTAATAGTTAGTGACCAAAAGAAATCCACAGTAAACAAAAATATCATCTTAGGACTCAACAGGAAATTCAAGATGCAAATACTTGATGCATCTGTAAAAGATAAAGCGCATAGATGGATTTATGGGTAGATCATGGCCTAAGGGCATGGTTAGATACATTTCAAAGCTAACATTATAAAATGGTTATGGTGAAATCTAGATATTTGAATGTAGATAATGATTCTGAAATTACACAAACTGACATATTTGTGTGTTTTGTATTATTAATGGTGAGAGAGAGAAAAAAAGATAAGGTTCTATAGACCAAAGATAAGATGAAGACATGTGGGTAGGAATTATAACATACCTAAATATTTTCCTGACTTGTTGAAGTGTAAACAGCAGTAAAGAAGTAGCTGGGGAGAGAGACATACAGTCTCCCCTTGCCACTCACTTATGACCCTCTCAAGTGAATCTGTTCTTATTGAAGGAAGAGGAGTAGCCTCTGTCAACCAGGAACACATACATAGATTTTTTTCAGAGCATTTTTAGAGCAGTTTCTGTCTTCTTAGTGATTACAATACGCAGAGAACACATTATGCAAACATGGCACTGAAGTTTGGAACTCCAGCAACGATGCACTTCTGAAAATTTAGCATTAAGAGGTGAAGAGGGTATTGTTTGGGTGCTGTGATAAAAATCACAAAAGGACTGTGCAGGTGGCACTAGGGCTCTGAAGACACAACAGTTACTAGGTACTGTGATGTGTGATAGGTTACTCTCTGTGTTTCGACTGTTTTCACCTGGAAAAGCTGAGCAACAATATCCTATGGTCTGTTAAACAACAGACTCTAATGGATTGGTTTTTATGTTTTTAATGTACGTGGGGAAACAAAATCATGGAAAAACACTGTATGAAATTGACTTGACCAATTCCTACTCTTACCTCACTCTATTTCAGACCATAGCTGTCCTAATGCCTTTTTAGAATCATTGCAATGGAGCCAGACTAGCCTGACCATGAATTTGAACAGGTATTCCATCAAACCCTAAACTTCCTATGGGGACGGTGAAGTGACTTGGGAAAAGGACTGTCTTATATGGTACATCTATTTTATGACGAAGTGAGCAGCATTTAGACTAGTAAAGTTTTATGAGATGGAGGTTAAAGAAAGGTTATACACCTTTGCAATGTTGATTTTATGATTGCTTAGAGCTTAAGAGAGATGCTTAAAATGTTTTTGTGTTGTTAAAAAAGAATGCATAAGTATACCTAAGTATAGTAAGGGGCTTCCCGAGAAATCTTTAATGAAGTTTATGACATTAAACTCTTCCTGCTTAACCTATTCTGTGGTGTGGCTAACCCTCACTATGTATATCACTGATCATTACTTAATTTTAATTTTTTAATTTATTCTTCTCTCATACAATGCATCCTGACTCTAACTTCCCCTCCCTCTACCTCTCCCAGCTCCACCCCCCCCAACTACCCCTCTTCCCCAGATCCACTCCCCACTCCCACCCCCCAGAAAAGAGCAGGCCTCCCAGGGACAGCAACTGAACATGGCACAGGATTCAATAAGATCAGGTACAAACCTTCACATCAAGGCTTCTACAGTATTTCTGTCTCCTAACTGAACATAGGGATTGCAAAGATTGCTTCTTCTTTTGTGAAAATGGACAACTGTCCCAGTGACTTCTGTTTGTACTTTATCTGACATGTAAAACATGACCCATTTTCCTTGGTAAGACAGATGCCCTTCAAAACTAAGAGCAAACGTCTTAAGTATTCTGAGTACTGGAGCTGGTGGTCTGCACTGGTTTTGAACCAGTCCTTTCACCTGGACAGCTCCAATCAGAAAAAAACTGGAAATTTCATATATTAAGGTGTTGTTTTGCCTATCATGGAAGGGAAATAAAAGAAATGGGGGATAGAAAAGTCTAGAGAGAGGGATAGGAATGCTGAGAGGTGAGTTGTGAGTGGGATGATGCTACAGAAAATGTCAAATTATGGCTTCATAATGACATTATACTTTATCAAATAAATATCACAAAATAAGAGATAAAGCAAATTCTAGTCCAGGAGGTCAGATGAAACCCAGTGAAAGGAATACAATTGCACTCAAGCAATGCAGGGTGTTAAGATACACGGAGAGCTGTTTCAGATCCAAGGAGCAGGTGCTGTGAGCAGAAGAGCCAATTCAAAAACCTCAAAATTGTAAACTAGACACATTCCACAGCACCATCTGCAAGAGACAAGAAATGGGGAGAAAAAATTAGAACCAACCTTGTTGTAGGTGGAAATGTATTGACTTCTGTTCTCTTGAGCTGACTGTAGAAAACACTATTGATTAGCAGGTTAGGTCTTGTGAGAGAGGAGGAGCTGGAGTTAAGGTGCTGGAGTAACCCAGGCTGCCCGTGCTTTGTCTGCCAGGACCCCTGCTAGCTCCAGGGAGTAAGTGATTCTCTTCTCCTTTGCTGGTCTTTCTCAGCCTCAGCAAGTAGGGAGGCAGGCAGGTGTTGGTGAGAATTAGCAAGTTGAAAAGCTCAATCTTGGAAATGCCTGTAATTTCATCCTATCCAGGAGCCTCATTTCTCTGACCATGAAAATCAAATGATCTCACATAACCTGAAGAGCTTCTGGCATGACCTGTCACCAGGACTTCCCCAATCCCAGCATGTTAAAAAAAGAAGTAGTGTAAGGGATGGAGGCACAATGTTAAAGCATGTACTTAGCATGTGCAAGACGCTGATTCCTTTCTCAGCATAAAAAAGAATTGTTTTGATAAACATGAGTAGTGCAAATATGTAGGCACTCTATTAGACACTGGATTGAACCAAGGGAGATGTGGAAGGAGGAGACAACTTTAAATACGAATTTTCTATTGGCCTGGCACTGCCTTCTGTATGTGCTAACCTTCATATGTCTACGTGATGTGCTGATAAGATGCCGAATCATGGCCTTGGGAAGACGGATCAGTGGTTAAGAATGTACTACTCACACACTCACATCAGGGTCTAACTTCAGTTCTGTGGGATTCCCTGCCCTCTTCTATCCTGCCAAGGCACCTGCACTCATTTGTACATCCCCCTACTGTCATACACACACACACACACACACACACACACACACACACACACACACACACACCACAATTAAACATAAATATTTACCAGAGAAAATCTGATTCTTGAACTATAGAGAGTTAGGATTTGAACTCTACCCTTTATGTCTAAGTTTGAGTGCTTTTTCTGTTCTGAGAGCCGTGTACCATCTGGCTCATGACTTAGCAACCATAAGGTGAATAAAAGATGGAAAATAACTTGAAATTCAAACCAGTTTTCTTCTTCCTGTATTAGCTGTTCTGACTGAAACTATTGACTAAATGAGGTTTTTGAGAATGGGCATGAATTTTGATTATCCAACTCCCTGCTAAGAATTAAAAGAGTCATATTATTTCTTCTATGGGTGGGGAGAGAAGGGGTGAGAGACCTGAAATAGTGCCTGTGGAGTATAAAAAGACAAAGTTGGAGGTTGAAAGTAATAGTTGTCAATTGCCACAATGTTCTCTTCCATAAAAAATGGATATTTATTGTGAGGAAGGTATAGAAACCTTGTGTTGGCCAAGTCAATTAGATATTTCATTTTGTCTTGGTTTTTGGTGGGTTTTGCAAAGGGATCATTTAAGGAGGTGCTTAATGTTTTAGAGGCATTTTAAGTCTAATACACACATGTCTACATGTAACCCCACATTCATGGAATCACCCACATGCACTCAAATCTGTGAATAAAAGATGGGGCATCAGAATACATTGTAATGTCCCATTTCTCTATTTCCCCTGTTTATTAGCTACCCCCCCCCATTTTTGCTCCAAGAGGCAAGTCAATTTGTTAAGAACAGCATATAACAGTAGAAACATAAGTTGAGCCTTGTGTATAATTTTCACTTTGTAGTAGATAGATTTCTAACGTAATTTCATCCAAAACTTAACAACTTAAGACATTATTAATATAGAATATTACTAATGGGACAGCTACAGTTTTTTTGTAGTAAGCCTTCAAAATGCAATATAGATTTTGTATTCACAGTATATCCAAACTCAGCCAAGTGCATTTCAAGGGCACAATAGCCACATGTAGCTATAGGCTTCCATTTTGGTCTAGACAAGGCATATAGAAGTTTGGAGTATTGAAGTAATATACTCTACCATCAATTGTTGCATCAATTATTGTAGAAGCATGTCATCACTCCCACCCCATCAGAGATGAACATGTGGGGTAAGATGGGGTAAGGACTTCAGCATGCTGAACAGGAGTTATTTTTCTCAGAATGATTAACTCTGTATTACCTCTATTTTATGCCATCTGTTTTAATATCAATATATAAGGCAAAACAGTTGTCTCTCTCCCCATCTCTTTCTCCCTCGGGGAACACATACACACAGGAGATGAGAGAGAGAGAGAGAGAGAGAGAGAGAGAGAGAGAGAGAGAGAGAGAGAGAGAGAGAGAGAGAGAGAACTGACATGTATCCCAGAGAACAATATACTAAAGCTTCTGATTAAAGGTACCAGGTACATGCAATGAATGTTCAATGAAAACCTGCTGATACATTTAACTGGGATTAAAAACCAAATGATTAAAATAATCTCTATCGATGACAACCTACTTGGGAAATATTTTGCTTGTCCTTAACCTTGTATAACTCACCAGAAAGAACATGAAATGACTGTTGCTTTGCCATCTTGGAGTTCAGTCATTCTCCTTGTGTAACTCTCCTGCATTTTTAAATCTGTACTTGTTGCTGGTTGCAGAGACTTGAACTGGACTGGGAACACAGTCAGGGGCAGGTTCTGTACAGAGGACCCAGTGCCTGTGATCAAAAAGGAGACAGAGCCCTGTACAGCCAGAGAAGTATTAGGTCTTCAGTTGACCTATGTACCATGGTAGAAATCTTTGAAGAAGACAGACATGAACCTTCGTTTTTGAGGAGAATGCTTTACTGTTATATAACATCTAGGATATTCTGACACAAGATTTACAGAACATTAATAACAATGCCAGGTTTTTTTCCTGTGTATTGATGAAAAAATTGAGTTATGAATTCTTTAACTCTTAGATTCATTCATCAAGATTCCTAGGAAGCTAAGGAGACTTAGAGCTAGCTGAATGGCCCTGTCATTTGAATTTTTCATGCTGTAGGTGATGAGTTCTCACAACAAAACCTGCATCAGTGGAACAGGAGGTGGTAGATTCAGGAAGACATGGCTGGAAAGCTGCTTCTGCTGTCAATTTCTTCAACCCTGGAAATCATTTCTTCTTTGGGGGTTTAATTTTTTTCTTATATTTGATAGATGAAAATACTCATCTGTAGCTTTGAAGGGATGAAGAGATGACATTTTAGGTAAACTCTGGTGCAGGCTCTGGCACAAACTGATTGCTTAATAAATACGAGTCTTTGTCTTTACTCCTCCGGGAACTTGTGTTTTTGTTCCTTGACCCTTGTTTGAGTGCGTTGTTCTCGAACTCTTCCTTCAGCATCCAGATTAGAATTGATTACGTTAGAATTCTAGTTCTTGATCATGTTTTTTTTAATTGATTGAAACAAGTAATCATATTAGGAGTATAAAATCCTTAGGTGTTTTAAAAACTCACTAAAGCACATACCTATTGAGGACAAATTCCAGTGGAAGGTTCTGGCCAATTGGAAATTAATAATGGAACTATTTTTTCTAAAGGATCTGTACCTTTGTCCCACTTTTATATGAAATCACCAGGCAAAATCAATTTAAAGGTTCGGAATCGCAGAAGAACATTGGGTCTTGGACTCATCTTGATAGGTCTGAGAAACACTAGAAATTTTACTGATGTTAACTAATTCTAGCCTAGCCAATAAGTGCAAGGCTTTTCAAATGTTGAGAATACCCTGCTGTCTCCAACTGAAACTTAAAAAAACTCTAAGGAGGTACAGGTTTCAGAAGGATAACTATCATTTTAGGGCATGTAGGCACTAGGTTTCACAAGAGAAAAGTATGAAGGGAGAAGGACACAATTTGATTTGCTTCCTAGAAGCACATCTGCAATGGAGGTACTGTAAACTATCTTTGTGGAAACCTATGGGAGACTGCATGGCAGCAAGCCTAGGATGGACAATGAAGGTAAAGGTTCTGGGGGATTATTATGCACTGTATCTTTGTGAGCTTATACATAACTGTGACAAAAAACAAACAAAAACAAAAACAACCGACCGAAACAATAGTAAGAGATGAAAGATTTATTTTGGCTTATGGGTTCAGCAGGTTTCAGAGGCATGCCATGGTGAGCAACTCAGTGGTACCAGGATCCTCTCCTATCAGAGTGAACCAGAGAGCAAGGCAAAAATGAGGTATCAAGTATAAACTTCAGAGGCTCACTGACATGCTTCCATCTGTTTGATCTTACCTCCCAAAGTTTCCATACATCACAAAATAATGAACCCAACTGGTACCCAAACACAGGCCTAGGGAGATACTTCAGGTTTAAACCATAACAGGGTGGATGGAGGTTCCATCTCACCATCTACTTTTAACACATATATGGTGGTGGTTTCATCCTAGGATATCTTCTGTAAGGATAGATTCTTTCTTGAATGTTATTGAAACCTCATCATTGAGTTCCCCTGATGCCTGAACAAAGGAGTGGAACTCTAATGGGCTACACTCCAAAACAGTTACAAAGGAGAACCATTTTCTTCTAAGCCATGCCAACAGGACTCTGGATTTCAATCCACTTTGGTTCTTCCCATCAAACCTGAGAGCTTTTTTCATTCTATAATCAGGAGTCATATCAGAATGGAAATTAAGTTTATTTTCCCCAAATCTTGCATCTCTTGGGGACATTCCAAAGATTTTGATTTCCAATAAGAAGTTCATCTTGGCAGTTTGTTGTCAAAGAAGTTATAAATGCTCAGAGGTCAGAGTACTAATCTCAAACTCATCTGATGACACCAGCCTTTCAAAATAAAGAACTCAGCCCTAAATATCAAGGACTCTCTCTTCTCTTTCTACCTCTAGACAAGGAATGTGATTCAAAACCTCACTGTCCCATGTTTACATTTCCATTATTAAATAATACAGTAGATACAAGAAAATTTAATAAATATCAGGGGAAGGCTATTATCTCACCAGGCAATTATGTGTAACATTTCTATTCATTTATATTGGTTTACATTGGCTGTTTTGGTTTAGTAAATACCTACTGATGTGTCTTTAAGTGAAACTTTAAGGATTAAGGAGAGAGAGAGAGAGAGAGAGAGAGAGAGAGAGAGAGAGAGAGAGAGAGAGAGAGAGAGAAACAATTAGAAAAATCAATAGATTTAGGAGAGATCAAGGTGGGATACATGGGGAATTCTGTTCCACAGGACCAATTTTTGTTATGGACTCTGTGTTACAGTCCTGTTAAAAATGTAAGACAAAAATGACTTTCAGTCTTTGGGATTCTTTTTTATAGTTGCAAAAAGAAGCCTTAAGATGATTTGTGTTGAGAAGTTTATTTGTGATAAGTATAGATTTATATTAAAAGTAACTTAATTTACTTACAATAAGAGTCTAGTACATGCAAATCGTTTGAGATGTACAACCTGTGGATGCCACTGTAAATCAATAACAATAAGACAAAAAATCTCACTGCTCTTTTGCTGTTCTTTTCTGAAAGGTTCAGAAATTTGGAACAGAATCCAACTCAGTAGAGGGAGAATGAACTTCTGGACTTGCATAACTAATCTTAAAATCACCCATCCTTTACACAGTTCTCATGATGTGTGTGTTATCTCATAAGGAAGGAAGTTCTCCATGTGAACGTAACATCTCGGACTCTACACTATTAAAGAGGACAGTCTTACCCCATAAAGGAATTCTGTCATCACTTTCTCTTCAGTTAAAATCTGTTGCAAGTGATACTTGACATAAAGGTCATTCATTGTTACTTACCAATGGTTTGTATAGACTGTGATAGGTAAAGAGGAAGTATAGAGTTTTGCCATTTGTTCAATGAGATGCCAAGCTCCAGAACACCTTCCATGTTTTGTCCCTACATGTGAGTGCTCCAGCCACAGTTATATTTTCCATATTTTAAATATAAATGTCTTCCTGGAAGCAGTTTTCTTTATTTTAGCAGTTAGACACTCTATTCCCATTTACAGATGGGAGCATAACACTCATAACCAAAGAGGCATCTGGTTTTGTTTTAGAAAATTGCCTGCTATAGTAATTGCTTATTTATTGAGAATCTGCTTGTGCAGTTGATAACAACAGAAAGAAGTGACCTCCCACAGTGAAGATGGCAGAACTGGAATTCAAGTCTAGAAGCAGTTATCTTTGACCTTTGAGTTGTTGCATTTTCCCATACAAGGTTTTTGGAGATATAAATTATTTGGCATCATGCATTTTACTGATTTTATAGAATTTGAAGAGTGGAATGTAACTGTGGGAGACTTGGGAGTTGGAGATGTATAAAAGTTGAGGAAACATTTTGAAACTCTGTAGCAATGCATTCCCTAGCACTAGTTAGGAGTGTGAACTTTGGGCCTTTCTTCCTCACCTTATTGACCATATAAATTTGATCAAGTTATTTGACATCTTTGAGGTTTCCTATCCTCATCAATTCAGTGGAATTAACAGTGGGACCTGTTTTTTGCAATCGAAGTGGGTAGAATAAAATGATGTAATGCATAGGAAAGCATAAGAAGAGAGAGAAAAAAATGTGTTGGCTTCACAGGAGATGTTTCTCACTCAGAATAAAATCAGAGATGATTTTCTTCACAGTCAAGGAAATCCTTGCCTTTGCAGAGCAGATTTGAATATTGTACTGGAAGTGAATTTCATATAGAAAAAGCTAGTAGTTGTAAATTTCTAAGGTTTTTTTTAAAACAATGCAATGTTTGTTTACATTTGGTTGTGCAAGTGACTAAATCTTTCATTGAAGAATAACCAACCAGATATACTTGGAAGAATGTCTAAGTTTGAGAAATGTTGCTAAATTTACCTAGAAAGCTGTAGACTCCCATTAATGTGCTACATTTGGATCATCATATATTTTTCCACATTGGTTTCCTTTCAACGAGAATTCTCAAAAATTTTGTTCAAAGATACGAACTATGGTAAACCTTTATAGTCTCAGAAGAACTGAAAGAAAAAAAAACAATTAAAGAAGTGTTTTAAAAGTCATACTCTTTTTTATATCACTCAGAGATAGGTATTAGAAAAGAAATAAATGAGTTGTAATTTTCTAGTAACAGGATTTACAGGATTATGACAGTTCAGCATTCTTATTTTATAACCTTACAAGTTATCCCCATTTGTTAATATATTAATTAATAGTCCTTATCAAGAGGTATTCCACAGTAGTCTGAAAAATCACTAGGGGAGATACCGAGAAAATTTGAGTTTAGAATAAATGACTTATAAGGGATCTACAAACTCAGAGCTTTTTTTTATTTCCAAGAATTATTTTTGCTGTCATTCAGTGTCCAGATTTAATCTCTTCCTTTGAGGACCAATTCAGATGAAAAGAAATTTCAAAAATACCCAAGCAATCAATATCTAATTCATTTACACCCTGCTTCTTCCTGGGCTTGCTGGGTATAAGCCTGTAGTCACTGCCATCTCTCTTAAATTCAGGCACTTTGGGAAGGGAGCCATCTCTTTCCATCTATTTTCTCCCTGGAGCTGGGAAGCTGTATCTATATAAAACGAGGTGACATATTAGGCGGGGTGTATTAAAACCTTTTCTGAGAAAATCAATACAAGTTTGGGTAGGCTCATTTATTGTTAAAAGGAGAAGAAAGGACAAAGAACAGTGCAGAAGCAGATGCAGGCGTCATGTAAGTAATGGGAGATGCAAGGTATCATTGAATGTGGCTGTTTGTGCTTACAGATCCAGTGCCTTGGAGAAGGTCTGGGTCCCTGGTTGCATTCCATCTTGTCACATGGAGGAATTCCGAGATCTACGTGTCTGGTGTTGGCTGTCATTATCTGTCAGTACCCTGAGAATTTTTCTGTAGTAACCATTATTGACACAGCCTGTACCCAGTGCAGATTATGGCAGTGAAACAAAATTTGGGATACTTAACAGATACGAGACGCTCCTTGTAGTTCACCATCCTCTTGGTTTCTTCAGCAGAATTCGTTAGCTACATTATTGTATTACCCCCCATTTCAAGTGAATGAATTGTGTCTTCGTTATTTTACATTAATCAGGTTGAAGATGTAAATCTTGTATTTTGAGTTGAATACATCATTGTCTCTGGGTGCCAGTACCACAATTAGAGTTTGTAAGTAAATGGAGCACCACATGACTTCATGGTACATATTAGCTAACAGTCTACAAAATGGCATCAACTTCCACCTGTGTGGTATCTTTAAAAATCAAAGGAAGATGGGCTAAATGCTCTTTATGAGAATGTTTTATCTCCTCTTTTCTCCTTGCCAGAGCAATCTTTCCTTTTATCCTCGAAGGTGTTATATTCAGCTCCTTGCAGCGTGGTGAAACAATCACACAGTTTGTCATTTCACTCTCTCACCATCAGACACGATGAAATGAAACAGGTTGTGCTTTTATTGTCCTTTCCACCATGTTACGTGTGTGGCTTGTTGCTCATACTGTGACTAAAGCTGGGGAGAGTGATTGAGAGAGCTTAGAAGGAAGGTTTACTGCCATAAATCCAGGTGAGTTATGCCATCATGCTTGGTGAGCTATTTGGATCAGATTGTCGTTTGCAGGCAAGCTTGACTTTATGAGTAAATATTTTAGAAAGGGTACTAGAGAAATGAAGATATTTTTAAACATACATTCTCTTTTCCTAATCATGCAATTGGCTAACTGTGACATTACAAGTGGTAAATAATTCCAGTCTCAAATCTTGGACTTCTGGGAGGGATAGATAAGTCAAATTACAACTATTGCCATTTCAAGCCAATGGAAATTAACTTGGTCATAGAGAAACAGAGAATAAGTCACCAGGAAGACAAATTAGAAGTCTACTTAACAGGGTAGAATGTAGTAATTAGAATGTAGTAATTAGTAATTAGAAGTCTACTTAACATGGTAGTGTCATGGCAACAGACAGCAGGTATTAGGAAAGTACTAAATCATGTAAGTCTAGGAAGATACAATGAAGTGTCATGATAGACAGATGAAGAGACAATATTTACAGATGAAGGCAGGCCTGTATTATCAGAGCAGTTGTTATAAGTCAAAGGGTTCTAGGATAGGACCAAGATTCAGCAGCTAGATTGGAGTCTTAGGCAAATGCTTGTCGACAATAATATTGGACCCAGTCCTAATGCCAGACACAGTGCTAAGAATTTTACAGAGTTTACTTTATTTTTTTTAGAGTTATGAAAGTAGTGCTTTTAGTATTTCTATTTAATAGCTGAGGAAACTAAACCACATAAAAATTAATTTTTGTCTACTACACCCCTCCCCCCACAGTTGATAAGTCAGTGTATAAATGTACCTGTCTAGGCAGTCTTTTTTAAAAATGTATATTTGCATTGAAAATAGACTTTTTTTATACAATATATTCTGATCATGGTTTCCCTCTTCCAACTTCTGCCAGATCTTTCCCACCTACCCCTCCAATTCCACATCTTTTATTTTGCTATCTTTTTAGAAAACAAACAAGCCAAACAAATTTGAATAAATAAACAACAACAAAAAGAAAGCACCAGACACAGAAACATACAATCAAAATCTATAATAACACAAAATTGGAAACTGTAGTAATCAAGCAAAGGACCAATAAGGTCAATAAGACAGAAATAAAGCACAGAGTCATATGAGACAAAAATATTCTACAAAAGTACCATTGGGTTCCTTTTGTCTTGGCCATCTGCTGGTGCGCCTGGGTTAAGTGTGGTTAAATATGTCCATGTGGTCTTACTCCAGAGTTTATGGTGATGAACAGAATATCCCAATGGGAAGGTTATGAAAGCTTTGACTATGAGACTTCTTAATACAGCAGAACTATGCCTGGTATACAGAGTACACAAGAAAGAGCAGCTCCATCTTTAAGGTCAATGCATAGGATCAAAGCAGAGGAAATGCTAGAGTGACATGGGTTGTTATCAGACAAAAACATGTTAACATATCCTGCCCAAAGGCAAGGATGTTGCTAACAAAAGGTGGCAGTTGATACCCAGGGAAGTGAGATGCCCATACTAGTTGGTGATGGAATAAAAATAAAGGAAATGACAAAAAGTTCCATGTTGGGGGCATAAAACACATTAATGTCTGTGAATAAATCAGTAAAATGGTGTCCCACATTTAAAGTGACTCATTCTTGATTTTTTTATGGAAAAGGTAATATTTATAGTAAGAACAATCATCCTCTCTGTTTTTCTGACAAATGTATTGTCCATTCAAGAGTAGGGGTTGGGATTTTCCTTTCATGATCTGCTGTCTTGTGTTGTTGAATTTTTTGTTATGTTTTCATGTTACCTTCACCAAAAAACCAGTAAGAGGGGAAAAAACTTTTTGAGAACTTAGGCTGAATTCTGTAGCATGAATTCTAATTGGTCTTAATAAAAACCCTAAGTTCTTGTGTCATATATATAATTTTTGAGATTCAAACCACAAAGATTCAGGAGGACATATTATCTCTCCTAGATCTGCTTTTATGCCCTTTGAGAACAATATAACAAAGAGAATAAAACTACAGGCATATTTACCTTTGTTGTTTTTTTTTTTAGACTCTCTGAAGAAAAATTCAAGGATTTCTACTAAAAGGGACTTGGGGGAGGACATTTGGTAGCTGCAGTTCAAGAAGAAACACTGTGTCTTTGAGAGCTTTTTGATAGTTGGTCACATTATCAGAAATTGTGCATATATATATATATATATATATATATATATATATATATATATTTGAGATATTTTTCCTATTATGCCTCATTATAGTTTCCCCATGACAACTCATTCCTCAGTGCTTCTTAAGGCAATTAATGCAGTTCAGTCTTAAAGGATCAGGATTCCCTGAGCCAATTGTAAATTGTATTTTCCCACAGTATAGCTCTACCCATATCTGGTCTACTTAGACTAACCTATGAGTCTTATGATAAAGTAGCATAGGTGAACTATTCCAGAAGAAAGAAGTCAAATAAATGTTGTTATTAAAGAAAATTCATACAATGTTTGAACAAAATTGCAGTCTATACCCAATTCTCCATGGTTGTTTTTATAGACCATGAAATCATAGCTAAAGTCAACTTGGTTTTGCCCTAATGGAGAGGAACGGCAGCAGAAATAACCCTAACACCACAGATAATTCAAATGTGTTTAAACTTGGCTTTTGAATACCTTTTATGATAATTTTCACAGCACATTGATCTTCTGATTATGTTTTGTTTTGGATAATACTGAAATGAACTTGCATTTAGTGACTTGATGGGTTAGAAAGGAGCCCCAGGATTGAATGGGAAAATCAGGCTGTGGAAAGTATTTGATTCCTCCAGGAATCCTGATGCCTGAAATTTATGTATTTCTCCCTCCATCCCCTTCTTCCCTCCATCTTTCCCCTTTCTCCTCCGCCTTCTTCTTAAGGTTTGTCTTTTTCATATTATTCTCTTCTTTTTTTCTTGTAGTCGTAAAAATCAACTCAAAATCAAAGGAACACTTGGTATTGTCATTGTGATGTCATCAGATGCCAACATTAGCCATTAGGATGAGGAATACTGTGTCCTAGGTGGCCTTGATGATATCAGAAGCAACACAAAGTGGCAGGAGTTACATTAACAAAAGCCAGGGATGAAAGCCAGGAAATGGACTAGCTCAGCAGAAGTGCCCTCTGACATTAGACCCAAGCCAAGCAGTTTATTAAAGCCTTAATTTGTAGTTTGATATCCCAGATTCCATGATAATGATATCAGGATGAGGAAGGAACAGGAGCCAGGCAGGTATTCTAGATGCTAGAACACAGTAATGCTTATGTGGAGTACGGTTGCCAGTGTCAGAGATTAACCAGCTAAGACATCAACTGGCCACGGGACAGCAAATTAGCACCGCTAGCTGTCCCCTGCAGAGTCAAAGAGAAAACACTTAAGTTCAGCTATTTCTATGGCTGAAGAAGTATCAAATACTGCCTTTTATTATTGATCATGGCTATTCTAATAAAGCTTCTAATCCTCCCAAAGAACATCACTAGGTTGGAAATTTTGGGGGAGAGAGGTGTTTGCCTGGCAGGTCCCCAGGCCGACCTCCTGGAGGAGGGTCATCTTTCAAGCTAAATTCTTCCTAATGCTAAGGATAAGACTGTTGCCCGGTTCTTCAAGTTTGCTTTCAAAACACTTGCCAAGAAGCAGATCATCTCTTCTTTTTAGCAGTTCCCTCTCAAATAGTTAGAACAAGGAGGTTCAGATTTTTCCATAAACACTAAAGAAGGAACAAAAAAAAAAACCTAGAATAGGAAATGCAAGAAGTAAACAAGATGATAAAATTAAATATGCATGTCAGATACAAGATAACTCTAGTTTTCAGTACACTGAGTACCACTCGGCTGTCTGGAGTGCTGCGTGCAGAACACAGCAACCCAGAGTGACATGATTGACTGCCAATGCACTCTAGAGTGAGGAAAGGGGTGTTGGCAAGGTGGCCTCTATTTGCTACCCTTGGTGAGAAGATGCTCACTCATCCCAGAGAGCCAGTGTGAATTATCTCATTTGTGTTTAATTTATCAAATAGTAATTACTAGCAAGTTAATATAATTATTTATGGAAGCCTTAAAGGGGTATAGACACCCTGACCAATTTACTCCACAGGGTATCTTCGTGGAACATGTGTCCTGACTCCCTACCCTTGTTTGATGGCTTTGGTCTCTGAAATTGGAGGTGTCATTATAGACAACCAGCAGTGGCAATTTCCTGTGTTTATGTGAGTATGTGCACCTATGAATGTGTGTGGGTGCTTGTATGGGGGGTGTGGAGGAAAGAAGTTGATTTAAGTTCCTTCCATCAGGATGCTGTCCACTTCGGCTTTTGAAACAATCAGTCAGTGGTCTGGAACCTACCTAGTATGCTAGGCTAGCTGGCCACCAAGCCACAGGAATTCACCTTGCTCTACCACCTCAATGCTGGGATTACAAGTGTCTACCGTCATGCTTAGCTTTTAAACATATATTCTGGAGATGAAACTCAGGCCTTCATGCTTGCAAGTAAAACACATTACTGAACAGGCTATCTTCTCAGCCCTTCCCATGTTTTCTAAGCCCAAGAAGTAATTTTCTCTTATAGTCTCAGAGGGGTCCAGGTTTTACTAAGAGTACTACCTCTTCTTTGACCAGCTGGCAGAAATGTAGCTGTTAACACAGTGAAAGTACCATGTTTCCTAACTGGGGAGAACGTAGTGTTGGTGGCAGACTCATAGTAGGACTACTACTGCTTCACACTATCTCTTGCATGTTACCATGCACACTCCCATGTTAGTGCATATGGCACCTGTTCACAGTACCCATATTCTCCCTGCATCCTAGCTGCTTATCCTCATTCTTTCCTTTTCAACCCTGCTAGACTAGTCACTGAAGCATCGTGTTGACAAGAGAGAGCATAACAAGTTTTCAGGAGTTCCGGAGTTAACTGTTCGCCTGACAAGGCTTCTCTTTCAGCTGTCTACCATCAATTCAGTTTTTCCGTAATTTAACTTTTTATAACAGGTGAATAAGTACTTCTGAGTTTCATTTCAACCCATAATATTCCTTACTTACTATACTGTGTGACAACCCCAGGAAACATTAAATTCTAGGAATCTAATACCAGTATCACTTTGGGGTCCTTTTTTAAGCATTAGTAGACTTTTATTCTTGTTGTTCCATATTTCTGAGAAATTTGGAGCTTTTTTTATTGAATGTAGCAATTTTATAATACTGTCATGGTGCATTGAGGGAGAAGTTAGCTGATTGAACATCAGCATGTCTTGGAGTGTTTGATGCTAATGATCTCAAAAGGGACCCTGCCTGATGTACATTGGTCACAAGCGCATCTTACCATGCATCACTGTTGCCCCCACCACTGTGATAGACTCTCAGCAGGAAGAATGGAAGCATACTTGACAAGACATGGTGGGTCATTAACTGATACATGGGCATAGCCTTGTGCACTCAGGATTACCCTCTTACCTCCTTTCTGTCACATTGTTCCACCCTCTTTACACAGAGGAAAACCCAAGTTTCCATTTCAGGAAGAGTCAATAAGAAAATATGAATTAGTATCTCCTAATTAGTATCTTTTTTATTTCTGCTGGTTTTAAAGGAATGTGGGAGTGTGTGGGAGTGGGGTGGTATGGGTATATGTGGTGTGTGTCCTGAGTAGGAAAGGGATGCTAGGATATGGGACAAGGATGAGGTGGCACACTGTGACACCACTCCCATATTAATACTGTGAAACTGAGGCCTGGGCAGGTGAACTGCTACTTTCTGATCTCTGTGAGTGTATAGGCTGTGATATTTTTTGTTGTTGTTTTTGCTTATGTTGTTTGTTGATGGGTCTGGGGGCTTTTTTGTTTGTTTGTTTTGGCTGGTTATTTTTATTTTGGTTTTTATGAGACACAATCTCACTAGGTAGCCCAAGCTAGCCCTGAAGTCAGCATATAACCCAGGCTGTCCATGAAC
This sequence comes from Peromyscus maniculatus bairdii, assembly GCF_049852395.1. Classification (NCBI taxonomy): domain Eukaryota; kingdom Metazoa; phylum Chordata; class Mammalia; order Rodentia; family Cricetidae; genus Peromyscus; species Peromyscus maniculatus. Next base: position 40,493,881 of record NC_134868.1, read on the forward strand.
ATGCCACCTTTCTTCTACCTCTAAATTGCTGGGATTAGAGGTGTTTGTCAGCAGGACTAGCTGTTTATTCTCCTGACACATACATAAAATAATGGATTGATTAAATAAATACAGAGTGGTTCCTCTTGGAGCTAATAAGTTTATGTTATGAGAGAGAGTCAAGCATGTCTTCCATACTTCTGGTATTTTAGGTACCATCTGTAAAATAGGTGATGATCAAGCCTGGCATTCAACAAAAAAGAATTCGTCCTTTTCAAATATCCTGAAAGCATACCTCTCAGTATCACAAACACAGTTAGTGGACGCTTTAAGAATATGACAGAACAAGGCTCCTTAGATTTCTATGTCACTCAAATGGCCTCCAAACTTTCCTTGTTACCAACTCCATTTCCTCATATCCTACAGATATTGGTACTCTTTCCTAATGGAGTTACAAGTAAATTGTTGATGGAAATGTACTAGTTTAGATTAACCTGGCTCTCAAAGTGAAGAGCAGGAGTGAGAAGTAGCTATGGATATAGCATGGCAAGGGCTGGCCTGTAAGGGAACTTCTCAGGTCCCTATAATAGGAGAACTGGACATTAATACAACATGCAGGAGCCTTGGTACCACTTACAGCTCAAACTGTTGTTGGGACCTTGGCATCATCTTCCCTTTGTTCATTTCTGACCACTCATCCAGCATTGTGCTATGTTCTTTCTCAGGATGTATTATTTTCTGTGCTCCCTCATTCAGACAGAGGCATACTGATCAGGTGGGGGTAAGCCAAACAGTTGTCCTTTTGAATGTAGGTAACATAGCTTAGGGATGACCCAGACTACAGCATCTTATGTGCCTTGATGTAATACTAGTGTCTGAACAACCAGAAAGCCAATTTAGGAATATCCAAGGAAACCATTTCTCTTTACTTTCTCATCCCATACCCTTAGATAAAATGAAAAATGGAGGTCCTTTTTGGCTAGCAATTCTCACTTTACATTTTTTTAAGCCTGTTGCTCTGTCTGGGCTTTTATTACTAAGTCTAAGACCAGATGGCTTTCCCACCCAGAATTGTTAGTGAATCTTCTGCCTCCTCACTGTTTTCTTACTGCTTTCTGGACCTGAGACTTTTATGACACTGGTTTCCAGGCACCAAACTGTATCCTCCAACCCCCAAATAGTTGGAGAATGGGAATGGCTAGTGTGACAGTTTCCTTTTGCCACTAACATTTTTGGATATGTTCCATACTCTATTAAGACTAGGAGGTAAATCCCCATGGAGATTTTGGGTCGGGAGGTTTACTCATGTCTATGACCCTGGATATAGTCTCCACCGGTGACCATGAGTAAATTAGGTCATGGAGTCAGAGCTGCCCTTGAATCTCTACTATGCTAGTGTGTGATGCTATCATTTGCTTGGAGTGACCTCTTGAACAGCCAGGCTGACAATGCCTTGACCTTAGTTCTTCTAGTGACCATCATCCTCACCTGTCCATAGTAATTTTTTTCCTTTGCCACTTGTCACATTCTTTCCCAGCAAGAACCTTGAGAATCCTTGCTTCTCTCGAAGGCCCACTTACTCTTTGGCCTTTTCTGTTCTCATCTGAGCTTGTTATTCCTTTCTATTTTTCAGTCTCTATAGGTGTCACTTTGTAGAATCCCAGTGCTGAACATTTGAATTTTCATCTTCAGTTTCCTGACTCCTTTTTACAATCCTCCAATCTTGGAAATTTTTTCCTAGTAAATCTACACAATTCATTCAAGATCATGCTATCTCAAAATTAGAACCCAGTCTAGTGTCCTTTCTACTTAATCTCATAAATTTCTATGGAGGACTAAACAATTTCTTAAAATCTAATGTGGAAATATGCTGCAACAGAAGATAAAATTCCAGACATGGATAAAGGGGGAGTTAAGAAGGAGCATTATTAGGGAAGTTCCTGGTAGTGATGTGTTCACTGTGTAGATAGACTAAATTGTCTTTATTGAGCCAAATTTATCAACCAGTGAAGACTCAGTAAGTCTTTAGCGTTTAAAGAGGTATCAATAAAAGAACTTTGTATTGAACCACTGTGTGAAAGATTCTGTGCATGAAATTCATTGCCCATTGGAACAGAAGACTTTTAACAGAGAGCATGTGGGTTGCTTGTGACTGTTGATAGCATCTGGAAGAGACCAGATTTCACATTGTAGCTGCTGCCTTGGAGTGGGAAAACTTTGTAGTGAATGGTGGAGTTCAGTTTTGTAAAAATGTTAGAACTTGTGGCAATGCGTGATCCTTCCTGTTCACAGAACAAACAAACAAGTTCATTTATCCCTTTCATTTATGATGCTGCTATGGGCCTATTTGTCCAGAGTAAATCTCACAGACTTTTGTGCATTGGGTGTCATCCTTTTGCCTCTACTTTGCCCTAAAACACAAGTCTGTTTATTTAGACGTCAAATGATTTGGGACACCTATTCCATGGCAGGGACTATGCCTAGCATGGAATAGATGGAGAACATGGCTGCAGGGCTCTAAATCACAGGCAAGGAATTTGCTTCCAAAGCTGCTTCTGCATGCTTGTCTCCCTAGATAATTCACTGTGGCCTCTCTGACCTTCACTGACAAAACAGAAGGGGATGAACAATTTTCCTTCAAGCTAGCTAATTCCTTGGTTATTATGAAGCTGATTGGATCTTTTGTATGCTTTCCAAAGTCTCTGAAGAGAGTCCTTGAAGGTATCACTCCACTAGAAGAGTGTCCTGAGACTCACCACTGAGGACAAATATCATCCCAATCAGTGTGATGAGGTTTCGTGTCCACCTGACAGTTTGGATTGTAATTGCTTTCATCTAGGGATGGTGTTTCTATGGCAGTTTAGAAGCAGCATTAGGTTTGAGGCTTGTATTCTATGTATCAACTGTTTCTTTCAGTCCTCTGAAATTCTATTTAAATAATCATGAAAGCTTGGATTTACCCGATACCTACCAGATGTTGAGTTCTATGCTTGTAAGTCTCAGAGTACTGTCCCCTTTTCAGAAAGGGGGAAAAGAAGGTTGATGGTAGTTGCACAATGACATAGTTAGGTGAGGTAGATCAGACATGAAGCCTGTATCTTAGCTGTACAACCACACAGAACAGGTAGGTGGAGCAGGGGTGAGGCATCTTTCCTATGAATCAGTTTGCAAAGCAGAATCCCCGGTGTCTGTGCGATTCACACACATTTAGTGCACATGTATTTCTGAGAGGTTGGTTTCTACTAGATCCATCCCACACAAGGACTTCAAGCTGCCGTAGATAGTGAGAGCCAACTGCTTTAGGGGTGTGACAGGTTAAAAAAATGAGAAAGAGCATAATATTATATGGTTTGCATTGCTGGCAGGAAACATCTTGAAGGTGAATACACATATCTCATGTTCTTCCTCTAGGCAGTTGGATAGTCTAGCTTTCAGTAAGCATGAATTTCTCCAGGTGATGCTTGAAGATGTCTCTGTGACATTTCAGCTATTAGTTTTTAATTACTTTCTAACATTATCATGCAAAGTAGCCTGGTTTTATTATGCTCTTTTTACACACATGCATCACTATACTTGATTTTATTAACCCTCCACTGCACTTCCGCACATCACCACTCCATCATTCCGTGGTCCCCATCTGCACTGCCAATACTCCTTGGTTTTGCTTTTAAAATGCATATTTCCTATTACAGTCTTGTTTTCCACTTCTCTTTTAGACTTTCTTCTTCCCCTTCTATCTTTGTCCCCTTTCTACTTTCATATTTGTCTATCTATCTATCTATCTATCTATCTATCTATCTATCTATCTATCTAACATCTATCTATCTATCTATCTATCTATCTATCTATCTATCTATCTATCTATCATCTATCCATCTTTCCATCCATCTATCAACCTATCTACCTACCTATCTGTCATCTGATTTGTCCACATATGTACATATAAACATACAGATAAATTTAAAAATAAATTCTACATGCAAGAGAAATGTGGTATTTGTCTGACCCTGGATTATTTCACTTGCCATTACGATTGCCATTTCTATCAATTTTCCTGCAAATGTCATAGCTTTGTTCTTTAGAGCTGAGTAGAGTTCCATTGTGTATATGACCCATATGCCCTTTAGTCATTTGTCTGTTGATTGATATGTGGGCTGGTTATAGCTTTGCCTTAATGAACCCACAGTAAACATGAGTGAGCTGTCTCTATGGTATATGGTATATAGTATACAGCATAGAGTTTATAGTGTGTAGTATGCAGTGTATAGTAGAGTGACTTAAGTTTTTTTGAGCATTCCAGCAGTGATACTGCTGCATCATATATTAGTTTAATTTTCAGTTTTTGAAGAATACCTATACTGATTTCCACACTGACTACACTAGTTTATGGTCTTATTTACCAAATCTAAGAGTTAACACCCCCTACCCCCTTGTCCTCACTGACATTTGTTGTTACTGGTTCATTTTGTTGTTGTTTGTAATGGTCTTAGTATACAGTAGTTATATAAGACAATGGATCTCATTATGTCAATTTCATCCAAGTATGTAGTGTGTTTCTGCCATAGTCACCCCATCCCAGTTACCATTTTGTCCTTTTCCCACACCTGCTAATGTCCTTCTTCCCAGCTGTCCACACTTTTATTATATGTGAAGTGTGTGTGTGTGTGTGTGTGTGTGTGTGTGTGTGTGTGTGAGAGAGAGAGAGAGAGAGAGAGAGAGAGAGAGAGAGAAGAAGGAGGAGGAGGAGGAGGAGGAGGAGGAGGAGGATGTGGAGGAGGAAATAGAGCTTTAATGAATTCCATTATGGCTGTATGGTTGGACACAGGAGCATGGGTGATTTACCAACAGCTGCATTGTTGACTGACATTTCTTTCCCTCCAGTTCCCAAATAACTAACATGGAGACTTAATATTAATTATAAAAGCTTGGCTGATAGCTCAGGCTTATTACTAACTAGCTCTTACAACTTAAGTTAACCCAATTCTATGAAACTATGTATTGCCTTGTGGCTCATGGCTTTGTCTTCCAGCATGGTTTGCTCCCTCTGCATCTCTTGGCCACTCCTCTGACTCTGCCCTTCTTCCTCTAGCATTCTTAGTTTGGCTGTTCTGCCTATACTTCCTGCCTGGCTATCAGTCAGTCAGTTCTTTATTGATCAGTGAGAGTACTATATATTCACAGTGTACAGAAGGATTATTCCACAGCACTATACCACTGAAGAAAATGTCACTTCCTTAATGATGAACTATAAAAATCCTCAGTGATATGTGGGGCTTCATAAGCTCCATCTCACCTTTGCCTTCTACATCTTAGTGTTGACAGGCCCAATATTGTGTAACTTTATGCAAGTAATGACAGCATCTGTGAGTTGAAGAGGTAACAGCCATGCCATGTCCAGAGTTAGCATGCCACACCACTCCTCTCATCCCTTCCTCCAACTCTTACATTCTTTGTGTCCCTTCTGCAATGTTCCCTGAGTGTTGGAGAGGGTGACACGGGTTTGACATTTGTGAATGGGCATTCACCCATCATTTAGTCTCAGTACTTTGGTTAGTTCTGAATGTGTGCTGTCACCACCGACCCTATTAGGAGACGCTTCTCTGACAAGAGCTAGAGAGCAGCACCAATGTGTGGATATAAGCATAATTAGGTCATTGGATGGACATATCCTATCCAACTAGGTCAGTGGTTATCAACCTTCTTAATGCTGTGACCCTTTAATACCTTGTATTGTGGTGACCAACCCTAAAATCATTTTCATTGCTACTTCATAACTGTAATTTTGCTACCATTATTAATTGTAACATAAATTTATGCATAGTAATGTAAATATCTTTGGAGATAGAGGTTTGCCAAAGGGGTTACGTCCCACAGGTTGAGAACCGCTGAACTAGACTAAGAGCAGCAATAGTTTTCCTACAGAGTCTGTGACTTCCCTAGACACGAGCTCTTGCTTAGGTTCACAGTAGCAGTTCTGGAGTGTGCCCTGTAAAGCCAGACTCAAACACAGTCAGGAACTTGCCACCATGGCACCAATGGGCCCATGTTGCCTAACCTGTCAGTGTTGCTGCAGACAGAGTCTTCAGCTAAGTGACACGGTGGTTGTCACATCTCTCTCATGAGTCTACATATCACCTTTTGGTCCTATGAAAGCTATGCTGTGAGGAGGAAGCTTCTAGCCCAGTTCTAGCTTGATTTCCATATGTCCTGCAACCAAAGCATGTGATATTTTCAACCGAAACATCTTGCCTATTACAGCTGGTGAGCAACCAACATTAGTTGCATAGCTTATATTGTATCATTGGCTTTGGGGACCTCCTTGACCAAACACTTATGGAAGTAGCTTACCTTTGTTACTGGGATTTTTCAGCGACTTCTGGGAGTAGTTTATCCGCCCATGCAGGCTACTCCTATTCAAATTGTTCTTTATTAATTTTATTTTTGCTTGACTTATCATAATAGATATCCCAATGTCCTCATATATCATTAAGCTGACCCTTCTCTAGAACTCTTAAACCCTTTCACCACCAATAACCCCGGAATCCCCTTCCACTTCCGTATCATATATGTCCTACTACCCTGCCCCTCTTTGATAATCTTTTAATGACTCTCAAGTGACCCCCTCTAGTTACAAGGCTCTATACACACATCCACATAAATGCACGTATGGAAAAACCAGAAACTAAGGTTTGTATTACAAAAATAACATGTGATACTTATTTTTTCTGAGTCTAAGCTAACACATTCATTATATTTTCCTGAAAAATTTGAAAGTTTCATTTGTTTTTGAGGTAAAATAAAATTCCATCATATATATATATATATCTCACATATTCATTATTCATCAGTTGATGGACATCTAATCAGATTCCATTTCCTTGATATTGTGAGCAGAGCAGCAATAAACAGGAAGTACAAGGATTCTGAGGTAGAAAGAAAGTCCTTTGGGTATATGCTTGGGAGTTATAAAGCTGTGTCCTGTGATAGATCTAGTTTTGGATTTTTGAGAAACAACTGCAGTAATAACAATAGACACTGTAACAGTTTCTACTTCTCCCAGCACTGTATAGGGTCTCCCATCTCCATACCCTCACCTACATTAGTTGTTTTCTGTTTACTTGAGACAGCCATTATGCCTGCAGGAGTGAGATGGAATTTCAAAGTCATTTTAATTTGCATTTTCCTGATGGTTAAGGATGCTGAACGCTTTCTAAAATATTTATTGACTGTTTAGATTTCTTCTTTGAGAACACTCTGTTCAGGTCCTGTATTAGTCAGGGATCTCTAGAGCAACTGAATGGATTGAATGATTATTTGAAACAAAGGGGACTTTATTAGATTGACTTATACTACCCCAGCTGAATAGTCTAACAATAGACATCTGCATGGTGGAGAGACTGGGAACCCAGTACCTGCTCAGTCTTTGGGCATGGTATTGAGACTGCCCAATCCCTGTCTGATGATGATGGCCTAGGGAATCCCTGGAAAGCAACAGGTCTTCAGTCCAGTTTGGAATATCAAGGAATCTGGCTTCTGATATTAGTAAACAATGGCATAGCTGTGGTTGAACGTTTGGCTTTTGAGAATTTATCTATATTTATTTTATGTATATGAGTTCATTGCCTACATGTGCAATCTGTGTGTGGCTGATATTGGTGGAAGCTAGAAGAAGGTATCGAAACCCCTGGACCTGGAGTTAGAGAAGGTTGTATGACGACATTCAGGTCCTAGAAACAGAACTTTTGTCCTCTCCAGGAGCAGCCACCACTCTTGACAACTGAGCCATCTTTCCAACCCCAGTAGTTTGAAAATATTTTTTGAGAACTTGTGTATCTGTGTACACCAGAGAGATAGATGTTTAATTCTGTTGTGTCTTTAACTGATTTTTGGTATCAGTGTAATATTGGCTTTGTAGGATATTTTTCGAAACATTCTTTCCTTTCCTATTTTATAGAATGATTCGAGCAGGACTCATTCTTGTTCTTCTTTAAGGCCTGATGGAATTCTGTCTGCAATGGGTTAGTTCAGGTCTGGACATTTTTGTTGTTGATGTTGTTGTTTGGTGGGTGTTTTAATTACTGCTTCAAAAGCAATACATGTTATAGATCTGTTTGAATTGTTTATATCAGTTTTGTTTCACTTCAGTATTCATATGCAGCTAGAAATATGATAATTTCTTTTAGGTTTTTCAATTAAATGAAATATGACTTTAAGAAATGGCCTGGCACTAGAGAGACAGCTTAGCAGTCAAGAACACTTGCTGTTCTTCCGGAGGTCAAGTGTTCAGTTTCCAGCACCCCTGTCAAGCAGCTTGCGACCTGTAACTACATTTCCAGGGACCCAGCACCCTCTTCTGGCCACCAGTGGTAATGCATACATGGTATCTGTGCATACACTCAGGCACACACATATCCGTAAGACATTTTTTAAAGAAATGTATTTATGATTTCATTTCTGAATTTTATTGTTATCTATTGCAATATCTTCCTGTCTTCTCAAAATTGTGACTTTTGTTATTTCTTCTCAATTCTTTGGCTTGAAGGTTTATTTGCTTATATTCCCAATGAACTAAGTCTTGGTTTCTTTGATTGTTTAATTTTTTTAAAAAAATTTCTATTTTCCTAATTCCTGCTGTGATAGTAATCATGTTTTCTATGTACTTCTCTGGGGTCTGACTAATTTTTTTTTTTTTTTAGTACACTGGGGTGTATTGTTAAGGTATTGGAGACCTCTCTGATTTTAAATGATTGCTTTTGTTTCTAAACTGTCCTTAGTGCTGTTTCCATGGCACCACTCAGTTTTGTGATGCTAGCTTCCTTTTCATTCAGAATAGCAACTTTTTCATTTTCTTCTCGATTTCATCAATGGCTTATTCATCATTCAGCAATGTGTTGTCCAAGCTCCATGAGTCTGTAGGTTTGCTGTAGACACTGTCGCTGTGGATCTTTAATTTTATTTCAGGACAGGTGGATTAGTTTAGGAAGTTTCTCTAGGCTTCCCGTAGTCACTGAGATTTGTTGTGTGTCCTGATATCTGAACAATAACTAGTTGTTCTATGGGTTGCTGAAAAGGATGTGTACTCTGCAAGTGCTTAGATGGAATGTTAAGTGTCTCTTAACTCCATCTGCTCTACCTTATCACTTAACCCCAGTGTTCCTTTATTTTTGCCAGGGTGATCTGTCTGTTGGTGAGGATGGGTGGCCCTGAAGTCACCCACTAGAACTGTGTTGAGTCTGACTTTACATCTAGTAGCGTTGGTCCTATCATATTGGGTGTACCTGCTTTCAGTGACTATGTTTAAAATTGTAATTTATACTTGATGTGTTGTTCCCCTAATAAGTATAAATTGACCTTCTTCATCCCATCTGACTAATTAGGGTTTGAAAGCTACTTTGACAGATATTTGAACAGTCATGCCCTCTTTTGACCTAATTCCATTTTCTTGGGATATTTGTTTCTGTCCCTTTACCCTGAGAGAGTGTCTGACTTTGACAATGAGGTGTAATTTTTTTTTGAGACAGCGGATAAATGGATCAGAGGACAACTCTTGGATTATTAGATTTGGGAGGAGATGTACTGCATTGATTTTTCATGTTATTTGTGTTTTTGTGTTCAGACTTGTACACCTAGAGTTAGATCATTGATTGATTTTATTTTTTTTAATTTAGGGCGCCCTTCTATTTTTAGAGCAAGGATTTTTACTGTTTGTGAGGGAAGAACTTCAAGTAGGCTTACAGTGTCATTTTCTTCTGTTAAAATTGTGTCCAGGGCAGCGTAGTCTATCCTTAGTCTTCCCCTTTGAGTAGAATATTGTTTGCAATAACAGAGCTTATCCAAGGGTAGATCCACTATGGAAATGGAATAAGAGTCAACTATAAAGCACTTAGTCCTTATGCCCTAATCATGTCAGGAAGTAAAAGGACATTAGTAGTACTTTGTAATATGTTAGTCACTTTCTGTGTTATTAAAAAGAAATGAAAAAAGGAAACAATATACAGTGAGACTATTGATTAGTATTTAGATGATTTAAAAAAGTAGAAAAGGGAACATAAATGGAAGGAGAAACTGTTAGGGCAAAAATGTGGGGAGATGAGGTAATTTGGACAAAAGATATGTTGAAGAGAGGTAAGGTGATGCTATTATATATATAGACCAGTCCTGTCCCTCTAGAGACATGAAAGAAAGACGAAAGAAGGCACTGCATGGTGTAAAGGCCTTCTATGCTCATGAGCTAACAGATTTATATTGTGAAAGGGGCTATAGCACCAAAAATGATCTATAGATTTGATTACAATTGTCATAAAAATCCCAATGACAATATTCATAGAAATAGAAGAAAATAATAGTGAGTTTTGTAAACAAACATGAAAAACAATAGATCCTAGGTAGTCACAGTCATCCTACAAAGAAAGACCATGCTGGAGGTATTGGAATATTTCAAGGTATTGGAACACCTTATTTCAAGTCATGCTGCATAGTCAAAGTAACAAAACAGTGTGTTAATGACATAAAGAGACACATAGATCAAAGGAATTCAGGGCCTAGAGCTTAAACTATAGAAATGCAGCTACCTGGTATTTGAACAAGGTGTAAAAAACTACATAGTTGAGGAAACAAACAGCTTTGGGAAATAGGAAGCATATTTACTGCTGCTAGTCATAGAAACTGGTGTAACTAGTATAGAAGTTCCTCAAAAAGTTATAACCAGAATTATCCTATAACCTGCTCCGGGACATATACCCAAATGACTCTTTATACTACCACAAAGATCTTTGACAAGCTATGTTTGTCATTGACTGTTTATAATAGCTTAGAAAATGGAACCAGCCTAAATAGTCACCAATGAATGGATTTTGAAAATGCATCTATTGATCTGTCTATCTATCTATCTATCTATCTATCTATCTATCTATCTATCTATCTATCTATCTATCTATCTATCTATCATCTATCTATCATCTATCTATCATCTATCTATCTATCTATCTATCTATCTATCTATCTATCTATCTATCTATCTATCTAATGGAATTTACCCAGCTTTTAGGAAAAGCTTATGAAAATTGTGGGACAATGATAGAACTGGAAAGGATTAGATTAACTGAGGTAATTTCCTTTTAGAAAAAACTCACATGTTCACTCCTATATGTGGATTTTAACATTTCATTTTGGTATGTGTATAAATAGAAGGTTATGAGAATGGATGTAGTCTGTGAAACCATATAGAATATAATACAAGAGGAATAAAAATGTTGACAAACGGGGGAAGTAGATGCAATGGAGAGAGAGGAAAGGAGAAAGAGAAAGCAAAAAACAAATTCTGTTTGGAAAATGGCACAATGAAACCTTATTCTTTGTAAGCTACTACAAAAACTAAATGCACGCTTTAAATGGCATATCTTAAAAAAAAGAAGAAAGTTAAAATATAAAGAAGCCTGTCTTAGTGCTTCTACTGATATGAAGAGACACCATGACCATGGTAACTCTTCTAAAGAAAAAGATTTAATTGGGGTCACTTATATTTCAGAGGTTTAATCCATTAACATCATGGTGTGACATGGTGGTGTGCAGGCAAACATGGTGCTGGAGAAGTAGGAAAGTGTCCTACGTCTTGACATGCAGGCAACAAGAAGTGGTCTGAGACACTGGAAATGGCTTGAGCATATATGAGACCTCAAAGCTCGCCTCCACAGTGACTTATTTTCTCCAAAAAGGCCACACCTACTTCAACAAAGTCACACCTCCTAATAGTGCCACTTTCTTTGGGGGCCATTTTCTTTCAAACCACCACACAGCCTATACAGAATATAATACTGGCTGCATATTTGATATTCATATGTGGAAAAAGAAAATAGATCCATATCTCTCACCTGTACAAAAAATAAATTAAGAGTGGATCAAATACCATGAAACTTGACATTCAAAATTGCATGAGGAATGCAAACAGAATGCCTCAGAATACACAGATAGGCAAAAGTTTTTAAGAGGGTCTCCAAGTGCTTAGAAAATGATTTCAAGAATTGGCAAAGTGGATAACATGAAATTAAAAGGGTTTCCATAGAAAAGGAATGAAGAAATAGAATAAAGAGCTACCATAAAGAATTATATAAAATCTTGTTTCTACAGTTGATGTGATACTAGTGTTTATAATATATAAAGAAATCAAATTTCTAAATACCCTGAAATAATCCAATCAACCATTAACTATAGTAGATATAAATGAAGGATATGCATAAATGTTTCATTCTCTTTCTGCCTCAGTGTAGTCAAAAGTTTTCCTATATCCCACAGCTGTTGGGTCCCAAATAAACACACAGAGGCTTACATTAATTACAAACTGTGGTTTATGGCTCAGGCTTCTTGCTAGCCAACTCTTGCATCTTAAATTAACCCATTTCTATCAATCTATATTATGCCACATGGGCGTTACCTGTCTGCCTGCATCTTGCTCCTTGTGCAGCTGGATAGCATCTGCCCCAACTCTGCTCTTCTTCTCTCTGTATCTTTCCTTGGATTTCACACCTGGTCATAACCTGTCTTGCCATAGGCCAGAGCAGCTTCTTTATTAACCAATGGTAGCAACACATATTCACAGCATATCATCCCACAGCACCTCAGCCTCATAAATCTTGGGATTATAAGTATGTACCACTGTGCCCAATCATTCTATAGTCTTTTTTAAATATTTGTTTTATACTGAGATTTTAAAAAACTCCCCTTATAATAGAATTATTTGTATTACCTTGGTAATATTACTTATTCAAGATGAAGAATCAATAACAGAAAAAGACAAAAGGGGTTTGGGAGCTGACTGACTATGGCATAGCCAGGAATTAGATTGCTGTCAGGTGACACAATATATATATATATATATATATATATATATATATATATATATATATATATATATATATATACATATATATATATATATATACATATATAAATTTTACATGTGTCAAGATACTAATCTTGGGGTTGTCAGCATTTGGGAAGGAATTCTCATGTCTGCTGATCTCTAGCTAATTGTAATTATATGCCAAAACTTTGAAGATCTGGTTTTAACTGCTTGATAGTGAGACCAACTATTTAATTAATGTCAACATGACACAGATAATACTAGTGGGTAATTCCTTAGTTTCTCACTCCACATTCTGAACCCAGTTGGGTCTCTCATCTTTATGGACTTCATGGCACTTTTTGCATTAGTATGACCTATTTAGCTAATTTTGCATATCAACCATATAATTTTGCTTGAGATGGAGAACTAGGTGCTCCACAGTCCAAGGTACACATATCATTATCTTGTCTTGATATGCTATGTGTGAGACAAAATTACCTCATCATCTTTTAGATATCCTATCAAAATACTACAGATATTTGCAATCAATTTAACAGAAAACGTTTTGTTGCCAAACTTGAATTTTTTTAACACTCTGACTCAAAATCAATTGTTTTACCTTTTGAAGTGTTGGATCAGTGTATAGAGATACAGAGTATGCATGTGTGTCTATCTTTCTATCTTATGCTACTAATTATTTTGAAAGACAAATGCTTGAAGGAAAAGAAACAGACAACAGTTCTCAGTGAACATATACTGTATGTGTGTTTTTGCTGACTCTTTTAGAAATTCCGTATCTTTTCTACAGGAAAAATATTGGAGAGTATATCAAAACCTACAAATGAAATTTGAAAAATTCCACTTTTATATGTTTATTATTAAAACTAGTGGCAAGTCCTACTAGTGAAGTCTAAATATATGCTTAGGATAAAATATTTATTGCTAATAGTTCTTCCTTGGGCAGAGTTTGCATAGACCTTGATTGCATTAAGACTATGAGGTCTTTATATATGAAGCCAGTTTGTTAGACAAGTGATCAGTACAGTTTACTACTGTCATCTAAAAGACAAACTATCTTCAAACAACTGATGCTTAGTTATATGTCAACACATCCTTATTATTAACCTTCCTTGTTAATTTCAAGCTAAGCAGATTCTTACTGAAGTCTTCAGTCTTTCTCTGCCCCTACCTGGCCACACACAGTTCTGGGGAATTGAAACCATGGGTCTTATATGTGCTTGGTAATTAATTGTTCTAATGTTGAACTCCATCTCTAACCCTCTCTGTGCTTGATTTTGCTCACGTCTCAAGTCTTATTAGATGAGCAATTTTATTTTATTTTATTTTATTTTTTTTATTTTTTTATTTTTTGGTTTTTCGAGACAGGGTTTCTCTGTGTAGCTTTGCGCCTTTCCTGGAACTCACTTGGTAGCCCAGGCTGGCCTCGAACTCACAGAGATCCTACTGCCTCTGCCTCCCGAGTGCTGGGATTAAAGGCGTGCGCCACCACCGCCCGGCTGAGCAATTTTATTTTTAATGTGCTGTTGCTTTTGTTTATTTTTATATTGATGATTTTAATATATTATCCAATTTATAATGTTACTGAAGAGATATATGTGTAGACTAAATTCTAAACGGTCTTATTAAATAAGAAACACAGAGCCAAATACAGAGTTAAAAGCCCAAGAGATCAGAGCATTAGCAAATACCCTTTAGCTTACCACTTGCTGCCACCTTCCCCTGAGAGAGAGACCTTCTCCTGGGTGATCTGTCTTTTTATTGCCTTTCTGTTTTACCTTCTCATTGGCTCTAAACCCAACCACATGATTTCCTCATCACTGCCTGTCTATATAGACCTCCAGGTCTCTATGGTTGGTACTGGAATTAAAGGTTCAAGTCTCCTCTTCGCTGTGCCCCTGACCACATAGAGATTCCACCTGCCATGTGATCGGATTAAGGGTGTGGGCTACCACCACAGGACTTCTGCTAAGTGGCTTGCTTTTAGCTCTGTTCCCCAGGCAACTTTATTTATTAACATACAAATAAATCACATTTTAGCACAAATAAAATATCACCATATATATGTTTCAATTTAACACCATTTTTACATATATATGTATGTGTGTGGGTATGTATGTATGTATATATGCTATATTGTGACATACGTATTCACCATGTGTTGCCCACTCTGATCTCTTTCTACTCTTGCTGACCCCTCCTTCTTCCCAACTACTCTCCTTCCTACTTTTTGTGTTTTTGTTTTTGTTCTTTGTGGCCCACTGATTTTTATGAGGGTTACTTGCATTGACAGGGGTAAGAGGTTATTGAATAGGGCATGGGCAACTTGCTAGTGTCTACAACACTTAAGAAAATAATGTCCTCTCCTGTGCCAATAATAGCTCCTTTGGGAGTGGTAAGGCCTCATGTAGGCTTCCATGATCCAAAATGGAATGCTGGAAGGTCTGATTATGTCCTGGTCTTGTGCATGTATTCACAGATCATGTGTGTTCATGACTGCAATGGCATGACATATCCACATGACAGTGTTTCATAGCACTTCGCAACATCTTCTGGCTCCTGTATTTTTTTTCTTGCCTTCTCTCTGCAATGATCTCTGAGCCTCAGAGGGTTGTCTATAGATGTTTCACTTATAGGGCTGAACATTTACCAGCTTCATATTCTAAGCACTTTGACTAGGTCAGAGGCTCTGCATTAACTTCTGACCCCTGAAAAAAAATAAATTTCTGTACCCAAGGATGAAAGCAGCCCTAGACTACAGTTAGAAATGCGAAATTTAGGTCATTTGGTCATCCATCTATTCCCATCTAGAGCCTGTGATTTCCCCAGCCGTAGGCTTTTGACTAGGTTTACAGTGTCTACACGTATTCCTTTCCCATGGAGCAGGTCTCAAATCCACTGTGAAAGGGGTTGATTAATCCCCAAGCAATCATATTAGTATCTTGCCTGCCAGGTCCATATTGTCACACACAGGATCTATAGCTGAATAAGATTGATGTTGATATCTCACCTTGCCCACCACCCCCAACACCAGCAGCCTGATAGCATGTTTCAGAACTCTGAGCCATCATTGGGAGAGCATCCAACTCAGCTCCAGATCCATTTCCCTATTCCTTGTATCCACAGTGCATGAAGTTTTCAGTGATAGGGTCTTACTAGCTAGTTCCTATAGGTAACCAAAATCAACGGTAGTAGCCTGTCCTGGTTTTGAAGTTTCTGAGGCATCCTTATCAAACAACTCATAGGGAGTTATCTCATACCTGAATCATAATTTGCATTTAAAAATCGGTGCCTTCTGGGAGCAGCATTATGTACCTTCATGACAAGTTTTAAATGCCTTCATTACAGCTTTTAAAAATGACATATATTTAGTAGTCTATAAAGTAGTAGGTTTCTATATGACTTTTCAGACATTCTTCATTTTTATTAACCCTCTCCCCATCCCTACTTTTTGTTCAAACCCTTGCTCTGTGTCCTTTAACCATCTCTATGCCTAGTATTCTCCCCTCTAATTTCATATCACATGTGCCTTATTATCCCACCCATTAACACTTTCCCGCATCCACCCGTGGCTCTCTTCTTGCTTCCTTGTGTCTTCAGAACTCAAACACAGAAATCTAAAAATTCAAAGATAGGATTCACACATGAGAGATAAGAAAGAAGAGACAGCATCTGTCCTTCTGTTCCTGGGTTACCTTGGTCAGTTTATGGTTTTCCGATTCCATCCTTTGACCAGCAAATTTCAGAATTTCACTTTTATTTAGTACTGATTAAAATTCCATTATGTGTATGTAACATGTTTTCATTATTCATTGGTAAATTAATAGAAATCTAGGATGACTCTATTGCCTAGTTATTTTGAATAGAGAAGCAGTGAATGTGCATGTGTAGGTATCTCTGCCGTAGATGATAGAGTTCTTTGGACATATGTCCAGGAGTGGTAGTATTGGTTCAGATGGTCATACTCATTTTAGTTTGCTGTGAAATCCCCACCTGATTTCCACAGCAAAGGAACCACTTTTCACTGCTGTCAACACTGTCTTTAAGTGTTCTCCTTTTTATCAACTCCTCACCAGCATTTGTCGTCTTGGGCATTCTTGTTCACAGCCATTCTTACTGGGGTGACATAAAATTTCATTGTAATTTTAGCTTGCATTTCCCTGATGTTAGCCGTTCATGTTTCTTCTTTGAAAACTCTCTGTTCTGTTCCATAACTCTTTCTTTTAATTCTGTTGTTTGACTAATCTTATGTCAGATGTATAGCTGGCAGAGATTTTTTAAAGTGTTTTAGTTTTGAGATTATAATATAATTACATAATTAGCCCTTTCTCTTTCCTCCCTCCAAATGTTCCCCTGTACCTTGCTCTCTTACAAATACATAGCTTTGTTTTTCTTTGAGATAAATAGTGTTCCTCAAGGAAGAGCTCATCAAATGGTTATCCAACACCAAATGCTCAGTCCTAAAAACATAACACACAAGTTACATACAGACTTAACAGATTATATTTCTGTGTTTAGGAACACACACACACACACACACACACACACACACACACACACACACACGCACACATACGTACATGTCAGCTGAATTTAGGTATGATGATACTTCCAGAAATGTTAATTTTGTCAGGATAGCTTTAGCTATGTAGCATCAGGTGTGTGTGTGTGTGTGTGTGTGTGTGTGAGTGTGTATGTGTGTGTATGTGTATGTATGTATATTTATATATGTGTGTGTGTGTGTGTGTGTGTGTGTGTGCGCGCGTGTGTGTGTGTGTATGTATGTATATGGCCATGATCCATAACGCAAAAATTCAACACAAAATGCTTATAAGACCAAATTCAAATTCACAGAAGAAGATGATTCATTGTGATAAGTTGGGTTCATTTCAGAGATTCAACTTAAGAAAGGAAGAGAAAGGTCATACAATGGAAATTTAAAGGACCTAAGAAGGAAATTTAGGAATTGTGGATGAGAAGATGCCCCACACTCATGGGCTGAAATATTTAATATTGTTGAATTTAAATTTATTTAAATTAATGTTCTTTCCAACAGCAACAGTAATTGAATATCATCTTAATCAGAAGCCCAGTACCACTAATACATAAGTAGAAAAGATAATCTTAAAATTCTTATGGGAGAACAGAAGATATTGATAGCCAAAGCTATCCTGACCAAATTAACATTTCTGGAGGTGCCACCACATCTGATTTCAACTACACTACAAAATCATAGTAATATGGACAGCACGGTGCCAACACAAAACAGATATAAAAACAAAACAGTGAACTAGATGTAAGCACACACAGTCACAGCCATGCAGTTTTCCATGAAAATACACACTGGAGAGAAGACAGTTTCTTAAAATGGTTCTGGGAAAACTGGATAGTGACATGTAGAAAATGAAACTAGGTTATTTTCTCTCACCCTGTACAAACTCCAAATGGATCAAGTAGCTCAACATGAAACTTGTTACTTTGTAAACGCTATAGGGAGGGGTAGGATGCATGCTTCAACACACAGTGATAGGTAGGGACTTGCAGAACAAGACTTTCATGAGGCAAGCAATAAGACTAGTGATTGACAAGTGTGAGCTCATGAAATTAAAGAGCTTCTTCACATCAAAGAAAACCCTTGATTGAGTGGAGAATTAGCCACAGAATGGTATGATATCTGTGCCCTGGCATCTTTTTCTTTAATTGTCCACACATACACACACACACACACACACACACACACACACACACACACACACACACTCAGAGTTATTGG
Organism: Peromyscus maniculatus bairdii; assembly: GCF_049852395.1. Taxonomy (NCBI): domain Eukaryota; kingdom Metazoa; phylum Chordata; class Mammalia; order Rodentia; family Cricetidae; genus Peromyscus; species Peromyscus maniculatus. The sequence goes on from NC_134868.1 coordinate 40,512,492, forward strand.
CACACTCTGAGTAATTAACAAGTATTTTACTTAAGTAAAACTATTCATAAAATATTCCATCAATATAAAATAGAAACAATTATTTAATTTAAGCATACATACATACATACATACATACATACATACATATATATTTATGCATGTATATAGATTTTTAAGCCACATTTGCTGGACAAGTATTACTATCATCCTTCATTGAAGAAGCTCCTCTTTATAACCAATGGAGACCACCAGAAAAAAGCACAATCGTAACCAGACATGATACAGAGATGAACAGATCTGAAGGATCCCAGCCTCAATGGCTAAGTCTACATCACAGCTCCTGCATCTATGCTTGGGAAGCATCACAGAGGAGGGGACACAAAGATTATAAAGGCCAGAATACCAGTATGTTTGCTGTGAGACAATCTCTCATGGAAATGGCTGTATAAACAAGATAACGTCAATAGATATGATAATGTGGAAGGAGGAGAAAACTCTGGAGGTCCCAAACGTAGACAACTACAGGCAACTAATGACTGCTCAGAGAGGGAGAATTAAAGTCTCCTAGGAATGAGCCCCCTAATTGCATATCCAAATTAAAGTCCTCATATTTGAATTTATATATACATGAAAACCAAAATACACTCAGATGGTTGTATTTATATATTTCTGTATTTATGCATATACATGTAGCAATAATTAAAGAAAAATATATTGATTTATTGCAGGGGTCATGGAAGGGTTTGAGAGAAGGAACATAAGAGGTACTGGAGGGAAGAAAAGGAAAGGAGTAAGTGACGTAATTATAGTTAATTAAAATACATTAAAATAATGACTATTTTAAGTGAAAAAAGAATATACATGTGTATATCTATATTCATCAATGTCTTTTTAGAGGTAGCTAGTTAGGAAGGTAGATAGCTAGGTAGATGGATGGATGGATGGATGAATGGATGGATTGGATGGATGTAGGGTAGGTAGAATAGGAGAAATGGCTTAGCAGTTAGGAGATTTACTTCTCTTGCTGATTTAGTTCCCAGCACCTACAGTAAATGGCTCAAGACTATCTGTAAATCCAGTTTTAGGACATTCAAAGCCCTCTGGCATATACGGGCATGTGTGTACACACAGAGCATATAAACTCATGCAGACACACATTTGTACATATAAGTGAAAATAAAAAAAAAACAAATATTTATTTTTAAAATGAATAATCATATACTTCTCATTCAAAACACTCTACTCAAAATGTTTCATTATATTTGTATAGCTTCCCCATTGTCTTATTTGAGTCAGTGGTAGTTAAATTTTTTACTTAACAAATGCTAAATTAGTATGTTTTATTTGTTATATTCTTCTATGTATTATAAAATATCTTATTTAACTTTTCAGACAACCTTCTGAAGTGGGCACTAAAACCACATTCATTTTATGCATCAGAAAACTGATTTATCAAGGTTGCAAAATCAAACTTGTAGAGCTGGTCAGGATTTGAATCTACAAGTTTAGTTGGTATGCTCTGGCATGTTAGGAAACAGCACCCACTACATAGTAAGATGAGATTTCCTCTTGCTTGTCATTGTGATTTCTCTATAGACTGATGTTTAGTCACTAGATGGTAAACAGCCACTGAATCTTGGTGACAAGGATGTGATAATTCATCATTACATCAGGCTTTTATAATGTACATGAAAGACATTCAAAACCCAAGGAATGGTTTCCACTGAGTCTTATGAGACAGTCCCTTCCAATGATGGTGGTATCTTATTGGTAGTTCTCTACTAAGTATAAAATCTCTTGAAAGCCTCTGCTTAGAACAGTGTACATATTACAGCCTCATCAGTGGCTTTCCAGACTGGTGATCCACAGTGTCATCTCCCAGGACCAGCTTCTCTCATCCTTATTGCTTGCTTTCCTATCTGTGCATAAGATGGATGCAAATTGAGTCAATATCTGTCATAATCTAGTAATGGAGACCATTTGTTAATGGATATGACAGTGTACTTTATAAGTAGCAAAGGAGGAATGATTGAAAGGAGGTTATTAAACTCCTGTAAGTATGAGAAAATCTTTCTTTTACCCATGCACTTCTAAAGGTAGTATTATGTACCCATGGCCCATGTATGGGTTTACTAGGTAAAGAAATAGAGAGCCCTAGAGTAACAGGCTGTTTGGAACAGAACACTAACTCATAAGACATGCATGTCTTTATCTAGACACTTTGTGTCTGGAAGGGTGGTAAACCTTACTGTGTCTATACAATGACTTAGCATCATAGAGGTTTGAAAATCTGGCGATTGAGACCTTAAATCATATCCTTTTAAAATGTGGTCTTTCTCTCTTATAGTTCTTAGCTCAAATCCGTTCTGTGTCTCCATCATCAGATTTATATTCTTCCCATCATGATCACTGCTCACACAGAGCTTGTGATGCTGTGACAGATCCCCCAACAGTAATCAGTTAATCTTCAAATTAAATGCCAATTAAAATAAGGGCTCACAACTAAGTAATTTGGTGGATTTGGACCTAGGTAAGGAGTCTTACCCAGTTAGCAGGTATGCCTATGTTAGGCAAAGAGGATGGTATTTAAATAACAGATAGGATTTATCTTATTAAACAGGTTGTCGTGTTTGGTGAAAAAGAGTCTTTCATGAAGATGTAAGATAAATATATTCTGTGATGGTTGGAACATAGGAGTTTTGAAGAAAGAAGGATGTAGTCACAGTTTATGGGACTATAAGAAATAGTAATTCACTGAACTGGTGAGCTCCTACTGTCAGGATCACATGATGCCTCAAAGTTTTGATTAGGTTTCTGATTATACAGAGACCTGGAACGTCACTAGAGTCTTAGAAAATTATTGAAATCACCAGGTTTTTGAAACATTTTTTATTCATTTTACATACCAACCACAGTTTCCCCTCTCCCCTCCTCTTGCTCCCCCCGCCAACTCCACCTAACCTCAACCCCTTCCACTCCCCAGAAAGGGTAAGGCCTCCCATGGGGAGTCAGCAAAGCCTGGCACATTAAGTTGAGGTAGGACCAAGCCCCTCCCCCCTGCATCAAGGCTGAGCAATGTATCCCACCATAGAGAATGGGCTCCCAAAAGCCAGCTCATGCACCAGGGATAGTTCCTGGTCCCACTGCCAGGGGCCCCACAAATAGACCAATTCATGCAACTGTCACCCCCATGCAGAGGGCCTAGGTGAGTCCAATGCAAGCTCCCCAGCTTTTGGTCCAGAGTCCATGAAGTCCCAGGAGCTCAGGTCAGCTGTCTCTGTGGGTTTCCCATCATGATCTTGACCACACCTTGCTCATATAATATCTCCTCCCTCTCTTCAGCTGGACTCCAGGGGCTCAGCCCAGTACTTGGCTGTGGATCTCTGCATCTGCTTCCATCAGTTACTGGATGGAGGTTCTATGATGACGATTAGAGTAGTCACCACTCTGATTACAGCAGAAGGCTAGTTCAGGCACCCTCTCCACTATTGCTAAGAGTCCTAGCTGGAGTCATCCTTGTGGATTCCTGGGAATTTCCCTAGATGATATGATAGTATACATAAATGATCCCAAAAATTCTACCAGGGAACTCCTACAGCTGATAAACACCTTGAAATGACCAGTTTTAAAATACCATTCTAAGTACAACATAAGGAACAGGTTAGAAAAAGATACACTTTGAGAAGATCATTCACAAGCTATTTCAGCAAAGATAAATTCTCCAAGTTTATATAAGGCAATGGAGAAAAGTGGACAAGGAATCCCACATATACTAGGATGTAGCAAAGGAGATGGGAGGGACATAACACATAACTGTAAAACATGAAGTGCTGCAAAAGCATACTTTGGTGTATTATAAAAATAAAAAGTCATTTGGAATATCTTCAGCTAAATTCATCTGTTGGGAGTGGTGATGCTGGAGAGGCAGGTTGGAACCTCTTTATGAAGCTCCTTTTATATGAGGCTGACAATGAATAGAAATTTCTGAAAGAATACAAGAAAGACAGAATCAGATATGGAGTCCAGAGAACTCTCTCTGGAGGTCTGATGGGCAGCTTTTATGAACTAAGGCACAAAACAGCAAGGGAATAAAAGGGAATCAAGATTAATGTCCTGGACATAGGGCTGAGGAGAAGTGGGTGGATCCAGTAGATGTGAAAGAAGTAAAAACATCAGTATTCAGTCATTGATTGTACTGAATGAAAGCCAGGACGAAGACCTTGTTCTGGCTACACTATGGGAAGAGGAAGAAGATGTGGGAAGGTCATTAAGTTTAGAATTGTTTCTAAAATTGTTTTCTCAAAATCTCCTCATCTGCATGTATTTTTTTTCTCTACCAAGATTCATGATCTGTTGTTTTCCAAGTGCTTTGTTGCCTTGATAATAAATTGAGGAACCAACCTGTCCATCTCTTGTTCTATATCTCACAAGATTAACAAAATGGAAATTTCACCTAAGACTTTTCATTATTTTCTATTGAGTTCCCAAAGGCTATTGAACATAGACACTCAGTAAGTAATTGTTAATAATCAACATGTATCTGGGCATGGCAATATGGAAATGTACTTATGCCAAATTACCAATGCCTGTTTCAATCCTGGCAGCCAAGAGTGAATAATAGAGACAGGCATTTTTAGATCCATTGGGAAAGCACTGTGACTTTCTCTGTTGGCACACAGTTTTTTCAATCAATCAAAGTGGGTTTTAAGCTTGCAATAAACATTAGATGGTATTAGTCTCCTAGATAAGGTATGGACAATACTTTTCTTTCTCATACATATATGTTTTCCTCTATCTATCTATCTATCTATCTATCTATCTATCTATCTATCTATCTATCTATCTATCTATCTATCTAATTGAGTCTTTTCAAAACATTGAATGAATAATGCACCTATCTTTAGACTTTTGCAGTTCACGTTTGCTTTTCCTAATGCTATTTTTTTCTAGTCATCTTTGGAATATCTTGGAAAATGTTTCAACTCTACACTGTTGCATTATGTTGTACTTAACTATAGCATGCAAGAGTATTGTCCTTCACTTAAAATTTCTGATTTGAGATCCAAATGTATTAACTTCTCAGAAGTTTATTATACATTCTTCATTTTAAACCGTATTGAATCTTAATTTCATCACCTGTAGTGAAGGCTGTATTGATGTTTAACTAAAATGTCATGGGAATTTTATATTTTTATTTCATTATAATAGTATATTATCCCTGAAGATAAATTTCTTATGTATAAGAAATATAATAACATATAGGCTAGGAGTTTCTAAGACTTACAGTTTCTTTTTGAACCATAAATAGTATAAAAATCACAAAATTATTGCCATTGTTTCAGAATATAAAAACAAATAAGAAAACTGAACGTCATTATTTTGGTGCTCCTAACAAAGAAAATAGTTTAAATCATACTGGATTTTCCTCATAAATGGTTGTGATATTCTTCCTTAAGATGGAATTCTGAAATGCTGAGAGGTCCTTAAAATAGACAGATGGTGACCTGAGACATTTGTTGACCTGAGCCATTTGGAACTTATCCTAAAGATTGAAACATAATAGCAGAAAGTATTGAATAATATATATTTTTCAACAACAAATGAGGAATAAGAGGTTAAAGGTCCCATTTCCTGTGTCTGGACATGAAATGATGCTCTGGTTGAGTCATCCAGATACTGTATAACTCCCTCTATGTGGAATCTATATCCTAGAATGCCAATAGTTGCCGGAAATACTTGGTGTTTGCTTTTACTACTCTTTCAGCCAGGAATATAAGAGCAGGACAGGCAAGTCACGACCGATACCTTTGTTCCCTGTAGCTCTGTTCATTGGTCTTTTGGCATTAGTTACGCTGACTCTGTATACCTTTGTTCACAAAGCATGACGTTACTTGCTGACATCTTGCACTGTAAACACACGATATACTTATTTAAAGAATTCTGAATTTTATAGCTATTATTGATTAATAATGAAATTATGATTTTTTTTCTAAGACTATCCATTCTTGGGGGTGGGATGGGCCTTGTCCATTCCAGAAACTGCTAGATGAACTAACACAGGCTTTATTTTCCTTTTTTTAACTAAAAGATGATGAAGTGGTACCAACAGGAGTAGATAGTTATTAATATTCATATAATATTCTCTTAAATTTACTTCTGTTTTCACACATCTTGTATTTTGTCCTACAACAAGGTCACACATTTTTAACCTACATTTCCTATCCAAAATAAACAGGCATTTACACAAAGAGGTGATGACTTTTCTCATTTGAGTACACTCAGTATCTCTGAATACTAGTGCACAAAACACAGTTCATGGTAATTAAAAGGGAAATGTGACATTGCATGATGTGTGGTGTTACTATTTGTAACACCACATATAGACAAACAGAAATGACTTTTTCAGTCTTTCAGATTCAATTTAAAAAAAAAACATTAGCCACTCAGAGAAAATTTTACAAAAACATTATGGAATGTTCTATATCTGAAAGGAAAACAAAAAATGATATTTAGCTGTCAGGTATGGAATATATATATCTAGGTCACATGCTATGTATACTTTTACAGTGTGAAAAACTCAAATTTATTTATTTATTCTCTCTTTTTTTAAAAAAAAATATTTATTTATTTATTATCTATACAGAAGAGGCTGCCAGATCTCATTACAGATGGTTGTGAGCCACCATATGGGTGCTGGGAATTGAACTCAGGACCTCTGGAAGAGCACTCAGTGCTCTTACCCTCTGAGCCATCTCTCCAGCCCTATTTATTCTCTTGAAAGATATGTTTTCTGCAGAGGTTGGACTTTCAAAAATATTAAATATTTGTAGCTGGGTTTGATAGTGCACACCTATAATGCCAGCCCTTGAGAGGCTGATAAGATAGGCTAGGAATTTGAAGATAAGCCTAAGCAAGACTCTGACACACACACAGAAACACATAGATACATAGACACACACACACACACACCACTGCAACAACTAGAGTGTTTGGGGTGTTCAGATTACCCATCACTTGTTATACATGTATTTCATCTCTTTGCAGAACTGTTGTTGCCTTATCAGTGTTGTATAATATAGCAGTTGGCAGAAACTTGCTTCCTAATTTGGACTATTTTGTGTCGACTTCAAAACTGCCTCTTGACTTAGACCAGCAGATCTTCAGAGAGACAGATCCCTGAAGGGGAGGACCAGGAGAGCAGAAAATAAGGAAGTTAAGAAAGCTTTGGATCAGGAGCTCTTGCACAAGTTACATCTTATGCCAATCAAGATTATTAAGAAGTACAGCATCTTGTATCCAGTTTGTAAGGGGGAAATGGGGCAGACTCAGCCGAAAGCTATCATACGATGGGACAAAGTCAGCAGGGAGCTAATCAAGCAGTGTTACACAAGGGGCACCAGGAGATCATAGGTGTCTCACAAACTGAGTGCACAGGGGCCTTGGGACTGACAAGTTCATCTCTTTAGGGAGAAAAATCAATGTTCTCAAGAACCAAAACCTTAACTCCTTTGAGGCTTCGGGCCCAGTCCCCAACCCAGACCATGGCAAGTATTCCCCTGAGCATGGGTACAAAACTGGATTTACTTTGTCCTTTCATTAAGGGCTCTGAGAAAACCTCGGATCAGCCTGGTTCTCACAGCCACCTTAATATCATTGCATCAGCTCTTTTAACAAATTATATTCATAGACACCCATTTTCAGTTTGCGCCCAAGTGATCTCCATCAAACCATTTGATGTCTTCATTTTTACTTGTATAAAATTGTCAACAGCCATCGCTGCCCCTGTTGTCTCATAGAACTGCAGCGTGGATGGCATCTATGGAGTTCATTTAACACCCCAGGAATGAGTTTATGTCACTAGCAAAGCATTTTATCAGATTTCTCAGATAAATTAGAGAGGAGCATTGTCACTACCTGAAGTATATCTGTAAGAAATCATTTGTTTGTGAAAAATGCAAGAAGAGGGAGGTATGGGAAAGGATAGAGGAACTAGAAGTCCCCTGAAAGTATAGATCAGCAGTCTATGCAGTTCTCCTGGTGAGGAACTTTTATTTTACACACATGCATGCACACATGCACACACACACACACACACACACACACACACACACACACATACATACACACACACAAACACACACACATATATATTAGCCCCTCATTATTCTCTCCTATCCAAATCCCTTCTTTAAACCATTGTTATTACATTCAATATATATTAAGTATATGCATATGAAAGAGATGCCCATAAAGGCTCTGGCCTGGGACTAAAGTTACAGGTGGTTGTGACTCCACTGATGTGGGTGCTGGGAAATGAACTTGGCCCCTCTGGAGGAGCAACCCATGCTCTTATCTGTTGAGCCATCTCTTTGTCCCCCAATCGCTTCTTATTCTTAAATCCTCCCATTCCCTTCATAACCTTTTGTTTTCATTCACTGCTTCCTGTAGACTTCGAGATGACTCTGAATTCTGAGCATTAGTAGAGATTAGTCAGAGATTTTTAAACAACTCGTCTAAGACATTTTGTATAATCAGTGAAGACCGTGGCATTTCCACGGTTCCTAAAATTAACACTTTCCCATAAACTGTTGGAGAAAATGGAATATTTTGTAGTTACAGTGATTAAAGTATTTTTTCCTTACTTTCCTTCTCAAATAACTTAGAGTCTAAACAGCCACTAAGAGAACTATGCCAATTTTATACAAATGGAGTAAAATTGCTATCATTTTTCAGTCTATAGACAGAATGACTAATGTGTGGCACATATCAACACTCGATATTCCTTGCTCTGTGAGAGAATACTCCAGTCTCTATCTGCTATAAACCTCTGTCACATTAAATTTAAATCTCAGGTAACAATAACATTCACTTCAGCATGAAATAAAGATAACTAAGTTGAGAAAAGTATCTAAGCTCATTGACTTTTAAGCTCAAAAAGGCCAAAGTCATAAATAGAGTAATTCAACTAGGGTATTATATTCTAACTTTTTTTTTGTATTTTAACTGTACTAAACTTTGAAGTCAATCTAGCAACTCAAATCTACTAGTGTAAAATTATAACGCAACTTTCTTACAAACTGCCATTAGGTTATTCCAACATCAGCATTTTAAATGCTGTCTTCTCTTCTCCATCCAACTTTGAGAAATGGTAGTCAGTCTCCAAACATGTAGATGAATATAGATATACCCACAGTCCTTCACCCTCATTTTAGGAATAAAAATATGAGGCATTGGCAGAAAAAGTGGTTTTGTCATAGATGCTCTGGAACTTATGCCAAACAAATTAACTAAATAAATAATGGACAAACAAAAGACTGAACAATCTGAATTGAGCTTAAAGCCCAGATCAAGCCTCATGCTTAGTGTTTTGTATAAAGGCATCTAACCGTCAATTAGGTGAATTGCAACTGATAATTAGTTGATACTAATGCTTCAGAAATTGACCATAACTAAGCAGAGTTGAGTTCTTTTAAGGAAGTGTCTTCCATTCCCATTGCCCTTTACTCTGTTTAGTTAAGAATTTTTCTGAATATTCTGTTCATGTGGCCTCCTCTCAATTGCAGCTGCAATATACATTGGCCAAATTTCTAATAAGAGTTTAACAAGAAATTTTTTTATCAACAAAAAAAAAAAAGAGGATGATTAACAATTAGCTGGGTCAATCAAATTCTCTCTTGTAGTGGTGCTATAGAGATGAAAAAAGAAAGAAACCTAAGATCACAATGTAGCAAGAGCCATGAGAAGTAGTTTACAAGATGAGATGCTGAGAAAACAGAAGGTAGGAGGCAGGAAAAATGATGCATACAAAGGAAAGGAATGGTATTGGTTATGTGCAACCTTGATGTCTAAACTCCTGCTTTTTTCTGTTTGTAGTTTCTCAATACCATTGACCTTTGTATGAGGTTTCTGAATTTTCTAATTATTATTAGCACTCTATCTTTACCAAACCTATCATTCTTTTACAATAGCATTTTATTGTTTACCTAGATAGTACATTAGGATGCATAGGATTAAAGTTTAATGCCTTTTGAAAAAAAATAACTTTTTTACTTTTTGAAATTAGAATATAATTATATCATGTCCACCTTCCAGTTCCTCCCTCCAATTTCTCCCATGTATTCCCTTGCTCTCTTTCAAATTCATGTTCTCTCTTCTTAACATACATATATATCAATAATTATATATATATATGCCTAAATATATAAATACAATCTGCTCAGTCCATATAATGTTACTTGTATATATATATTTTTTCCGAGAGTTGACTATTGCTATTGGATAACTAATTAGTGTGCTCTTCTCTGGGGAGGACCATTTCCCTTGCTCTCAGCATTCCTGAGTTGCCTGTAGTTGCTTTTGTCTTTTAAGCAGGGATATCACATTCCCAATCTTTTGCTCTTTTCTGAGCATCAGTCAGACCCTTTATTTTGGCCCTGTCCAATTTGCATCATCTTTCATACAGCATAAGGCAACAATGATAGAGTGAGTCTCTAGAGTAATCTACAAGTACCTTTCCAAAGTGTTCTGCCTCAAGCACTTCCTTTAACCTTTATGCATCTGCCTTGAGTGGTCCTCTTGGGCCACTCTTGGCAAAATATTTGGAAGGAACTCTGGAACATGATTACTTTTAAATGAGAGAAGAAGGATTCTTGCTAGAAAGAACAGTAATCTCATTTAAGTGTGCCATTGAAATGTGGATGCCCCGCTATTCCATCCAAGCCTCAAGTGATCCCCTTTCTCGCTGATATATTACCTTTGGCATCCTGGAGTTCCAGAACATGCCAATGAAGCTGGCTTGATCTGACTTGTTTTGGAAGAATGGCTCGTGATTGCAAATCCTCTTGCCTGTTGATATATGCATTGGCCATTCTGGACTCTGCTTAGAAAAATTCCCCATATCTCAAAGGTATCATATGAAGTAAGCAATGTCTCACGAATCATATCTGCATAATTATTCTATGAATACATTACAAATGTAGTCAGTTCTTTATTCTAGCCTTTGATTTCTTAACCAAATCAGTGTTTTCTAACAGCAAACAAATGTTCTGATTTGTGTAGCAATGTGCCTCAAGGAGTTTGTGGAACCAAATATACATCTAATTTAGTTTCATTGTGCTCTGTGTGCTTTTGTGAAGTCAGACTTTAAAAATACTGTTTTATACATGGGAAAATTGAGTGGAGAGATGGCTCACTTGGCTTTACCAGTAATGTGAGAAATTCTTGGTGAAATTAGTAAAGACTGTATCTGTAGATTCCTAATACAGTTCTTTATATTTCAACAAACCCTATTGCATTAGAATTGTAGGCGAGATGCCCATCCTGGATTTCACTTACCAAATATTTATTAGGGTCTCCATCCATAAGCTGTTTCATGTGAAGATTTTTATAACAACTACATGGGAAAGAGTCCTATAGTTATACCATCAAATGCTCTTACAAGACAGGCTAGCACAGAATTGGCTAAAGAGAAAATAACACTGACTGTTCCCATCATCTTATAGAGCCTGCTGGGTAGAAAAGGGAGCAAAGGATGAAAGTTCACCACATATGTACTCCATTTAGAAGATCTTGCATGTTCTTACAGGATGGGAGAAAAATATTTGCTTCAGAAAGTAAGTGGGAGGAATTCAGTTTTTTTATTTGATTGAATTAGACACCTGAAAGGGAAGGAGGTACCTAAAGGGGGTGGTGATGAGCAAGAACCAACCAAACTGCACCAGCTAAACGTCATACAAAGAGTTTATGATGTTCAATTTAAAGATGCCAGCCCTGTTGTGCTGTGACCCCGGCTTGTGTGATACTGAACTCCTACCAAATGCCTCATGTACTGGACAAGGGAGAATACAGCGAAAGTGACAGCAGCTTTTGATGTAAAAAATGAGTTCAGGCAGGGACCACTGTGGGAAAAGATGAGCTAAAGTTGAGTGGATGGAATTTTCCATAAGAAATGTAAGCTTCTGATGCCTGACTCCTACTTACTTAGGCTGAAAAGGTTCACGTCTTCAGAAAAATGATCCAATCATATATTACTCACTCTAGTTCCATATTTGAGAGTAGTATTGCCACAAAAGCCTCCATTTTACTGATCTTAGTAAGGAACCAAAGAAACTGAGGAAGATAAGACCTTTACCATCAATTTTTAGCACCTGGGCGCATCAGTCTCATTACAAAACAGGATTAAAACCAAATGTACAATGTTGTCCAATGTAAAACAATTCCCTCAAATAAATGAATAGCAAAGCATTTAATTTAAATAAAATCCAGAGGTCTCTAACTGAGATCTCATCCAAATAACAGTAATAATAATGACTATGTATTACTATAAAAGATACTCAGTGATCCAAACAAATGGCCAGCTAGCTAATATTTATTGAAGCTTACCTTCCTAACAGATGCGAGATATAGGATTATCATAATTAGTGTCTCCTCTAATAGAATTCATATTTTAATATGAGGAATAAGAACTCTGCATGGTGTCTTAAGTTGTATCAGTTACAAAGTGTGGGATATTGGCTCATGTGAAGGGTGATTGCTCAGAGAGGGTTTTATGAAATTAAGGTGAGCAAGATGGTATAAATAGAAGCTGGTAGGCCAAGAGTGAAATTTTCTTAAGCAGAGTCCAGAATGGCCACTGTGTATACCAACACTCTTTCTCTCTTTAGAGGGGGGAAATGGCCTCGGACAAGAGGTACTGCACGCTGCCAATTAAGGAGCATTTAGCTGCAGGATGGGCTCCAGGGAGCAACTCTTGTAATCCTTGGTTCTGCTTGGTTTCATTCTTGGAGTCTATTCTGGACCTTTGGACTAAAGACTCTGCCTCTAGGCACCTGCCCTTTGGCGTCTATTGTGTGGTGTACATGCAATTTCCTCCCCCATACAATTGCCTTTCTGTAGACCTCCTTAGCCCACAGTCAGCTCTACTAACTGCTGTCACTAAAACAAGAGATGACTGTGGCATAAACCAGGTGGAGTTGTGGCTGTCTCCTAAGAAGAGGAAATAGGCATAGAGACAGAGTTCAGTTTTACAACATTCAAGTAGGGATATAGTAGTTCACATTTTGCAGGAGTCCTTACCTTTTTCTAAAGGCATTATTGGTGAGTACTGTGCCTCAAGACATGGAGGCCAGAGGAAACTCCAGTGTCCATTAAACAAAGATGCTTAACACTAGGAGTTTATTACATGTGGGTCTGCAGCGTGTACTTATTTCATTAAGGTTGTTTCAGCTTGGGCTAGTGGAGTCCCCTGTTTGGAAAAGACCCAGTGGAAGGATATAGGGCAATAAATATCAAGGGTGTTGTTAAAGATTGTAGGTGTGGCTTTAAGTGACATCAGAGATGAGGAAGTTCATACTAAATGCTCCAAAAGGATGATTAATGACATCTTACTTTCACACATCATTTTAACCTTTTAACTTAGGATTGGACCAGCCTCACAAGCATTCCTGGTTAAAAACAAAACAAAACTTGGACCTACTCAGATATGACTCTTTGGAAATAGGCAAGCCTCTAACTGAGACTATTAATTAAGATACTTAGCGTCAAATAAAATGTTCAATTATCACTAGGTTTAATTTAAAAATAAACAATAATTAAAGCTCTTAATTTTTCTAAGAGAACAGGAAGACAGTGTCTCAAGTGCTGTATTGGTCTATCTGAGCAATTTGTGAGCATCTAAGTGACAGGTTATCTAATAACACTATTTTCTAAGTTTATTTCTATATTGTTACATTGCCAACGAGCAATATGCTGGACACTTTTTCTTTATATCCCCATAGAATGTTCTTTCCAGTGTTATAATTTAATGTTTTGTCCTTGAGCTATTCTTTTGTTTGGCTTTGTTTTTACTGGGACTGATGTAAGAAATACACAATAGCCTGGAGAGATGCTTAAAAGTGTTCCTCCAGAGGACCTGGGTTTGATTCCCAGGCTCCACATGGAACCTACCAACCTTCTGTAATTCTAGTTCCAGGGGATTTGCTTATCTACAGAAATTAGTTATTCCCCCGCCCCATGGCCTGCTTGCCTATAAAATTATCCTTTTTCCATTTCCATGGGCCTCTTTTAAATGAAGTGTTATCATGGAAAATGTACCTTCTTGCATTTGTGGCTAAGTATCTACTTCCTTGGGCGTCTTCTCCCTGGGTTTGTCTTTTTCTGATCTTCTCATTTCATACGCTTTGTCTCTTTTCTCCTAAATCACTTCAGAAAGTCCCCTCTTTTCTGTGAGGTGTTTACTCAAATGTATAAGCACCTTCTGTAAGACACTCCATCCTCTTTTTTTGTCCTGTTGTCACTCTAGTTAAATGCAAGGCTGTGACCCAGTGAAGGTAAGAGGCCTGGGAGGCACTGACAGTGACAGGCACGGCAGAATGAATGACGGAGAGTAAATTTTGTTATCAGTGGAAGAGGCATTGGGGAGCTGAACAACTTGTAAAGAGGAAGCAAGTGATTTCTGGCCCACTTGAAAACACATATACTTAGTCAATTGACTAAAAATCGAAAGGAACAGAGTAAATCTTCCAGCTTAAAGGGTTGGATTGATTCTTTGAGTTAGGCATCATTTTGTCCATGTTTTACAGTCACGTGAAAGGGCCGTGGATGCCATCTCTGTGTTAGGGCAAACTCCACAAACACGTTCCATGTCCACAAAGGGAGATTTATGTAACAAAGGAAACCTTGCTTTTCAGAATATGTAATGTACATCCAATACTTTCAAATCCCAACTGAAATGGTACATTTATTAAGACAATCTGTTATTTCTCACATATTTTCATCAGTAAAATAATGAAAAAATGTATAGACTATTTCTAGGGCGATAAAAATTTATTCTCTTATTTTAAAAGAAGTTAAAAGTGGGGCTGGACTGATGGCTCAGTGGTTAGGAGCACTCTCTGCTCTTGCAGGGGACCCAGATTCAGTTCCTGGCTTCCACATAGCAACCCACAGCCATCTGTAACTCCAGGTCCAGGGGATCTGATGCCCTCTTTTAAGCTTGGCAGCAAGTACCTTTACCCACTGAGCCATCCCACCAGCCCAACAAAGCTTTTTTGAAATAGTTTGTCTTAGATTACATCACTAGGCATCAAAATCCTTATTATTAGCCACTACACACACAGTCAATCCTACAAATTTAGGAGGCCCAGAGAAACCTTTCATGTCCGGCTTTTTCAGTACAGCATGTCTGTAGCCCAGCCAGACTGACATCCATCTGCTCGTCCACATTTCTGCTCCTTTGCTCCATACTTCCATCTTTGCTGCCAGTGTCTCCTCCATTTTGGCAGTTTTTAAAACCCTATGTAAGTTTCACTTCCCAACTCAAATCTGAATTCCTCTTCCATAAATTCCTTCTAGAGTTTTGCCAAACAAGTTTGTGTGTGTGTGTGTGTGTGTGTGTGTGTGTGTGTGTGTGTGTGTGTGTCTATACACGTGGGCTTACACTCATGCACTGATAGCCCTCCCTTTATAAAAAGGAATGTATGGTATTATAATTGTCCAATGTTATAAACTACAGTCCTGTATTTATTTTGACGATTTAGTTACATACCTGCTTTGTCATGTGATTGCATGCATACTCCTTGTGGGAAGACACCATCTTACTCATCTGAATGTCTTTACCTCCCATTTCGTCTCAATGCTGAAGGTCAAGTCCTGGCTACAACAATTGAAATTGATTCTCTTGAATAAATTAATAGTGAACCTTGTTTTTGAACTCTACTCAGGTAAATACTTGTAATCATACATTCAGACCGTAATCCTCTTTTTCTAAATTCTATGAAGCTGAGTACCATGCATGTCACCGAAAGTGACCTTTGCATTTAGCACATGCTTTATGTTGTGAGTTGCATTTCATACTTAGCATTGCCAAAAATGTAAATCTACCACTAAATGAATATGAGTGAGCTGTTCTATTCTTTCCATATGAGACCACATAGAGAAGAAATACTTAGGTTTGTAAAGTGCATATATTGAGTTGTATTGTTCAGATGGTGGCAGGCTACAGAAGAAGGGATTTGCTGAGTTACTGAAGTATGGCCAGTGCATTTATGAGAGGGAACAATAGGCACAATTTTAAATACCATATTTTCATCTTAATAGTGTCCCTGTGATTTTTTGGATCATCTAACCACATTCTTTTTCATCAAGTTCTTTATTTGTCAGTGGTCACTGGAAAATACCTCCAGTTTTTTTGTTGTTTTCTTTTTAAGGACAATGTATTTCATCAGAAAAAAAAACTCACTCATGATATTACCAAGAGGAAGAAATACTCAACCCAAGTGGGGCCTACAAGAGTCACTGACCACAGCCTCCCTTGAAGAAATGAGCTGACATTCTCATCTATACCAGCCTTGACCTTCTAGCTCAATAAACAAGGCAAAAGGCAGAAAAAAATTGGTTCAGGATGTATAATGATTTAATAGTAATCAAAATTAATACTGTGTGTCTACTAAAAGAAAAATACAAATGACTATGAGAAGGGATTTTGGAGATAAAAAAGACTTGTACCAAGGAAGAAGGAGTAGGGTGAGCTATGGGGAAACTTCTGCAGTTAATGTCAGTGTGGTAGCGCCTCCCCCATGAGCACTGTGAGCTTTTAAATGGATGTGCTTCATTCTTTTAAAAACTAAACTTACTTTGTTTTTATGTGCATGGACATTTTTGTTTGCATATATGTCTATACACCACTGATGTACTTTTTCCCATGCAAGCTGCCCTATGACACACACACACACACACACACACACACACACTAATAAAAAGATATGAAATGTGTATGGTAAACTATTGTAGTCATGGGTCACTGTTGGTGTTGGCCCTCATTTCTCCAACTGTGTAAAGCATTTCTCGGTTGTCTGTGGTTTCACTTTCTGAGGTGTCAGACACTCATTGTCAATGGTAGGCGGAATAGACTTGCTAGGAAACCCTAGAAATAAATAATTTGTGGTTTTTAAAGGATTTCCCTATCTCAGCCCTGTGATGGAATCTTTAGCCTTCCTGTTCAGTCTTTTCCATATGTGACTGGTCCCTTTGCAGGGTGCCTATGTTGTGTGTACTACCTGCACCTTGATCACATAACTGCCTGGATTATGAGAGCAACTGTGGCACTATTACAGTGCTTGAGTTCAAGTGCCCCTTATTTTACTAATTGATGATCCCAATTATAAAAGCAGTGACCCAGTAATTGGAGTAGGCCAACGAGATGCTGTTTCTGTTCAAGTAGAAGATGGGGAGGCTTTGCTTCGTAAGGAAAGAGGAACATCATTTGTTGAGGTTGTGAATGTCTATGTGAGAACAAATATCATTTCTGTGTAGGTGTAAAGAATCAAAATAAATTTGTGCCGGTTTTGCTCTACAGCTAACCGTGAATTTTCTGACATAATGAGTCAGGAGTGCTCAGGTCACGTGGTAACGGGAAAACATTGTAGGGCTTGGCGATGTCTGCTTATGGGTGCCCCCCACTGTGCTTTGGTGAAATATCTTCAAGGTACTTTGTCTTTGAAATAGATCCTAATTTCCTCTACTTCTTATCCATTTCTGAACGAAAGTTATTTTCAACAAATTCATACAAATGTGATTAATAGATGAAATGGTGCGAACATTGCAAAGCAAAACCTCCTTTACTTTTCTTGCTTTAGCTCCATCCCCCAGAGGAACCTACGTTTGGTCACTAAACTAATAAAGCATTTACACTCATCTTTAAAAAATTATAAAACTGCATTTGAAGTTATATTCTTTCATTTGCAAACTTTTTTTGGCTATTGGAGTGGCTTTCAATTCTTCACTGTTACAATTACCACTATAATGAACTGATTTGCACTGGGATATTGATGATAGACATACTTTAAAATTACCATTGTTTACATATTTTTCTTCAACAGTTTCATGCATAAATAAGATGGATCTTAGTCATTTTATCCCTGTTACTCTTTCTCATCCTCTTCCTCTCTCACTGAAGCCCTTCTTCTAAGTCCTCCTCTCATGTCCAGCTCTTCTTTATGTGTGTGACCTATGGAATTTAAGTAGAGTTGAATAAACAAGATTTTCAAAACAAAGTAGATGTACAGAACAGTTGTAAAGAAAATTCAGAAGCCCTGCATACCCTATATCCATCTCTCTCTATTATCAGTGTGGAATTCTTATCATGATTAACAAGTGAATACTTACGCTTTCTTTGTGAAGGTCAATATTTTCTTTGGATTTCTTAGTTTTTACCTAATGTCCCTTTTCCATTACAGGATTTTATCCAGTATCCACATTGCATTTAGTCATTGTCTCCTTCACCTTCTCAGGACAGTAGCATTTTCATAGACGCTCTTCGTTTTTAATGACCTCATCACTTCAGTTTTCTTCACTTTTGTTATTTCACATGTGTATCCGTGTTGCACCTGCAGATATATATATATATATATATATAAAATCTGCGCACCTCCTGTATACCTGGTACCCATGATGGCCAGAAGAGGGCATGAGATCTCCTGGAACTGGAGCTACAGAGTGAACTGCCTTGTGGGTACTGAAAATCGAACCCAGGCCTCCCAGAAGAGCATTCAGTGCCTTAAATACTGAGCCATCTCTTTCACCCCTGACACACCACATACCACCTTTGAGAAACACTGGATCACGTAATAACAGTTGATATTTAGGCAGAGGTAGTATTGATAGATGTCTCTTCTGCAAAGTCACACTTACTCTCCTCTAGTATTCTTTTCAGAAAAAAAAGGCATGATGCCCTAAGGATCTGGTAGTTATTTGGCATTTTTTAATTATTCAGTAGTTGTTTAGTACCTAGTACCTCAAGTACACTTCTTGAGGAAGTGTATAGTAGCTACATAAATTCCTTGGCATTATTGTGTATGGGAGATTAATCTCTTCTACACTATTTGTTTATATTCTTTATATATTATAATCATTCATTTATATTCTTGTAGCCTCTCTGGCCTTATCAGATAATTTGGGTAATAACCCTCCATGGCTTTACTTTGCTATTCAAATCATTCAAACTTTAGCCTTTGATTTCTATATCTTATTGACATTCTCTATTTTTTTTTTTTAAGTACTACCATCCATTCTGGAGCTACAGATTTCTCCTACTTCATCTTGTCTATTTCCTGGCCCAGTGCTTAGGTCAGCTAGTTTTTCCAGGAGCCCCTATTCCTTTAATAGGAGAGTGATATTAAAGGAGAAGATCTGAGCACACATGCTGGATGCTACTGGACATTGTTGCCTCTTCTGCTAACAAGCAAAAAGAGAAGGGGGTGGGGCTAGGATCGGGAGAGAATCAAAACAACAACCACCCAACATTTAACCCAAGTTAATGTAGGATTAAAAACCACGTTATCAACAGGAACAGGGTGCTTGTTTGAAGTTTATTTTGCTTTTAGTTTTATAGACTCTATTCTTTCTCAAAATGTCTTAATAAGTGACTTTTACCCCAACTGTTTTGGAGAGGTTATTTCAGATTTTTGTCATACAGCGAGACTCCTTTGTCACAATCCACTTCAGGACGAATATATATTGTAAACACTAGAGTGATTGCTTTAAAAATTAAAAGGAAAGGAAAGATGTGTTGGCTCAGGACACTGGTAAGTTGGTCCAAGTATCTCTTTCATCGTGTTTATGCTAATTGAGACCTATAATCTTTTCCACCTCACAAAATTCTTATTAAACTCACATTGAACATTCAGCAACTGCAACAAATCTGGCCCAAGAAATATCTTCACAAATCTCTAAGAGTGAAAATCACATTGAGGAATGCTCCCAGAGAACATAAAAGCTGAATAAGTGAAATAAATAATTGAAATGAAAAATAAAATAATGGGGAGATTTTAAATTTTTAATATCCAAAATAAACTTTTTTTAAAGAATTTAAATAAAATTCAAACAAAAGAATTTCAAAAGTAAAACAGGAAAAAGAGCCTTACCTAGATACATTTTTTTTTTGTGTGTGTGAATTTAAAACATCAAAGAAAAAATAATGGAAACAGAACAAGAGCGGAATTGCTACCATAATTCTTATTAGTTGATCTGGATGCAAAAGCCAATATTTTTATTAAAACAAAAGTACTTAAAATACAGTTTTATGCCTTGCTAAAATACTAGCAAATGAAGGATAAACCAATTTCTTCTTAGCTTTATTATTCAAATTTTACTTTCAAGTCTGGTGGTGGTGGTGGTGCACGCTTTAAATCCCAGCACTTGGGAGGCAGAGGTAGGCGGATCTCTGTGACTTCGAGGCCAGCCTGGTCTACAGAGCGAATTCCAAATCAGGCTCCAAAGCTGCACAGAGAAACCCTGTCTCAAAACAAAACAAAACAAACAAACAAACAAACAAACAAACAAAAATATACTAATAAAGGTGAAAGCTGTACAATGCAATTTTAGTCAGCGATACATAGAAATGAACTAGTAAGCCATGAAGAATAGAGAAGAACCTTAGGCATGTATTGCTAAGTGAAAGAAGCTAGACTAAGAAAGTGACCCTGTTTGAGCCTAAATTTGCCATTCAGAAAAAAGCAAAACCATAGAGATAGTAAACAAAACAAACAAACAAACAACAAACAACTCAGTGGTTGCCAGAGGTTTGGGTACAGGGAGGAGAACGCTGAAAGAGCAGAGCAGAAGAAAGGTTTTAGGACAGTGGACCTAGTCTGTATATCATTGGAATAGTGAAAACGTGATGCCACTTACTTGTTAGAATCTGTGAACTGGTTAGGGGTGGACCCCTCTACCCTCTTCTCAGTGCTGGGAGCCTGTCTCATCTGAACCTGTGTGGCCTTGCTGCCACAGTCACTTTTGAGTTCATATGTGCGCTATTCCTATTGCGTTTGGAGGATACTCTTTCCTTGGAGGCATCCATCACCTCTGCCTCCAACAATCTTTTCACTTTCTATTCCAGGTAGATTCCATGAACCCTGAGGGGAGGGTTTGGATGAAGGTATCCCATTTAGGACTGGGTGATCCAAAGCGTCTCACTCTGTACACATTGCCCAATTGTGGGCCGCTGTGTTGGTTCCCATCTACTGCAAGAAGAGCTTCAGGTTCTTGGCCAAACGAGCAGTGTCAGGCATGGGTTCCATCAGTAGACTGGGCCTTAAATCTAATTAGAGAGTTGTTGATTACTCCTAGAATCTGCCTTCCACTATTGCCCCTGCACATCTCATAGGCAGGTCAGTGTTGTAGGACAAGGGGTTTAGAGCTGCATTGGGGTTTGCCTTTCTCCTTTAGTGGCATGAAAAGATACCTTCCAGTACCAACATTAGTCATTAGTGGTGAAACTTCTACTTAGGCGCCTGCTTGACTTCCTCAGGTTTGATGAGACCTGTAAGCATTGTCTTCAATAACATTGTGTTACCCTCAGTTCATGGAGAACAACCAATACCCTTGGCAATGGCCTGAGATGTTTGGAGGTTTTTATGGGGCCTCTTTGGCCAACAACTCAATTAGATGTAACCCATTCCTGGTACTGGAGGTTTCATTTGGTGATCCAAGATGTCTGGTAAGGCTCCCATTCCTAACCAAGAAGCTATTTGCAATTGGTATTATCTTGGAAAAGAAAAATTAGTCTTCTTCCATGGAGTTTTACTGAGTATAATAACCACATTTCAAGATGTCCAATACAAACCAAACTCAATGGTATTTTTGTAGCTTTTTTGTTTATATAGCTTTGTTTGGGCATTTTATTGGCCTTTTGCTTGTATATTTTAGTTTCCAGTCTGGTGGGTTTTATGGTGTTTTTTTTCTCATTTAGTTTGTATTTTCATTAATATAATTATTGCCACCCATAAAATAAAACATATTTGTATGTACATTTTAGCCTTTTGAATTATATTATATATTAGAAACATATAATTAATAGAAAGATGCAGTTTTAGCTGATTTATATCAAGTCAATATGCTGTGATGAGAGCTAGCCCTTTTCTGAAGCATGCAGGATTTCTCACCATTTTTATTTAATTTGTGTGTGTGAAATTCTTTTTGAAAATAGATTCTTCTTTCATACAACACATCCCAACCACAGTATCCATTCCCTCCACTCCTCCTAGCTCCCCAACCCCCCACCCCCAGATCCACTCACCTTCCAGTTTCCTCTTCAGAGACAAGCAGGTCTCCAAGAGACAACAGGACAAAACAAAATACAAAAGACAAGGCAAAAGCCTTCATTTAGGAACTGGACAAGGCAACCCAATAGGAGGAAAAGAGTTCCAAAAGCAGGCAAAAAAGTCAATGATACACCCATTCCCACTGTTAGCAGTCTCAAGAAAACACTAAGTTAGCAGCCATTGCATATACACAGAGGACCTGGGGCAGACTCATGCTGTTCCTTTGTGTCTCTGTGAGCTCATGTGAGACCTGCTTAGTTTATTCAGTGGGCCATGTCCTCCTGGTGACCTCCATCCCCTCTAACTCCTACAGTCTTTCCTCCCCATCTTCTGTCTGGTTGCCTGATCTCTGAGGGGAGGGACCTGATAGAGACCTCTAATTTAGACTCTCTCTCCACATAATGGCTGACTGTGGGCCTCTACACCTGCTCCCATCTGCTGCCAGAGGAAGCCTTTCTGATGAAATGATGACTGGACAAGGCACAGACATATGAGTATATAAGAATATAATTAGGAATCATTTCCTTGATTTTTTTTGTGTGTGTACTGGTCATGTTTGGTTCCACCCTAAGTCTCTAGGCTGTCCAGTCTCTGGTTCCTGGCCATCCAGGCAGTGTAAGGCATGGGTTTCCTCTTGTGTTGTAGGCCTCAAGTTAAACCAAACACTAGTTGGTTACTCTTGTGGTGTGTGTGTGTGTGTGTGTGTGTGTGTGTGTGTGTGTGTTTCTTGATTTTTTATTTGTTTATGTTTTGTTTGTTTGCTTTTTTTAAATATGAAAAAAAAAGGAAAGGCTTATGAGTGAGGTGAGTAGGGAGATAGAGATCTATGTAAAGTTGGGAGAAGAAAATCACTTCCTCAAATATATTGCATGAAAAAAATTTCAATAAAAAATCCATGAACTGTTTAGCAGAGTAGGTGAACAATCTAAAGTAGAGACTAGATAATAATGATTAATTTGGCTCACTGATTGTAACAGAAATACCACACCAATGTAAGACATTGATAATAGGTAAGCCTGTGTGTGTTAGAGTAGGAGTTAAATATTTATGTAAACCTAAGACTTTTAAAACATTTCCTTTCACTTTTAAAAGCAGTGTACTCTAGGAAAAAAGAAACCCAGAAAAATCCAAAAAAAATCTAAGAAATATGGATGAGAAAACTATCATTTTTATTATTTATAAATACATAACATTTGCCAAACAAAGCACATATTCACAAGATCATCTTAACCAGAAATTAGCAAAGATGAAACACAATAGAGATGTGCTGTGGTGGAACTCAATAGCAGAGCATGTACTTAGCATGTACAAGGCCCCAGGTTCTACCCTAGCACCCAAACTACAAATAACAAAACATGGTGTAATGGAATGCTGTAAAAAGTTGTGCCTAAAGGGGCTACACAAAGGTTAGAATGTATTAGAATATTTGTCTTAGGGATAACAAAAAGCCTAAGTCTTAAGCTTAAAGAAAATTAATGAAAGTGTTTTCTAAGGCAGTGAAAATAACTAGGTAATTTGATAGTGTAATTCTCCCAAATGACAATTTTTTTACACAAATTCTTAGTTTATCAAGTGAGGCTAATGCAATGCATCTTAGAATTTCCTCAATCTGTTTCATATGAGACTTTTGTAGACTATTGACAACTGAATATGAATTATTCTTATAAAAATTATTAGTTTAGTCAAGTAAGTATGAAGTGAGACATTTATGGGATAAAAAAGTGTAAGAAATAACTTGAAGACTTTTTAAAGTATTAATTGCTGATAGTCATCTTCTAAAAGCTACTCATTTTAAATACTATGCTCAAGTTATTGAGTGATGTTTCTCAATAGATACCCATATTAGCATGGCACATGAATGGTTTTTATTTAATTTGTCCTAAAATATTTCAGAGACAATTTGTTTGGTGCTTTAGACACTTGACTGACAGGAAAAGTTTGCCATAACCATTTAAGTGCACCAAAGTGGATGAACAGAAGCAAAATCTTCTGGGAGATGAGTGCTAAATTATTATTATTTAGTTGAAAAGTGAATGGAACTCTGATGGCTTTTATATAATCCATAAGCTGCTATCATTCTCACTTCATTCTCCATGTTTGTGCTTGGCTCTCAGAGCAATGTGGGTCACTCATGTCAGCATGAAAAGTTATTTCGTTTTTGTATGAGTAATTGGAAGTTTCTTTGTTATTGTTACTTTGCTTGACATATGAACATTCCTTCACTTCTTTTTGTGTATTGAATTTATTACTTGGGAATGCACACACAAAAATAAAGATGACAGGCTATTGAGGTGATGTCAAATAGCTATCCAAACTATTATGACTATATATTTAGAAAGAAGAGTTTTTATTTATATTACCTACATAACTTGGTTACTTGTGTGAATCATATTTCTCATAGTATCACTGAGCTTTCTAAGATGACTTTGGTTGCTGTGTGAATATGGGTTTAATTGAATTTTTTCCTGTATAGAATTTAGCTCAGAGCCTTTGGTATTCTAGACAAGTAATCTACCACTGGCCTATATCTCTTGCTGGGTTAAATTGTTTTCTAAGTAAAATTTTTGCTTTAGATAATATACTATTCGATATCGTCTAGTCACAGAAATGGCCAGCATCTTTGGATTACATGAAAATAGATACAAATTTATTATGCCTTACTAGGCATAAAACTATTATTTGTGTAATCTTACATTATGCTTGATAGCCTGTCAAAAATAATCATTATACTTAGGTCTTATGGCTTCCAGAAAATGCTTACTGAATTGTTCATTAGGTAGAATTCTCCAAATGGCACCCTACAGTTCATATAGCTCACATTCAGTGTCTCTAAAAATTGTGAAATCTTACTTCCAGGGATGTGTTAGGTTAAGTTAAACTAGCAACCTTAGACTGGGAAAGTTATATCCATGAAAGTCACTTAATTATATGAACAGATGCAATCAGGGAATGTTCTTGTCCTCATGACAGAGGAGAGCAGAAGAGAAAGTTAGGGATATTTGAAGTAGAGGCAAGAGTTGACAAGCTGTTGATGCTTAAAGATGGAGGTACTGCCTGAGAAAAAAATGTGGGCAGTTTCAGTAGTTTAGTGAAAAGAAGAAACTGAAGCTGGGACCTAGAGCCATACAGGGCTGGATTCTGCCAACAAGCTAAAGGAAGTAGATTCTCCTCCCACAGTGTCTATATAAGAGCAAAGAAAATCATCACATTGATTTTGATTTTCTAATACCTTGACAGGATTCAACAGAGCTTGCCTAGATTCCAACTACACAACTGTGAGATGTTACATGGGCCTGTATTATGCTGCTAAGGTAGGGATTATTTGTTATTTGGCAATATGAAACAAATGTATCAATCAAAACAGGTAGCTATTCATAATTTCAGGTACCTAAAAGGATGTCATTGCACTGTTTGGTATTTTAGAGTATGAGTCTTTTTCCCCTTACATTTCATTCACATTACTTTTGTTTAAAACAGTGACCCTCAGACATCAGGGAAAGGTTTATCAATCTCATTAAGAATTAATAGCTGATTTATGAAAATACTCTATATTGAGATATAATTGGTTATTAGGAAAATGAAAATCAAAGCTATAATGATATACCATCTTACTCTAGCTAGCATGCATATTATTGGAAGTATTATGGTAGTAAAGGTACAGAAAATTTATACATTAATGGAAGGAGTGTAATTTAGTATAACCATTATGGAAAAATGTATGGAGATTCTTCAAAAAACTAAAAATCGTACTCCTGGGGGTATATTCTATGGAAATGAAGTCAGAATAACAAACAAATTCCTGCATACACACATGACTTATGGCAAAATTAACAGTAACTAAGATATGTATCAGCCTCATTGCCCTTTATCAGAAAAATGGATAATACGTGTGATATATTTATTCATTGGATTATTCAACTATAAAGAAAATGAAATCCTGCCATGTACATCAAACTTAAATTAGAGCTATTGTATTAAGTAAAAAAAAGTGACGTTTAAATAATAACTTAGTATTGCACATTTTTGGTCATACACTGGCACTAAAATCAGTTGACCTGATATAGAATTGGGATTGACAGGTGTTGAGAAAGGTGTAGGATGGGAGGGTGATTTAATTAGTGCATAGCATATGGACATGCAGGGCTATCATAATGGGCCTCATTATTATGTAGAGTTGATAAACATTAGTAAACAGATAAAAAATAAAGTTTAAAGTTTCATTGAAAATAACCATAATAAAATATTAAATCATCAGGGATTGTGTAAGTATAACTGTCTGCTGTGATGATACAGATAACAAGACAGAGACCTGGTAGCTAAGTCCAACATGCAGGACTTCCAATCCAGCCATGCTTCTACTGAATTTATACTTCTCTGACCTTTGTATTTAACTGACCAGGTACATGATCCCAACTCCTCTAACCTTATTTGATTACTTGGTTCATTTTTCTCAGGATTCTCTTTATCTGCCAAAGGCAGTGGCATTAACTAGATTGAAAAAGCAATATTATAATAAGAGTTTTCTTAATAATATCCTAAACTACCACAGCAAGCTTGCTTTTAATGGATAATTAAATGAAGTCTACAGGAAATAAGCCGCTGCCCAAGGTCACTGTCTGCAACTGAGAAAACAGAAACTCATAAAAGTTTCAATTATTAGTTTGAATGTCCTTAGCCAGGACATGGCAGAGACCACTGCAATTCAAGTGTCTTGATTTCTTGTGTTTTTTATACTCTGAATTGGATCAGCTTATCAATGAAATGAGGGCTTGACCTCAGATTGTTTTGAGAAATACATCTTTATTCCTATTGGCTAGGCTATGCATAACTTAGAGCCAGGTTATGAAATTTTCCAGACTACTAATTTCTGAGGGCTGCCTCCATCAATCTACCTCCCAGAAATGTGTTGATATTGACTAGAAATCAAATACATAGTTCTACATACTTAAAAAATGCACATATGTGCCCATAATGACTGCATCCAGTCCTGCATGTGTCTAAACTGTGATTCATTCAACATGCACCACCCACCTTCTAGACCCAAACCTAATCGAGATGAGAAAAATCTCCTAGAAGATAAGCAGCATCTTTAAATCCAAACCAACAAAGTAAAATTAAACAACAACAACAACAACAACCCACCTTGCTTGAGTCACTGCAACCTGGACTGCTCATGTTGCCATTTTCTCCATCCATTTGTCTTTATTTAAAAATGCACCTCTTGCATGATCCCCTTTAAACCTTTAATCATTAAAACATAGCCCATTTCTTTGGTTAACAGGCCACTCAGCAGAGATGAATGTCTACTCATTTCTGTCTTTTCATATATTTGTTGGAATATGCATTCCCAATGTGTAGAAAGATGACTTTTTTGAAAGGTGTTTGAATTTCAATGTTTTCCCTGATAAATCTAAGACCCATGGAGGGCAGACACTAAGACACTATTTCATCTATATAGCCATCCCATTATCACTTTAAGAGTTTTAAACAGTGGACCAAGAGCTCTGATTGGACCAACAACTCTGATTGGACCAAGAGTGGCCCCCTGAGACACAGACACAACAAGCACAGAGTGGACCAAAAGCAGCTCCCTCAGACAGACACCTCTTGCACCTATTGGAGGAAGAGATGGATAGACATCAGTACAAAAATACATGTAACATCATAAAGAACAATATGGCATCACCAGAACCTAGTGGTTCTACAACAGCAAGACCTGAACATCACAACATAGAAGAAACAGAAGAAACCAACCTTATAAATAATTTCATGAAGATGATAGATGCCTTTAAAAATGAAATGAAAAATTCTCTTAAGGAAATTGAGGAAAAGACAAAGAATTGGAAGAAATCAATAAATCCCTTAAAGAAAGCCAAGAAAAAGCAATTAAATAGGTGAAGGAAATAGTTCAAGACCTGAAAATTGAAATAGAAAATTGAAGAAGACACAAACTGAGGGAATGCTGGAAATAGAAAATCTGAGTAAACAAACAGGAACTATAGATGCAAGCATAATCAACAGAATACAAGATATGGAAAAGAGAATCTCCTGTGTGGAAGATACAATAGAGGAAATAGATTCATCAATTAAAGAAAACACTAAAACCAAAAAAATATAACACAAAATGTCCAGGAAATCTGGGACATCATGAAAAGGCCAAACATAAGAATAATATGAATAGAAGAAGGAGAGGAATACCAACTTTAAGGCACAAAAAATATGTTCAACAAAATCATAGAAGAAAACTTTTCCAACTTTAAGAATGAAATACCTATTAAGATACAAGAATCTTATAGAACACCTAATAGACTAGACCCCCTCCCCCAAAAATGTCCCCTCACCACATAATAATCAAACCACTAAACCTACAGAATAAATACAGAATATTAAGAGCAGCAAAGGAAAAAGGCCAAGTGACCTATAAAGGCAGACCTATCAGAATAACACCCGACTTCTCAGTGGAGACTCTGAAAGCCAGCAGGTCCTGGACAGACATAATACAGACACTAAGAGACCACGGATGCCATCCCAGACTACTATACCCAGCAAAACTTTCAATCAACACAGATGGAGTGAACAAGACATTCCAAGACAAAACCAGATTTAAAAAATACCTATCCATATATCCAGTCCTACAGAAAGCACTAGAAAGAAAACTCCAACCTAAGGAAGTTAGATGCATCCATGGAAACACAAGCAATAGATAACTCCATAGCAGCAAATCCCAAAGAAGGGAAATACACATATACTAACAACAAAATATAACAGGAGTTAACAATCACTGGCCATTAACATCCTTTATTATCAATGGATTCAATTTGCCTATCAAAAACACAGCCTAACAGAATGGATATGAAAACAGGATCCACCCTTCTGCTACATACAAGAAACATACCTCAACTTCAAAAACAGACACTACCTCATATTAAAAGGCTGGAAAAAGACAATCAAATTAATTTAAGAAGCAAGCTGGTGTAGCTATCCTAATATCTAATAAAATAGACTTCAAACTAAAATGAATCAAAAGAGATCTAGAAGGACATTACATATTTATCACAGGGAAAATCCGACAAGATGAAGTCTCAGTTCTGAATACTTATGCCCCCAATACAAGGACACCTGCATTTGTAAAAGAAACATTACTAAAGCTTAAATTGCAACATCAAATCCCATAACACTAGTAGTGGGAAACGTCAACACCCCACTCTCACCAATGGACAGGTCTGCCAGACAGAAACTTATCAGAGAAATAAGGAAACTAATAGACATTATTACTCAAATAGACTTAATAGATAACCACACAATATTCCACCCTAACACAAAACAATATACCTTCTGTTCAGCATCCCATGGAACCTTCTCCAAAATTGACCACATGCTTGATCACAAAGAAAATCTCAAAAGATACAAAAAATTTTGAAGTAACTTCCTGTATATAATCAGACCACCATGGCTTAAAATTAGATTTCAATAATGACAAAAATTCAGAAAGCCTACAATCTCATGGAAACTGAATAATGCTCAACTGAATCACCAATGGGTCATGGAAAAAATAAAGAAATTGAAGATTTCCTAGAATTCAATGAAAATGAATGTACAATAGACCCAAACTTATGGGACACTATGAAAGCAGTGCTAAGGGGAAAATACATAGCACTAAATGCCCACATAAAGAAGTAGGAGAAATCTCACACTAGCGATTTAACAGAATACCTTAAAACTCTAGAAGAAAAAGAAGCTAACTCACCTGGGAGGAATAGATGTCAGGAAATAATTAAATTAAGGGCTAAAATCAATAAAGTAGCAACAAAAAGAACAATACAAAGAATCAATGAAACGAAGAGTTGGTTCTTTGAGAAAATCAACAAGATAGACAAGCCCTTATCCCAACTAAACAAAAGGTAGAGAGAGAGGGAGAGGGAGAGGGAGAGGGAGAGGGAGAGGGAGAGAGAGAGGGAGAGGGAGAGGAAGGGAGAGAGAGAGAGAGAGAGAGAGAGAGAGAGAGAGAGAGAGAGAGAGAGAGAGAGAGAGAGAGAGAGAGACCAAATTAACAAAATCAGAAATGAAAAGGGAGATATAACAACTCACAGCGAGGAAATCCAGAGAATTATCAGGTCATACTTCTAAAACCTGTACTCCACAAAATTTGAAAATCTGAAAGAAATGGACAATTTTCTGGGTAGGTACCACATACCAAAATTAAACCAAGACCAGATAAACAATTTAAATAGACCTATAGCCCCTAAGGAAATAGAAACTGTCATTGAAAGTCTCCCAACCAAAAAAGTCCCCGGACCAGATAATTTCACAGCAGAATTCTACCATGATTTCAAAGAAGAGCTAATACCAGTACTCTTCAAACTGTTTAGCATAATGAAAACAGAAGCAACACTGCTAAACTCTTTTTATAAGGCTACATTTATCCTGATACCCAAACCACTCAAATTTGTAACAAAGAAAGAGAATTACAGATCAATCTCCCTCATGAATATTGATGCAAAAATACTCAATAAAATACTGGCAAACTGAATCCATGAACACATCAAAAAAAAAAAAAATCATCCAGCATGTAGCTGAAGTTTTCCTGTGTCCCGGCCTCCCGGCAGTCTGGACAAATCTCTCCCACTCGTGTCCCCCAAATAAACACACAGAGACTTTTATTACTTACAAACTGTATGGCCATGGCAGACTTCTTGCTATCTGTTTTTATATCTTAAATTAACCCATTTCTATAAATTTATACCTTGTCACATGTCCCGTGGCTTACCAGTATCTTTTTTTTTTTTTTTTTTTTTTTTTGGTTTTTCGAGACAGGGTTTCTCTGCGTAGCTTTGCGCCTTTCCTGGAGCTCACTTGGTAGCCCAGGCTGGCCTCGAACTCACAGATATCTGCCTGGCTCTGCCTCCTGAGTGCTGGGATTAAAGGCGTGCACCACCACCGCCTGGCTTGGCTTACCAGTATCTTACATCATGCTTCTCCTTGTGGTGGCTGGCAGTGTCTCCGTGCCTCAATCTTCCACCTCCCAGAATTCCCCTCTCTCCTCATCCTGCCTACACCACCATGATCAAGTAGGCTTCATCCCAGAGATGCATGGGTGGCTCAGCATACAAAAATCTGTCAATGTAATACACCATATAAACAAACTGAAAGAAA
The DNA here is from genome assembly GCF_049852395.1 of Peromyscus maniculatus bairdii. Taxonomy (NCBI): domain Eukaryota; kingdom Metazoa; phylum Chordata; class Mammalia; order Rodentia; family Cricetidae; genus Peromyscus; species Peromyscus maniculatus. Next base: position 40,543,724 of record NC_134868.1, read on the forward strand.
AAAATCCACATGATCATTTCATTGGATGCTGAAAAAAACCTTTGATAAAATCTAACACCCTTTCTTGATAAGGGTCTTGGAGAGATCAGTAATAAAAGGGACATACCTAAACATAATAAAGGCAATTTATAGGAAGGTGACAGCCAACATCATATTAAATGGAGAGAAACTCAAAGAGATTCCATTAAAATCAGGAACAAGACAAGGCTGTCCATTCTCTCCATATCTATTCAATATAGTACTGGAAGTTCTAGCTAGAGCAATGAGACAACAAAAAGAAATCAAGGGGATACAAATTAGAAAGGAAGAAGTCAAGCTTTCCCTATTTGCAGATGATAAGATATATACATAAGTGACCCCAAAAATTCTACCAGGGAACTCCTACAGCTGATAAGCACCTTCAGCATTGTGACAGGAAGCAAGATTAACTAAAAAAAAAATCAGTAGCTCTTGTATATACAAATGATAAATGGGCTGAGAAAGAAATCAGAGAAATGTCATTTTTTACAATAGCCACAAATAATATATAATACCTTGGGGTAACTCTAACTAAGCAAGTGAAAGACTTGCATGACAAGAACTTCAGGTCTCTGAAGAAAGAAATTGAAGAAGATATCAGAACAATGGAAAGATCTTCCATGCTCATGGATAGGTAGAATCAACATAATAAAAATGGCAGTCTTACCAAAAGCAATCTACAAATTCAATGTAATCCCTATCAAAATCCCAACACAATTCTTCATAGACCTTGAAAGAAAAATATTCAACTTCATATGGAAAAACAAAAAAAAAACTCAGGATACCCAAACCAATCCTGTACAATAAAGCAACCTTTGGAGGTATCACCATCCCTGACCTCCATAGAGCTATAGTAATAAAGACAGCTTGGTATTGGCATAAAAAGTGACATATGGGCCAATGGAATCAAATTGAAGACCCTAACATTAATCTGCATACCTATGAACACCTGATTTTTGACAAAGAAGCCAAGATCATACAATGGAAAGAAGAACACATCTTCAACAAATGGTGCTGGCATAACTGGAAGTTAACATGTAGAATATTGCAAATAGATCCATATCTGTCACCATGCACAAAACTCAAGTCCAAGTGGATCAAAGACCTCAATATAAATCTACTTACACTGAACCTGATAGAAGAAAAAGTAGGAAGTAGCCTTGAACGCACTGGCACAGGAGACCACTTCTTAAATATAACACCAGTAGCATAGACACTGAGAGCAATAATCAATCAATGCATCCTCCTGAAACTGAAAAACTTTTGTAGGGCAAAGGTTATGGTAAATAAGACAAAACGGCCTACAGAATGGGAAAAGATCTTCACCAACCCCACATCTGACAGAGGGCTGAAATCCAAAATATATAAAGAACTCAAGAAACTAGACATCAAAATACCAAACAATCCAATTAAAAAATGGTCTATAGAGCTAAACAGAGAATTCTCAACTGAAGAATCTCAAATGGCTGAAAGACATTTAAGGAATTGCTCAATGTCCTTAGTCATCAGGGAAATACAAAGCAAAATGACTCTAAGATACTATCTTACACCTGTCAGAATGGCTAAGATCAAAAACACTGATGACAGCTTATGATAGAGAGGATGTGGAGCAAGAAGAACACTCCTCCACTGTTGGTGGGAGTGCAAACTTGTACAACCACTTTGGAAATCAGTGTGGCAGTTTCTCAGAAAATTGGAATCAATCTACCTCAAGACCCACCTGTACCACTCTTGGGCATATACTCAAGGAATACTCAATCGTACCACAAGGACATTTGCTCAACTATGTTCATAGCAGCATCATTCATAATAATCAGAACCTGGAAGCAACCTAGGTACCCCTCAACCGAATAATGGATAAAGAAAATGTGGTACATATACACAATGGAGTACTACTCAGCAATAAAAAACAATGTCATCATGAAATTTGCAGGCAAATGTATGGATCTAGAAAATATCATCCTGAATGAGGTAACCCAGACTAAGAAAGACATACATAATATGTACTTACTCATAAGTGAATACTAGAAGTAAAACAAAGAATAACCAGACTACAACCCACAGCTCCAGAGAAGCTAGGGAACAAGGAGGACCCTAAGAGGGATGCATGGAACACCCTGGGAAGGGGAAATAGATGAAATCTCCTTAGTAAACGGGGAGTGTTGGGGGGCAATGGAGGGTAGGTGATGGGGGATGGGAGCACTGGGGAATAGGATGGTGGAGCTGGTATGGTAACAGCATGGGAGAGCAGTGAGGGAGATATCCTGATAGAGGGAGACATCATGGAGATAAGGAGAAACCTGGTGTGAGGGAAGTTCCCAGGAATCCACAGGGATGACCCCAGCTTAGACTATTAGCAGTGGTAGAGGGGATGCCTGAGCTGGCTTACCTAGGTGATCAGATTTGCGAATACCCTAACTGTCATCATAGAGCCTTCATCCAGTAACTGATGAAAAGAAATGTAGAGAGCCATGACCAAGCACCAGGCTGAGCTCTGGAAGTCCAGTTGAAAAGAGGAAAGAGGGATTCTATGAACAAGGGGCATTAAGACCATGATGGGGAAACTTACAGATAGAACTGAACTAAGCTAGTGGGGACTCATGAACTTTGGATTGACAGCTGTGGAGCCTGAATGGGAATGAACTGGGCCCTTTGCATGGATGAGACAGTTATGTAGCTTGATCTGTTTGAGTGGCCCTTGACAGTGGAAATAGGATCTATCTCTGATGCATAAACAGGCTTTTTAGAGCCCATTGCCTATGGTGGGATACCTTGCACAGCCTTGATGCAGGGGGAGGAGCTTGGACCTGCCTCAGCTAAATGTATGCAGCTTTACTGACTCCCTGTGGGAGGCCATACTTTTTTTGGAGAAGGGGATGCGGGTTGGGCTGAGAGGTAAGGCTGGGGGGAGTGGAAGGAGGAGTGGGGAGGATGTGTGGTTGGTATGTGGAATGAATAAAAATTTCCTATTAAAAAGAATAATAAAATTAACAATGTTAAAAAAAGAGTTTCGCCGGGCGGTGGTGGCGCACGCCTTTAATCCCAGCACTCGGGAGGCAGAGCCAGGCGGATCTCCGTGAGTTCGAGGCCAGCCTGGGCTACCAAGTGAGCTCCAGGAAAGGCGCAAAGCTACGCAGAGAAACCCTGTCTCGAAAAACCAAAAAAAAAAAAAAAGAGTTTCAAATAAATTCAATTAGGAGGGAAGTAGAACAAAACATTTGTTCATCACTAGTACTAGAAAAAATATAGTTTTGGTAGAAAATTGATTCAATGTAAATAAGGTTTGATCACTATCATTTAGTTTCCCCATGCAAATATTTCAAATATTAAATATTTTCTTCATTAGTTTGTTATAGATACACATATAAATCATTAACTTATACATATATAGACACATACACATATTTTGTGTCTAGGCAAAAGATGAACAAGGAAATGCTTCCTGATACAGAAATCATGCTAAGTGAATGTATGGAGCTACCATATTGTCTCACATTCACTTATTAATAATTTTTTAGAGTTTCAGTTGTTGAGAGATATAAAATGTTAGAAGACAGTCTATAAATACAACACCCTGCCAAGGTGATACATACATCAGGAAGCAAAGCTAATGCTGGGTACAGGGAAAATAAGTAAGTACAGCTGTTGTGCATAATAATTGGCTAGATAATTTGCATGATACTAATTGGTCACAGTGTAAAGTAGAGAGGGGGCATCCTGTGACAACATTCTGTAGAATAGTGTAGGCCGGGAGACAAAAGGGCCTCTTCTCTTTCTGTGCCTCAGAATGCTAGGGAAACCTATGGGGCTGAGTATTGCTTGTGCCTTTGAATAACCCCATGTCCTCAATCTATCCATCACTGTCTTCATGTCAGGAGGCACTGGGGAGAAGTACTCACTACTTCTCTTCCTCTCGCCAATCTACGTTCAAATATGCAAAAGTTCAAGGAGAAGCTGCCTTCCAAATAGACTGTCTGCAGCACAGTTCATGACTAGTTGGGTCTATTGGTGATGTCCAGCTGTTAACTGGAATACCTTAGTCATCTTGGTGAATTGTGTGAATCTTCCTTCACTTTCTCGGATACTCAAGATGATTTTACTGTGAAATTCATAGTCAGTGATGTAAGATCCCAACAACTGTCAGGAACATGGGAAGACCCACAGTATGTTCTACCCCTCCTTTCCCTTCACTATGCCCCAGGACTGCTTCACCCTCCCCTCTTTTTTCCAGAAAATAAAACCTAGCTTAAAAAAATCTTAAGATTAATAAAATTCATACATTTTATTCCCAAAAGTATGCACAGTGGTTAAGTGTTATTCATTCAGCTAGTGATTATTTCTTGACTTTCTCCTCTGTATCAGACCCTTTTGGAGAAGCAAGGCATATGGAAAGAGGAAAAATCAGGGCATTGCTTTGCTGAAATTAAAGTTTCAGTTGGCAGAGGAAACAAATTAAATAGATAAATGATGATATACATTGATAAACACTAAAGAGACAAATAGAGGGGAAGGGGATATAATTTAGGTGGTAAAAGACATTGAAAGAAAAATTTTAATAGTGCAGGAATGGCTCATTGAGCTAGTGACATTTGAAAAATTGGGAAGGTAAAGAGAGGAGGATTAGATATGTAGGAATGATTCTTCTAGGCACAGCCGGTAGCCAGTGCCAAAATCCCAAAGTGGAAGTCAGTCAGGTGTGCTGGAGGAATGTTTGGGAGTAGGCATGGACACAATCAAATAAAGAAGTATGACTAAGGAGGTCAGGTGATGAGGTCAGGAGATTAAGGGATTGCTCAGCTGCTAGATTGGCCAGGCTCTTGAAAACCAATGGGGAAAAAAGGAGTCACTGGAGAGTTTGGATGGAGGAGTGACATGGTTTGACCTAAGATTTTAAAGGGATACTCTTTGGCCAGGTTGAGAAAAGAATTCTGGATCAGGGCCAATAAAGCATCCTGCCTGAAGAGAATTATACCAATTTACATGAGAGCTGATCATTTACAATGGAATATTGTACTAAGGATGGCAGGATGGATGGCAGGATGGCATCAGATTATGGGTATTTTGAAGGTAGAACTGAGAGAATTTGCTGATGGTTTAGACAGGAGATTGATTTGATCCAATAGGAGAGGCTAAAGATGACACCAACATTCTTTTACCTGTTTGCTAGGAAAGCTGGGATGCCAGTGGAGAGATGAAGGTAAGCCACAGGAAAACAAAATGGCACCGTTAATTAGAAGTAACTTCTAATTGGTGCATCGGAAACACTACAACAAAGCTCACTGTCGTGTTAGGCAAATGCACGCTTACTGACTTTCTAATGTAGGGGCCGAGAACCGAGTCAAAGTTTTGTTTTCTAGTAGTATTTACTTGGTCTTTCTATTCGTTTCCTGTGTGTCTAGAATAAATTGTTCCATTATTGATGTTTTATAACAATTATATTAGTTTGCTTTTCCTGTGATAAAATACTCAACAGTAACTTAAAAAGGTTTATGTTGGCTTATAGTTCAAGAGAGATACAGTTCATCATAATGGAAGATACGGCAGCAGGCAGGGGAGACGTGCTGGTTGGCATGAGCAAGAAGCTGGCTGGTCACATTGCATTTGTATTCAGGGATCAGATTAAAGTGTCAAGACTCGGGACCCAAAGTGACCTACTTCCTTCAATAGGACTCCATTTCCAAAAGATTCCGTAACCTTTCCAAATAGTGCCACCAAATGAGGACCAAATGTTGAAGCACATGAGTCTATGGAGGACATTTCTCATTCAAACCACAAGAGAGATCTAAGGTTTCTTTGAAGATAGCAAATTATAATAGAGTTAATGTGACTATTGCTTCTCCTTATGTGACATCTCAAAATTATCATGCAATATATTGAATTTCTAGTGTACCCCAAATGTCACTGTGCTAAAGGCTTGTTTTTTATCTTGGTGAATCTAGAAGGAGGTGGTAATCAGTGTGCAGGTTCCTCAAAAAGCTAAAAACAGATCTACTATATGATCTAGCTATACCACTCTTAGATGTATACCCAAAGGACTCCACATCCTACTCTTGAGATATTTGCTCATCAACACTCATTGCTGTTCTATTCACAATAGCCAGGAAATGGAAGGCACATGGAATAGATAATGAAAATGTGATGTATTTACACAATAGAATGTTATTTAGCTGCTAAGAAAAATGTAATTATGATATGTATAGGTAAATGGGTGGAGCTAGAAGCAATTATTCTGAGTGAGGGGTGGAAATTTAAGAACTGGAGCCTAGTGGGATATTTTTAGAATGCTGATAGGATGTCCTTGTTGGGGCTCATGAGATCCTGATGTTTTCCTCCTATGCTTCTGGCCATGAGTTGGGAAGCTTCACGACACCTCCCATGCTTCCACTATGATATACTACCTCAGTACCAGCCCCAAAGCTATGGGGCTAGAGATGCCTATAGTTTTAGCCCACGGTGTTAAAGTGTCCTGAGGAAAAGGCAACTATACCTTTCCCTAAGAGCCCATGGACCTATTTTCTTTTGTATATTATAAATATTTCATATATTTCTTTTGTATATTATGTGCATACCCACAGGCATATGACTGTCGGTCCTAGACTGTTTTGCAAGTTCAAACTTTTAGAGAATTCTCCATGGTGTAATTCTTGTTTGAATGTTTGCCTTGAAGTCTCAAAAGAAAGCTTTACACATCTTGTGATTAACGTATCAGCCTCCAGCCCGTCCTCTAAGGTTAAGCATTCATCAATGTGTCAGAATGATTAAAATAATAATGTAAATGCCTTTTAACTAGAAGATCCTCTTTAATGTGCTCTTTTCTTTGACTGTATGCTATCACTTTTGTAGCAGAGTGCTATTTTTGTGTCAAAAAAATTGTACCATGTTATCAAAATTGTTTTTTTGTCCAAATTCTCCAAGGAAACGAAACGTTACTATTCTGATTGTTGACAGTTCTGAGCATTGTTCTCTTCTTTTTCCAGAGTTTACAATTAAAGAGGAAAGAACAGAAATTCTGGGGAGTAGGGGGAGAGCTGGCAGTTTCCTTATGCTTATGTTCCTAAGATCCAGAGACAAGAAAATTTACCGGAAGGCCTCCAAGTCTAATGTATTTAGACATATAAAATGTGTTTACACATATGAAATGAGGTCGCCTCTATATTGTGCTCATTAGTTATGCCTGCTTTCAGATGAGCTTGTGTTTTCTGAGTGAATGGTGAGAGTCTGATGCAGCTGAAATAGCATCCTACCACCCCTCTAACATAGTAGACAAAAGGAAAGAAATTGTTTCTAATGAATACAGTCTTCATAGATCACATATCAGAGAAATTGCTGGACACGTAGAAATGGATGGAAGGTTACAGCATCTTTCATGAAGAAGTCCCACTTCTGGATCTGAAGCTTAGCTTGCTGCATCCAGATGGGTTCACCTTGGAGAAATGAGAAATTAACACCCCAAGCAAGCAAACCTCTTTTTCTTTGCTTGGAAGTTTCTGGAAGATCTGGAACTTATTGTCTGTGTCTTTATTTTATTTTACTGAAGCTGTTGACTGCTAATGGTTATTTATGGTAGTTACACTCAATGGGCATGAACAATGCTTAGGCTTTGGGGTGCCATGAGAGCTACTATTTGCATACTGAAAATGTGTGCTGAGGGCATACCTCAGTGGGAGAGCTGCAGCTGACACTTGGTAACGTTAGAAGACCCAAAGGGAAAGAGCTCTTCAAGTACTTATGGCTTTGTAGATTGAAGCAAACAAAAAGTAGAGAGCCATATGGGTTTAGTTTTTTGCAATTTGTAAGCAATTTTGGAATAAATTAGGTAATTACAAATAACTGAATATGGGAAAGATGGTATCTTTTTTCTAAGGCTTGGTTTCCTCCTTATAAATATATGAGAAAATATTTTATTTCAGAGTCATGAACAGGATTAAATGAAACAAGATCTAATGTGTACTAAGTGTCTGGAACCATGTTAAGCTCTCTGTGCATGCTCAAGAATTGTATGTACTGTTGTTTCATTAAGGAGATTAAGAGACAGCATGAGTGTGGTGTGTGTGTGTGTGTGTGTGTGTGTGTGTGTGTGTGTGTGTGTGTGTGTGTGTTTCCAAGAGAGAGGGGTTCTCTCTCATTGACATTTTTGTAAATACATGACTTTTCCCCCAAGTGAGCTGAAGCATCCATCATAGAGAAAAGCGATTTAGGATTGTTCCTAAAGAAATGCAAAGAGAAAGCCAAGGAGGTGAAAACCAGCCGTTATCATCCCTAATGGGAATTTTCAGTGCAGCGTTAGACAGGAGGCATGAAAGCCAGACTGTCAACAAAGAGAAGCTTTATTAAAATCACTATCGAGATGCTTGGTGGATAAACTGGATCAGAGAGTTTTACTTAAGGGAGGCCCTGCTCAGACAAGGAAATAGTCTTTGAGGACTATAAGCAGAAAGAGCGATAGGCCTGACTGACAATCTTCCTTCCTCAGGCTTTATCCGGGAATGTAAAGACATTTTATATTAATTAAAGGAAATGAGCAGGTGAACCCATCTGTATGCTACTGGGGACAGTGAGCAAGGGACCTGAGAATGGAACAGAAAATGACATGCAGGTAGAACAAGGAATTCTGATACTTTGCTGTCTAGAAGATTGCTGCTGATGACTGTGGTATGAGTGAGATGGAAAAGTCCCTGTGTGCCCTGGATGAAGATAGATAGGTGGTAGCTACTAAGCTATGTCAGTGACAAATGAAAGGTTCAGAGTACCGCAGAGACATTACTCTGCTGCCCTGATGGAACTCTAAGACTCTGGCTGGCAACTCCAAGTCAGATCCCAGGGAGGACCTTGCTCAGGAAGCTACACACCATGAGAATCATGCCCACCCCCTCATGGAGTTGGAGACCCTGCTGTCCACTCTTTTGGGGTCTTAAAACTAACTGTAGTCTATACACAGCCCAAACTTGGAAGGAAAAGAGGAAGGAGGGAAAATGTGCACTGATTGAAATTACTGGGTAGAGTCAAACTAACATGATGGTGCTCATTTTAGATGGATCCTCTCCCTATCCAAAAATATTATCATATACACCACATAAAATGCAGAACTCATGAGAAAAATAGAGTGGATAGGAGGAAAGATGCTGGCTTCTTTGTGTAGCCAGCTTAAAGAAGGAAACGTCTGTGACCCTGTTCTGATTACTGTTACAGGGATCATCATAAAATCTAGATGGAAGTGTACCCTCATAAGTCTGACTCACTCTTTTATAAATCATCATGAAAAAGCTCTGGTATAAGGGAATCTGTGCCAGAAGTGCTAGTCATCTCTGCTTTTGTCTCAGCTGTCCTTAGTCTTGATCTAATAATTTGAGTGCTGGAAGAGCTAAGTGACACTTTGGAAAGGAGGAGAAATGTGTAGGCTGAGCTGGGATGAGGAGGCACAGGATAGCTTACATGATAGAGGGGGAAAATGCATGGGCTTTGAAGTCACACGAATGTGACTCTTCTTTATATCTGCCCTCTGTTTCTGCCACCTATGTTATGGGCTAAGTTGTATATTTTCAAAAGATGTTGAAACCCCAAGCTGCAGAACCTGCTAATGTGACTTTATTTAGAAATAGTGCCTTTGCAGATGATGAAGCTAAGCTGAGGTAATTGGGTGTGTTCTAGTATAGCCTGGACTGTGTTCTTATAAAAAGAGGAAATTTGGGGGCTGGAGAGAAAGAACAAAAAGTACAGTACAGTGTAAGGACTTGAGTTCTGATCCCCAGCAGCCATGTACAAAGTATAGCACGATGAAGAACACCCATAATCACAGCACGAAGGAGCCAGAGAGACAGACAGGAGAATCCCTAGCTAGTTAGTCTAGGCAAATCAATGAGCTCCAGCTTTACTGAAAGACCTCATCTCAAAATAATAAAGTTGAACACCAATTAAAGAGAAGACTGATGTAGATTCTTGTCTCTAAGGCACATGTGCACACTTGAACATATGCATCCACACACATGAAATACATATGCACATATGAACACACACCCATGCACACAATGTACACAAAGGAACTTTGATACACATTGTCTAAAACTGGAACCAAATGAATTTCTGTTGTTTTAACCACCCATTTTGTGGTACTTACTATAATGCACTGGCCAGCTAATACAACCTCTTGACCTACTTATCAGCAAACTATTTCTCTCCACTAAATGATTTTATGGAATTCTTCAAGCAAATAAAACCATGATGAAATGAATACTTCAGGGGATATGGGACCTGTGTCCATAGATTTAAAGACTATTAGAAAACAAATTAAAGTCCACTTGTGTAGTTGACCAATTTGTCTCTGGACTTTCTGGAAACCAAAGTGGAAGATCTTGTGGTTGATCACAAACATCTGACTATTCCAAAGGAGAAAGGATTATATAGCTCATTGAGGATAAAATTCTTTTCTTACTGCTAAGTCCTTTTTATGAGTATATATTAATTTTATACAATAGTGTGTTCAATTGTGTTTTTTTGTATATGCATATAGTGTACTCTGATCATATTCACCATTACATTAGCCCCTGTTATCTCATCCTTATTTGTTGAATTATTAACAATAGATTCTTAGCTGATATGGAAAAACATAAAGTCTATATGTATTATTTAAGTACCATGTGATGTTTAATTATCCAATGTATATTTTGTTTAATGTACAAGCTAGGTTAAATCCACACATCTGTGCAAACATGTATCAACTTTCTATGGTAAATACTTTAAAATTCCTTCCAACTTTTTTGAACTGCACAGTAGATAATTCTGTACAATTGCCCTTTAATGCAACAACATGTCAAAATTTCTTGGTCCCCCTAAATTGTAGAACAGAAGACAAACCCAATGAGAAATCTATCCAGTTCAGTACATAACCCACACTCAGATACAAGGATGTGGCAATGGAATGCATCTCCCAAGTTGAAGTTGGTACTTGTGTACATGTAATTTCTTCTTTCATAGATTTCTTATATAAAATCTCTTAGACATGAGAACACTAAGCATGGCAAGAAACAGAAAACAGATGCATCACTTTCATGAATGACGGCGTGACTCACCCAGTCTACCTTCTGTGTGAGGACTGGCTACCTGACTCCTTTACTCAAAGGTCCAAAGGACCTTGATGAAGCAGATCAGTGGCTGCCTCACAGTAGAAATGAAGGTTCCCTTTGTTTCCCTTTACAACTTTCTGACTTATTTGCATATGTCAGTCAATTTCACTCTAAATGTGCGTCCCATATTCAAATGAAGCATTAGAACATGGTTTGAGGGTAATGTTTTCTTAACAACCACTCTAGGTGCCTAACATTGTAGCATTGAGTGTAAAGCATGGATGCAGCAAGGGGAGCCAAAAGGAGAGCAGTATTGTTCTGTGTTCTCTGGGAAAACCCAAGGCACAACATGAAAATGAGGTAGGCATAACATTCAGATGTCTAGGGACTGCAAACCTGTTTGGAGAGCCAGGCTGCTGGGGTGGGGGGAGGTAAACAATTCTATCAAAATCTATTGTTAGAAAAAGCAGATGTGGTTTTTTTTCTGCAACTTCTTGATTCTGCCTGCCAGAGCCCTACAAAATAATGTATGTAATCCTTTATTTTGAAAATGTGAGTCATTCAACTATTTTAAGGAGGATATTCAGAAAATAATATCAAGCTGTTCCGAACATAACAATCAGATGCTACTTACAAAAGATTCCGAGGGATTTCCCGAATTATTTTGTTTTGATAAAAGCAGAGCAAACATATGTTTGCACAATTGACTTGGGTCTCTCTTTTGTTACTTGAGATAATGATGAAAAATAACTTTTGATAGTTTCTTTATACCACAAACTATGCCCATTTTCATTACCTATTCTGAATCACTGCCATCCCAAGTTTATATTTTAAATGTTGGATATAATAAACAGCACAACCGAATCCCTAATTTTATGGCTAACAAAGATGGTAACTGTTACAGAGGAAGTTCAGAGATAGGGATTGATATTAGAACTTGGTGATAGCAATAAATGCCTACAATCAAAAGCTATGTAAACTTGTCTGGCACAGTTATGAATCCTTGCAGCAGCCTTTATTGGCTTTGGTACATTTCAAAACTTAGTTTATAATTTGAAATTTTGTATTTCCCCCAGGAATTTCAAGAGAAATGGCATTAAACTTAATAATATTTGTTTGTAGAATTTCAAACTCAAACACTTTAACTTACAATATATTAAAATATCACTGGAGAATGCTGAGGACTTTTTCTAGTATTTCTTTCCTAATTGTTTCCTTCATTTATAGTTGAGATTAAGAAAGGTTAAGCAGACTGCCTCTCTCTCCGGTGTCTCTTTTTCTGTCTGTCTGTCTTCTCTCTCTCTCTCTCTCTCTCTCTCTCTCTCTCTCTCTCTCTCTCTCTCTCTCTCTCTCTCTCTCTCTCATTCTCATTCTCATTCTCATTCTCATTCTCATTCTCATCCACTCCATCTAGAAGAACAAATAGAAACAAATTTGGCACATTATGTTATACCGTGCATTCTAGACACACATATTTGTTCAATTTTTAAAGTTAATTTAAAAATATTTCAACCTATTTCCCCCATTTCTCATTTTGTTCTTCCCTGTGATTCTAGTGTTGTTTAGAGGACCATCATAGGAGAACAGCTTGGAGCTCCTTCTTTCTTAATTGTGCATCATTGGTACTGGAAAAAGTGCATCAATAATCAGTAGTATGCACTGATCATGTTTTACTCATTTGCTTCCGTGTGACTATACCCAGATAATGATACCGAGAATGCCATTACAGTAGTTCCTCCCTAGTGTCTCTTACCAGGAAAAAAAAAGCCTTCTGTGAAAGATGAAAACTCTAGTATTTTTGTTTATTTTGCACATACATGATTCTCAAGCAAATTGATTCAGAAATTATTTGTTGATTGTTTCTTCTTATTTTGACTGTTTTTAAATGTCATCTATGTTCTTTAATGACTCAGTATTTTTATTGGTCTTTTGTATTGCATTACGCAAGTGAATAGTATTATTATCTGCTCTTGTGTTGTTGATGCAAGTACAGGATGATAAGAGTCTGAGGCTATTGTAGGTAAAGCTTCTAGGGGTATTATTGTATATGTATTTTTATGGCATGCCCATTTATTCTTTTTGGGTCTGTACCTAGACGTGGAATTGCTACAGGTCATGTTGCAGGATATTTGTTCACTGTGTGAAGATATATTTTTGTGACTGGTATAATAAAAAGCTGAAGGGCCAATAGCTAGGTAGGAGGTATAGGCAGGACTTCCAGGCAGAGAGAGAAAGAAGGAGATGAATCTAAGTGTGCATTAGGTGCCAACGAGACATGGAGGGAGTCAGACGTACAGAATGAAAGAAAGGTAAAAAGCCATGAGGCACAATGTAGATTAATATAAATGGAGAATATAACTTAAGTTATAAAAGTTAGTGGGACAAGCCTAAGATAAAGCTAGGTTTCATCATTAATAAGTCTCTGTGTCATTATTTGTGAGTTGGCAGTCTGAAGAAAAATTCAACTGCACATGTACCTTAACTTTGCTTGCTATTGCTGGACTGTTTTTCTAAAGTGGTTAATCATGATTATGTTGACATTGACATTGCATGAAAATTACATATGTTCCACATCTTGGTATTAATATAATTAGGGTTTTTCAGTTCATCTTTTCTCCTACTGGATTGCAATGGTAACTGTATCATAGCCTATTCTCCAGTGAGTCTGTTTCTTTCTGCACTGTGCTCCTGTAGTCAGGTTCCTACTTACCTTCAGCATCAATGCCTCCCATTTTCCAATCATGTGTTCATCATAGCCTTCATTGTTCTAGATAATGTTCCTTTTATATAAACTTTGGAATCAGTTTGATAATATTTTCTTTACATGGCTTAGAGAACTTCTAGACAAAGAACTATAGGCAGTAAGGAATGTGGAGGGCTGGAGAAATTGTTCTCCCCAGGGAGAAACCCCATAATTGGATATTCAATACCAAGCAACTAAAGAAAAAGACACCATGATTTCAACAGGAAGCAAGGGGTAAGAGGGTATCTGGGAAGGGGTAGAAAGGGGAAAGAGAAGGATTAAATTATGAACTTGGGTCCTCTGGAAGAGCAACCAGTGCTCTTAACCACTGAGCTATCTCTCCAGCCCCAAGTCTTATATTTCATTTTGTTGGAGAGGCAAACTTTATAAACTCCTCTAATGTTTTCATATGAGTACATTTATTTGGGCTTAGCATATATAGCTTGAAGTTATAAGCTATTTGTATATAAATATTTTCTTCTCTATATTTAGAGCCTAATATAAAAGAGAGATGATAACTATTTTAAATTTATTTGCATCTCTTGCGGCAACTAGTATAATGGTTTGCTTCAGTAGGTGTATGTTGATTGCTTTAGAGAAAACAAGTCCATTATTATTCCTGAAATTGTGGTATTTGTTAAAACACCCACTTAAACAGCACTATATTTTACCGTGGTGTTGCTGTACTACACACTCAAAATATAACCATTTTTTTCCTGAATAGCAGTGATTGCAAAAGTTCTATCAGCCATGCACTAATGTTCAGCCAGGTGTGTGAATGTGTTTTAAAATAGCAAGACACTTGGAAGCTCTACAAATCTAAAAATAAATAAATAAATAAATCTGTCAATCTCAATATTATTTCAGATTAACACTTGACCACATGGACTTCTGAACTTTAAACTGAAAATTATATACATAAATGCTGATTGATACCATTTTGTTAATTATTCAGCATAGATGAAACAATAACTCTTTGAAAGTCTCCTTTTCCTTCTTTCTTTTCTGTTTTTCTCATGTCTATAAATTAATCTCATTGCTTATTTCTTTAAATTAGCAATAATGACTTGAAGGGTCTTGAGGTGGAGGTGGTTAGAGCTATTCTAATTTTGTAGACAAGCCTGGACATTTTTATTAGAAGTGCAACTATCCATTTTTGGCATCACATCAGGCTTTAAACAAAACCTTTATAAACTTACTTTTGATCACATAGTGAAGGTAGAGTTGATGAATATTATTATGACTTCCTAGAGATAAATCCTATGAATGCTATTTGTGGCCTTTATGACTTCTATAAAAATGGTAAATTTGTCACATGAATTTTTGGGTGGAAATTAGGGAGGGAAAAGAGGGTGTCTTACTTGACTCATTGCTTAAGTTGGGACTACCCCACACCATCTCATTCTGAATTCATTTAACAGTATATATTGGGTCGATGAGAGGGCTGAGTAGGTAAAAGACAATTGCCAACAAAACTAATAATCGGATTTTGATCCCCTGGATGCTACATGTTTGAAGTAGAGAATCAACTCCCAGAATTTTTTTAACCTCCTCAGGCACACCAAGACATAGTCATTCACATACACACAGACACACAGACACACAGGCACACACAGACGCAGACACAGACACACAGACACACAGACACACAGACACACACACACACACACACACACACACACACTACATGCAGTACAAAAAAATCTTGTTTAACATATCAAGTATATAGACAGCACTGCTTTTAGCCAGCCTGCCAATCATATTAACAGGCTCTTTATGCCAACTCCAAATCAGATGATTTATTGAATGAGACATCTATGCAGATAAGCCTGCAAGGCAGAGGCTTTGACATTTAAAAATAAATCTAGTATTGGAGCTCCCTTAGGTGACCTAAAGTATATTCATATTATAATACAAGTTATGCTAAAAATGGAGCAGCCTAATATTATCAGTGAAGAGGGAGCTCTTCAGAATAAACAAAACAGTGTTTGTTTATCTAAAAATTTTGTTTACAGAGTATTTGCCTATGATCCATTTGGTAGACATCTATCATCCTTATCATCTGATCCTACATAATATCTGCATACAGAGAAGAACAATTATAGCTTTATATCTTATAAATGTATAGATATTTTATCACTGTATCTGATACAATAATTTCATGGATGAAATGAATGAGTCCAAAGTATCTCAAGGTTTTGTTTTAATTCATTCAGCCACTGGACCACAGAGTCTCTGCTAAATGTTATTACCACTATAATTCAACAATAAAGAGATTTAACAAAACCCCAGCCTGTCGTGCATGGGAGAAGAGCTTTCAAAATTTGTTTCAGTGCAGCCTCTTGGATTATCCTATTACATTTATATGTGATACTTTTCACTATAGTGATACAGAGCTTATGCATATAACCATATACATATTTTTCAATGTTGGAAAATCATTAATGGTCACATTTATCAAGGGTCTTGAATGTTTTACTGAGCCTCATCTTAGGGAATCACTAGAACAATATTTTGGGACATTTTAACTGATTTCAGTTTTATAATCAAATTTTACACAAGCTACTTGATATCTCCCTTCAAATTACTTGAGAATCACCCTGCTCTTTTCTTGATCACATAGTTAAAGGTGTGGCTAAATCTTAAAGGGGAGGAATGCTATAAGACATAGATTTCTCAGCTTTTCTTTAAAATACAGAAAGCAAAGATTCCAAAGAAGAAGAAGAAGAAGAAGAAGAAGAAGAAGAAGAAGAAGAAGAAGAAGAAGAAGAAGAAGAAGAAGAAGAAGAAGAAGAAGAAGAAGGAGAAGAAGAAGGAGAAGAAGAAGGAGAAGAAGAAGAAGAAGAAGAAGAAGAAGAAGAAGAAGAAGAAGAAGAAGAAGAAGAAGAAGAAGAAGAAAACTTGATTTATAGTTCAATAAGGAAAACCATGGAATTTGCAAGAAAGGAAGCAAACAAATTTGCTAACAGCTGCAAGGGAACATGATGGACGGCCCTGCTGTTGCTGGCATTGCATTTGCTCTGTGTGCAGCTGTAGGGCAAAGCATCCGCAGCTTTCCACTCAAAGCCATCGTGACATTTTAAGTGTTGAAGTGGGCCCACTGGTGAGCAGCTGCTGGGATTGCAAACCTAGATCTGTTTCGGTCCTTCCAGATTGTTAGGGGCAAGGCTGAAGGCAGTAAAGCAGTGTCCTGACACAGAGAGGTGCCACTGATTCTGAGATTACAGAAGTCCCTGGAGAGGATGCTATTAGTGAAAGGAGTAAAACGTATCCTCTAAGTAAAATGTTGGAGGTGGGATGGCTAGGCTATGTTTAATTGGGATAGAATTAGAGACTCCAAAGGAAAACAGTACCTTACAGAATAATATTAAACTATCTCTGGAAGAGCACGACCTCTGAGGGTATGACCTTGTAGCCACCACTGATCTGATGTAAATATGACCTCCTGCTTGGACTAGAATATTGTTGGATGAATTTGCATCATAAGACCTAGAAGAAACTACCAAGAGGACACAGAACAGGGCACTCATCCTTAGCAGCCAACAGTTGCACTGATGACTGCTTCTCAGCCTCGTCCATACTGTCACTCTTGAGCAGTTTCTTAAGCAATTTTGTTCCATTCTGTGACCGTGTCTAATACAGTAATTTCTTTCTGTAGTACAGGTATTTCTTGACTTGGGAGAGCACTGGCATCACACAGACACTACTCACCTCCACGCAACAGAATAAGAGCATCACTGCTATCTTAAAGGAGATAAATGGAAGGTTCCAAAGCGATACATTTAGTTCAAGAAATAGATGAAAATGAGCTGACACCTAGGAATTACAATTCTAAATTTTAAGTAACGGCTTAGAGGGAAACCCTGTAGCATGCAAAGAAGTTGAGGAATGAGGTAAAGCTACACATTCTGTTATTCTAATGTTCTCTGGCATGGAATTATCAAGAATGGAACTAATGCTCTATAAAGCCCTGTACACTTTAAAGATGGTTGGGAAACAGCCTTGGAAGGCAATGGAGATTTATTAAATTAAGATTACCTCAAGCTTGATTTTATATATTTACCTAGTTCCATAGTTAATTGGCATCTCGGACTCCTGTGAGACCCAAAGGGTTGGAAATAACAATTTCAAAATCTGAAATCAAAAATGAACTGAAAATCTGATTGAAGAGGCAGTTACATAAGACTAAGAAAGAAAATCTTCATATTTATATATTTCCTACTGAGCAACATGTACACTCCAACATTTCATAGAAATTGTAAATGAAAAATGTCCAAAAAATTATAGAGAAAATAAAAAAATGAAGAAGAGTAAACAAATTAACGCAGTTCGTAAACCATTTTTTATTTCATTTAGAATTACTGAAGGTTTTGATTCTGGCTGTTTTATATGTGTGTGTGTGTGTGTGTGTGTGTGTGTGTGTGTGTGTGTAAACAGCTATATATAGTCAGTTTTCTGTATTGCATCCATGGGCTTCATGTTCATGCAGTGAAAAAAACAAGTTGAAAATATTTGTAAAAATAATTGAGATTATATATGAACATTTATTTATTATGTATACAGTGTTCTGCCTGCAGGCCAGAAGAGGGAGCCAGATCTCATTACAGATAGTTGTGAGCTACCATGTGGTTGCTGGGAATTGAATTTAGGACCTCTGTAGGAACAGCCAGTGCTCTTGACCACTGAGCCATCTCTCCAGCCCCCAAGCTTTTCTTTTTATTAGTCCCTAAACAACAATGTAATGGTTGCTTGTGTGACATTTATATTTATTGGATATTGTAAGTAATCTAGGGAAATATTTAAGTATATAGGACATTTTTATAAATATATAAAACTCATAACTCATGCAAATTCTTATGCCATTTTATAGAAAGTTCTTGAACATCCTTGGATTTTGATCTCTCTGGGTAGAGTCCTGGAAAATTTCCTTGGATACTGAAGGATGACTGAAGTTGGGCACATATGTAATATCTCTAGAAAGAAATGCACAACAATGGTTTCTTCTGGGTAAAGGGAGCTGGATGTTAAAGGAGATGCAACATCTGTCACTTTTCATTCAGTATTTCTATGATGAATTTAAGAGAATGTTAAAAAAAATATTGTGGGAAGAGGTACCAAATAAAATATAGTGAATCCACATTTCTGATGGCAAATATTAACTCCCACAAGTGATATATGAACATATATATATATATATATATATATATTTAAGATATCATCATAATTTTGAATTGCTTTCTTTTTGTGGAATTTACATTCAGATCATTTTACGGTGCTTGTTTTTTTTCTAATTTAATTAACTTTTTTTTTCATTTATTTTCCATAATAACCACAATTTCTTCTCCTTCCTCTCCTGTTCCCTTTCCCTGACTCACATCTACCCCCTCCCCATACATTCCTCCTCTGTCTCCATTCAGAAAGGGGCAGGCTCCCCATGGGCTAGAACAAAGCATGGCATATTAAGTTGAGGAAGGATCTGTAATGTAGGCAGAGTTTTTCTGTCCCAGCTGTCCAAATAATCGTACAGAAGCTTATATTAATTACAGAATGTTCGACAAATAGCTCAGGCTTATTACTAAGTAGCGATTACATTTAAATTAACCAATTTTTATTAATCTGTGTATTGCCACATGGCTCATGGCTTTACCTTTCCATCTTACTTCTTGGTCAGCTCCTGGCATCTCTCCCAGCTTCACCCTTCTTTATCAGTCCTCAGTTTGATTGTCCCGCCTAACTTTATCATGCCTTGCTGTAGGCCAATCAGCTTTGTGATTAACCAATGAGTTACATACTTACAGTGTACAGAAGGATTATCACACAGCATTTCCCCCTTTCTTTCTAATCAAAAAGGAAGGTTTTAATTTTAACAAAGTAAAATTACATACAACAAAATAGGTATCAAGCAAGAATTACAGTTACAATATCCAGTCTATGTGTATTTGACAAATCAGAGAAAAAACATTTAATTATCCATCCTATTTTGGTGAGTTCAAAGTTTTGTATCTAATTTGTCCTTTCATCATAACTAAGAAAAATTATAATTATCACTATCTAGTCTTCATTCATCAAAAACTCCAGATGGATGGAATCTTACCTAATGATAGGGACATCAGACTGTCTGGACAGTCACCCAAAGTTTCTCTATAACATTGGGGCCTCCATCTTTGGCCTATAGGTCTAGCATATCTGACAGATTTTTCCTGTGAAGCAGGGAATTTTGAATGACTGTCCTACCTTGTCTTGGCAAAGTTTGGCAATCGCCTTTCTTGTGTCCTGCTGCATATAGGCTGGGCAAGGTAATCCAGCATGGGAGATAGGTTCCTAAAATCCAGCTAAGCACAAGAGGTGGGTCCTGATCTCACTGCTAGGAGCCTTACAAACTGACCAAGCTACACAACTGTCACACATTCAGAGAGGGCCTATGTTGACCCCATGCAGGCTCCCTAACTGCTGGTCCAGAGTCTATGAGCTCTCAGGAGCTCAGGTTAGCTGTCCCTGTGAGTTTGCCACCCCATAATGACCTTGATCCTCTGGCTCTTAAAATACCCACTCCCTTTCTTCAGGTGGACCCCTAGAGCTCATCCCAGTGCTTGGCTGTGATTCTCTGCATCTGCTTCTATCAGTTACTGGGTAAAGACTCTCTGAAGGCAATTAGGGTAGTCACCAATCTGATTATAGTTGTTGGCCAGTTCAAGCACCCTCTCCACTATTGCTAAGAGTCTTAGCTGGGTTCATTCTTATGGATTCCTGGGGGTTTCCCTGGCACCAGGTTTCTCCCTAACCCTGAAATGCCCCCCTCCCTGATCAAGATCAAGATGTGTCTTTTGTTACTTTCCCCTTCCATCCTACCCCCAAGTGCCTAGCCAGTCTAACCAGCTCCCTCAAGTTCCCATTTCCCCTTTCCCCACCCCCAGTTTACCTAGGTGAACTCTTCTATTTCCCCATCTCAGAGAAATCCATGCACACCTATTTGGACCCTCCTTGCTATCTAGACCCTCTGGGGCTGTGGATTGTAGGTTGGTTATCATTTGCTTTACTCTTAATATCCACTTATGAGTTAGTACCTAGCATGTATATCTGTCTGGGTCTGAGTTACCTCACACAGAATGTTTTTTTTTTCTAGTTCTATCTATTTCCCTGCAAATTTCATGAGGTCATCTTTTTTTCACAGCTGAGTAATATTCCATTGTGTAAATGTACCACATTTTCCTTATCAGTTCTTCAGTTGAGGGGCATCTAGGTTGCTTCCAGCAGCATTATTTATAATAGCCAGTGTTTGTTTTTTAATGGCTGAATGTTAAATATGTAGTGAAGATAATTTGGGGAAATATGATAGCTAAAACTTTGCTCAAGGTAACTGCATTTTTTATTAATAATTTTTTAATTAAATTTTAAAGGATAGATATTTTGATTCCCTTAAGTTGCTAATGTCCTTCTGCAATACAAAAGAGAACATAGCTAACAATTATATAAAAATTGGCCACTTTCAATCAGTATATTTAATATCAATGACCTTGCTATCCATACATAAGTAAACTAGGAAAAGTATTTCAATAAATAAATTTTACTGGGACAAAATAATTATGTATGAGCATTCATAATTTAGATGTATCAAGCTAGGAATACTTTCAACACCTGAAAGTGACATGTGCTTATACTTGTAGTCATTTCAACAAGGTTTTGTTGATGCAGCACTTGGAAGAAATGACTTCTGAGTTATTCTGTTTAAGTCAGTTGTTCCAGTTTTGATTAAAGGAAGCAAAGCACTCTTTGTGTACTTCATTTTTCTCTAGCATGTTTTTCTTTGTTCTTTTGATATCCTATGTTAGGTCTTGATCAGAGATGATTTAAATGTTATGCATAATTGTACTTTTTCTTACTGATAAAACCAGGAGTTGCAAAGTTGCCGTTCTGCCATCGTTAATGTATTCTGACATGTGTGAAGAATTCCTAAGCAGGTGTTTGTTTTAAAAGGCTCCTGATGTACTGATAAAAAAACACTTAATAGCCAAATACAACTCTCAGGGGTAATTATGTTTAAATTTATGAATGCTTTGTGAGAAACTTTATAAATATAAAATTATCATACAATCTATTATTCATCATATTATTTTAAAAATTAATGAATATTTGTTGGATCCTAATGTATTTTATTTTAAAGTTATCTACATAAAACACTTCATATTCATTTTAACTGTTGATCTGTTTTCCTTCTTATTTCCACTGAAAGTCCTTAATGATTGCTTTTTGCTTTTGCAGCCTTTATAACTATCATTAATTATTATAGCATTTTAGTGCTTGAATAATAAATATACACACCCAGGGATACATTTTAAAATACAATAATGTGCATGAGAAAGCCTTTCATTTGTTAGATTTTCCAGCCTCTATGTGAATGTAGACACTCAAACGGAAGCAGAAGATTCCAGTGGCTGCCAGGTTTTTATTCCTGATGTTACACTGTTGATGTGGACATATATCTTCATCGGATAACTATTCAAGCTTGGGAGTGTCAGAAGTAACCCAGTGTAGGAATTTGGCTTTTGTGGTACCAATAGGCTACAAATGAACTTGGAGATAAAGTGTGGGATTGGAGAAGAGCAGCATACTCTGTAGGCAGGGTGGGAATACGATCTCTGATATCCACTCGGGGATAGAAGAAAGTAGAGTTGCTTTTCTCTCATTTCATTGAGGAAAAGATTCAAACAATAATGCAGCAAGCATCTCTCCTTTTCAAAAACACAATTCTAGCAATATTTGTAAATAAAATGAGAGCTTCGCCACCTTAAAGTACAGTTAACCAGCTAGCACAGATGTGGGTGTTTTCCTCTGGTCAACCAATCTTTCCCAGGCCTTCTATGCAGAACTATGGGCACACTAAAGGCTAGATTAAGAACTGTTTTGTTTGTTTTGTTTCCTATTGTTTCTGGGTTGTTCCCTGATTTGTGACAGTTGTTTCATTTAGATAGTTCCATGGTCTGATGGAGCCTAGGACACAGCATCATTCCCTGACGTTAGGATCATCTAGTTATAATATTTCCAGTATGACACCTTCCTTCCAATCACCTAATTCTGTATCCCGGGGCAGCAGCTTCTCAGCCTAGGCAACTCAATACTTCAGGTCCATGTCTCTTTCCCAAGATGATCAAATGGTCTTCCCCAAGTCACCAGTGAGAATATCAACTGGTTTCCAAAGATGATCAAATGGTCTTCCCCAAGTCACCAGTGAGAATATCAACTGGAGGCCCATCCCAGAATGTTAAAAACCACAATGGCATAGTGCCCCAGACTGTTTTTAGATGTTTGCCCCTGCAGCTCATTGATTTTGAGGGGATTTTTTTGTCCTGAACTCTGTGTAGTAGTCTCCCTTCCCTATACTGCTGATGTATCCCTTTCTGCTTTGAATGGCCAGGTCTCTATCGATGGCCAGGCAGTCTCTGGGATCTCTGTTGTGGAGATTCATTTATAACGAGTCAGCAACTGTCTTCATATTTAGTTGCACAAACCAGGTTTGCATTTATATTACAAACTCTGCTCTAAGCAGAATTGTATGTGCATATGACAAGAACTTGCACTCTGGTGGTGGTGATGCTGTTATTTATGTTCATAAGTTCTTAATCAAATTTTATTTTGTTTTCTAATGGGATTTAGAAGAAATGAGGAATGTCCATCAAATATTTAAATGTACCTAATGCATTGATTGTTCTCGCATAGTTTCTACTTTTGAAAATATGAGCCTAAGTTTTGAAATTCTCATTTGGAGTGAGCTCTGGAAGGAAGGGAACTTTAGGAGCTCATACACTGTCACAAAGGCTAAGTGCTGTAGAAGTGTTTGGTACATGTGAGAGCGGTCAGGTCTGCCCTGCAGCGTGAATCTGCATTCTGCCAGGGGCTGAAGTCAAGGAAACCAGCCCCACCTGTTGTTCAAATTCATTTTGCTTGCATGTATGAGGAATACTGTCCCTAGAAGCTCCTGACAGAGGTGTTTCTTCAGCTCAGGACAACATTATAAAAATGAGCTGTGTCCTCTCACCAAGCATTTAAGGGTGGAAAGTACCGCAGGCAGAATTTTCGTCGCCCTAAATACTGACCAAGTGGATGGACTTGGGATAAGTAACATTCAGAGAGTTCTGCCAAGTTCTAAGATGTTTATTTTCCCTCTGTGTTATAGCTACTGCTATGAAAGCTAAACACTAGGCTTTGCTTTTTCATAATCTCCCATTCTGTTCTCAGGCTTCACTTACTAGATGTTAAGCCATTTAAGCATCACTACTTTTATTTGTAGACTCATAATATATAATCCATAGAACTACAGGGAGTAGTTAAGACACTATATCTATCTAAAATAACTAGGATATTTGCTGACATCATCCCATAGCTGCTTAGTCTTTGTTTCTTTCTCTTAGCTTTTAGTTATTATTCCAACATTATTTTCAAATAGCCTAAATCATTGAATTTTACTTTATTTCATGAGTTTAATAGATGGAAGCAATAAAACATTTACTGGGTCAAACTACCTTAGTTTCTCAGATACTTAAGCATGGAACCACCATCAGAGAACTGAAAAAAATGCATACAGAATGATGTGTTGAATTTTCATTTTAGTACTATTCTCATAGCAACTGTGCATTGTTTCTAGTCTTCGAGTTTGCTGTAGGATGCCGAGGTACATGATCAAAGTGAGACCTTGTCCAAAAATTACATATTTTACAAAGTCATCTAATCCAACAATCATTATTAAGTACTTTCCCTGGCCCTTACACTCATCTTGAGGAAAAAAAAAAAACATCTTTTAGACTTAAAAATTGGCTCTTTATAGATATTATTGCAGCCTAGGGTCTAACCCCTCAGCAAGGACCAGAGTCTAGAACTGAATAGCTGACTCTGTTCAGAAAGAAAAACATTAAAAAACAAACAAACAAAAGAAACCTTTCTTGGTTTTATAACATTAATAAATTCTAAGAGCCTTCCGGAGGCATTCACAATTGATCTTGGACATTCCAGATCCATAGTTTATTACTTGAGTGGTTGTTTACATAGGCAGTGATTTACATAGTTTACCATTAGTTACATGCTTTAAGTTCTCACAAATAGCTACTCAATTAATAGGGTAATTCTTTCTTGTGCTTTAGAACAACTTATATTTTGTTTTAAAGGTACAACTGTTGTCACCTAATGATTCCAGAAAGCCTTATTTCTGTGCAGTTGAAGTAGAGAATTGGCTATATCTATAATGTGGAATCCTATTATTATTATGGTTTGCTTAGAGGTGGTGATTAAATAACAAAGTGGCCAGTCTTTTGGAATGATGGATTTTATTTCAGAACTACTCAGGCATAGGTGAGTAGACATAGAAAGCCTGAGAGTTTTTTCCTGGGTAAAAGACAGGAATTTTAAAAATTGAATTCCATTTTGGATGTTGCTATTATTATTCCTGTACACAGATGAATGATGGTCCTGCAAAACTCCTGGTATTATTGGACAATGTATATGCATCATCTCAGATTAACTTTAGGAAATATTTTTACAATGTAGCAAACTCAGTTATCTTGAAGCTTGTTTTAAAGTCTGTGACTGTTTTACATAAAACAAATACTAAGTAAAAGTTTGTTGAGGCTAAAGTTGGTACATGAAGACTCAAGCAAGTTTGAATGCTTCCTGTCTCTTTATTCACATTCTCCAACAAGACAACTGGTAAACAGTAAACAGGAAAGTTGATATTTTTAATTACCACATTTATTATGGTATATTCTTACTCAAAACTCTTCAAGGAAGCTATACTTTTAAAAAGTATAGCTTTTTGAATTAGATTGTAAGAGTTTAAGGTCAATAGTAGCAGTCAAAGTGAGTGGAAAATAAAGCAGAACCAGATATGTATTTGCCACACCCTCCCCCCTCCCCTCCACTGGAGGTACTAAAGCTTGACTTGAGAAAACTCTGAATTGGACAGTCAATGTGACTAAAAGAATTCCAGGAGAAGTACCCCAGGTAAGTGTCGGAGAATCTCCACAGCTGCCAACCCCCCAGAAAGATCTTGGTTTTAATCAGGAGGAACATAAATGCTTTTTCCCCCTCTGTGTGTCTCCTGCCTTGGTCTGCAACATAGAGACTGTTGCAAAGAGTGTGCAATGGAGGGGATGAATATAGGCACAGCCTTCTTAGTAGAGAATTGATGAGCTGAGTCACAAGTAACAAAACAGCACCAAGGATGCTACAGAGAAAGAGGTCCTGGAGAAACCAATCTCAGAAAGCTACCTATTTTAAGAAAGTCTGTTCTCATCTTGAAACTGTATATGAACATAGCTTATCCTAGATATTTTTAGAAGACTTTGAAAAATGAACTTTGACATGTCACCACTACAGTTCCAGGCTAGGGAATGGCACCACATATTGGGTAACATCCAGGATATAGTTATTGTGCTGAAAGACTCCAAGACTGGAACTAAAACAAGCAGAAATGACTAAACGAGATACTAATCACAACAGCAAAACCTGGAAGGTGCTACAGAATGTATGGATTGCACTTTCCTGCATTAATTCCCTGAGGAAGAAAATGAAGCCAACACTCAACATTAAACTTAAAATGGACTGAAAGTCTCATCACACAATGTACAAAATGTGCATGACGCAATCCAGATTGCCCAGCAAACTGAGAACTATGAAAATTTTAGCTTGTAATAAAATGCTGAGTGACGGATTTTAACATTCTGTGACTAATTTTAAATACCTATTATAAAACAGCTCCAATGAGTGAAGGCAAATGTCTTGAATGAATGAAGCAAAAGAGAAAGTCACAACAACATCAACAAAAGATGTGAAAATGTTTAGTTAAAACTTTTAAAAAGAGTGATATTACTGAGATTAAAAAAATTCA
This sequence comes from Peromyscus maniculatus bairdii, assembly GCF_049852395.1. Lineage (NCBI taxonomy): Eukaryota > Metazoa > Chordata > Mammalia > Rodentia > Cricetidae > Peromyscus > Peromyscus maniculatus. Next base: position 40,570,419 of record NC_134868.1, read on the forward strand.
CTTGAAGACTCTACATGGTGAAGTTGGCTAAGAATTAGTGAATTTAATGATAAATAAATTACATAGAAGTTATTCTACATAAAAGAAACAGAAAAATGTGATTTCAAGAAATAGGAATGTACGTAGATTTAGGAAACTGTTAGACAAGAGGAGAAGAATTAGGATCCATCTCTTTGGCATCCCAGGCGAATAGGAAGAATGCACACATACATAGTCCTACTTAGGTTTGAAGAAATAGCACCTGAAAGCTTCCCAAATCACATATATCTAAATATTCAAGGAGCTCAATCAACTTCAAACAGCATTTTAAAAATAGAAAAAAAAAATCTATACTCAGAAACACCATAATCTAATTGTTGAAAACAAAAGAAGTACAAAGCTTTTAAAATCAGGCTGAGAACAGCTTAGATGATGCATTGTTATTAAAGAAAAACTCCTTAAATAATGGAAAATTGGTCAGATGCCTCATGGTCCATGAAGAGCTGGAGCAATATAATTTTCTAGGGAACTAGAACTGTCAAGAAAAAGTATTGTAATCAACTAAAACTTCCTTCAGAAGTTAAGTCAGAACAAAGATATTCTCCGAATAAAAACAAAACACTGAACTAGCTTCTTTGAAAATTGCTAAGGATGATTCTTTTGATACAAAGAAATAAAAAGAAGTTGTTTGGAAGATGAAATAATATCTAAAATCATAACTACCTGAATACATATGCCAAATATTTTTTCCTGAACTGATGGAAAAAAAAAAAAAACAGCAATGAGAAGTCATGACATTTTCTGATATAGTTTCATGTTTTACTGTTTTTGATGTCTTCAGGGAACTCTGTTCTGTTCTATCACTGTACTTGTTCATATTTTCATAGAGTGACCAGCTCCCTTTTGTCCATATCTCCAACAACACTTGTTATCTTTGGACCCCTTTTAAATAGTCACATAGAGATGTGAAGTGCTGGCTTTAATTTGTCGGTCTTTTATGTTAAGCAGTGGTTGGCTATTTGTGAATTTTTTTGAGAACATCTTTGTCTACCTTTTAATACAAAGTCTGTTTATTTATTATTTGTGTGTGTGTGTGTGTGTGTGTGTGTGTGTGTGTGTGTGTGTGTGTGTGATGTATATCTGCAGGGTGGGAACAAACAAGTGACAGGGGATGTGTGTGAAGGTCAGAGGACAACCTGTGGGAGTTCTCTCCTACCCTGTGGTTCCCAGGGATTAAACTCAAGTTGTCAAGCTTGGCTGCAAGTACCTTTACCTGCTGAGCCGTCCCCTGCCAACTTGTTTAGTTACTTGCTTTCTTGTTGTTGTTGCCCAATATCTTTCTATATTTTGGACATTAACCCCTTACCAGAGTATGAAAGCATTGTCTTCCATAGGATAGTCTTAACTGCTGGAGGTGGTTTTAGAGAGACCTAATAGAAAGCTAAGAAGAACGTTCTGTTTCTCTGTCATGAATTCATAATGTTTTCTTCAGGATCAGGCTGGTTCTCCTCCAGGTCAATATTTAAAGAACCAAAAGCCAGACAAGCTTCTTCTCTTGAGATGAGAGGCGGCTTCTTTCCCGCTAATGATCTGAATTTAACACTGGATCACTTAGGGCCCGATTCATTTGCAAAATATTTGCTCAGCTTTAATGCTGTAAAAAGCCTCTCCAGGAGCCAGGAAACCTTGAGAAATGGATTATTCATGCGACTGCAAAGCTTGGTGTCAGACATGGTCTGTTTTTAATCCTTCCCTAAGCATTACCATTCTGCACTCATGAAAAATTGGTGACATATATTAAGCATATTCCATGCAGTTGTGATTAGACCCCAGCCATCTGAGCATTAGATTTTGGTCCTTTCTGTGGGAATTGAAGGCTCTGGTATAGGCAGATGGTGAGACCTCAAACCTCTGGCATTTTTTTTTCCTTTTCTCATTAATCTCCTGGTGAATTTCTGATGAGCTATCACGGATTTAATCAGCTTTAGTTTAAGCATCAGCTTGAGAAAAAAATAATAACTTCTTTTTCCTACCAGTAAAATGTGAATTTGACTACATAAAATAATAGCAAGAGTTTTATCATTGGTTTATCCTAAATATTCTGAGTAGAAACTTTTGTCATTTTCTTTAAAAGGAAAGGGGGAGTCTATAGGATGTCAGAGATAAAAGTCCATTAAGAAGAGTCTACAATATGACCATAGGTTCTTAAAGCTTTACAAAGAGAGAAGTCAACATCTATAACCTAGCCAACTGAAGTAGGGGCATTTCTGAGACTGAGTGTTGCTGCAGACTCTTTGATCAACTGGCATCCATCTCCAAATTTGTTGTAATCAGCTCAGACTCATCAGTGCTATGGAACATTTAATACAGAAGAGGTGGGTTGGAGTCCAAGGTTTACTGGGCATGGGATTAAAGAGGCACCTCATTCATGAATCAGTAAGCCAGCCTGCATGTTAGCCTTACAGGAGGAAAGAGCCTGTGCCTAGTTAAAATGTAGGTAACATAGAACCCCTTATCTTCAGTCAAGAATAATTTCTATACTGTCATATACTGTGAAAATTAAATGAGGCGATTGGCATAAAGGAGTTAGCATACAGTGGGATGTAAGGTAGAGTGAGCCCTAATGCCAGGAATAAAAGAGAATTTTATTTAGGAGAAAACTTAAAATGCACTAGGCTAGTCGATATCTGTTTTCACCAAAGAAACAAATAAAGCATGTTTTCTCTTCATTCTAGCCAATAAAAGTGGTTAGGAAGCAGCTGGAGGGCATTGCTCTGTCTGTCTTCTTTGTGATCTCTTTTTCAGTGAGCTATGGTGTTGTTTTTCCTTGGGAGCCCTGTTGCAAAGTGTCTGTCAATTCTAAAATTCTAGGAATTCCTTTTCATTATTGAGAATTGGCAAATAGTGATTTAAAAATCACAACCAGAAAGAAATGGTGCCTTCAGACAGAATAAGAAGCCCCAATTGGTTAGCAAGTTTTCCTTCCATGAGTGTCCTAAAAGGTCTGGTATCCTTCACTGCCCATACTCCCTCTTCACATACAGGTGAGTTCTTGGTTCATTGAGAAAATTCTGTAGGACATATGGCCTTAGACACATTTGTTGCTCCCAGGCCAAACCTAAAGCCACAGTTGCCTGGCACTTGTGGGTCAGACATTTCTAAGTGTAATATATATGTGCTTGTGTTTGCAATAGGTTCTTGAGCAATGGAAACATCTGAGAAGAGTAGAAATTACTGGACACTATCTTGGCATGTTGCTTTATGCATTGGCATCTTGGTGGGATTAGGTAGCATGAAACATAGCAGAAAAGACAGAAGGAAATGTTAAGAAAATGTAGAAGGCCCTGTGATGTTGAGATGCAATGCCTTGGGGGCTGTCAGAAGGGGAAATAAAGTACCAAATTGTAGAATCAAGGAGAGAATCCCACAGAGAGATGGAATTTCATATATATATATATATGAGAATCATTAATATAGTCATATATGTATATATGCACAAATATATAAATACAACCTGCTGAATCCATTTTGTTGTTAGCAGTGTATGATTTCAGGACTAACTGCTTTGTATTAGATAACTTGTCAGGGAGTCTTTTCCCTGAGAGAAGCCAATTCTCCCTCTCTCAGCAGTCATTCGTTGCCTACAATTCTTTGTCTGCATAAACAAGGGCTGAACAATGACGGTATCAATACACATGATGATACAAAAAGATGATAATAGTGTGGGACCCCACCCTGCTTTTCTTTAATGAATGGATGTATTCTTTCTGTTATATATGTGTGTGTGTGTGTGTGTGTGTGTGTGTGTGTGTGCGCGCGCGCGCGTACCATGCTTTGGAGAATGTCAGAAGGGGTAATAAGATACTAGTTTGCTCCAGAACTGAGGAGAGAATCTCACAGGGAGATGGAATTTCACATTCCATTTCTGTGGCACTCATATGGTTAGCATATTGTTCTGCGTATTTATGTTCTCCCAGGACTCATCTGTTCAAACCTAATCACCAGGATTGTGTAGGTGGGCTTTGTGAAGGTGAGAAGGCACTATTCATGAGCCAGAAAATAGTCCTTTCCCAGATGCTGAATTAACTGAGGTCTTCGTTTTAGACTTCTCAGGCTCCAGAACTCTGAGAAATAAATTACTGTTTAGAAGCCACCTGGACAATGGTATTTTGTTCTGTAAACTTAAGTGAATTAAGACATTTGTGTGTTTGGTTGACTTGGGGCTATACCAGTTTGTGTGTTTTATACTTTCAAATCTATAAAAATAAGATTAGGAATTATTTACCCTTATATAGAGGTTTAAGTGTCTATATCCTAGCAGTTGTATGCTTCAGAAACCCAAGTTTTCCTGAGCAGCTGAATCAGAGCAAGTTCTGTCCCACTTAGAAATGCAGAAGGAAGACAATTTGTTTGCTTTTGCGCTCAACAGAGAGTGTTAACTCGCAAAATGAAAAATCCTAAATTACAGTCGATTTGCCATAATTTTAAATATTTAAGTTCCACCTCAGTCCATTGGCTAACCTGCTTGCTCATCACTGACATCTCTGGATCTCGGGAGTTCCTCATTGATGTTCATGTTAAGTGAGAAGAAGAAGGGGAAACTGTTCATGCCACTGTCATCATCCCCAAATTCAGTTTGGCTGCTTTTGGTGTCTATCCGCTGAGGTCCTTCTTTTACACTTGGAGGCGAGCACAGAATAAACTTTCCTTGAAAGAAGGAATACATTTTTATTAAAGTATATGAGAATAAGAGTGAGTTATAAAAGCCCAAGAATTGATAAATACTGATTAATTTGGGAAACAATTTACCTGCTAAGGCTATGGGTTGCCTGGTTAGCTAGGTTATTCTTAATAAAACATGTTTTGCGGTGCTCTGTGTACATGTTTAAGAATAAGATGTATGAGCGGAGTGTCTGTTTTACTTCCCAAGTTCATGTTAAACATGTGACTAACAAATGGATAAAATTAAATTTCTAGTAATCATGGATTGAAGCTAAATTTTGCATGGTAAATCCCAGGAACTCTGGGTTGAGCGCCACACCCCTGGGACCCTGCACTGCTCAGCTCTGTGTAACTGTTGTGGTACTAGAATTAAACTGAACAACCAGGATGTGGGGGGTCATAGTTTGGGGATCAGGCCTCTTTCATCATTAAAGCTACTGGGTGGCCTCTGGCATGATGTGTTTAGTTATCAAACATGTCAGCTAATACCACAGAGAGACCTCATGTATTAAAAGTGACAGACATAGCAGGGGTCAAAGATGAAAGGTGAGTTGCTAAGGGCTTTTTATGGCATCTCTGTTGTTCTAACCATTTCTGGTAGGTTAGACACATGGAGCAAAAAGAATTATGAGGCATCGTGGTGAGCAGAAACTCTTTTAGGCTCCTCAAGAATTGTTTTCATGTTGAGTTAGATAATCTGAAAGTACTATGATGTTCCTGTAGGTTTATGTCATTTGTAGGAATTATTCATCATTAAATTTCACTTAACTACTTAAAAGTATAAGAATGTACATATGTGCATGTGCATAGATATGCATATAAGTATACGTATATATGGGGCTGGGGAGATGGCTCAGTGGTTAAGAGCATTCTGTGCTTAACAGGATCTAAGTTCATATCCTAGAGTACATACAGCGTTGTTCACAAGAGTCTATGACTTTGACCCCAGAGGATCCAACACCGTTTTCTGACCTCTGTGGGTACCCATAAATGTGTAAACATATACATACATAATAAAATAACTAAATCTTAAAGGGCATATATTTTAGTAACATACTAATCACTCAAAGCATTTCATTATGGCATTCTATATATTCATATAATATACTTAAATCTTTTTTACTCTATTATACTTTTTTCTATTTTTACACATTAATGTTATAGCGAAAATTTATTATATCAGAACAGAAGCATCCTTAGAGTGAATTAATACAGAGCCATAAATTTGTACTAATAAACAGATAGGTAGTCAAGGATAAACTTTGCCTGGAATGTAATTTAGTATAAGTATTAAAAGAATGTATTTTCTATAGTGTAATAGTAGTTGTCACAATTGCCCCCAGGAAACTCTCAGAGATGGAAAAAGAACTGGAATACAGGCACCTGAGAAAAAAGGAACATCTGTAAAGGCAGGAAGGAGTACCTTATTGATAATCTCTGAGTTCGTATTCTGTGCTCTCATTTACTGGCATTTGGTTTAGTGAGCCTTTTAATTTATTTTCTTTAAAATTAACAAATAATAATTCATTCTTATGGATACATACACACATTCATAATTCATGCCCTTCTGAATGTATACTGATCAAATAATTATAAAACCATCTTTTATCTTTGACATTTTCATACATGTATAAAACACATTCCTATTACATTCCCTCCCACGCATTTCTTCATCTCATTTTGATCAACCCCTCTCCCCATCACTACCATTCCCTTTCTAAGATTTGTGGCCTTGGGTTTGGTTTTGTGACCCATTCTCTTTAACCAGGGCCCTTTGTTAGCATTAGGTTGGAATTACCCATTGGAATAATTCTGGAGTCACTAGCAGATACACAACCAAAGGAGTTGCTCCCACATTTGCCTGAATTTAGTATTAGAAATAGTGACACACACACACACACACACACACACACACACACACACAGAGAGAGAGAGAGAGAGAGAGAGAGAGAGAGAGAGAGAGAGAGAGAGAGAGAGAGAGAGAGAACCCCAGCTACTGAAAAACTGTATAGTTGCAATGGTTGTGTTTTGCCCAGAAAGCGACGTTATGCAGCCCTTCTCCCCTACATTCTGGCTTTTGTGTTCTTTCCACCCTCTTCGCCTCCATGTTCCCTCAGCCTTGCAGTGTCATGGTAACAATGTCTTGTTTAGGGCTCAGCACTGTTCCTCTCCCCTGTAACTTAGTAACCCATGCTGCCATGAGTCTCTGCAGGTCACTGGAACAAGACTTCTCTGATTAAAACTGAGAGTTGCATTTGTCTACATATATAAATACAGGTAACTAAGAGGCAGTTTGATGATGCTCCATCATTTTGCTAAATAATAATATTTGTTCTCTTCTAGGGCCTGTGGCCTTTTGTACAATGGGATTTTGACCAGGTTTATAGCACCAGGCACAGATTCCTTTCCAGGAACAAATCACAACTATTATTTCTTATTTCTCTCCCCAACCAAGTTTTTCCATTCCTCTTTACAGCCTAGTACTTCAGTTTTGTGATTTCTTTTTTCTTATATTCTTTATATAAAAGAAAATAGATGATTTCACCTTACCTGGTGACACCCAGTTCTGTCCATTATTCTATAATTTCATTCTTCTTTATGGCTGAAACTCACATGACATTCATGCGTATTTCAAATAGAGATCATATTTTGTACAGTGTGTTATTTTCATATAATGATATCCACCCCCATAACTAACTTTATTGACTATTTTTTATCACAAACAAGTATGGGTTTATCATTTAAAAGCATATAATGAATGTCAAAAATACTTATATAAAAAGGCAAAATGTCAGATAGTGATAATGCACTATATATGATCACGCTTACTGCACATTCTTCTGGTTATTCATAAACAAGTTCTTGTATACCATACAGAAGGAACTGTTAACATGGTTCCTTTATGCACATGACTGCATTGCAAACCATAGCATAGACAGAACAGCCAGGGAAAAGAATACATAAGCACATTGGAAAATCCATACCCAGTCATCTAGTGAAATGCCATGCTGTAGGGTAGTGGGTTCTTTGAGGCCATGGATCAGCCTATTTAATTTCGCATCCCCAAAGTATTAGCTAAAACTTTCAGGACTAAATGCACAAGAATTATCCAAGAGGATGTAGGTATGTCCTGCAATTGCCAGGAGAAGCTTTAAGCTCTACAGCTACGTAAGTGCCTATCTTTTTAATATTTTGGTGATGTGCAAAACTGGAGAAAATCTGACCAAATTTTACAAGTTCTGTTCTTCCTTTCTTCTCTATCTATTGTTTATGGTGTGAGGTCTGTTGCTATCTTACCAGTCAATACTACATGGTAGCATCTATAAACACACTGATACCTGAAGATGTTTACATCACCAAATCTGAAGTTTCTTTAGGTTTTAACTATAATTTATATCTCAGGTATATGGAACTCAAATGTCTCCCACCTCAAAATTGCCTATCTCCTTTGCAAAATTAAATTATTTCCCCCCAAAGCCTTAATTTCTCGCTTGTAATCTTGCTGACTGAAAAGTTATTATTTTTCTCAAATGTTCTTGAGATCAAACACAACCCTTGATAAACTTGTTAGGTTTAGGTATGTTATCAGTTATTATTTTATTTCTCAGGGCTTGAGTTCAAACCAAGGGCTTTGGTACATTCTGGATGAGCACTCTCCCACTGAACCATTGACCCAGCCTTCCATGATAGTTTTGAGACATATTGCTTATTTACTCTTTTGTGTGTGTTATTTTAAATCCAATAATAAAAGTATGTCTCCATATTATATTTCAAGATCAAATGCATTAATTGCAAGAACTTTGTTTGCCGGTAGTATGTTCTGTTCAGAGTTAAGCTGTCTTCCACTGAGAATCAATATAATGGACTTCATTTATGCTTAAGGAGCTTGGCTACATCCTGCTACCTCTCTATTTCTTCAAATATAATTCCACTGAAAGCTAGCTACTGTTTTGGAATAACAGGCAAAATATTGCTCAGAAGGCAAATAAAGAAGAGGCTAAAGTTACTGTAACCACATTTGGCACATTATATAATCTGAGTCTATTATTTTTCTCTCTCTCTGCTCCCTATCACAAAGTCTATGGGCAGGCAAACAACGTGTTTTGACACATTTTCTTGGTTTTAATAGCTAGCTTTGCATTCACTTGCTGCCTGAAATATTCTATTTTCTTTATATCTTTTACCTCAAAGGTACACTTAGAGACAGAAAGGTTTGCCTGGATGTGGATTCCCAAAGAGAGTCTACATGATGGTATTTTTCTTGGTACTATTCTCTAGGGTCATATTCCCCTAGGAGTACAGGCTGAGAATGGTGATTGTGCTAGTAGACTAGGTAGGCATGGATCCCTTTCTCAGAACCAGATTCATATTATCTAAGTTTCACATACTGTCTCTAATATGGGCCAGAATATTGTTTCCAATGAGAATTTAAACTGTTAAGTAAGCTGTGTACTCAAGTCAAAAACACTTCACACAACCCTCTCCCCACAGACAAGTAGCATGGGGATCCAAGTGATAATGAGAACATTGAAGTATCTATTCATAATGACAAATGCATACATCTAATGAAAATATACTTGGGTTGGCCTGGCAAATTCATTCTCTCCCTGTGGATGAATGATGCCTGTTACCAACGTTTATTTTTTTTTAAGTTGGTAGAGAATATGTATTCAAAGCAGTGGGAATAAGTTGATATGAGTTCTATTGGCCTCCTACGCTGTTTTTAGCCATTTGTCCTCTACAAAGTTGACCTCATTGAGAGTATCTAGCCCCAGGGTCAAAGTGGGTGGCAAAGTGTTGTTGCCTTCCTTTTGCTTTGCTTTTCTTGGCCAACTACCTCTTCAAAAAGGGATGTGACACAGTCCACTAGGCTTACGTCTGGCCAAATACTCCAATTCTGGAGCCCTGGGATTATGTCCTCATAATGTTTATTGGTGTATTTACAGGTGTTCAAATCAAACATATTTAGTTAATTGATCTAAACTACATTTGTTTAATAATATTATTTATTTTTATATGTAATTTCCATAATTATATTATTTTTTAAATTCCTAAGTTAATGCAATGTACCCCTGACACCAAAAACAATCATTTCTTATCTATATTTCATAAAAATGATGTAAGTAGCCACACGAGATTCAGAGTAAATTAATAATATCTATAGTTCTCAAGATAATTCACATTAAAATGAAAATATGCATTTTTTAAAAGAATAGAAAAGAAGATCTTCCAAAGTCAACAACAAGAATTTCCTGGTACAGAGTAAATAGAGAAATAATTGAGGAATAGAAGTGTGTCTCAACATCCATTAACGAACCCATTTCCATCACCTTCTGGATAGATTCATGAATTACTCTAGGAATTACTGTCTTCTCTGCCTGGACAACTAGAGACATACCAATAATGTCTGAGTCCCTATGAATAAAAGTATCCAGGTTGGACCAATGAAATGCCTCAGCAGGGAAAGGCACTTCCTGTCAATCCTGATGATCTAAATTCAATTTCCAGGGCCCATGTGGTGAAAGGAGGTAAGAAAGCCTGAGAGTTAAATTGTCCTCTGACTTCCACATGTGTCCTATGGCATGTGTGTCACTGCCCATCCATCACACACACATGTATAAAATAAATAAATAAATATAATGCAATAAAACCAATTTTTAGGAAAAGTATCCTGTAGTTCACAATAAAGCTGGAAATGATCAGAACAACCAAAGATTGCTCAATCCATGAGCAACCATGATCAATTACTTCCTAAACTGACACAGTAATCACCTATAAGTTGTACTAAGCAATCTCTTTATAGAGAGAATATTTAGAGATCAAGAATTCAGAATAAAGAAAAATTCTACATAATTGGTTATTGCTTGCATTGCAACTGACAAATGCCAGAATTTATCTGTCTTGTCTGGAGCATGGTGCTGGGGAAGGAGTTGGTACTTTATCCTGTGTCTTGCATGTTTGAACTTCACAAAGGTTCAAAGGTTTACATATAGCCTGGAACAGTAAACATTTGTCCTACAGCCATCCTTCAGCTTTTGACTTGGGTTGTGATTTTAATTGCCACCTCATTAACATGGGCCACTGGGTATGAATTTGTCAAAACAAAATACATCAAGAGGACTGAGCACAATGTTCCTGGTTAGGTTTTTTTTTTAAACCACTGCTGTCTCCATGCCTGCTATGTTCTTAAACCTCTAACATCAAGAGCCTAGCTCGATAAACATACCCTGTCCTCGAGGTCACTGGGTTAAGGATCAGTTCAATCTTTTTGAACTTTTCACTCTTTCTGAATAAATATAGCCTAAGTAGTTACTGGGTTCTGAAGCCAAAAGTCTACAAAGATAAAGGACCTGATTGGAATAGCAAAGTAAGCAAATATATTGAAGTCCCCTTGAATTTCTGGCCTCATTACCTTCCTTTCCGTGAGTGACACATCACTCATCCTTAGGGATTCTAGGATTTATACCTTTCTGGGCTTTATAAATTCACACACACACACACACACACACACACACACACACACACCACACACAAATAAAAAAACCCAAAAATGCACATAGAAAAAGATTGTAATACCTTGATTATTTAATTACTTTTTTGTAAAAAATTATAGGGAAAGTGGAAGAAAAACTAAAAAGTATTATTCAATAGATTTTGTAAGTATATCCATAATATATAGTAATTAATATAATATTGATATATGGAGCATATATAATAAGAATTTGCTTTATATCAAGCCTGGTACAATTAATGTGTTTCACAAAAAAAAAGGATTCAGTAATCACTGCAAAGCATTATACAGACATGTCACACACATACACATATCACACACACACACACACACACATTTTTAATCAAAGTATGACATAACAATGTACACATTAAATCACAATAAAGTTCTACCAATGGGGGAGGCAAGAATCCTCATGTTTCCCAGGCCCTTTCCCATTGCCTTGAGGTGTCTTTTTAATGTTAGTTAATATTTGCCTTGGTTCTATTTTAGGTAATCTAGTAGAGGAATCAGCAATCTCTTGGCCCCAGATTCTGACAGTTCACTGTGCAGTTTGAAAGTTAGGGATGCCTCTGTTACCTTGTACTTGGCTACCACACTAATAGTCTTCTAAGCTTTCCCTTATTATAGTCATCTGCAACATTATCTATTTTCTGTGAGATGACATAGGGATATTAGTGTGACACAGTTTTCTTCCTTCATATTAGATCTTTTGTCAATCTTTCTTTTCCTATTTTAGATTGTTAATATATGTCCCCTGTGCTAAAAATACAACACAATCTTTGACCAAAGTTCACTTTTAAAGTTAGAACAATGAAGAGTATCTACATTATCTTGACCACATAAATACCATTTACTCTTAGGTCAAGGAATGTATGTATGTCTGTATATGTATATATGTATGTATGTATATATATGTATATATGTATACAGTATCTGTATTTTATGTATCTATACATACATAGAGACATAGACAGGTGTAGATGAGTAGATGGTAGAAAGACATGCATACACAAATGTATAATTTAAAGAATCAGTGAAGAGTTCTAGAATTGATGTTCAAATAAGGGACATTTAGCTCATGCTTGAGAGTTAAACAGAATTTCTTTTGAGTATTTTATTTGCATGTATTATCCTTATTATTAATCCATATGGTTAATTTTTCATAATTTCTTGTGGTATGTTTTTATCACATGCTTCCCCCTCCCCAAACTCCTCCCAGGTTGACCCCCATTACATACCCCCCTAATTTTCTGTCTTCATTGTTTTAAAATCCATCCAGTTCAATTATTGCTGACTATAGACTCTTGGATGTGTCATCATCCACTAGAGCTTAGTCATCCTAGCAGAAGACATACCCTTAAGGCAAAAGAATTCCTCCAAGCAGCTATCAATTACCAATAGCTCCTTAACTACTGGTAAGACTTCATAATCACCTCTCCCACCTATGCTGGGATTCTGTCTAGTTTGAGCTTGCATAGGTCCTTTTCATGCTGCCATATCTGCCATGAGTTCATATGTGATAGTACCTTCTCATGTCCAGAAAACATGATTTCATTGAGATCCACCACCTCTGGATATTCTAAAATGATTGTTGAGCTTTGGGAGGAGTGGGTGGGTATGATACATGTATCTCACTCAGGGCTGAGTATTCTATAGTCTCTTACTCTCTGCACCTTGACCAGTTGTGGATCTCTGTATTACTAACAATCTATTGCACAAATAAGCTTCTGTGGTGAGGGCTGACAGAAACTATACTCTATGGCTATAATAACAAGTAATTAGGGGTCTTTTTAGTACTTTGTACCTTTAGTGTAGTAACAGCAGTGGGTTCGCCTCTAGGACTATGACCTGTCTAGCAACAGGTTATTGGCTCAATAACAATGCCAAGTATGGGTTTCACCTTGTGGAGTGGGCCTTAAATCCAATCAGAAAGTGATGTGTTATGACCACAATATCTGCAACCATAAGCATATCTTACCAGACAGGTCATTATTGTAGCTCACGGGGTTCATAGCTAGGTGGGACTGATGGTTAATTGTCTCCTCTGGTGACATGCATAGCACCTTCCAGTACTATGAAAGCCTAGGGATGGTCAATATTAGCTGCCTTTCTCCATGTTCTATGACTTAAGTGTGTATTGTCTTCAGTAATAGAGTCTTACCATTAATCCTGGAGTGTCTGGGGTTCTATATACATTTTATTTTTACTGCTGTCAAATCCATGTACTTCTTGCTTTCTCATCCTAATGGAACACCTTCCCAAAGGTCTTCCTTTCCCTTTTTTGACAGTATACTAAGCTTCTGAATTTGTGGCATAGCAGAAACCCTGGGTTTGGGTTTTACTGGTGTTTCCCGTACAATGTGAAGCAGAATCCATCTAGTTCTCTTTATAAGTTAAATTCTGTTGCTTTGGGGATATTTGTTGTTAATCTCTCCAAAAAAAAAAAATACTGCAAGCTCTTTGCCAAGCTTCACTTTCTGCTCATAATTCATCATTTTCATCCTTAGTTAAAGGTACTACAATTTCTGCTGGGTCTATTCCTGCTAATTGACAAAATCTCAATTTTCCTTTTAAAATCAACTCAGAGATCTTTTACACATAAGGTTTTAATTATTTACTCTGTTTATTTGGTAGAAATATATATCCCAATATAATATCTTCTCTCTGCATTAAAATTCCTTCCTGTAGGAGAATGCTTGGAGGGTAAAATAAGTAAAATGCAATCAAGCTTGGGATTCAAATGATCCACATGTGCATCGTATATTTTCTTTTCCACCAAAGGCAATTCTCTCTCAACGTCAGCTGATAATTTTCTTGGACTATTTAAGTCCTTGTCACCCTCTAAGGTTTTTGAACAAATTACTCAGTTCATCATTTTTACCCCAATAGTGGCCCATAGATTGTAAATGTCTTCTAATAATCTTTGAAAGCATTAAGAGTCTGTAATCAATCTCTCCTAATTTGTAACTTTTGGGGTCTAAATTTTTGTAGACCTAATTTATATCACAAATAATTAATAGAATATACTCTTTGTATATTTTCAGAAGCAATTTGGAATCCCCAGCAAGGCAAAATTTTCTTTACTTCTTCAAGCATTCTTTCTAAATTATCCACATTTGAATCAGTTCTTAAAATGTCATCCATGTAATGGTAAAGTATAGATTGAAGAAATTGCTTATGTATTTCTTCCAACAGCTATCATACAAAATATTGGCACAGGGTTGGGCTATTTAACATTTTCTGTGGGAGAATCCTCCATTGGTATCTTTTAACAGGCTGAGAATTATTATAAGTAGATGCCATGAAGGCAAATCTTTCTCTGTCTTTTTCTTGTAAGGATATTGAGAAGAAAAAGTTTTTTTAATCTGATATCTATGAGAGGCCATCCTTTAGATAACAGTGTAGATAAAGGAATTCCAGATTGTAGAGAGCCCAATAGCTGAATTATGTTGTTAATTGCTATTAGGTGTTACCATTCTCTATTTACCACATTTTTTTAAATAGCAAATACAGGAAAATTCCAAGGGCTGGTTGATTCTTCAATATGCTGAGCATTTACCTGCTTTTGTACCAGTTCTTCTCAAGCCTACAGTTTCTCTGTTGTTAAAGGCCATTGGTGAACCCCTATAGGCTTGTCTGTTAACAAAGATGCTATACTGAGTCAATCTCATGCAGTCCAGGGTGGCTTTGAACTCACAGAGATATGCCTGCCTCTGCCTCCCAAGTGTTGGAACTAATGGTGCTTGCCACCACTGTCTGGCAACTATGTTCAATCTAGTGGCTTGTTCTGTCCTCTGTTCTTCAGGCAAATTTTATTAGGAACACAATATATCACTCCAGGGTTTGTTCTTCTTCTTGATTAAATATTATGTTTTAATATTTCCCTATTTCTTAGCTTATTCTCTCTTTTTATTATAGCTTATCATAAAGGAACTTCCTAAGAAAATATATATGGAAGGCAAATTTTCTGGTGTTCTCTCATAGCTATATAACACCTTGGCTGAGCATAAAACTTTATTTTTAATAGTGTTTTTTTTTTCAAGCTTTTTATTCTCTGTCCAATTTTTCTTTGTGGTATTTATAGAGGGGATTTGCTGAGCATGTTATTCTGGGTTTCATACATACTAGATAAGCATTCTACCACTGAACTCTACCCTGTGCTATATTGTTTTTGATGGGAAGTCAGGAGCCAGCTGAAACATGGTTTTCTCATTCCTCTCTAAAATACTTTTAGAATCATATTATTCTATCACATTTAAGTATTTCCAGTGACACAGTCAACTTCTTTTGCACTTAAGCACTCAGTGGGACTTTGTAGGTTAATGTGTACTTTTGCCTAAAGGCAATTCAATTTTATCATTTCTGTAAGAGCCAAAGCTCGCAGATGACTCCAAGAAAATGGTGCCTTTCAGACAAAACAGGACTTATCCGCATATGCACTCACAGAGATTGTGACAGTACACATAATATCTGCACAAGGTCAAACCACACACAATCTAGGAGTGAGAAAGGAATCTAGACACCAAGTCCCACCCCTAACCAAGAAGCTGTTGGCAGTTGATACCTCCTGGGAAAAGGAAAATTAATTTTCACAAATGGATTGTCACTGGGTATATCAATGACACTCTAAATAGGTCCCATGCCCAGGAATCGTTGGCCAACACAAAACAGATTCCATGTTTTTTTTTTCTTTTGCTTTGTTTGGGCAATTTTTATTTTGTTTGTTTTGATTTTTGTTTTTTGTTTATTGGGTTTTTGTGGGTTTTAGAGACAGACAGACACATACACACAGACAGATGGCTCATGAAGTTGGGTAGGTAGAGATGTGAGGAGAGTCTGGGAGTAGTTGGGAGAAAGGAAAAATTATGATCAAGATATATTGTATAATTTTTTGATATTTAAAAGTTATTTACTCTTCCGTTCTGTGGCTCTTACTGACATTAGTGTTGGGCAATTATCCTGTCTTATTATATCTATCATTTCTTTTCCTTCTGTGTTTGTTGGTCTTCAGTGTCATCTCTAGGTTTCCTACTTTCTCACTTACTTTATCAACCTCCAGCTTAGTTTCCAAAGATTCCTTCTTTCCTGTATCTTCCTTGTAAAAATCCTATTTTTTGGTAACAATACCTTTTCAAGTTCATTTATTAGAGCGGGATTTTTATAAGTCTTTTCCCATGTTTCTTAAATTACCAGTGTGTCCTGCTTGTCTATCTTAGTCCTTATCCACAATATTGCAAGGTCTCCGAGCCATAGCTGTCTTGTTTGTCTACTTGTGTTTAACAAAAAGTGGGTGCTTTTTGTGTCTTTCCTTAAATGGTGGGTGGTTTATCCTTTAAGTCTGTGATGAATGGGGACCCCTGACACTAAAGGAAACAGAGGGAAAGGTGGCCAGTGATCACATGAAAATGATGTGTGACTTGCAAGGTATTTGGTGCTATGATTTATATGTAGTTTCACTGTGTCCTCTCAGGTTCATGTTTGAAACTTTAAACCCCAGTGTAGTAATCTTGGGAGACTGGGATTGTGAGGAGTTAGGACCTAGTGAGAGGTCATTGTGGGTACTGTGTGGGGCTTCAAAGGAACTGAAGTAATTCTTTGAAGATAGAACACTTTGTCTTGTTATGAAGTTACTATTTTCTGTCATACTATTTATTGTATTTATTATATGCAAGTAACACATTTAAATTGGAACTTATATAGTATATAAACATTTAATAGACTCTCTGAAAGGATAAGAGGAAAGATGAAATTTCTTTAGCCACAATAATGATTGCCCAAAGCATCATTAAATCTGTAAATCAGTGAGTGAATTTTCAATTCCTTGACCATATTGGGAACCAATCTTCCAACAATGTTTGGCTTTGTATTATTTAAAATTCCTTTCTAAAATGCAAATTAACAGTCAACAATTCTTGTACAGTAATTCCAACTGTACTGTCTCTGAGTGTGTATAAACTTCACATCTTGGAATTTTTTAGATATACCTCTTTTTTCATATGTTGGTTGGTGAGCACATTTGTTTCTGAGTTTTCTTTACCTAATAGGTACAGATTTTTTCCCCAGACACTAAAAGTTTCATGCAGTGTACCAGGCTTGTTCTCCTTCTCTGGAGATCTCTGAAATATGTATACCAGTTCGTCATGTACATTGTTGAACACCATGTGCCCTTTCATGGGTGACATTTTATAATAAGCAGTGTATGTGACCATGAATTATAGCAGACATAAGGTTCCCAGTCATTTGCTGTTTGCTGATATACTTTCCGAGTTGTCAGATCTGGGACGGCTACATCTTAGCACATTTCACATTGATAAATGCACGTAGTGAAGCGAGGCTTAAAGGAAGGGCATAGGAAAGAGCTGCTGGCCAGTCAAGCTTTTGGAAGAGTTTTGCTTCGTAGAAAAGGTTACAGAACCTGCCTCAGTTGCTGAGTGAAAAACACAAGGCACACTTTATGTTATGCCACTTGGAAATGGAAATCACAGGGAGAAATTAGTACAAATCAAATTGAACAGAAACAAAGACAGGTGGAGATTGAGCAAGAGAGAACAAGTCTCAGAAAATGATCTTACATGACAGACATACAAGCACCTTAGGGGATGTGACATTCTGAAAGCCCTTTGGCCAGGTCTGGTACACAAAGCATCGGCCCAGTTCACATGTTTTTGAAGTTTGTCAGTTGGAAGAAGAGCATAATCTTGTAGACAGTTGAAACTCAGTTTTGTTCAGTGACCTTTTAATACAGAAAGGTCCTTTCAGAGAGGTTTCAAGTCCACTCATGTATTTGTTGTAGAATTTGCTTGCCAGGCCTTGTCATGTTACTGCAAACCTTTATTCATAGGCAGGACTGCTTCACTGTGGGAGGGAAGCCACTTTATAGTGTTTCACAGAAATTTTAGAAAGAGGTTGTAGCTGAAGGTTTTCCTGTATCCCACCTGGACTGCAGTCAGAACAAATCTCTCTCACCTGCCAGTCCCACAGCCACTCTGACCCAAATAAACACACACAGGCTAATATTATTTTTAAACTATGACCATGGCAGGCATTTTGTTATCTAGTTCTTATATCTTAAATTAACCCATAACCATTAATCTATGAATGACCACATGTTCTGTGGCTTTATCTGCATCCCATTACATGTTGCTCCTTGGGTGGCTCACTAACATGTGTCCCCCCACCTTCTCCCTGTCGCTCTCTTTTAATTTCCCGCCTGCCTCTAAGCTGCCTTGCCATAGGCCAAATGGTTTTATTTATCAGCCAATCAGAACAACACATATTCCCAGCCTACAGAAAGACATTGCCCCATCAAGAGGTCTTCCTGGAATTGTTAATGCTAAGTATATCGGATCAAAACTTGGCAAATAAGAAACAATTGTAAAAGCAGCCTGCAGATTTGATGTAAACCTCATAAAAAAGACCACATTCTTTACAAAACAGAAAAAAAAAAAGAACATACTAATAGTTGTCTAGGTACATAAAATCCCCTGAATAATCAAAACAACCTGGGCAGAAGGAGCAATGCTGATTCATAATATCTGACTTCAAGTCACTCCACAGAGTCATAGTAACAAAAACAGCAGGGTTCTGGCACAAAACAGACACATAGATCAATGGAATGGAAGATCCAGAATTAAGTCCACACAGCTCTTCCACCCGATTTTTTTTTTTTTGTAAAAATGACAAAAACATATTGCATAAATGAGAGCCTTGGGGTATCAAAATGGCTCAAGGAGTGAAGATAACTGTTCTCCAAAACCCTTACGGGTAGAAAGACAGAAACTATTATACAAAGTTCTCCTCTGACCTCATACATACACTATGATACCCATGCCTACACAGATCTCTCTCTCTATCTCTGTCTCTGTCTCTCTCTCATACTACTGCTACTAATAGCAATATACTTTTGTATTATTTTAATATATAAAATAGAAATTATTATCATTGCCCTTCAAAAAAAGGTGAGGGAAAGGTGATATCCATATTATCCATATGTAGAATCATGAATCAGTACCTCTTAATCTGTATAATATTAAATTCCAAATGAATCAAAGACCTGAAACTCTAAAAAAGCTAGAGGATAATACTTCAAGATGTAGGCATAGACGAAGATTTTCTCAAAAGTACTCCAATAACGCGTGAAATAATACCAACAAATGAGGTTATAAAAGTTAAAATGCCACATAACAGTAAGTAAAATAATCAAGTGAAGAGATAGATTATAGAATAGAAGAAAACCTTTGCTAGCTAAACATCTGATTGATGGTTAATATCCAGATTGTATAAAGAACTCAAAAACTAAACAACAATAGCAAGCCTAAACAACCCAACCAATGAATGGGATGATAATTAAGTGAACAGAGAGTTTTCAAAAGAAAAAAATAGAAATGGCCAACAAACATACCAAAATGTGTTCAACTTCCCTGGCATCCAGGAAATACCTATTAAAACCACACTGGCGTTCCATCTCATGCCACTAAGAATGGCTGCCATTAAGAAACCAAGCAGGCCGGGCGGTGGTGGCGCACGCCTTTAATCCCAGCACTTGGGAGGCAGAGCCAGGCGGATCTCTGTGAGTTCGAGGCCAGCCTGGGCTACCAAGTGAGTTCCAGGAAAGGCGCAAAGCTACACAGAGAAACCCTGTCTCGAAAAACCAAAAAAAAAAAAAAAAAGAAACCAAGCAGCTATGGATGCCAATGAGGGTGTGAGGAAAAGGGAGCTTCTACACACTGGTGTTCAGAATGCAAATTAGTACAGCCACTCTGCAAATCACTATGGCAAACCCTCACAGTGTCAAAAATTGAACTGCAATGTGAGGCAGGTATACCTCTTCTGGGTCTATGCCTGAAGAACTCAGTCAACATCCAATAATAATACTTGCAACCCATGATTTGTGCAGCACAACACTGTCCAAGTTACAAAGTCAGTTGAGATGTCTGCTGAATGATAGGTAGAAAAGGACAAATGTATTGAGTATACATTGTAGAGTTTTCTTTAGCCACAAAGAAGATTGACAGTGTGTCACTTGCTAGAAATTGTGTGCAACTGGAGATCACCATGTGAAATAAAAAGAGCCAGGCTGAAAAACACAGATATCACATGTTTTCTCATAGTTTGAGTATTAGAATTTTTATTGATATGTAGATCCTATGTATACATATACACATGTACATATATACATGTGTGCTCAAAGCACAATGGAGACTAGGAGGAATAACACAGGAGTAGAAAAGGAAAGGAAGGGGCAGACAACAGAGATAGTAAATAGAAGTGACTAGCACAGGAGATCATCACATTACGTGAAATAAGCCAGGCTCAGAAAGACAAGTGTCATGTTTTCTCTCATATGAAGAACTTAAAATCTTTGTAAGACATGGAAGTGGAGGGTGCAACTATTTGGGAAGAGGAATGGACCAATAGAAGGGAGGAGGAAGCAGGAGAAGGAGGCAATGGGGTGCATAGTCTCATAGCACTTCATATACATGCATAAAAACTTTATTTTTGGTAATTCATATATGAAAATACATTTGTGGGGAAATAATCTTGTCTAACTTTATATGAATTTCAAACATTATTTGTAAAGATTTGCTCAAGGCCCTGCTGCCTTGGAAAATCTGCTCACAGAGTTTAATTCACGGTGAGTGTCTTCTTCCTAGAGTTCCCCCAATATGTTTTCTTGCATGTTAGACAGGGAAGTCAATTAAGCCCACTGCAAACAATCTTGTGTGCTCTTCTGGGTCAGGATGATGCTTGGCTCTGGCCCCATTCTATCATTTAGTTTCCTCTGCAAAGCTCCTTCCTCTGTGACCATCCCTAACCTCATCTGATACACTCCTTATCTCTCACCTGTCATCGTTTTTTCTGGCATCCCCCTGCTGTACTACTGCTCATGCAAGGTGATTGTTTGGATGCTTCACTCCTTTCAGCCTGGAACCATGAATTCCCCCTGGCACCTTGTAGAGCTTGACGTATAGGAATTTGTCAATTAAAAAGGTTAAGTGAATATATTACTATACAAAGTACAACCTGTGTCATAGTCCAGAGATGGTACTAAATATCAGTTCATTGACACTTGATAGTAATAGTCTTTATGTATGATGGTTGGCTTTGAGCTCCATTGAGTTGACTGGATTCCATGCTCATAGCACTGTTCTAGACCTCCCTCCTGGGAGTAAACATGCATCCTGCTTTGCATGTACTGCTCACAAGAGCTGACATGATGCAATGAACAGTGGCTTGTAAGGTCTTAAGCCACTCAAGTTCACAGGGTATTGTGACATCTTTTATTTCATTCGTCTGTAAAACAGGAACTTTGTGTTAGATGATCTTAAAAACAGCCACAAGCTGACCCTCAAGTTCAATGGTGTATGTCTGAATGCATACTTTGTGGGAAAATGCAAAAGACCTTCCAGAGTTAACAGTGGAAGCTTCAATAATGAATCATGGGCAAAAATAAGTTTAGTTGCAGATAGGCAAAGGATCAAAAGGCTTCTTTTGAATGAGAAGAAAGTCTGGATAGCGTGAGTCTTCTGACACTGAAAGCCCCATGTCCCGAGAGTTGTTATTTAACACAGAAATGTGGGTTACAAATAGTTGTGTCACCCCAAAATACATGTAACTGACAGGGGATGATGCAGTTCTTGGGTGTTTTGAAAAAATATCCTCAGTGCATGCAAATGTTTTAAATTGAGAATTATTAAAATACTTATATATATGTTTAAATATCTGATTGTTCATTAAATAACAAATGTTGTAGGAGTTTTCTGGTAATTGGCATTGGTTTCCTGTTCTGGTGCATTGTTAAAAGATGGAAAATGATGAGTCAAACACTACTCTTCAGTGAATATCAGCTGCTAAGTGGGTAAAATTTTTCATTAGTGAATATCTGGCACAATTTTATAATTTAGATAAAGAAAAAGTGAAAGTATGCTTTTTTTCAGAACTATAACAGACTTTCCAAAATTGTTACTCTATCATGGAATTTTAGTATATTTTTAAATTTCATTGCAATTAATTAAAAATAGAGAAGATTTTTATTGCTGAGTTTTAGAAGGTTTCCAGAGTAGGAACTTGACGATGTATGCTTTAATTTTGCTTTGGAAATCATAATGCTCACCTGAACAGAATTGAAATGAACTCTTAAACATAAAAGCAAGTACTATAAAATATGAAATAGCTTATATGAGGTGCTTATATGCCATATTTGAGTTTAGAAAACTCTTGTATGTATTTTATGTGTCATATATATGTGTTTCTGTGTGTGTACTTCTGGTGGGACCTCAACAGATTATAGTTATACTTAACTTATTTGCATCATGACTTATCCAGAGTGGTATAGTCAGTAAATAAGACCCTGTTGGTGACTAGAAAGGCCTTGGCTTACGTCCTTTCTCACTCATTTACTTTTTGTCTTTGTGTATGCTTCAGTTTCCTCACAGGGAAAAAAGCGACGGTAGCAATTGTAAGAATATTGCCTTTCAGATTTGTTTCAGAGAAAGTAAAGGATGTAAATGCCTTAATTTGTAGAAATTCAATCGGCACAATTGACTTAATCCTTATTTATTATAAAAGTATTCAATGGGAAGTAAATTTGCATCTGTTTCTTGGGTTGAAATGTGTTCAAATTCATTCAGCTTGTTATTAATATACTGTGTAAGTGACAAAGAAACAAAACACATTATGAATATCATTGGAAAAGCCAGAACCCAGGATTCTGGAAAAGACAAATGAATGCATGTCGACAAATTATCAAATATCTGTGAGATTGAACTATTATTTTATAAGGTGGTCTGTCTCTGTGGTTCCCATCCTCTGGAATCTGCAGTTACTCTAAATAGTCTCTCATACTATGTGTACATCTGGTATTTTTCCAATCAAGAGGAATTAATGTGCCTTTACTTGCAATAAAATTGTTATTCTAATATGATCAAAGATTCCATTCCAATATATTTAAAGGACTAGTCACTTATGTCTAGCCTATGAGATCAGCTGACTGTTTTTCAGTCTGTTAATTTGCTACCCCTGTGAACCGTCTTCCAGGTTCAGCAGCCACTGTGGTTAAAGCACAGCTCCATAGTAAAGGCACGAGATAGGTGAATGTTAAGCCTAACAAACGAGAAAAGGATTTATATGATACAAATTTTAAACACCAAGTCATGCATGCTTTATCACCTGCTTACTAGATTGCAGTTGTTTTCTCCCAAAACAGGATAATATCCAGGTGACCGACCGCTCATTGGTGACACATGTAGTATTACTTCTGAGTTGCTTTCTGAGAGCAACATCTTGATTAATCTTAAATGTTTCTTGTGCGTTTCACTCAGGTGAAATAACCTCTCTACCTAGAAAATGAGGGAGGCACACGAAAAATGCTTGTGACCTCTTCTCCTGGCTTTGAATTCCAGGGAATACAATTTGAGCATGTATTACTGAGCTGATCTGGGTACGTGTATGCTTTCTCCTTTAAAGACCATCTCCCTGTTAAAGACAACATGACGGATGAATTCTGCCTGTCTTACAATTTGGTAGTCTGTAACCTTACCAACAAGTCACTTTATATCAGCCACAGAGGCCATATGTCCTTGGGATCTGCACAGGTCTGTCTGGGGCTCAGTTTTATGAACTGGAGAGTACCAGAGATAGCACTTATCTCCCAACGTTGTGACAGATATGCTTATCTCTTACAACAATTTTGGAAGATGCTCGCTAAATTTCTTCCTGCTAGAATGTGTATTTTTCTAAAAGATACAACTCATTCTTTACATTCCTCTCAAAGAATTGCATGGGTCCCTTATTCTGTTTCTGCTTTTGTATTTAGCAGAGTGACTATTTCTATTACTTTCATGCAAGTCGTTTTATAACTCCCTTAGTTAAAAATTCCTGATTACAGTTATATTCTCTTCTTAGATGAAATCTCTGAGTGTAATCTTTACTTTATTGAATGCCTAGAAGGAAAAAAAAAAAACTGCCTGAAGGAGGTGGGAAAAGGATGCTGCGCTGTGTGTAATGAAAGCTGTGATTCCCAGGATTTTTGTAGAAGCAACTGTAAAGATGTAAATGCTCTTTGATTATTTTCAGTTGTAGAACTGATGGTGCCCACAAGGTGATTTAAGACAGAGAAAAAACAAGAGATGGCCATCTCAGGGTTGATTACCAATTCTTTTTTTTCTTTTTCTTCACTTGATTAAGACCAACAAAGGTGAAAACAGAATTATATAGGCATCACTAATTACCTCTGAAGTGGAAACCAATGATAAAGAACACAGCAAAATAGTTCTAGAAGAAAACATTTGCAACTAACCTATGTAAAATGAAGCCTCCACCAAAGTGCTTCTAAGTAAAAGGAAAACGTTTTGAATTATCAGATTTTTAGTGTGGCCAGTGTTTGATGGACTCGGTCCATATTGTTTGGCATTTGTAATGGGTTAGTAGAGGATGAAGTGCTGTGTTCAAACCTGGATGAGTGAAAGAGTTGACCCTAACAATGATGCTGAGATGACAGACTTCCTACCCTGGGACATGCTTGGGAAGACTAGAATGCATGGGTCACCTGGCAGTAGTTCAGTCATTATGCCTTGTGCTGTAAATTCTCAAGTAACACCTTAGAAGGGAAGAACTCTTCAACATGGAAAGCCATACTCAAAGCATTTAATAAAGTCCTTAGGTCATGTTTTTAAGAACTTTAAGAAAGAGAGTTTTTTCGCATCAATGATTAGGAGAGACATGTTATTGAAATAAAATATTTTGTTGTTTGTATGTTCTAGAGAAAGATCTATGGAATACCAAGAGGACAGTTAGAAAAGGAACACTGATAGGCAGATCAAAGCACTTGTGGCACCTGCCCTTTGATGAGGGTAGAGGGAAATTCTGGTGTTAGAGGAACAGAATTAAATAAGAAAGTGCTAAACTGTAAGCAAAGTGACTAGAAAATCCCTTACAACGAAGTGTTAAATTGAAATATGATTGTGCCAAACACTAGTTATGAAGTACTGGGGCCACAGTCCTTTACCAGAGATCTAAAACAGGGACCTAACATCTGACATACCAAATGAAGGTCAAATCAACATAAAATCCCAAGAATTCACTACAGGTCAACATGGGAAAGATGTTCTGGATGTGGTGCAAAGCAGGGCTTCACTGGGACTTAGGGAATGTGTGGGAAACTACTCTCTTGAGCATTCAGCTTTCATTTGATTGACATGATTCATTTCCATTAGAGGAGATTGAACTGGTGTTACTGTTTGGTAATCACTACAGGGATGATTCAGCTCATGACTCTGGAGCCTCATGACATTGCCACCCTTCAGCTATCCCAAAGCCAGCCACGAGTATGCTCAGCATATGGAAAACTCCAGTGTCACAGATATTTGTAATCTGCTAGAAATGTTTGTGGTTAACTACTTGATAAGAAAAGAACTTACCTACAGCAACATGTGTAAATTATGATGAAGAAAAATTATTTAAGACTATGCTGTAGAATTACTGTCATAATTCTTTTGTGAATGACTTTAGCCATTTCAGGAAAGGAGACAACAGCCTGCTACAGTTCTGTCAACATTGCTGTCCTGTATTTGGCTGTCCAGACGCTGCTTGTATATGATCTGAGAGTGAAAAGGAATATACGGCCCTGATTTAATATGTTTTACAGGTTTTTAAGAGTACAGTTTTAAGTGCGTTGAAATAGCCACCAAGCTAACTGTTGATGAAACCTCAAAATTTTATGGAAAATTTTGCCTTGAGAAACATCATATGTATTTGCATGTGATGAAAACAAAGATGAAGATGAAAGTAGAATTGGAAGATGGAGTTTTAAGGTCTTTTCTTTAGGGGTCTGTATGTGTGTGTTCATATTACATGAGTACTACAAAGTGCCTGCAGAGGCCAGAGACATAAGATCTCCCTGGACCTGGAGATGACAGTTGTGAGTCAATCAATGTGGGTGCTAGGAATGGAATTTTGGTCCTCTACAAGACCTGTATGCACTACTAACCACTGAGCCACTGCTATGGCCCTTGGAGTTTTACTCATTGTCTTTCTGTTGACTTGCTTTAGGATTTTAAAGAACTTAGAGTTTTTGTGTTAAGAGATAGGGAAATTCTCACTAGTCACAGGCTGTTTTTCATTGATGCTTTTCATGGAGAGGGGTGCTCAGGATGAGAAGGGACTCTGTGGCCACAGATATTTAACCTTAGAGTGAGACCTCAACTTTGGAGCTGATGGCGAATGTTTGGCGGATGGTATGAGAATTGAATGGTATGTTCCTGTCATGCTTTACACTCAAAATGCTAGGATGTCAAGTCAAAGAAAAGATTAAGCTCCTTAAAGTATCTTTTCTATATAACTATTTAATATTCCCAAGAAACTTGACTCATATAATGATTAATTGACTATAAAGGAAGTAAAAAGATGTCCATATTTTTTAACCCAATCAGAATATAATTGGACAATGTATGCAGAGACTTTTAAAAGTGAAAACACCTAACTGCGTTTCTCTAAATGTTAGCTAGTATCATCTGCTTCAATGCCCATGTAGTTTCCTAGAACAGAACCTAACTTCAAGATGAATCATTTGTTCCCAATCTTCAATTTTAATGATACACCGCCTTGAGCTTTTCTCTCTTGCTATGCATGTTTTCTAAGAACGGGATGGCATAGCTAATATGAAGATCATTGTTCTGAGTCAGGAAGCTTAAGTTCTACTCAATAATTATCATACATTGTGATATTGGGAACATCACATAACCTCTACAGTTCATCATCTGTAAGAAGTCGAAGATGAGCTCTGAGATGAAGTTTGTTCTACTTAGAAGGCCAAGGTATTTTATTTACCTCAATGACATAAAGGTTCATGGGCATGTTGAGATAGGACTAGCTATCACAACAGCTATGAGCATGAGATTTTCAGAAATAAAATCAGGGAATGTTGCCAAAATTGAACATTGTATTAGGACAAGTTGAGGTGACAGGGATGACTGACCAACCAAATATGTGGAGGAAAGACTGTGAATCTGTCTCCCAAGCTCAGACAAGTAGTTTCAATGAGAAGTGGAAGGATTGGTAAGGCAGAGGATAAAAAAATCCAGAGTAATCTAGAGCCTAGAGCACTTCTGTGAGAGCCAGGAGCACTGGTGTGGGTGTGCCCTTACCCTCTTGGAATTAAAGAACATTTCTCTGTACTCATCCCCTTCCTTCTATGGGCTTTGTGCCATGATGGCAACAGAGGAGGCCCACAGTGATATTATGGGCACAGGTGCTCAGGAAAACCTTTAATTGTAGTCCTTGCTACCTCCTGAAGGTATAGATGGAGACTGTAGTGCTATTGCCATTTCATTTCCAGATGAAGTAATTGGGAATCTTGTTCCTTACTATAGGTTGAGGAGGACCTGTTGTAACATCATGTCTGTCAAGAATGCGTGCATGGAGTGCTGATGTCTTTGGTGAAGTAGCAGAATTTAAACCATGAGATGGATGGCATCTGTGAGGGATGGTATAAGGAAATACATCTTTCTTGGTGGGCAGGAAGTTACAACAGGAGTGGTATGAGAATTGAAAGCTATTATTATTATTCACTTGAATGTGACATGTTCTTCATGATCTATATACCTACAGGCTCTAAACTTGCTCCAGAATTGTGCTGATTGGTATTCATGATGTTTAATCAATTTATCTGAGTTTCATACATAATCTCCCCACAGCAAGACAAAGAGCAGTGGATAAATTATGTATTTGTTGAGAAGGGATAGGTGAGATCCAAGTTGGAATAAATATTTTTGTGGGCAGATGGTGGATGTCACTAAGAGTGGTTTTGACATAGTTATCTACCTGGAGGTGAAGTTCAGATAATATTAGACTTCAAGGAGCTATGCACAGATGAGTTCTCCCACTGGCTGATTCAAAATGGTACTTGAGATGCTGTGTGGCTGGGAAATCATCTTAGTGAAGAAGGAACTCTAAAGGAACAACTCATGTCCTAATCCTAACCATGAAATGGGCTCTCCTTAAGAGAATACACCTGTAAGAATAAGGTCAATCTATAATAATGTGTAAGTGCAGAAGCCTTATACTGGAAGCATTGTCAGAATTGATGAACTCAGCCATGTGAGGTGATACTTCTAAACACATCTCTCTTAGACTCCCCATGGTCTTGAGAAATGAAGTCCTAAATGAGAATTTTATGATTTTTTTTTGTGTGGGGGTGGTGGTTTTTCAAAACAGGGTTCCTCTTTGTAACACCCTTGGCAGTCCCAGAACTCACTTTGTAGACCAAGGTGACCCCAAACTCACAGAGATCCACTTGCTTCTGCCCTTGAAGTGTTGGGATTAAAAGCGTGCACCACCCTACCCAACTGAGACTTTCATGATTTATCCTGAGTCCCATCAGCATTGTGTGTCCACACTTCTTTCTTCAGAAAGGATTTAAAGATAGGACAAGAACTACAGCAGCAATTCCTCATGTGAGTGGATTTTGTGGGTAGTTCCCAGGTGGGCATTAGCTTAAAGACAGCTTTATGAATCTACTCAGAGAACTCTAATGCTGAACATGTCAAATAGGCAGGAATCCACTTGGGAATCTCTAGCAGAACGATACCTAAGGAAAGCTATTTAATTTTTTAACATCAATTTTTCTCACGTATTACAACCTTGCTCTGTAAGACTGCCAATTAAGTTACACAATTTATTTAATGTGTCTATTAAAGCAGCTAAGAGTAGCATGCTAGGTGCTTATTAATCAGTAGCCATAGCAATTTTAACCATTGAAATTTGGCCTCATAGAAAGTACTATGTTTGCTTTTCCATTGCCATAAAGGA
The DNA here is from genome assembly GCF_049852395.1 of Peromyscus maniculatus bairdii. Classification (NCBI taxonomy): domain Eukaryota; kingdom Metazoa; phylum Chordata; class Mammalia; order Rodentia; family Cricetidae; genus Peromyscus; species Peromyscus maniculatus. The sequence continues at coordinate 40,599,439 of NC_134868.1, forward strand.
CACTGAAAATCACCCAGTAACTCAAGCTCATTTTTCCTCATTTATTTCTTTTACATTGCATACCCAACCTGTCAGTAAATCACAATATCCCTACTTCAAAATATTTCAAATCCATCTCTTTCTTGGTGTCCCCAGATATAGCACCATAGCCCAGGCTGACTTCATTTCCCACTTACACAAGGATGTAGGCCCTTCACCGGTCCCCTTGCCTTCACCATTACCTTCTAAAATAGTCTATGCAAAACAATAGCCAAAGTATCCTTAACAACAGTTTGCGAAGGCCATTTGCTGAAATGTGTTGAGTGGGTTCCCAGTGCACTTACACTGAAAGTTGACACCATAGCCAGACCTCCTCCGTTCTCCCCTGTAGATTCTTGTACCATGACTCCACACTTACCCATTAGCTCTGCTTCCTGCATTTCACCCCACCTCATTGTGTCTTCACTTGGCAGCACACAGCTATACCGGCTGCACGACTTGAATCTGTAGCCGCCCCCCTTCTCTGTGTTCTTTGCAGAACTATCTGTTTTTCATCCTCTTAAGCTCTACCCTCAGTTTCTGCCTCCTTCGAAACATACGCCATGACTTACTGTGTTTGCTCATTGCCATCTTTTATGTTGCTCATTGGCCGCTCCAACATTTTTTCTGTTATGCTTATTCTAGAATGTCTGGTGCTTTAGTCAATGGGAAGTGTTGACTGGACATTTTTTTAAATAAATTCTGTTTTGTGGTGGGTGATATGAGCATAATCTTTACAGGAGAAAAAGATATGTGTTTCAAGATTAGCCCTTTGTTTGCATGTGAATGAACCTTCAAACTTAGATGTGATCATCCCAGTTTTCTCTCTAAAGGCCCTGTTTTTAAAGCCCTTCATGGCTGGAGTGGGTACTGACCACCTCCCTATCAGTTCTGGGTTATGACACTGCTTGATCCTGTAGATTCGCTTTCCAGATAAACGATGTTAAATCCTTCTGTGGTTCAGAAATATTTTTTAAAAGCCTTATCTGCTTTTATGTGCATGGGTGTTTTGCCTACCTGCAAATCTGTGCACCACATGCATGTAGAGTCTGCAGAGGTCAGAAAGAGGTGTCAGATTCTCTGAAAATGAAGTTCCCAATGGTTGTTGAAAAATATGCTGTAATGTGAAAGGGCTCTCAACATATGGTGTTGTGATGAGTACAAACTTTAGAGTCAAATAAACCGAGATTTGAAGCTCAGCTCTGCTGTTTACAAAGTATGAGGGCTTGATTATTTAAATTCTGTTCTCTGAAGTGATTTTGGTTATTCAACTCTACCACATATAATGTAAGTCTAATAAATGACTTTTACATTCTGGAAAGCACAACTGGTGATAGAAAGTCTATGCAGGAATTGCTGGGCTCAGTTAAAATTCTTTGATGGTAAAGCAAGGATGGCAGGAGGAGACAGTTCTTTCTTTCCTCATTTCTAGCACCTTCTTCATGCATGATCATTTTGGCACCCATCATTTGAGCAATTAAACACTAACTACAGAAGAGCTCTGTCCAATAAAACACTGTGGCAAGTTAGTCTTCCAGCTAAAGGAATTCTATTTTTTATTTATTCTTTTAATTTCATTTTTAGAAGTCCATACACGAGCATGGCATCTACATCCTTCCTGCCTTTCTCTCCCCATCACACTCCAGTGTGCCCCCTCCCAAATTCATAATTTTCTCCTTAATTATTATTCTTGTGTGCATTTATATGCATATAAAACACACTGAGTTCACTTAGCATTGCTCATATTTACATTTGCCCACTCCAAGGGCTGACCACTTGGAGCTGGACAACCTATACAGAAGCTGTCCCAGGAAGAAACTGATTCTCCATCTCTCATCAGCCATTAACTACCTATAGCTCTTCATCTAGGGATGTGACCATGTGGAATTTCCACTGTCTGCTTTGGAAAGTGTGGTAGTTTCAATAAGAGTGGCTCTCATAGGATCATAGATTTGAATGCTTGGTCATTAGGAAGTGGTACCACTTGACAGGGATTAGAGGTATGGCTTTGTTGGGGTAGATGTGGCCTTGTTGGGGTAGATGTGGCCTTGTTGGAGAAAGTGTGTCACTGACGGTGGGCTTTGAGGTTTTAAATGCTGAAGCCAGGAAGCCCATGGCTCTCTGCTGCCTATGGATCTGGATGTAGAACTCTCAGCTCCTCTAGCATCATGTCCTCCTGTGAGCTGCCCTGCTTTCCTCCAACCTGATAATAAACTAAACCTCTTAACTGTAAGACAATTAAACTGCAAGCCCAAAGTAAATGCTTTCCTTTATAAGAGTTGCCATGGTCATAGTGTCTCTTCACAGCAATAGACATTGACTAAGACAGCAAGTGAACTGCTATTGTCGTGTTGAAGATCTTGTTCAGGAAACCATGTGGTTGAGATTTCAAGGTTCATTTTTCCTGTCCTGCCTAGGAGACACTATCTGGCAGCAGACATCCTGATCCTCTGGCTCTTATACTCTTTCATTCTCCTCTTCCTTGTTTTTCCTGGGCCTTAGGTAGAGGAAATGTGTTACAGATCGAACACTTGGGGTTGGGTACCCCACCCTCATTTATTCTATGCATTTTAACCAATTGTTTTTCTCTGGAATAGTCTCCCATGTGTTGCAAAAAAAAACTTATTTGGTGAGGGGGTGAGAGAAACATTTATCTATAAGCATGATGATGAGTATTTACAATGGGTAGAAAATTTCTTGGTTTAAGAAAATGGTGGTAGTAGGTTCTCTAGTTGCATCTGTGACCGCTCCAGCCACTGGTAGTTGGCTGGGTCTATAGTACCGGGTGTGAATCACAGCCTGTTAAGTGAGACTTAAGTCCAATTAGACAGTTTTTGGTTAGCCCTAGGATAAAAATACCACTATTGCACCAGCTCAGATGGCTTGTTGTTCCAGGCAGTATTATGAGTTGTATGCTTTACAATGGTATAGGACTATTGATTTATTCTCTACCTCAGCTACTTAAATAGTAGTGAGCAGTGAGTCCCCTGGGAGGGCTTCCAGATCAGTTCCAACTTCATTACTCCAAGTCCTATGTCAGAATTGTGTGATGTCTTCAGCAGAAGGCTCTTACCTTAATTCTTCTATGTTTCATCATCAATGAATACTTTCCATTCTAGAATTTGCTAATGAAAAGGAATACCAGAGAAATATTTGAGAGAAAAATAGTCCCTTCATCATTCTATTCCATTTTGGACTCATGTCTTCAATTTCTTCTTGCAATGTTAAATTCTAAGTTGCTGTAGCAGTAATACAGTGTGATCCCAAACAAGCCACCAGACCCCAACCCAGCCTCCCATCACTTAAAAGCATTCTTTATCATACTATGGCCCTAACTAAAGAAAACAAATATTTTCAGCATTCTGTTACCTACCTTTCACTCCAGATTGTAGATTTGTTTTGAAATTCTTTTTAAAATTTATTTAATTAATTATTTGTTTTACATCTTGGCTGCAGTTTCCCTTCCTCCTCTCTTCCCATTCCCTCCCCCTAGCCCCCCTCAACCCACTCCTCTTCTGTTTCTGCTTAGAAAGGGGCAGGCCTCCCATGGGTATTAACTAAGCCTGGCATATGTTGCCATAAGACTAAGCACATCCCCTTGTATTAAGCCTGGACAAGGCAATCTAGTATGAGGAATAGGTTCCCAAGAGCTAGCCAAAGCATTAGGGACAGCCCCTACTCCGAATGTTAGGAGTCCCACAAGTAGACCACGCTACACAACTATCACATGTATGTAGAGGGCCTAGGGTGGTCCCATGCAGACTCCCTGATTGTTGGTTCAGACCCTGTGAGTTCCTATGAGCCAGGTTAGTTTTTCCTGTATAGTTTTGTGTGTGGTGTCCTTGACCCCTCTGGCTCCTACAATCCTTCCTCCCTCTCTTCAACAGGAGTCCCTGAGCTTGCCCCAGTGTTTGCTGTGGGTCTCTGTATGTTCCCATCAGCTATTGGATGAAGGCTCTCCAATGACAATTGGGGTTGTCACCAATCTGATCACAGGAGATGGACAGTTTAGGCTACCGATCCACTATTGTTAGGAGTCTTAGCTAGGGTCATCCTTGTAGATCATCTTATAAGGAACTGACATCAAACCCTTAGGTAAAAATATTTTATGATAATGATCTAATGTATAATTCCTTTTTAAAAAAATTCTCTTCATCCTCCGAATTAGCAACACCTCTGAGGAAGAGAGAATATAATGTGGTTACATTGTGGAGATTTATCTTAAAGGGAGTCTCAAATTTAGTGTTCCAAGGCCCTTCTGGCTAAGTAGAAAACAACAAAAAATTAACTGACTTAATTTCTGAAAGCTAAGTAGCCCTCTGTTGCCAGTGGTGATGCTGACTACAACCTCAGCCTTGTCTTGTCTCTTCCACTTACTGGATTTTCAAGCCTTTCTCTTGAGTTTCTTGTTTCTTTTCAATGACTAACATCTGTTACTGTGGGATGGGAGATGGGAAAGTCTGAATGAACAGATGAATCTTCCCATTGTCCTAAATATGGTATCTGACATCAGGTCTGGGGAAATGATTTGCTCAGGAAGATAGCCCGGGGTTATTTTTAGGGAGTCATACGTTTGGGGAAATTAATACTAAGAACATTCTGGGTTATATCTCTGAAGATAACCCATTAAGAGACACGGCAATTTGGCATATTTTTTTTTCCATTCCACCCCTTGGGTGTTCCGCATCATCCCCTATTGTGTTGTAGGGCACTAAACAAAAGCTTGAGGCAGAAGATCACTAATGCAATCTTTCTGTTTGGATCTGTAATTTTTCTGCTCCAAACTTCAGGGGAACGAGGGAAGTTAGGAACTGTGGAGAAAGCTTGCACAGTGCCAAAATGGACTGGGGATTACTGATCTTGGATATAGAAAATTGAACACAGGAAGGAGCGTGAAAAAAAGTCTTGGCAGATTTCTCAGTAGCAGACTTCATCCTTGAAAAGCAGACTTCTCCTCGGGTCTTCCTGGTAGCATACTTCTTTTTCACGGCACTTAAACACAGTGCTTTGCTTTTATGCTTCTCTCTTTAATAAGGCTGAGTTGAGTGCCTGAAAGGTAAATAATGTTTTATAGAAGGGAAACCCAAAACCAAAGGCTGAAGTTACCCCCCTGAGAAAAATCACGTGAACATTTCCTAACTCACTTAGGCTTCATCTATGCCGTTCCATACACAACGATGAAAGTCAGATGTTCATAGAATGATCCAGGTGTTTTAAATGCACTGTTGGTTTATTTATATTATATTTTTTTGGTAAATAATGCATTACGGTAATTTAAATTACATTTTTCATCTGGAGTCATTTTATTGCTAGGGAGAGATCATTTAAACACTTTCCCTTTTCATGTCCACCCATTGGATTTGCCAGGTGCCTTTACATACTGCCATGCACAATAAATGATAGTTCATCCAGAACACACAAATTATTAGATATCAGATATTACCAACAAAAAGTTTATAACAATACACAAATCCCAGTAGACAAAGGCATCACCCAGAAAGTTAACCAAGGCAACTACAGTTCTCCTTCCCAACCGTCAAACTTTCAGTCAGTAGCAATAATAGGTAGTGGTAGTTTCAGTTACTATAACTCTTCTGAGAGGTGTTATTTTAGACCAGAGGTGGTTAGCATGAGTTAATACTTTCTCAATGGCCTCTCAGGCCACTGTTCTGTACAGACCTGTATTCATCACTGCAATGCATTCATTTGCTACATCTAATTTTGAGGGATATTTTGTCCTCCTCTTCCCGCCCCTGGAGCCACTTTATGACTTTTCAAGGTCCCAGGATCAGTCCCATGCTCGTTCAAACCTGATGTAAGCAATGGGGCTAAACAATAAAGTGTGACAATAATTCCAGGAGCTTAAGTGCCATCTTTAAATATTTTCAAATCTATCTATCTATCTATCTATCTATCTATCTATCTATCTATCTATCTATCTATCTATCTATCTATGCATCAGAATAATCCATGAGATTCTAATTGCAGACCACAGGATGTAGTTTTAGATAAGTGGCCCAATGAGAGTTATGCAGGGTTTCTTTATGTTTCTTAAATGCACTGTGCTTGGGAAGCTCTCCAGGTCTTCATCTTATTGCTTGAGATATACAGGAGAGGAAGCCTGGCCAGGGAAGTGTTTCTGGGAATTGTGGTTATCTTGTCTGTTTATCAGTCAACCCTGTTCTTCTACCTTCTCTATTGGTAAATGGAAGTAATGTAAGGGCTGGGGAGATGGCTCAGCAGTTAAATGCATAGTCTCATTTGCAGCCTGCTCTCATGACAGATAGACTTAGCTCCTGTTTAGTTCTGTGAATTTCCCTCTACCAGCCCAAACCTAAAAAAAAAAAAAAAAAAAAAAAAAATGAATGAATGGCTCACTCTGACAGCCAAGGGCTCACTCTAGCTGGTGAGCACTGTACTCTGTGAATGGAGTCTGTCAGCAGCTTGAAAGAAGATATTAACTGGCAAGTTCTTCATTAATTTCCAACAAGAACAATGACCTGACTATATGTCAACCATTCAGAAACATTCCAACTCTTATTTTTCATATTGAATAGAACTGGGCTTTAAAGCTCAGGCAGGTTCATGGGAGGATGCAAAAAGCTCCCCCTTTGCTGACTGATGTTGCACAGTTAGATTAAGACTAATATGTATAGTACAGAATGTTGTTGTGTGAATGAAACATGTTAATACACACACACACACACACATACACTCACACACACACACACACACACACACACACACACACACACACACACACACACACCCTTACACACCTGACCACAATTGAGATTGACATTTCTTCCAAAGGAAGTACTCATAATTATGATGTCTTTTCCTCATCATTTGTTTCGAAGGTGAAACAGATCTTATTATTTTCAACCTAGAAGAGAATGGGTTAAACTATCATTCTCTGCACAAAAGCAACACTCAGGCACTGCGAAATTGTACCGAATTATTTCTGTTAATTTCCACAGCAATCTTCTAAAGTAAATAACATTATCCCAATTTACAGATGTGGAAACTAAGACTAATTGACTTGTTTAAATCAAATTGGCTGAGGCAAGGCAAGAATTCAAGTTTCCTGTGATTTAGCATTCGTTTCTGGAGCGATGTAAATGTTCTCTAAAAATGTCGTGTGCACCCATAATGGACAGGACTCAGATTCATCAGGCACAATTTTCTGCCAGAATTGCAGTGTTTACCTGAAGTGAAACATGCTCATAAACAAAGGGAGGGTGCAGCTGGTGCTTACATCTGGGATGATTAACTGGCATATACAATTGCAAAATGAATACAGCTAGACCTCAGAGCAATGGGTTCATTCCCACATGGAACAAAGTGGCCAGAAGGATGTGTCAGGGAAGTGCTGTATATGGATTTACTGTGTATTTGGGATCATTGTTAATTTTCAGTATCTATACAGGTCAACGCCAGGAAGTGTATTACAAGAATACAAACCTATGTATAAACATATATTTAGCAAAAAGCAGTGGAATACTGGTTTTCATAAACTATAAACCAAACTATTTGAAAATATTCATAGTGAAGAGGATAGAACTGAAAGCCAGAGAACAATGCAAGTAAAAGAGTGAAACATACTTAAATATTTCTTGGAAAGGTTACAAACACTTCTACTAGGCAGTATCTGCAAAAGCTTTTTGTTTGTTAATTTTCAATTAGCATGTGAAATGATAGGTTTCATTATGGAATTGTCATACATACACACACACACACACACACACACACACACACACACACACACACACACACGTCCCCTTTCTGTCTTCATGTCACCTGCCCTATCAGCTGCTCTGATTTCCTTCTAACTTCTTTTTATTTTATTATTCATCTATTTATGTTACATCCCAGCCACAGCCTCCCTGCATCCTCCCCTCCCAACCTTCTAACTTCTTTTACCTGGATTGTACTTCCTTTTCTAGCTCCATGGCCTCTACCCACTCTCACATACATGTTCATAAACATGGAAAGCCTCGATCCACAGAGAAAAGTGAGCATGAGATTTGTCTTTCTGAGTCTGGGTTACCTCACGATATAATGTTTTCCAGACTCGTTCACTTTTCTGCAAGTTTCATGATTTCATTTTTCCTTTTTGCTGAAAAAAATCCTATGGTGTATATATAGTACATTTTTAGTCTACATCTTCTGTTGATAGACAGATAAGCTGATTCTACCTCTTTGTTACTGTGAATAGAACAGTAATAAACATGGATGTGCAATTATCTTTGTGGTAGGATGTGAATCCCTTTGAGTACATACCTAGAAGTGGTACGGCTGGGTCATATATTTACTTAAAAAAAAACATACCTATTTCCATAATTGCTCCACCAGTTTATACTTAAAAGAGCTGTAGAGAAGAGCCGTCTCCCCATACATCTTAACCAGGATTTTCTCATTCTTTTTTTTTTTTTACGATAATCACTCTGACTGGAGTGCGATGGAATCTTGAAGTAATTTGATTTACATTTCACTATTTACTAAGATTGTTAAAAACTTTTGAAAATTGTATTGGCCCTCTGTCATCCTTCTTTTGAGAACTGTTCATTCCATTTATTATCCCATTTATTGCTTATAAGTTTTGTTTTGTTGATGCTTCATTTTTAAAGTTCTTTACATATTATTTTTAAATTCTTGTGTCTATCATTCACTCTGCCTATAGTTTCCTTTGCTTTGTGAGCCTTTGGATTCCATGTAATCTCATTGCCCTAAAAAAAGCTACCAGAATATAGAGCACAGTATATTATTTGTCTCACCTTTAAATAACAAACTTCCCTGTTGTTTTATCCAGTCTTTATGAGGAAAAACAGAATTCTCTCCTGGTTAGCGTTAATCTCCCATTTGGTTTTTCTATTCTGACCATGGATGCTAGGATTGGACTGAGGGCAGGTGTATGCAGTTATCCTAGTGACTGCAAAAGTGCTCTTATGGAAATGATGCAAACAAGAACATGCCTGCCCTCCTCAGCCGAAGTTCCAGAGCAGAAGTCTCCACAGTGCTGGTCCTTAATTTATCCCTCACACCTTCCCAGAACCACAACTACTGCATGTAAACTCAGATAATGATAGCCATGGGAGGAAGCATTATGAAAATAATGAGAGAGATAAAAGGGTAATGCATGGGGATGCATTTACTTTTAATTACCTACATAAAAAGAAAACTAATCTGTGAAAGAGAGGCTCTCCTTTTCTGCCCTCAGAAATTCAAAATTATCTATTGACATAGAGCTGTCCTACCAAGCCAGCAACAACAACAACAACCTAAGGGAGGCTGTCAAGTCCAAAATCTGGAGTGCATTGGCAGGTTGGAGACAGCCTGCAGACTTCCTTCTTATTTCACAGGAGGTCAGAATGTTGATATTTTCAGGCTTTCAATTGATTGAGTGAAGCAGAACATACTATGTTGGATAATCTGATTTACTCAAAGTTCACCAGTTTGAATGTAAATCTCATCCAAAAACATCCTCACAGAAACCTTTGTAATGTTTGGCAAAGTATCTAGAGACTGTGGCCCACCCAAGTTGACACCTAACCCTGAACAATACAAATTCATTTGCCTCTTTAATCCACATTTACTCCCCAAACCAGTCACATCCTGATGTTTAAGAACTCGAGTATTCAGTAGAGCCACAGTTCAGTCCATACTGTGCTATTTTTTTTTTTTACCTCTCTTGCTGGCAAACACAATTAGAGGGGAGAGCTTCACAAATGCACCAACAAGTTTACAGAGAGAGCAGGTTGAGAGTTTGGGCACAGAACAAGTGTGTAAGGACAGTCCACTTACTTTCAACAGTTCCTAGGGAGGTAAGAGGAAACCTAGATTAGCAGAAATAAGTTGAAGAAGAAATCAGAACTGACAGTTGCAGAAGCAGCTGGACAGTGGCGGTGCACGCCTTTAATCCCAGCACTTGGGAGGCTGAGGCAGGCAGATCTTTGTGAGTTCAAGGATAGCCTGGTCTATAAAGTGAGTCCCAGCACAGCCAGAGCTGTTATACAGAGAGAACTTGTCTTGAAAAACAAACAAACAAAGAAAACAAAACAAACAAAAAAGTTGCAGAAGACTGGCTTGTAGACAAAAGAAAGATTGTAGTATTTAAGTCAAGATAGTATTTGGAGAAACACACTTTCTTCTTTTCTGAAAGATGAATGGTGACTAAGATGTAGGGAAAGTTAAGTTTAAGGATAAGATGTGGGTGGGACATCTTCCACTGTACACTGAGTCACATCAGTAAAAAGAGTCAGTGTTTAATTAACCCCTGGAAATATGCCACACCATCCAGAAATAACAGAGATGCCCTGATTAAAAAAAAATTGTTCTGCAACCCTGAGACCCTCAGTAACATACATGTGCCCTTGGTACCATACTCTTTCTCCATGATGAATACACACACTGCCAAGTCCTTAAGCCTCCTGTCAGTCTGAATTGAACCACAGACGCAGATTCATCAGGCACAGTTTTCTGCCAGAATCTCTTGTAAGATATCAGGGAACACCTGCTTTACTCTGACAAAGGGTGTGGTGTTATTGGGAGAGATAATTGTTCTGGAAGAAAATGCAGACTCTGGTGAGAGATGTGTCATCTACCAAGATCCTGGGAAAGATTCTCAACCTCTGTTTGAGTTGGTTGACAAGGGCCATGCTTAAGATGAGGATTGATGACCTTGGGGCAGCCCCTACTGCCTTGTAAAGGTGTGTTTTTCTTAATCTTATTTATGTAAGGTATCATCCAAGAGTATATCTCTAAGATTTATCATTTAAGTGGAAGGTAACAGAATAACTATGTACCAATTGTCCTTGTTGTTAATCTCCAGTATTCCTAGAATGTTGCTGCAGCCTGACCACACAGAGATGAATTTCATCTACTATTTGCAGTAATTCTTTGAGCACTTCATATATTCATACAATGTATTTTAAGTTAAGTCACCTGATTCCTCCTACCATATCCACACTTCCACCCCCAACCCCCAAACTTCATGACCTCTTTTTATAACTCAGACTCCAATTTGCACACACTTTTCATTTTAAATCCCACATTCATTATCTGCTGTAAGATCTGATTTAAGAACAGATAGTGTAGGCCGGGCGGTGGTGGCGCACGCCTTTAATCCCAGCACTCGGGAGGCAGAGGCAGGCGGATCTCTGTGAGTTCGAGGCCAGCCTGGGCTACCAAGTGAGTCCCAGGAAAGGCGCAAAGCTACACAGAGAAACCCTGTCTCAAAAAACCAAAAAAAAAAAAAAAAAAAAAAAAAAAGAACAGATAGTGTAAACAGAATCTAAGAATCCTGCTTCCTCCCAAATCGATTTTCAGTTTTTCACAATTGTTGTTTGCATAGTTGCATTGCATATTAAGTGTATGTTGAACTGACACATGGAAATGCATTTCAAATTTCTGAAGCTCACAATTATTAATGAATGTATGTCAGCATCATCCCGTGTCTAATTTTTCCCACTACTAAAACCTAAAGGGCAAATGAATAAATAAATCAAAATTTTCCAACTTCTGAACGCCTGTCAACAAAGTTGATGTGAACTATGTGAATCTGTTTCCCAGCTGAAGACATAGACCCAGACAGAAGTATGCCTCCATTATTAACACTATTAAAACCAACATATTCAGAAAAGGCAACTGCGGGAAAGTTTGCAGTAATATGTATTTGAAGAATGTTTAAAAACACACACATGCACATAAAACTGCATTAAGAATACCAGCTGATGGGCAGGGAACTGAGCAGTCCCACAGCTAACTTCCTCTCCCTCTAGTGAGGTAATTCAAACATGGTTTTACTGAAATTAAGGGGAAAAATTGAAACAACCCCCCCAAAAAAAAGTGATGCTGAAGCCAAGTTTCTAGGTTATATCCACAAATTCTGTTATGGATGAAAAATACAGTTCAAGATCTACATGTTTCTGTGTGGCTGTGTATATTTAAGTATCTCTGTGTTGTATCAATGTGGTAGATAAAATAAATGGTGGGCTATTTCTAAGATAATGTGACAAATCTTATATCAAATCTCAGTGTACTTCCAATGGGATATTTGGACCAGGAACAAAAATTATTGGACTTCAGGGATGGGGAGATGGTACAGTGGGGTAAAGCATTTACCACATAAGCATGAAGCCCAAAGTGTGAAATCCCAGCACTGAAACAAAGGCTGGGTGGGTGTGGAAGCCTTCCTGTAATCCCAATCCTTAGCAGGTAGAAACAGCAGTACCTGAAGCAAGCTGGCTAGGGAGACTAGACAAATAGGTGAATTCCGGGTCTAAGTGAGAGACCCTGCCTCAACATTGGAGAGGAGAGTAATGGAGGAAGACATCTGATATTAACCACTGCCATACACACACACACACACACACACACACACACACACGCACGCACGCACGCGCACACACACACACACACACACACGCACGCACGCACGCACGCACATAAAGCACCTGAACACAATGTGTCCCCAGACATGTGAACATGCATACACACCACACATATACACATGAAACAATTTTGCCTTGTTTTAAGGCTCCATGTTTCCTTTGTTCATTCTCAGCTTTACCCTTAAACAGTCTGATCAATTTTCCTTTTGACAACTAAGAATGAGCACTCTTCACAGCTGGAAGTAGATCTGAGTTTGTTGTTTTGTTTTAGTTCCCAACCTTCATATTAAGACTCAGGTTAGCTACAGAACAGAGAGAGAGAGAGAGAGAGACAGAGAGAGAGACAGAGAGAGAGAGACACAGAGAGAGACACAGAGAGAGAGAGAGACAGAGAGAGAGACAGAGACAGAGACAGAGACAGACAGAGGGAGAGACAGAGGGAGACAGAGACAGAGAGACAGAGAGACCGAGACAGCAAGAGAAGAAAACACTTGATACAATATCTATGCACTTTTGTTTGGTTCGGTTTGGGTTTTGGTTTTCTAGACAAGGCTTCTCGGTGTAGCCCTGACTATCATGGAACTTACTCTGTAGACTAAGTTGTCCTCAAATTCAGAGATCCGCCTGCCTCTGCCTCCTGAGTGCTGGGATTAAGGCATGTGCCACCACCACCTGGTTCAGAGCAGGCCTCCTGCAATTTAGTTGGATGTTTAGATGAGATGCTTTTTATGTAGACCTATAGAATAGAAATATTGACAATAATAAAAAAGTCTTTGGCAAGCTTTGAAGAAAATTTTTGTAATCACAATGACTGATAGTTTAACATATTAACAAACAGAAACTGAGGCATGGAATTTACTCATAAATAATACTATGGAAATAAGACAAAATACTTTTCCTTGCAGCCCTCCTCTGGAGGTATTCCTTGTAACACATAAGCAGAGTAAGAAATGGGCATTTTAGATTGAGCTCCATGTAAAATATCCTACCAATTTGGTGTCATCATTCCCATTAACCTTATGGAAACTCAGAATGTAATGGATACTCAGAAATTATACTATAAATTCTGCCTGCAACTTACACGAGCTAACTATTTTTAGTTCCCTCTACTCTTATTAAAGATGTTCATTATGAGTTCACTTATGGAAATGTTATCTCATAGACTCTTTTGGAAACTTTTTAGAAATTTTAAAATAAGGTTTCAGAAGCATGATTAGAAAATAGTCATTTAGTTTCCCAGCAAATGCTGATCCTTTCCAGGAAAAAAAAAATCTATAAATAAAGGAAGCAAAGCTGGCTGTCAGTGATTTGAAGTAGCTGGGTTGGATTCTGAATATTAATGCACAAATTACAGCTTGTGCCAGTTACATACAACCAGGGTTGTGTGCTTATTTCCAATGGTTTATTTAAACCATGATTTGCATATAAGCATTGGTCCAATGCATTTGCAAAAGGATCATAAAAGATGCCATTTGTTACTTCAAGGCTCTGCCTTACGACTTTGGCATAGGTCAGATCCATCAGGAGTAAAAATGTGTTTATTTGTTCCATTTATAGAAAACATGCTATTTTCAGTAATTCTAAATAAAGTGGCAAGTAATCTAGATGTCACAACATCATGTCTTCATAGAACCAACCTGGAACATGTCTGGGAAGCTGGAGAGATGGTTATAGTACTCCTTTGAAGAGAGCTGAATGAGGCACCTTAAGGGATTAGAATACACAGCTAAAGAGGTTTTTAGTTGATTTCTTTATTTGTGTGTGTGTGTGTGTGTGTGTATGTGTGTGCATGTGCACACACGCGTGTGCCTCAGATCTTGTGTAGTCGTCAGAAGACACTTTGTAGAAGTCAATTCTCTCCTTCCACCATGTAAGTCTTAGGCATCGAACTCAGGTTGTCAAGCTTGGCAGCAAGCACCTCTGCAGTATATATGCAGTATATTGTTAAAATGCTATATTACATATAATATTTCTATATGAAGTTTAAAAAATTTGGAAAGCTGATTTATTATTTCTTCTTCATAAAACCAAAAGTATATAGGCTATTACTGTTTATAAGGCTATCTCGACTTGATCCATTAAGTTTCACCAAATCAAATTTGATTAAATTGCAAAAACTGCATATATACTGCAGCACTGCTTACTATAAAGACAATTCTTTAGAGTGGTTCTTAACATCTTGTATAACTGAAAATGTACGACTGATGAACGGTGGCGTATTTGTTCCATTCTTACCCCCAGCCTTGGCAACAACTGTACCACCTTCTGAGTCCAACTGTTTGAGATATCTTGTATATGTTAGAATTTGAGGCTTTTACCCTACAGTTACTGACACTTCATTTAGCATAGTGTCCTCTAAATTCGTCCATACTATCATATAATACTAAAATTTTATGCAATGAGTCTGTGAACAAGACTTGACTGATATAAATAGACATTCCTGGTACTTCCTTCAAATCTTGTTTCCTTTCTATCATGGCTATGGCCATATTCTATTCCTAGTCTACTCTGAATGGTAGGAGGTATTCTAACCCTCCTTTGATGTCCTGCTCAAAAGCCAGGGCAGCTAGGGAAATGTCCTCTCATTTCAAGTTCAAAACTTTTCCACCAAAAAGGCAGTGACACTTTCAATATCTCTCTACAGTGTTAAACAGAGCCTGTTATAGTGACCGTCTATAGGCAGTTGAAGAAAAACACTGAAAGTCAGGGCCAATGTCGTCCTCATTTTTATGACTTCTACGGGTCATCATAGTTATCAAATTGAGGAGCACACAATAAACATAGCTGTAGAAAATAAGTTCGAGACTCACTCTGACATAGTAAAGACTGGGTGGGGGAAGAGAGCTATCAGACTTATCCTAATTGTCAAAAAGAATTCCTAAACACAGAAGGGGCTCACTGAACAAAAAGACCATTTATGATCTTTTTCTTGAATTCATAGAAATTTAGATCTAGGAGAAAAGTTAGAGGTCATCAGATTTAATCCCTTCGTCCTCTATATTTAGTGTATGTTGAGCCAAATAATGAAATGGCTTCCTTAATGCAGAGCGTACAGGAGTGAAGTGGGTTTAGAACCCAGGTTTTAAAGTTTGCTTCAGATTTTTTTTTTCCCAAGTTGGGCTTCCTCCTACACATGCCTATTTTGGATTCTAAACAGCCATGAAAGCAGATGTTAGGCCCTTGTCAAAATGTTTGTACTTGGCTGGGTGATAATTGTTATGTATGTTTGTGTGTTTTTGTCTATGCTTGTACACATGGATGTCTAGCAGAAGAAGGCTAAAGGCAATTAGTAGCTATGCACTTCTGTGGTCCCACCCATGTACTCCCTCAGTTCCTCACACGCCACAGCAACCACTTGGTTGCAGGGTGGGAGTGACAGAATGGTGTATTGTTAGGTGTTGATTTACATTGGCTTTGACAATTAAAAGAAAGTACTTGTGCCTGTAGTGTGACCCACTTAGTAGACAGAAATAATTAATGTGTTTGAAAGGGGGTTATGTACAGAGAAGTTAAACATGAAAGCTTTAATGTGACTGTCTTGTTTCTGTCTGTGGAATAGCAATATGGTCATGCTACTTCTATTGTTTATAACATCTAGAGTTTTTTCAACATTGTTTATGAAAAATTAGGATGAAAATGCCATGTTTTCTTTATCTATGGCAAGTCATTTTATGTGATTCTGAATTTACACCACAAATATCTCCCTAGCCAAGTAGAGGCTACTATTTGGCTATATGACAGTTTCCTATTAATAAATGTGACAACACGACAATGTGAGCAGCAGAGTAGCAGGAAAGTACATGCAATCAGACCAGAAATTAGAGCTCTGTGCATAGGTAGCATACATATAGAGATGGCAAGAATGTAGGATGAGAAAATGTCGAGATGAGAAAAATGTAGGCGGAAGGAAGAGGAACAAAGTGAGAACACCTAGAAAAGAAAAGCGCAAATATTTCACTCATTGTAAAGAAGCCCTTCCATATTATCAAGAACACGGGCATGTCAACAGTAGGTTCATGTCTTGTACTTGCCTTTTAAAGGCTGTAAAGACTGAGCAAGTCACTTATTGTCTTTGAACCTTTTGGGGAGATCTATGGGACTATGACACAGTAAGAAGTGTCTTCTTCCCTAAGGGGTGTAAGAAAAGATGCAAACACCCAGGACATTTTAGTCTATGGCACAAGTGGTATTTATTATTAACTTCCACTTGCCTCAAAGGTTAATGAAATAGATATAGGATCAAAACACATCAGATCATAACTGTGGAGTAAAGTCTAAGCTGTTAGTATGAGGGACAGAATGAGCTGTAGCATAAGGAACTCTTGGATTTTTTGAAGGAAGGAGACCTTAGAGCATTCTTGAGCCAAGTCCATCTTTACTGTCCTTGGCAGTAGAAGGACATGACCTGCATCCTGTACCTCAGCTGAGATATGGAAACAGCCCAGGCTCAGATCTTGGTTCAAGTCTGAGGAATCTTTCCCTTTAGCTCTCCATGCTTGGCATTGTCACCCACTGGTACCACTGCCACCATCATTGCTAACCAACAATCCTGGGCAATGTTTATTAAATAAGTTGTATTTTAATGGTTCAAATATGGCAGTGTGGTAGTTTGAAAGAAAATGGGTTCATATAGACATGTGGCCTAATTGGAGTAGGTGTGGCTTTGTTGGTTGAAGTGCATCACTAGAGGATGGTCTTTGAGGTCTCAGAAGCCCAAGCCAGGCCTAGTGTGTCATTTGCTTCCTGCTGCCTGCTGATCCAGATGTAGAACTCTCAGTTTCTTCACTAGCACTACATCTACCTGCGTGCCACCATATTTCCCACCACGATAATAATGGAGCACAGTTCTGTACTGTAAGCCAGCCCCAATTAAATGTTTTCCTTGATGGGAGTTGCCATGGTCATGGTCTTTCTTCATAGCAATAGAAACCCTAACTGAGACAGGTAACTTATACGCATTTCTTGTTTTGTTGAATGAAGGAATTGAATAGGGTAATTCAGAACAGAAGCTTCGAATGCTAATAAGACAGTATGTCTTCGAATGCTAATAAGAGAGTATGTGTCAGTGACTTGCACAGTGGTCTCAGTATCTCGGAAAGGGGAGGAAAAGGCATTTTTGAAGTCCTAATAGAGAGACTGGAATAAAGGAGATAGCTATATGTTAACATTAGGAAGTTTACATTTTTACCTTCTTTGGTCAAAAATCACTGTAAAGGAGGAGCTGAAATAAGGTTTGAATCACAGGTGCTCCTCTCACTATTGTTACAGGCTTCACACTTCTCCCATCTCTAGACCACATGGGAGATACAGGGAAGGCACATGTACTGATGTGGTAGTCACAGAGGTCAGGTTGGAACAAGAGCTAGTCGGGTCCCGGGAGTGGGGGGTGACATAAGAGAGCTGATAAAGGATGGAGTAAAGAGAGGGAGAAGAGGATGAGGGTCAGACATGCCAAGATCTGAAAGGAAGTTAGCACTTGAGATGAGGGCCAACAGGAGAGAAAGGAAGGAGGGAGAGGGGTGGGGAGAAGAGGGGGAGGGACAGAAAGAGGAAGAGAAGGGAAGGGAGAGAGACAGAGAGCTAGCGAGACAGAGAAAATAAGCAAAGGAAGTAGTAAACAAAGGTGACAACAGAATACACGAGAATTATGGGTGGCTTTATATATGGTCATGATATGATGGGCCTGCTCGTACCTAATACTCCTCCCAATACATTCCCCAAAGTTTCGTGTCTGAAATCAGAAGGCTAGAGAGTGAAAGTCAACATGTATCTGAGAAACACAGTATTTTTTTTTATAAAAATAACAAGTAAAAATTAATATTTAAATAAAATCTTCCCAAGTAGGGCAGGCTCTTAAAACACCCTGACATCCAGAACACATTTCTGTGTGTCGAAAAAAGAAATAATGCACATTGACAAGAAGCTTAGTGGAGACCATTAAGGAGATTTGCTCATTTCCCAACTTGAAATTGCTTTGCCAGGAGGGATCTAACGTTCATCTCTGGGTGAAAGGAGTTTGCATTTTATTTGAAGTTCAGCTGGAAAGCGGCAGATAGCATGGACCGGGAGCTGGTGTGATCTGGCTTATGGAGGTAAATGGCATTTTATTGTACTTTCTGAGGCGGTTGCTTGAGATGTCTTAGATAAGTGCTTGCTTCCTGCTTTTCCCTTCAGATCTTCCTCCTCAGGACTGCAGCCTTGGCAAGGTGCTGATCTTCTGTCTTGCGGCTTAGAAAAAGAAAAGTTGGTTTTTTTTTTTTTTTCCCCAAAGCAGCTACTTTGAATGTTTTGGAACAGAGACCACAGTGATGATTTTTTTTAAGGTACCCTCAATTCCTTTTGCTTAGAAGTGTTTTCTGCTTTTGATTTTCAGTTACAGCATTCTAAAATATCAACTGCAAACTTGTTCTTGTTCTCAGGAGGCAGGACTCATATTGCTGGCCCGGCTACTTTAACTCTGTGCAGGTGATCAGGGGGTCTCATGGGGTAGAGTTCCCAACAGCCACAAAACTGATGCTTGAGTCCCTCCAAGCAGTTGCATGAACATAAGAAGGTAGTGTTTGGGGACTAAGTATATAGTTCAGTGCCTTCCATGTGAAAGGCTCAGTGTCTGACCTACAGCACTGGGCAACAACGAAGGATAGAAGAGGTGTCTGCATACTGCAGGCAACTGAGATGCTTCTAAATTATTTTCAGAAATGGGCAGTAAGTATTGATTTGAGGTAATGTCATAAAACGTGTCTAGTGCTATAGATTTACAGAATTTCTCTTTAATTGTCCAGACAGGGAGAATAACATGTTTCAGTAACATTTCAGAGAGAATAAATAACCCTGTGCCTTATTACTAGGCTAATATTACTATTTGTAAATCTGTTCTAGACAAAGACTATCCAACAGAATTAATTAGTCATTGCACATGTCACTCACTGTATTTCAGATATGGCAATATCAACATTGATAAACATAATTAAGTCAGTACATAAAAATAGACAATGTTTTCCTCTATTGTTTGTGAGGAAGGAAATGTTTATAAATGCTGGTCCTCCCTTTTCCATTGGTTGAGGATAAAAGACAAGGTTGCCTCTAGTAGAAGATCATAGGAAGTAATGTGGTGTGGGATTGCTGTAGTTCAGCTGTCCAAGAAAGGTCTGAGGTGGAGACCCTTGGAACTGAAGGCCTCCTTAGCAGGAAGGATCCAGTTTTACTGGTTAGAACATTCCAGGCCAAGAGAAAAGAAGTGAGTTCATAGATGAGACCCACCCCAACGAGTGTAGCCAGAGTCCATCCATCACGTGCTTACATTTCATTTGAAACTCAACTCAAAACCAAGGGTAGTATTAAGCAAGAAGTGGCATAACCACCATGCTGAAAATATGTTGGTTGCTCTATGGGAAGGTAAGAGAAGAAACAAGGGCACCAGATGGGCTTTTTTTGCATTCAAATTAAATAGAAAAAAAAAGATCTAGATTTGAATTTAAGTAGGAGATGGGTGCAAATAAAAGGAAGACAATAGCATTCACTTTGTAATTTTTTTGCCCTACTCCAAGGACTGATTTTAGAAAGTATGGTCAACAGAGCTTGCCAAAGAATTTGATATACTTAGAGAGGGAAAACAAATCACAAAGGTCACACCTGCCTGTGGTATAAATAACCAAATAAATGTTAGCAGTGCACTATGACACACGTGATATGGAAGGGAGATTTAGAGGGAGATGGGAATGCTATTAATTCAAGATGCCCAGGCATCCAATTAAGGATGTAAGCTATTGCCTAGAAGGGCTGGGACTCAATGAGGAAAGAAGTCAGGTTAGAGGTGAGCATTTGGAAGTCATTGGAATATAGATTCACACAAAGCTAATTAGATGGATGAGATCACCCAGGTAAAGACTGTAGCTAGAAAATATGAGGGAGGCCTGGATAGACCCTTGAGACATCCCAAGTGAACTGCTGATTCAGGAGGAAACCACAAAGAGTGAGCAGTAGTGAGGAAGGCAAGAGAAAGGCAAGAGGCTCGTGTACTGTGACAGCGTGATGGAGGGAGTCAATATGGTCAAGGCAGAAACGTTCCCATTGGGTTTGGCAGTTGGCTCAGACCAGGGACCAGGATGGAACAGTTCTAAAGGCAATGCGTTTAAATCACACATCAAACTAAGACGTCCACTCCATTGACTGTCTATAGCAGCAATGCATTTTAAAATCATATATCAAGCTAAAAGGCATCCATTCCATTGAATTTCAATAGCAGTAGCCATAGAAGTTAGAATGTGATGTGCTTCACACCTGTGCCTTGTGTGTGTGTGTGTGTGTGTGTGTGTGTGTGTGTGTGCATGTTCACACTTTATGTTTTCCTTTTAGACATGTTGCTATTAAACTCAATCTTGGGAGGTATGCCTTAGTGAGATTTGAAAAACTCCTGAGTATTAAGCATGTCAGGTTTATTGTTCTTTCTTGCTTCCTGGAAGTGTTTGAAGTCTTGAGTCTATGAACTGTGACCCCCATTAAGTTTTCTGAGTTTTTATATACTTAAACTTAGTGCCATGACCACTTTTCATGTAAAATGTTTGAGGAAGGGTCACTTTCAAACTGCTTGTCTTTTAAGACTCTGCATTTAACTCTCAGGCCTTTTTATCAGTGTCATGTTTGTGCCTGGCTCAAAGATGCTTCAGAGATCAGGGCACCTGGATCAGGTCCAGTAAAGACATCACTAGTTAAAGTTGCTTAAGATTCTGATGAACTGAAGATACATTAGACTGGGGTTAGGAAACATAAATGTGTACAAACATATGCCAATTTGAAAATTTAAAAACCTGATGGATTTTCTTGAAGATTTTCATTGTCAACTCTAAAAATTATTGTGGGGATACAGCCTTCTTGGCTCCCAATCTTCATATCCATAGGCTACATTGGTAAGGCATAGATCTTCACATGTACATAGTGACAGCATCTGAAGCATTTCAAGGCATGTAGTGGCAGCCCGTGGGCTGTTGGTTGTAGTGTGCAGTGAACAAACATGTCCTGGTTGTTGTGCGGGGCAGTCCCATCTAGTCAACTGAATTGAACACCATGACCCCCGGTAAAAGAGAATTAGAGAAAGCCAGGAAAAGAGTAGGGGAGAACGTGGTGGAAGGGAATGCGAGATGGAGCAAACTGGAGATTGATAATGAGAAACGGAGCCCGAGGCTTCAAGCTAATTGATAAGGACCTTGATCCCAGGTCAAACAGAACCTCGGGGGCTGACGAAGGATGGAGACAAGGCTGGTTCTGGTCCAAACCAAAGAGTGAGAAAACTCTGCTTAAACCTCAGCTGAACTGGAACGGCAAAACTGAAACCGTGTGTAGGTGTTGAGATTTTTCTCAATGGAGGATAGAAACAGAGAAACAGCCTCCTACTATAGGTGTGAGAGTGACCTCAGTAGATGAGGGTAGAGTATGGGTGCTTGAACCAAAGGAATGGCAGGGGAGACAAGAGACTGATTAGGGGTACTTTTTCCAAATTCTCATCTTCATCTACTCCCCCATCCTAGTATGCCTCTCCTCCCTTCCTTCTACATGCTCTTATGCCATTTCTCCTTTCTGCACTAAGCCTTTCAATAAAAAAATTAAAAAATAAAGCATACTGAAGGAAACAGCAGCAAGTGTAAGGTCACATTTCTTTCAACGCCATCCCTACAAGAGTCAGTGAGCAGCGTTTATAAAATAGTGATAAATTCAAAGCAACGCTTACATTGCACTTTACAATACATAAAGCTCTTTGATGTAATTAACTCCTGATTTGATCATCACAGCCCTGCTAGAGGCTGGTAGTTTAAAACTTAGTTACAGATTAAGGAGTTGAATTTCCCATCAGTTAGATTGGTTGCCGGAGACTCAGTAATTGGCAAAATGAGCAATCTATCTCCAAACATTGTTTCTCCCTCCTTCCCAGCGCCACACTCTTTTCTTTAATCATTATATATAACACAGTCTTATCTTTATAAAAAATTGACAACTCTTTTTTTATGGATAAGCCATAGCTGTAGACACACAAAACTAGTGTTTAGATATGAAAACATCTGACAAATTTAAGCCTTTTCCCACTGACTATAAAGATGCTTGGGGCAAAGGTCAGTGGCAGACAAAATCTAAAGAGCTGGAATAAGTAATAAAGTGTCTTCTAGAAGCAGACATTGCCAATGTCATCTAGGACAGTGGGGTTGGAGTTGTCTGGTTATCTGTGATACCTGAAGAGAAGGGGCCTCAGTAAAGCAGATTCTGGGAATCTGGAAAAAAAATGATTGGTTTACATGTTATTTTGAGTTTATTGCCACAAGAATAAATTTGTGATTGTGATAGTGGGTTCAAGTGACATACTTAATCTGCATAATAGGCAGATTAAGGGACAAGCCTGTTTATTAGAGCCACACGATATATTTGTTTATATAGTGGTTTTATTTGGGTATTTTCTGATAGCCCATTTCTGACTATGAAATTATACCTCAAATAGACTAATACACAACTCTGTGTAACCAACCTATTTTGGTTGACCTTAAGCACATAAAAGAAAACTGTTCAAACACACACAAACACACACACACACACACACACACACACACACACACACACACACACACAAAATGTGTGTATGTGGGTAGGGTAGCTAGATTGCTCCAAACATGGAAAAGAGTGATCAAAAATGAAAAGAGGAAACACATCTCTGAGAGAGCAGGAGGAAGCCAGGTTATTTGTGGAAAGCAGAGGTTTAGGTTGATGAGTAAAAACAGATCAGAAGCATGAAAACATATATGACCTAGATTGTGTTGTTTTCTTTGGCTGCACCTACCAATGGTTTACCAGAAGTGAGCTGGTCAGCTATTGATGGGCAGAATAAACTTGATCAGTGATAAGGAATTAATAAATGCACTGTTCAGGTAGAGGCAAAATTAAGACCTGCCCCTATTCCCCTCATAAAAAATCATGCAGTGTTTAATGTAGAAGTCAATTAAAACCAAACAAACAGAAAGGCTGTGTCTGAAACATTTTCCCTCAAATTAAAAAAAAGAAAATCAGAAACTGTTTTCTTTTCTTCCCAACAGAATGGAGATTTGGGGCTTCATTGCTTTTATTTTTCTGTCACTACGTTAGATGTAGACTTTTGAGGCTTTCTTGTATGGAGAACAGTTGAGGTGACTCTTCTACTGAAATGTGCTTTTCAGTTGGCTGGCTAACATTTGGGGGGCTTTCTGAGAAAAAGGCTTAGCACTTAACTGGGTTTATTCAATTTTAACAGAGGTTTGTCATCTAGGTGTTGTATCCTCTAGGAATGTTTTGTGTTTTGGTTTTTGTTTTAACAGAAGACTTGAAGAAAAAAATGTTCTTGCCTATAAATATATATTTAACAGGAATTTGACCAAGAATTGAAGACAGTTGTGTTAGGTGTGTTCAGATTGAATATTTCCACCATCAGAGAATTTTAATGTAGCTTGAAAGAGAAATCAAAGAGGCTCAGGGATGAGGAGAGAGTCAAGAAAACCTTTACTACGTAAACATGGTGACCTGATTTTGATCACTTGCACCCATGTAGAAGCCATGATTGATGGTGCACACCTGTCAGCCAAGTGCTAACGAAGATCTATGGACTTTGCTAACTGGTCAGTATAGCTGAATCAGCAAGTTCTAGTGAGATCAGCAAGGCTCAGTGAGAGACCCTGCCTCAAAGAAGTAAGGTGACAAGCAATAGAGGGAGACACCTTATTGACATTCTGATGTACACACATGTCTCCCCCCACCCCACCCCACACGCAAACCTCCCACGTGACCTCATGCCCACATGTACATCAAAAGAGAAAAAGAGAAAGGGAGGAAACGGACAGTCGGTTAAAGAAACAACTAAGAATTGTTCTGCGTACAAGGAAAGAGAACAGTAGATGTATGCTATCTCAGTGTTTGCCATCAGAATGTACCTAGACCATCAAAAAGATCAAGTATATATCAGGTTTCCCTGTGTGTGAGGTGCACCAAGGGCATGAGATTTAAAGTCAGATGACCCAAAACCAAGCCTTGTCATTTACTAGCTCAGAGTATGTACACTTCTATTTCCTCATGGACAGTAAAAGTATTAGATTGCAGACTTTCCGTAGCTCTTCAAGGCTTCATCTACAATTACATTGTCTTGCTGTCTTTGAGGGACTTCATCTTGGGGGAGTCATAGAGGAAGTTTTATAAAAGTGAGAAAACAGATGAATGGGTCCAGAAAGGTGTTTCCATTGCTGCTACAAAGCTGTGGAGGGGACAGGATGGAAGCCGATGGGCGGAGCTGAGTGTGGGGTGTTTGTCACCCCAGCCTCTCAGGGCTTTTATCTGTTGCTAACATCAGATTCTAAGGAAGATTTCATCTAAAGAGTTCTCTTGGGGGGAAAAAAGGAGAAGCACTTTTAAAACCACGGTTGTGGTACTAATGGACTTGTCTTTGGAGCTAGACAACCATACATTCCAAATGCTCTCACCCTTCAGTAGTGTTTTGAAAAACTCCTGAGTCTTCATCTCATTATGTATAAAATGACATTTAAATGAGATTCTGTGAACTCTTGCAAGGCTCAAAAATAGGAATACAATTCTTAATGTCCTAATTATTTATACTCATGACAATTGTGCACCAATTATAAATGTGTTATCAATAATTTTTTTTTTCCAAAAAGCGAGGTGATGGAAAAATCCAACCCTGGGTGTCTTTGGGCAGGACCACTTTCTAGTGCACATTCTACCATTTGATTTCTGCTGTAGCTGATTTCTTTTGAATGGTGGAAATTTATCTGGAAACTTAATCATCTCCTAGATAGAGCACAGTTCTTGATGTACATTAATTATGCCAAAGGGACTGACTTGACTGCTCTCTTGGGATTCAGAATTAGGGAACAAAAGAGGAGTCAGGGAGAGAAGGGCACAAAAGTCCTGTGTGCAGGTGGAAACTGAGTAACTACTTCAGACATGTTCGGTCTGTAAACACCTGTGCAAACTTGCATGTATCTCTTTAGTTTCTCCAGATTTTGCTCCTGGGAGAGACACTTAATTTGTTCTTTGAGTTGTGCCTTTCCTTTTAACATACATGTGGATTTAATCATACTGGTCAAAAATTCTTTATGAACAGCCAAACAGCTTGTGCATATAGCTACATACAGTTTTTCTTTGGGGTCAGTTGGACACCATATGGATTGTATTTCTCTTATGATTTATTTATTTTTATGGGCATGAGTGCTTTGTAGGCATTTATGTTTGTGCACTACATGTGTGCCCCTGGTGCCTGTGGAGCTGGAAGAGGGCAGTAGATCCACTGCAACCAGTGTTATGGATGCTTATAAACTGGCATTTGAGTGCCGGGCATTGAACTCAGAGCCTCTGCAAAAGCAGTAGATTCTACTAATCTCTAGTCCTGGAATAAATTTTGAATGCATAACACTATACGTAGGCAAGTCATATCAGAGATACTCAGGAAGCACAATGATGAGCTGAGCAGATTCACCTTGAGATGATTAGCTCAGCCACACAGATATCTTTAGGGGCAGACTCTGATATCAATAAACCATTAAAGTATCCTTTATTTTAGCTAAAACTTTACACTGCAAGGTGCACATGCTCAAAGGCTTTCCTGTCCATGACTTTAACCTTTCAGGTATAAGCTCCATGACTTTAAGCTAAGCCTGCCCCTAAATATGTCTACCACCTTCTTAAATTATGGTCTTAATTTGAACATGTTCAGGAGTGTCCTTCTTCCCTGAGGATGCTCATGAATATGACTGGCCCTGAGATGCTTTCCTATATGGATACGTAAATCCTCCCAAATGAAACTTGCAGGCTTCATTTAGTCCCTGAGGGCATTATGTTAAAAGCAATTCCCATGCTTCCCTTGCCTGAGGTGGGTGGAACCAATTTCTAAGGTGCTGGTGGTGACTGTTCTGGCTTTGCACTTAAATCATCAAGTTTGGTAGTAAAATACAGAACAATATGAATCTGAGGGCTGCCATTAATGGGCAGTCCCTTTGTTCTCTGAGAAGCCCATGCAGTCGCCATTGGTACTTTGGATTTCCTCTTCCTGTGAGGTGCTCACCAAGTCTGCAATCTCTTGCCAGAGTTGTGTTTCATGTTACAAAACTCTCCTTAGCATATTTATTACTTTACAGACACATTCATAATGAAACCGGAAAAGGGAAGCCAACGAAAGATGAGAGTTAGCAATTTTAATTGTTGAAAAACTCATCTTTAGCTTGTCACATTTGTAAAAACTGGATTTAGAATTTCTTATTTTTCCATGCACTTCTTTCAGAAACTACATCAGAGAGCCTAGAAACTGATTATTCTTCCATTACTTGTCCTTTTGGAGGTCATTTAAATGTTAATAAAATATTATTTATTTTGGAGGCCATTTAAAATAAAATGAGTAAATGAAGTTTAGTTGTATGTTGTGCTTTATAGTAGAAATAACTCAGGATGTACTTATAGTCTCAGAATAGGCTAGATAGGAAAACAATACAGTAAATAGTAACTTCTTAGGTACCCGTAGATATTTGTCTTCCATTTGCCATTTCCTTTCAGTTAACCTAAAGTAAAGATGAAAATGACAGCTGTTTCTCAGTTGGCATTTAAAAGATAAGAATAAGAAACCCAACAGAACTCCTGGGGAATATTCATAGGGAAAATATGCATATCGATATTCTTTGACTTTTATGTATTGGTTTTTTGCCTCTGGCTGTACCATGGCCGTTAAGAGTTACAGTTAATTATTCTTGATTGCTTCTACTGTAAGGCAGTTCTCTTATCCAAAATGCTGAACTATGACAGTGCTGCTTACTTCATGACTACAGTCACTGCCCTGGCAAACATGCCCAAGACAGCTCACGGAAATCCTTGCAGGTAAAATGTGTGGTCTTTTCTGGATCCCATTCAGACTCGTCTTCTAGAGAGTGTCATGTCAATCTTGTGAATTTCAGAGGTAGTCCCAGGCTTCCCTTAAGTGACTGCCCAATTAAAAGCATCAGTCTCTCTTTCCCGTAAAGTCAACTTGAAGGTTCTTGGAACACATACAATGCCTTAGTTTTCATTTAACATAGTAGTCTAATTAGCCACCAGAGGACTGAGTCTTCAACTCTTTGCTAGTGTCTGTGTTTTCTGCAAGTTTGTAAGGTTTTAAAAGTTTCTTACTAAAATCTAATTACATAATTCCCTTTACTTCCTCCAACTCCTCCTATGCCCCACCCTCAGTCCTTCTCAGAGGATCCCTACCCCTAGACAAAGACCTACAGGCAACTAAGGCATGGCAAGAGAGGGAGACGCTGTCATTCCTAGGGAGGAGGCCTCTAGTTGATTATCCAATATCAGGTGCTCGCTTCGGCAGCACATATACTAAAATTGGAACGATACAGAGAAGATTATCCAATATCAGGTGGTCAGCCCTCAAATCAGCAAGTTGTATGCGAGTGTGTATATATGTGTGTGTTATGTGTGTATGTATGGATAGATATGTATGTATGAACACATATAAATATGTATATATATAAATATATATTAGTGCTTGTGAAACAATAACAATTAAAAAGAGGACATCATGATTATAAAAGCTTCTTAATGGATATTGATATACTAGCTAATAAGCTGTCCTGCCATTGTGTTATGAATATACAAATATATAAGCATATCTAGATTAATATAGTAATATGAATATTTCAAACCCAGAAAAAAATGTTCAGTGTAAAAGGCAGAATGACAATTGCTTGAATATGTCTATGCACTATTACCTCAAATCTGGGAATGTGCTACATTACCTGGCAATGGAGATTTCCATTATAAGTAGAAATAGGGTTATAGTCTTAGTCCATTTGTACTGCTACAACAAAATACCAGAGTTAGGGCAATTTACAAAGAGGAAGCATTAATTTCCTCACAGCCTGGTAAGGCTACAAATTTGGAAGGAAGGAACCTATTATCTTCAGCAATTAAAAGACTAAACTACTGAATATACATGAAGGCTTTTATATAGGCCTCAATCTTGCTTACTAGGAAGCAGCCCATGTAATCTAATCACTCCATGACGACCTCAACTCTTAATTCTGTCATACTGGGAACATCTGAATTACGGGTAGAACATGTTCAAACCACAGTGCTACTCATCAATTTACCTGGAAATAGAGATGGAAGCTTGGAATATCTTCGGGTAACCCAATGTCATCCTAAAGTCCCTTAAACATAGAAGAAGGAGGTGGATTAGAAGGCTCAAGAAACGCTGCCATTTCAGACTAGGGAAATGGAGAAAAGAATTTCATTAGCCAAGGAATATGGCACCTCTAAAGCTGGAAAAATACAAGCAAACACTCCCCTAGAACATGAAGAAAAGATTATAGCATTCCACTTTGATTGTAGCCTTGTGAGACCCACACCAGACCTCTGCAGGTCTTCAGGAGAAAATATTCATGCTGTGTTAAGGTACCAAGCTAATGAGAAGAAAAACTAATTCTAGTAGCTTACAACAATGATATCATGTTACTACTCTTCCTGTTGACGTGATAAAACCCCCAGCACAGCTAGGAAGAAGCTGAGACTGACTTCAGTTGTCATTTTAAAAGTTTCTGCCCATGGTCGCTTGATCACATTGATTTAGGGACTATTGCCAAAGTAAACAATCATGGAGAAAACACAAAAATGAAGAGGGCCATTTTACAGTCATGCTGTCTATGCTAGGAAGTGGGGGACCTAAGGAAATGAGCAGTGTGGTTGAACCTCAAGCATCTTTCCATCCATCTAAATGTTCTCTCTTGTTCCTACAGACCCCCACTGTACAAAGAGATCCTGGGTCATGACCTATATAAACAGCATTGAGCTGCCTACAGAGGTTTATTTGGGATTCTGGGGAAAACTTAATAAAACAAAGGCCAGCAAATGGCCTAGTGGGTAAACAAAGTCCAGGCAAGCCAAACAACCTGAGTTTGATTCCTGGGTCCCACATAAAGGTACAGGAGAGAACTGTCTCCAAAGAGTTGTCCTCTAATCTCTACATGTGTGCTGTAGCATGCACACACATGTATACACACAGTAATGCATTTCAATGTTTAAATAATTAAAAAAAATTGTTTAAAAGGTTATAATCATTGGAAGGAACTTTTGTGATCACCTAATCCAAAATTTAGGGTTTACCAATGGACAAATCCAAGCCCAGGGCTGCCAGCTTTCAGCTGGTAGCAAAAATGAGATGAGAGACCCTTCATCATAGTTAGATGTCCTTCCTATCACATATGGAAGTCCACTCAGAGCCATACCTTTGGACCTCAGCTAGGCTCACCATCAAGTCAAAAATAAACGGGGCATTATGTTCAGGAGGCTATAAATAATACCTGCGTCTTTTCCTAGGGTAGGTTCCCAAAAGCTTCCCTATTAACTCAAAGAAGCTCAGGGGGAAAAATGAACCTTCTACGTTCAAGAGTACTTGAGACCAGCTTGCATATGTACATAGTAAGAGTATGCCCCTTTTCTGCAAAAGCCCTCAATCATGGAGTCATAATGAAGAAAGGTGGGCTTGTACATTACCTCATTCACTATCTGCAGTCTCCAGCGTGGCACTGTTAAAACATGCACAAGCCGCTCCTCTCACTTGCTAGTTGTGGAACTTCAGATGAATGGCTCATCTTCCCTGCATCAAGCGTGGCTTTCTCCCCTCTACAGTGTAACTTGCTCTGCTGTATGGGAGAGTGGCTGGAAGGGTTGAAAGGAATTAATACTTGAACGTCCACTGTGTTATTTGAAACACAATAGTTGTGAAGTAAGTGGTGACTGTGTATCATTGGGCTTTTCATCTTTCTCTAAAACATGCTGGACATTTTTAAGAGCTCGCTTGTCCACATGGGTGGATGTGAGAAGATGCTTGGAGTCCTGAAAGTGAGCAAAGAGGTGGAGACATCCGGAGAAGGTCAAAGGAGAGACTGGAAAGGGTGTCAGACAAGTAGGGGCTTGGGGAGGTCAAAGGGAAGAGACTGAAGAATGGGGGTGGGTGAGGAGAGTGACTGAATCATTTTATGATGGCGATAATTGCAGAAACTCGCCAAAAAAAAAATAGAAGAAGAACCTTACTGGGGAGCAATTGAGAGCACCAGTTATTTTCCTCTTGAAGAAATGCTTTGTAAGAGAGCCCTCTGCTCTTTTGTGTGCTGGTGAATGCAAAGTGAGAATCTCTCTTTCCTTTTTCAACCATGACCCCGAACAAGGGCATGCTCTCCTTTTAAAAGCATCTCTTCTGCATGAAGCAACATTACAATATGATCAAACAAAGTCCCTTGGTTTATGTGGCTGATACAAGTTGAATGGTGTAGCTGACAGAACCCTTTGAACTGCCTCGTCTGGGAACTGAACCAAAGGCTGACTCTGAGTCACTCACTGTGCTTTCTGTGGCCTTTCCCTTGCCCCCCAATCTCCCCACTCACTTCTCCACATTCTAAAGTCCCTCTCCTCAGACATAGAGAAGAATGCTTATCTACCAAACTTGCCTGATTTTACAAATGTCCACAAACACACTTCTCTATAGATTTTTATCTCAAAATGATTCTTTTTTAACTAATATTTTATTAATTCTTGAGGATTTTATACACTGTATTTTGACATTCAGACACCCCCACCTCCTACCCAATCCACCCCACCTTCCTGCCCAGCCAACTTCTGTGCACCCTTTCCTTTTTCTTAAGGCAGTTCTTATAACTAGAGTTATAATAAACAGAGACATTTGAAGAAATGGAATGGAGAAGCAGGTGGTAACAATGAAGAGTGGCTGAGGTGAAAAAAATTTTGTGTAAGTCATCCTGCTGACCAGGCGGTTTGGGATATTACACCACCATTCTCCCAGCTGACATGGGCAATTTGATGAATAGGCTTAGGGTCCACGTTCTCAGAAAAGTTATCTCAGGTTTTGTAAAGTTATCTTACTGCTGCTGGTGATGATGATTTTATAGGTGACCTTGTGGTCCATGTTGTCAGTGCTCAAGAGGCACCTACTTCTTCTTGGCCGTGTCTTCATTACGATGGCAGACTTGCTAGCTATTCCTTTCCTACCCCATGCCTTGTCTAGAAATACGACTGCTATTCACACTGTGTGACAATTGTTAATAACGAAAATGTACATGGGAAGCAAGCCAATGAGCTTACCCAGGAAAAGGACAGGAAGTGGAGGGAAGTACTTACAGTCAACTTCGCTTCCAGGCACTCACCAGATATAGTCCCCCCCCCCCGCCCCTTTTTTTAATCTAGATTTGGTATAGAATTAAGTACAGAGCTTATATTGAGCTGTATTGCTCTGCCTAATCATAAAAGGAGCTTTAGGATGATGTGGGGCAAAGGCTCTAGAAATAGCCTAAAAGCTGTAGCCAAACACAGGCTACCAACGGTGTTGATTTGAACTCCCTGGTTATGCAGCTAGTTAAAATTTAGAGCCAGAAGGGAGGTAATGTATAGTATATTATTATGTGCTCAGATCACAAGGGACCCCATGTTCATGAAATGAAATGCAAGTGGTGATAATGAGGATTAACCACTAATGTTTTATCTTGTGACATGAGGGTGAAAGGTGAATATATTGTTTTCTTGTATCATAAAACTGCTTCCTCAGCTGTCATAAAAATACGTAAGACAGAGATCTCACGCTGACCTTTTTGTGGGAGTGCAGCCTCACCTGGCAGAAGATATACAGCATTCACATTTATGCTCCTTTGAATTAAGGGTGTTCCCTCAGAGATCATGCCTGCCAACTTGTTTGGCTCTGTTCCCAAATTAATTGTTAGGAAAACCAGAATTATCCAGGACAGTGAAGCTGTGGAGATTTTATTATAGGAAACTCTTGTGTCTGCAATTCTGGACCACATGAGAGAAGGCAGGTTGTGGTAGAGCAGAAGTCAGCCCTTCGATTCATTCTGAAGAACTGATGAGGGAGTTGATCATTGAAGTCAAATCAGCATACATTTTAATTGTATTCTTTCCATGCATTTTGTGGGGTAATTTTTGAAGAGGAAATGGGTGCTGCTTGTTGAGCAGAAGAAGCAGGAGAAATCCTGTTTGGGTATTTTCAGGTACCTATCACAGCTCCCCCAAGGCTGTCATTCTTTGTGGCATGGGGTGGGAGGAAGGGAATATTTGGGAAACACTCAGAGCTATGGGGGGAAGGCTTTGGTCCCTCTCTGTGTCAGACAGAGGGGATCTACATGCACAGCTCTCCTCTCTGCTTCTTCATACTTTAGGTGGATAGAAGGGATCCATGGCTTACTGAAAAGAATATATACCTTGGCCTGAGAGTGTCCAGGGTGCTTTCTCATTTATCCACATTTGTGAAGCCCATCATTTTCCCTCCTGGGGGCCCCCTTACCTCGCTTGCCCTCTCCCTGAATATTCCTTCACACTCTCCTGATCTCCTGTATTGGTCCTGCCCTCCCTGTGAGTTTCACTCCCTGCCATATGACAGCTACACCAGGTGGGAACACTCCACGTATGATCGCATCTATGGCCTACTAGCTACAGATGGACAAAGGTCCGACTGTCCTTGTGGCAAGATGTCCAGGATGACCTGGTGCCAAGGCTCTTGAAAGCCCCTAAAGCTGCAGCCAGGCACTGACCATAGAGGTCCCTTTGAACTTGTGGTTCTGTGGCTGGGTGAGGTTTAGAGAAAAAGGGGAGAGGACCCTCCTTTAGTAAAGAAATGCACTTGAGATTCTAGTAGCCACGGCCACCATATGGAGCAAGCTTTCAGTCCCTATCCTGTTTCAGAGTCCCATGAGTCCTGTGTCTGAATAGAAAGAGCAAGTCCTGCCTACCCATTTAGTCCCTTTCTCCTCCCCATTTTTCTCCTTCCGTCTTTTCTTCCATTCCTATCCCTTCCCATTGTCTTTCAATTTATTCAACACATTTTAATTTTCAGCAGATAGGTTGATTACACCTTTCATACTGGAATGTTTTTATGTACTTGTATTTTTATTAGTTTTTTTGAGAATTTCATACAATGTGTTTTGATCATATCCATCCCCTCCAGGAAGCCTATTTTAAGTCACTTAAACTGTCTAAGCCACGGGACTCTAAATATGACTGGAATAACAATGCTTCACATTGTAACAGCCACATAATTAGTGGAGCAAATTAGTCCACAATGAATATGGGTCTTTTGTTTGAAAGACGTGGAGAATTTCAGATCTTTAATTGCCTAGAGTATCCAATCAGGTGTGGAGCCCTATGTGTGGGGCTTGCGTAACCCATCAGGCCCTATACGAGGAAGCTGCCCTGACTGTGAAAGTGTTTCCTATTGCTTATCCAGATGCTGTTTGCTTGTTGATCTCTGTATCAACTCAACAGATCCCTGAAGCCTATAGTCCCACCCACTCATTGATGACTAGATAAACCCATGGGGTCGGAGGCCAAAGTAGGAGTATGGGTTAAAGCCAACTTGATTCCTTCCTTTTCATTTCCCCTTATGAGGTATGTCCCATTGAGACACTCTTCCTCTGGGTTCCAGTTTTCCAGGCTGGCAACCCTTTCCAGCTCCCTCCTTTCCTGTGCCCACTTCCTGGAAGGCATTCCCCACAGGTGACCATATTCCTATAATCTGATGTTACCAACTTTTCCCCTGATCCTTCTTACTTGCCCAGAAGTATAGTTGGTTTTATTTTACTTTATTATTTTATTTTATTCTTTATTCTTTTTGGGGCCTGCCACCCAGTTCCCAAATAAATCACACGCAGAGACTTATTTTTTCTTATGAATGCCTGGCCTTAACTTGGCTTGTCTCTAGCCAGCTTTTCTTAACTTAAATTATCCCATGTATCTTTTGACTCTGACCTTTTATCTTTCTCTATTTCTGTACATTTTTTCTTTACTTCTTACTCTGACTGTATGACTGTATGGCTGGCCCCTGGCATCCACCTTTCCTCCTTTTCTTGCTCCTCAATTTTCTCTCCCCAGATTTCTCCTCCTATTTCTTCTCTCTGCCTGCCAGCCCCACCTATCCTTTCTCCTGCCTTGATATTGACCATTCAGCCCTTTAAAACATCAGGTATCTTAGACAGGCAAAGTAACATAGCTTCACAGAGTTAAACAAATACAACATAAAAGAATGTAACACATCTTTGCATCATTAAAACAAATATTCCACAGCATAAACAAATGTGACACATCTTAAACTAATTATTTCACAGCACAGGGCAGTGGCTTCTTGAGGTCACTAGCATCTTGACTGCCCTATTTCTCCTTTGGCATTTCAGCTACCACAACCCCCTTTTAACTAGCTCCCCTGATTAACTGTTCTCTGTGCTGCATGGAATCTAATATAAATGTGTATCTTAAAAGGTTCGTATTACAAGGAATAAATTCGTACAAGGCAGCAGTTTTTCAGCTGTCTGTTGCAATTCATTTATGAGTCATAAAATCAATATAAAGAGCCCAGAGCTGCATTTTGGAATACAAAATTATGTTGAGTTGAATACCAAATCTTACTGTGCCTTGTGTGTTGTATTTTCACAAACTTACAGTTGTCTATATGCAGATATGTGTTGTGTACCAGTTCACAGTGCAATGGGGGGGAGGGTGTCTAATATATAATTGAAATTCAATGGTTTAAAAGTTCTGGCACATAATAAGCACTCAATAAATCATAGTAACTATAGTTGCTATCCAAGACCATGTCATATGGACACTATCCAGTCAGACAACACAGAGAGTTTACCATTCCAACTCACTTGAGCTCATTAAAATAGTTCCACATAGTTAGGCCAGGGTGTACTCAAATGGCCAAACCATTGCTGTACATTCGTTTGATTATACCTAGACAGGCCCCGCCTGAGTCACCCTCCTTGGCAAAGAGAAGAGCCAGGCAGATCCAAGGAACTGAAACATTTTTAAACTTACATTTTATTTTCCTATGAGTCATTTGCAAAGCTGTCCCTGCAACATCTTTTCCTGTAGCTGAATACTCCAAGATGGACAGGTTTCTTCCCAAAGGTGGGGGTGTGCAAGGAGAGACAGGAGAAAGCAACTCCCCAGTCAGCATGCAAAGGACAACTTCTAGCCCATGTCCTTTTCAAAAGCACCCAAAGAGAGCCATAAGAGCCATGCCGTTGATGACTGACAGTTATTAACAGTGTCCTAAGACCTGCTGGTGGAAAGGAAGAACTGAAGAATAGATGACCCCTCCCTTTGCCACAGCTTGCAACTGGGGTCAGTTAAGTGGTGCTGTTAGCCATGTGATAATGACCACACAGAGCAAAAGATTGGACAAAAGAATTGTCAGCCTCTTCTTTACTTTTCCAGGCAAGTAAACCCAAAGGAATCCTTCCATGTCCAGAGAAGCAATGGTCTGACAGACAGACAACAAAGAGCCAAGGTTTATATGGATTCCTTTGTTTGATGCTTCTCTGAGATCACATAAACACCTCCCTGGGCCTGACTACAGCCACTCTGGGCTCTGCCCTGTTGGTGTGATAGTACCTTGGGCTCACCCATATTGCGGCTGGTTTTGTGTCTGGGATGAGAAATGTGCACCTCTACAATTAGAACCAATAATGCCTGCCAGTTGATGCAGTGAAATGGTGTGGCACCCACCAACCATGACATAGGGTCCCCACTATGCCTCTCTACGTATAATACCTTACAAATATGGATGTATTGACCCCTCACAGTGGCCCTGTGGTGTAGGCAGCTTCAGTGTGTATCCTCATTCTCCAGCTGAACAGACAAATAGGGACGGCACACAGCTTGCTCAGATTCACACAACCAGTTTGTAGAAGCACCAAGAATCCAGGCCATGTGGCCTGCTATGTCAAGTTCAGTGTGGCCCTCTTCCCATGGCTGGGTGTGGGAACTGAAAGGTCTGTGTTCTCATTTTCTCATTAAGTAATTTATTTGAACTTCTGAGAAATCAATCCCCCTCCATCATCTCCCTCATATATATATATATATATATATATATATATATATATATATATATATATTCCATCAGCAAAAGCAAGAGAAAGAGTCACTAAGCCTGGCTTGGGCTTTTGAAACCTTAAAGCCCACCCCCAGTGACACACTTCCTCCACAAGGCCACACCTATTCCAACAAGACCACACCTCCTATTCCTCATCAAGTAGTGCCACTCCCTAATAAAAAAACATCTGAATATAAGAGCCTATGGGGGCCATTCCTATTCAGACCACCAAACTGGTGTTCAAGGAAATCATATTAAGTCATCTAATACTACTCATTAACCTAAAGTATTTTAAACAGATAAGTTACTACTTATCCAGACTATAATTTATCTACTGATCCATACACAAGCTGAAGACAGGAACAGTTCTGTTCTGTGGTTAAACATCTATCTTCTAGTTTTTAATCCTTCAATCTGACTTAAAATTTCCATTAATCCTTCAGCCTTTGGGGAATGAGCCCAAGATTTCTAAATCTCAGAGTCCAAGTAGACTGGTGAGATGTAGGTAATATGGTAATACACTAAGGAGCTATTTGGATGAAAATGCCTGGAGGAAGGTAGGGAGTCCCACCACTAACCCATGTTTTCAAGTATGAGGTCAGAGAGAATGACCCTCCCAGATGGAGGCTTCTACCACCCATGAGCTGATTAAATGTATTACAACAAAAAGTAAATGTTTACTCCAACCCAGGTGCTTGAACAATACAGAAGTGTATCAGGCCTGAGTAAGTGGTTACGTAGGCTTCCCTTCTTCAGCTGTTAATATGTTCCTTGTAAGTGCATATTAGAGGACATCTTGTGTGTTTCCCTTCTTATGACTGACTTACAAAAACATGAGCTCAATATGTTAACTAGCTGACTTTAGTTGCCCCCCCCCCGCCCCGCCTTATGTCAAATTCATATTAAAATGACAGGGAGGGAAAGAAAGTATGCTGTTTCAGCTGGGTAGTTTATCAACCCTGATGTAATGTGTTCTCTACTTTGTACTGTTTGTTTTAACTCCTAAAGATGGGATCGAAGTCGACCACCGAAGGCTTACTGTAACATGTGAGATCAATAGCCCAGATGCCTGTAAGAGACAACCAAAGTTATATATGATCATCTCCTACTGGTTTTGAGACCATCTTGAAATACAGCCTAGGCTGCCCTCGAACTTGGGAACCTCTTGCCTCGATTTCTCCTGTGTTGGCATGCCTGCCTTTACATGTATTTTATGAGTGAATGGCTTTGCTCACTCAATGTGACATGTTTAGCGTCCCCCACCACACACACACCGCCAGTTGAACCCATGCTTTTTTACATTTCCTGGTTTTATTTCTATAGACTTTACTCAAAAGGAATATTTTATTAACTTATCTGCTTACAATGGTATACACACACACACACACATATATAATATATATATGTATGTATATATATGTATATATGTATATAGTCTCAGACATGTCTCCTATAATCAGAGGAAAGGAACCAAAGAGATGGCTCAGTAGGTATGTGTGCTTGCTATACATACAAGAGGTCCTGAGTTCAGAACCCCAGCATCACACAGAAACATAAGTATAGGGAAATATGCAGACACTGGGAATTTGCTGGCTAGCTGCCTAGCTGAAACAGGGAGCTCCAGGTTCAGTGAGAAACCTACTCACACATGTTTAAATATAACCTTATACACACCCACCCACACAAAGTGAGGTCAGAACTCGCCCTATTCCTTTTATATTTTCTTTCTCTGTGGTGTTTGTTTTGTTGTTGTTTTTGTTGTTTGTTGGTTTGGGAGGTGTCTATTTCTGCAGCTATCTAGGATAAAATTTGATTTTGATATTCATGAGTAATTCAGTTTTTTTTATAACTACTGACTAGCAGTAAGTAATTTAAAAGACAGTATGAGGTAAACAGAAACACAGCTTTTCCTTATAATAAATATAAACTCTAATTCTTCCATGCATTCATGTGACATACATGGGAAAACTAATGTCACGTCACAGTTAACACATTCAGCTTTGATACAAGAGGACCTAATCCTGTAGCCCAACTTCCTACAAAATATACCCAGTTGGGAAAGCTCCCCAAACAAATTTTTAGTAATTTACACAGTTCCTGGACCCATTTTCTTCTAATTCTAAGGATAATACAAAAAAAAACTGTTTGTAAAGTCATTGAGTCAGACACCCTAGTTTCTTGGGGTGTAGCTAGAAGTTTTCCTGTGTCCTGCAGCTGCTCAGTTCCAAGTAAACACACAGAGGCTTACATTAACTACAAACTGTTTGGTCTGTGGCTCGGGCTTCTTGCTAGCTAGCTCTTTCATCTTAAATTAACCCATTTCTATTAATCTATGTATTGCCACATGGCCGTGGTATTACAGGTCCTCTTGACACTTGCTTCCTCTGCGTCTGGCTGGCGACTGTGTCTCTGCCTTTCTTTTTCCCAGAATTCTCCTAGTCTGGTCACCCTGCCTATACTTTCGCCTGTCTAATGGCCAACCAGCATTTTATTAAACCAATATGAGTGACAAATCTTTACGGTGTATAAGCATTATCCCACAGCATTTTACGTCTTGCTAAAGGTTGCAACTGAACAGCTATCATTTGGGAAGACTGTGTGTGTGTGTGTGTGTGTGTGTGTGTGTGTGTGTGTTCATGTGTGCATGCATTCATATGTGCGTGCATGTCTGTGTGTTGTTGCTCTCATTGGCTATTTTGTTTAACCTTTGTAAGATAAATCACAAAACCTCAATTGATTGTATGTTCCAGTTAATTCTCCTCCTTATTGAATACCATTTTGAATTCTCTAGTTCATTTAACCTTTGTAGTGAAAACTAATTCAAGACACCATTGAGCCACTTTTCTGCTTTATTAAGAAAAAATACTGAGTTAAATTTAATTCTTAGTAGCTGAAATGTTCAGAGAATTGTTTGGTTTATGTCATACACATTTGGAACAAAGTTTATTTTGAGAATATTATTAAGAGCTATGAATAGTCTCGGAAACAACAGAGAGGAGGGGAGCCAGGGATGGAAGAAATTTTACATGCAGTTTGTAGATTTCTGCAGGCTGCCTTTAAACCTGTTAGCAGTAGAACAGAGGCTAAGTGTCCCTGCCATAGAGTATTTCTCTTTTTACATTTATTTACTTGTTGCTGGGGTCAGGCAAAGCTGGGTGCCTGCATGCAATGGCCCATGTGTGAAGGCCGGAGGACAACTTAAGGAGTAGATTCTTTCACTCTATCAGGTGGGTACTGGGAGCCAAACTCAGGGCTTCTGGTTTGCTGGCAAGCACACCCACTGATCCATCTCTCGTGCCTAGCATAGTTTTTTGACATCATGCTAAAAAAAAAAAATGGGTTCTTTTCTACTAAAGTATGAAGATTTGGCAAATCTTTATTCATTCTTGAAAAAATCAGAATATATTAAAATCGTGACCATTTTTCTCATAAATAGGTCAGTTGGTTCTTATTTTTATCAGATATTCTTTTGTGTTTATGTTAAAAGCACAATGTCCCAAGAATAATTAATCAAGAGTTTGGGAGACTGGAAGTGGGGGAGATGGTTCAGGAGTCAAGTGGTTCCCACCTAAGTGTGAGGACCTGAGTTAGCATCCTGTTCCTTCATAACAGCAGGGTGTGGCTAGAGACATCTGTAACAATATTTCTGGGGAGGCAGACATAGGTACATTCTTGGCATTCAGTGACTTACTAGTCTAGTTTATTGATGATCTCTTGGTTCAATGAGAGTTCCTTGTCTAAAACTGAGGGGGTTATCAATTGAGGAGGATACCCATCATTGATCTCCAGCCTCTGTACACAGGCACATACACATTCATGTGTACACAGGCATGTGTGCATGTATACACACACATATACATACAGAGAGAGAGAGAGAGAGAGAGAGAGAGAGAGAGAGAGAGAGAAACCAACACACACACACACACACACACACACACACACACACACACACACACACACACAGTTTGGGGAATTGATTCTAAGTTGATGAGCAACTGTTTTCTCTGATGCTGAAGATGGATCCCATATGCTAGGAACAGTGCTTTGCTCCAAACTGCATAACCAACCCTTCTGGGTGCCCCACTTAACATTCCTTGAATTCAGCTGTGGAAATGAATTCCCAAGGTCTTCCTTAATCTCACAAAAATAAATATAATTAGTTATATATTTTCAAAGCCTCCAGTGCCGTGTGCCCTTTGTTGCCAGTCAGATGTAAGATCCTCTGTGGTCTTGTCCCTGTCTCTGTTGCTTTGGGGTTGACTCCACACCTGCAGGGGAGGCCCTGCAGAGGATACAGGTGCTTACAAAAGCCGATAAAGATAGGATTGTCCCAGGAAGACACATTCTTTTCCCGTTTGCCTCCCTCCTGGCCTTTTTCTTCTCTACTAGGACCCTCATGCAGATGAAAACCCTACATGATGACTACTAAATTTAAGACTCTGTTTTGCAGACACTAAAAAAATATTGCTTATGATAGTAACCATGACTCCGACTCTCACATGCATGGCTGCTGTGCTCATAGAGGGGAGAGAGGATTGTGGGGTTCACCGTTTCGTTGGGAAGATTCCAATTGCTCTTTGCTTTATAGTTCTGCCGTGCCCTGGGAACAGCTCACATATATTTCTTCTGGAGTCTCTGTAAGTTCACCTCTGCCTGGCTGTGGACTCTGGCAAGAACCCTGCCTTCATTGTTGTATCCTGTTAGGACCAGAGCTAGTAGATGTTACATAATTGCCCTTCTAGTCAATGAAAAAGATCCTAGGAAATAAACTCAAGAGATGTTTGGATTCCTCTGAACCTTTGCCCTGGGTCTTAAATAATGATGACTATTGGTAAATTAGGACTTCCACACAAACATCACATCATTGAAATGGCATGACAGACTTAGTCCACCTTAAGACACTGAAGTGACCGCCCTGTCTTGATTGGAGGAGCAGGAAAACCAGCAGTAGATAATGTCCCATTCCTTCTGCTAAGGTAAAAGAGGTCAGATATAAGAAAAACAGAGGCAATAAAATTAAACCTGGTGACAAGACAGGTTAATGTCTCTCTTCTTCCCAAGCAGCCCCAAGGCAACACTCATCATCATGGCTGGTGGTGCTAGAGCTTTCATCTCATACACATGATGGTAATATCATGGAAAGCTCTTCCCTGGGGCTGCCCTTCTAGGCAGCCTGGCCTCTGTTGGTGTCTCCGTCCAAGAGGTGTCATAAGCTCATCCGGAATCCTTCATTAATGCAAACAAAGTCCCAGTGACACTGGATCTTGAAGCTGAAGACTTGGAGAATGACTCTGATTTTCCACCGTGCTGATGGATGTTTTCAGTGAGATGTTTACCTCTTCAGTTTTCTCTCTGCCAAGTACAAATCAGTGTGTTTCCAGCACCCCAGAGCCTTAATTTTTGCATTGTCGGCTTCCACTGCTTTCCTTCAATTAATGAGTAACCGAAGAAGAGCTTTACCGTTGACGTAGAGAGAAAAATCTCTGAAGAGAAAATAAACTACATCCCATGCCCCTGAAATTTCCACCAGCCATTGTCTATTAGAACATCAAAGAGACATACCACGGAATGAGACAAAACAGGTAAATGAATAAGCTATGATGAAGTGGGTCTGGCCCCACAGATATATGTAACTTCCTGTCCCAGCAAGAAGATAAAGGTCTATTTAATATTCCTTTGCATTTTTATTTGAAAGCTTAGAATATAGGACAAATAAGAAACTTTCTTAGCCTTTTCTTCATAGGCTAACATTGCCCATGGCCTCCTGGATCTCACCTTAAGCAAAAGCACATGGCAATAAAAAGTTTGTGGAAGTTATAGCCTGAACTGAGCCCTTTATGTCATTTTTTTAATTGTGGCCAAAGCAACAGATCTAGCTGGTCTTCAAAGGACATCCCCCCCCCCCCCCGCAATAACAGCAAAAAAAGGATAACTGTAGAACATTTGTTCTGCACCA
The DNA here is from genome assembly GCF_049852395.1 of Peromyscus maniculatus bairdii. Lineage (NCBI taxonomy): Eukaryota > Metazoa > Chordata > Mammalia > Rodentia > Cricetidae > Peromyscus > Peromyscus maniculatus. The sequence goes on from NC_134868.1 coordinate 40,641,752, forward strand.
TGAACCTAAGGAGGAAGGATTATGCCCACAAGAAGTTGCCAAAAAGGAAGAGAAAAAAGAGCTTGCCCCTCTCCTTCTATCTGCCTCTTGCATAGATTTGGCATCATAGCCCATTAACTCCTCCATATTGGGTAGAGGATGTATGTGTGTGCACACATTCATGGACATGGCCAAAATCATGAGCATGAGGAGTTCTTGGCATTGTCTAGAGTATGGTTTGAGCAAAGGCTTTCTCTGTGAGGAATGGAGACTTCTGTAATTGCCAACCTTCAAATTTGTGCACAAGTGCCCTGACAAAATAAAGAGTCTCTGGAGAATGAAAGCAAGGGAGTGATTTCTCTTTTCCCCTTGATAGCTGGATCTAGAGCTAAACTAACCATCCATCTAATGGGGCCATGTGATTAACTGACATTACTTCTCTTTTCCTCTCTATCTCCAGCACTTTTTGATGGTCCATCTTAAAGTAAATATATTCTATGGTAATATAGTCAAAGACACTGATGTGACAAGAGGATGATAACCCCTAATCATGTTCTGGTTTTGTCCACATTTAACTGGGTGTCTTCCTCCCTGACCCAGAAGCTAAAATGAGGCATTTTCTTCCACTTGGTGGAGCTGTGTGCATATCTGCTTGGGGGAAATAGACAAGCATCCTTCCACAGTCTCCACCAGCTGTTCCAAACTGAAAGATCTTTCCAGTGCATCATTCCAGCTTTATGCAGTGATGCCTCCCCCCTTGACGGCAGTAAAATTTTAATTAGTGGGCAACGTGCATTCCTGTATAATGGAGCGCACACATGGCAGGAAGTACAGAGGTTTCATTGACAGGCAGCTGGGAGATTTGGGGCAAAATCTCTTGTATTCCAGTGCCATTGTTTGTGACTAGACAAAGTTGGTGATTAATCCCTAGTTCTACTTATCTCTTAAACTAGTAGGAGTTTAATCATCTAAACCTAGGTGTGTACCTCCTTGAGAAATCCAAACAATAGGCAGATGCAGCTTTGAATGTTTGTGTGAATCCTCCCTTTTGTTTCTGTTCTCAAGTAACCCTTATCTAGTTTTTCTTCTTTTCTGGTCCATTTTGCACACTGTAATCAGAAAGGCTTTTCTCAATGCAAATCAGATCCTATCGATCCCTTGTTTAAAGTCCTGCCTTCTCCTGTCCATGTAATGATGATTTCAACTCCTTAAGGGGCACGTGAAGCTCTCTTCACAATACGTGCCCTTCGGTTCTGGCCAGTGTCACCTCTCTCCCCATGCATTAGCAATATGTTTAATGTTGAAGTCTTCTTGCTTTTCAGGTCTTGGCCTTGGTTCTCTTTAAAAGTGTCTTCCCCCTTCCTCTCTGCTAGTTCCTGTTCACATTTCAGATTTTAGTACAGTCAATTCTCAGTGGTAGAATATCCCTGTTCCTTTACTCACAGGCCCTCACTAATTTTTTTAATCCCACAACACTCTCTGCAGCCTCCAGAGACTCTATCCTCTGATGAGATTTTTTCCACAAAAGCACAGTTATCCTTTAGGTAATTCAATATTACAATTCTGACAGCTAACATCTACATTTTATAAACTTTTATAAAATGTAACATCCACATTATCTCAAGTATGAAAACTTTGAGAAAAAATTTGTCCTGTGACAAGTTGAATGGTGCAGTTTTAAGGGCTGCCCTAACAAAGCCCCATAAGCAGGCTGCCTTGAATCTACTCAGATGTGTCCTCTCACAGTTCTAGAATTTAGAAGACTAGTAAGGCATCAGCTTCCCCTGGTATTCAAGATGACATCCTTCTTTGTCCCAGGTGCCTGGTAGTGTCCATCAGTCCTTGGAACCGCATGCTTACAAGCACTCGTGCACTAATATCTGACACTTGTCACATGCTCTTCATCCTGCGTGTCTGTTTATACAGCCATTTCCCACTTTATGTAAGGATGTCAATCACTGAGTTAATGCCTGTTGTGGAGACCTCCTCGTAGCCTGATTTTGTCTTCAAAGGCCTGCTTTCCACATAACTCTGTTAACAGTTACTGGAGAGTATCTCAACGTATTTTTTTTTTTTTTGTGAGAATAGAGGAGCAAAATTTCCACTGTCTGGGTTGACAAAACAGTTCTTTGAGTAACTCTGGGGATGGAATCCAGGGCCTTCTGCATGTGAGGCAGGAACTCAAACTCTGAGCTAAATCTGTAGCCTAAAACAAGTTATTAACTAATATAAATTTTGAAGAGAAAAGGCTCCCCCTTCTATTTATATGCATAAGGCCAATGTATAATGTGTATATATGCAAATGTATATGTGTGTGTGTGTGTGTGTGTGTGTGTGTGTGTGTGTGAGTGTGTGTGTATACAAATACATGCATCCACACAGGCTTTCATTATCTTATATTGTGCAAAATCCCCAAAGGTAATTATCCCAAATGGAAAATATTGTTTGGTTCATCTAAGGCACTTTACAGACATCTGCCTGATTCAGATGTAAATTTTTGGATGGCAAGAAATTATTTCCTTGCTGACTGTCAAAATACTAAATTATGATAATCCATCACTAAATAAACCCTGTGCTTCTAGCATTTAAATTTTGAGAAGTCTGAGGCTAGTAGTGATTTTAATTATCTTTGCAAGACAGCTTTTCGATCCACCAATTATTCAGCTTTCCAAATTAAGGAGGTCTCTGCTTAGATGGTCCATTCTCCAGCATCTTTGTCTACCATCTGCCCTGTAGTAACCTGTTCTCCTGTGTTATATATATATAGTCGTTTCCCAACCCGCTAAGCCCTAGATTATGAAAAGCAAAGCTAAATTTCAAAGAAGCAAATTATCTGCTAAATTATGCTCTAATTGGTAGCATTCAGCAGCGTTGAAATCAAGTGGGAAAACACAAAAACCTCTGGAAAGTACAATTTCTACTGATGAAAACTGGGTGAAAGAGGTTGAGACAGAAATTTCTTTTTGCTTTAATTAAAAACTTTCAAAGTGGTACAGTTGGTCAACTATTAAGCAAATTACTCCTGTCCTCTTATATTCATTGTAATTAGCGCTAATATCGGAGTGAGTATTTGGCTCTGGGTACTACTTCAAAATCCAGGTTTGCTTTGTTTGAAACTGATTTGCTGGAGCAGTCCCTGCCAGAAGCTAAGAGTGGATGGTTTCTGAGAATTACCTGAGCAGGAACCATTACCATAAACCCACCTCACTAAATCATGTATCTTAGAGAATATGAATCCCTATATCAGAAAGAGGCTTAGAGTTAGGGAAGTGACCAAGGCACTTTTCCCAACTCCATTTCTTTAAATTCTCTTACCTTGAGTTACACATCGATTTAGTCAAATGCCAGCCTTATATTTTTCCTTATTACCCTCCTCCCAAATTGTGGCTTATTACTTTTAGGAATGGAAAAAACATTGAGAGAAGCTGAGGGAGGATGAGCCAGGCCCTTGCATGACCTCAAGGTAGTTCGTAGATTTACATTCATATTTTCAAAGTCTAAATTGGAGGCTTCCAACATTTACTGTCCTGTGTGTTGATGTGTGTACAAGCATTACTCCCCATGGCAAAAGGCAGAGTAGCTACAACCATATAAAATGAAGGTTAATTACAAAATCAAGATGAATTTTCACAAGGTACTAACAATATCTTAATTTCAACATACCTTTGTTATTTAAAAAAAAATGTCTCCCTGGATGATGCTGTTGGGACCTATGAGAATACTCACTGGGCACGGTTCCCAGTTATAAGATATTAAACAGTAAAGCATCCTTACGAAAACGCCAGTTATAGTCTCGTTCTCAAAAGCATAAACAGAGAAATCAGTGAACAACTGGAAATGGAGGCTGAATGGAAGGCTGGTTTTTATCTACTCATGTTCTGTTCAGGCAAAAGCCCTCTTCTCCCAGGTGACCTTTTGTAATCCACAGGGCAGCAAGCTGTAGTTTGGGTGTCTGTGTTGAATAAGAAGCCATCAATTCTAATGCTCAGTAGCCACTCAGGACTAATGGAGAGAAAGGTGTGTCAGCAAAGACTCACCAACCCTCAGAAACTTTGTCTTAATCTATCATTTCCACGTCGGTGGCTGTGCAAATGTGTCTGATGATGGCTTCGTTTCCACCGAGAAAAGTGTGAAAGACACTTAGAATCCACACGAGAAAGGTATGTGAGACAATAAAAGTTGTATGCTATTCCTGTCAAAGGCTCTGTCCGTGTTACTGCTGCCCTCTTATTCCATTGGGTATTGGAAGGTGGATGTAAATGTTGATAAAATACCTTATCAGCCTGTGTCTTCAGAATGGTTTGTCCTGGAAGTGCTCCCATCTTGGAGTGTTGTTCCTGAGACTGTCACTAGACACAGCCAAGTGCTGTGAGCTCAACTTCATTCTGCAGCTGTCACAGGAAAACTCCTTCTGCATTTTATCCTAGGGAGCAAACAACACACACACACACACACACACACACACACACACACACACACACACACACACACACACACAATGAAAAATAGGCACCCAAGGGGAAAGTAAAAAGGAAGAGTTACTGGGCATGGTGGCACACTCTTGTTATCCCAGCACTCTAGGAGCTGAGGCAGGGGGACCTGAAGTTCAAGGGGAGCCTAGGCTACATAGTAAGACCCTGTCTCAGAACCAAAGAAAGGAAAAGACAGAGGAAGTGATGGGGGGTTGCTCTTGTTGTTGTTGGTGGTGGTGGTGGCGTGTGTATGCATCTTTGTCTGTGTCTGTGTACATATATTCATGTTTTCCCTGGTTTGGCTTTTTTTTCCCTGAGGCATGGGGTTAAAATACTCAGTTCCCTTACTTAATAGTAAATAAAACTAAATTCAATAATTGTTTTGAGCTAATGAATTATTTTTAGTTTTTTGTTTTGTTTTTGGTGAATGGGCAAAGTTATTATTTTCTTGGCACACGAAGTCAAGGACTGATCCTTTGTGTTTTTCAGAAATAAGGAAACAGGGAAGTGAAGCCCTACTGTGTGTTCTTCTTCAGCCTGTGCTGCTTCCATGATGACCTTGGGGTGATAGGCTTTATGATCCTAACTAAGGAGGAAGAAAAAAATGTTTCAGATGGAGCTCGTATCTTTCCAGTGCCATCTCACTACTGAACTAGCATTTACCACACCCAAGATCCGTCTCCAGCTGGGTTCTCAGCACCACACTAGAAAGGAACACATATGAACCTCATACTTTTTTCTCCCCGTAAAGAATCTGAGCAAATACAGAGAAACAGGGGAAAGAGCTTTCTCAGGCTCCAGCAAGAGTCAGACCCAACAGGAGTTGACAGGTTTACTCCGCTCCTGTACTTGGGTGATGCTGTGATGTTCAAAAAGTCATAAATATTTATGTTTGCTGTTTGTTTCTTACTCACTAAATCCTGTCCCAGTTCTCTGGTTAACGAGTGTGTGGAAGAGGCTCTTTGTAATAAATGACAGTGTTTGTGTGTGAATGGATGGAAAGACACATCAGAGATAATGTGGTGTCGACTGCTTTGCTATTAGCAAAATAGGCTGTCTTTATGGAGTGGAATATTCAAATCTATGCACCAGTGCCTTTCCAAATAGAGAATTTGTTTCCTGTTTTCACTTCAAACTATCTTTTATTTTAATTAACGGGAATGCAGTTTAATCATCCATCTTATAGCTAAAGGAGTTTTACAGGCTCATAATACTGTCAGACTCTGGGGTATATAAATGAGAAATAAAAAGACAATTTTAGAGAAGTGGATCTTCTTTTTTCTCCCTCCTTCCTTTTTTTCCTCCTTCTCACCCTATTCCCTCCCTCCCTCCCTCTCTACCTACCTACATACCTACCTCTATTCCTCTGTCCCTCCCTCCCTCTCTACCTACCTACTTATCTCTATCCCTCCCTTCATCCCTTCCTCACTTCCCTCTCTCCCACCCTCTCTCTCCTCCTTGTCATTCCCTCTGTCTCCTTAACCATGAAAAGACTATATGAACTAGGAACTTTCATTGATGGTGTGTGGTTTCACAAACTGGATTCCATCCCAGAACATCTGTCAAGTTCAGATCTGACTGATGTTTCATTTCAACATCCCTTCCCCAGGGGTCTCTGGAATGTAGGGATTTTTTGGTCCAACCATCTGTGGGTTGGAATCAGTGGTGGGCTGCTTTTACAACCAGCTGTTTAAGGAGTGGGTAGATATAAAAAGTAGGGGTGAGGAAGGCCCCAAATTCTACTGTTTTTTCAAACTCTGTGGTATGAATAATTCCATGGCCAATTTCAAAGTTACTGTTCTCATTGTATGTCACTGGGGCTATGGAGCATGTTGCAAGGAAGAAGGCTATAATAAGAACACTGTTGTTCAACTCATATAAGCTGAGATGGGATTCAAAGAATATTAGTTTGGGAACCTAAGTGTGGTTTCTTTACAAGAACTATTTTCTTTTTTATTCCTCAATAGGTAGATAATACTAGACATTCATAATATAATTCTGGAGATAAATTTATATATCTCATTATTAATACTTTATAGAAAACTAGATTTATGAGCAGAGCCAAGAACTTTACGTTATGGTATCGTCTCCTGTTGCTTTGAAAATTAGATGTTTATTTTGTTAATACGTTTTCATGATTAAGAAATTAAGATAGAAAGCTATTAAGAGTTTTCCCTCAAGGCAATACAAGAGCAGACTAGAAATTTTCAAATTAAAATCATACTTTCATTTTTATTGTATCACAATTTAATCATAATTATTAAAGTTGATAGAAAATTTTTGAGAGTCTACAAAACATACTCATGTAGGGTTCTTTTATATTTGGCAGAAATATAATGACATTATCACCTGGGAATTTCTTAAAGTTTGGATTAAAGTTTGTTAACATTTGTGCACTACAGCGTCATATATTATGAAGTACAGTACATACTCATAGTCTGTACTGAGTAAACCAGGACAAGAAGTATTTTCATCTCTTTATAACTATGTTGCCTTTGGAATCTCCTAGGTCCTCTCTCTGTTCTCCGTAAAATCTGTAATACGTTTTGATGAACAGTGGTCACTCCACTGTGTGACTGCGGGGAGGAATGTGAGAACGTATTTCTCCCCTCTGTCTTTGGTAACCATTGTCCACCTGCCTACTGCCCATCTCTCCACCCCTCTCCTCTGTTCTATCCTCACATTAGCTTTAGGGTTTTTGTTATCATTATTATTTTGTTTTTGTTTGCTTCCCACACATAACGAAGAAAATCCAATATTTGTCCTTTCTATGCCAAGCTTATGCCACTTAGCAGAATGTCTTGCAGTTTTATACATACTGCTGCAAATGATGGGGTTTCATTCTTGATTTATGGGTGACTAATATTCCACTGCGTACATTTGCCAAACGGTCTTTACCTTCGTGTCTGTTGATAAGTTGACTCCAGATCCTGGTTGTAATGAATAGTCCTGGGCCTGCTATTGACTCTTTGAGAGGCTGACTTCATTTCCTTTGGCTGTATCTCCAGAAGTAGGATCACCGGGTCATATGGTTGATTGAGTTCTAGGTTCTCTTGAGAGGCCTTGCATTGTTTTCCATAATGGCTGTACGAATGCCTGCACAACAGTGTGTGGGTTGCTTTTTCTTCACGACTTCTCCAGCATGTTTTATTTAGTGCCCTTTCTTGTAATAGCTATTCTGACTCAAGAGTGAGATGGCCTTAGCTTGCTTGTTTTCTTGGTTGATTTGGGGTTTTCATTTGTTTGATTTTTTGAGACAGGGTCTTACATAGCCCACCTGACCTTGATCTCTCTGTGTAGCTGAGACTGGCTTTGAATTCCTCATTCTTTGACCGCCGTGGTGCTGGCCATCTTCTTGTGGTTCTGATGTTTATTTCCCTGATGGCGAAGGATATTGAATATTTTTTTTCATATATTTGCTCAGCACCTTTATTCCCTTAAGAAATGTATATTCAGGGAGAAAGCTTGCAGGCTCCAACCATAGGCAAAGAATTACAGGCAACTAAGGAATGCTGGAAGCAGATAAATACCCTTTCCCAGCAAGAGCCCACCAATTGGTTATCTAATACCTAATGGTCAGCTTTGAGATCATATACACTTAAGCAACAGTACATGTACTGAATAGGTTGTATTTACATATTTAGGAATACACAAACAACAACAGAAGAAAAAGAGAAAATGAATTCAAAAGAGACTAAGAGGGTAACCTGGGAAGAGTGGTTGGAGGGAGGAAAGGGGAGAAATGTAATTATACTATAATTTTTAAAAGTAAAATTATTATTAGATAAAAAGTGTCCATTCGGATCATATATTCCTTTTTACTGGATATTTGATTTTGAGGTACTTGGTATTTCTGAGATCGTACCATATTCTGGACACTAACCCTTTGTCAGAGGAGTGATAGAGGTTTTCTTCCCTTTGGCAGATTGTCCCTCTGCTGTTTCCTTTGTTATGCAGAAGCTCTTTAGTGTGATGTAATCACATTTGTCTTCTTCGGCTTCGGTTGCTAGTGCTTTTGAAGTCGTGTTTAAAAAAAATAGACTAGCAAGATGGCTCAGCAGGTAAAGATGCCTGTTGCCACTGGCCTGAGTTCAATCCATGGACCCACATTTTGGAAGGCAAGAAGAAATTCCTGACAAGCTGTCTTCTGACTTCTTCGTGTGTGCTATGTGTGTGCTATGCACATGCTCACCTCACAGGTGCATGCTCTCTTTGTCTCTCTGTGTCTGCCTCTGTCTGTCTCTCTGTCTCTCTGTCTGTCTCTGTCTCTCTGTCTTTGTCTGTCTGTCTGTCTGTCTGTCTGTCTGTCTCTCTCTCTCTCTCTCTCTCTCTCTCTCTCACACACACACACTGAAAGTCATTGCTTACACAAATGGTTTGGAGCATATTTCCTATGTTTTCTTCTAGAAACCTCATAATTTCAGGTCTTATATTTAGGTATTTAGATGATTTGTGTTGTTTTTTTGTACACGACACAGGCCAAGGAAAGTTGACTCTGATATTTATGGAGAACAGTCTGTGTTTCTCTATATGGATATCCATTAGTACTTTCTTAGCTCTCTTTATGGACCATTCAAAAATAACTAAATCATGAACTTCAACGTTTTATGAGTACAAACACTCAATAGAATATTTTATGCACATTTTTGTAAAGACAGATTTTGGTTAATTAATATAGATTTGCCAATTTCACAAATTGAAGTAAAAATAATTCATACTTCATCAAAGAACTGTGGCCAAAAGTGAATAGTCACCTCTTTATCTTGCATTCTGCTACTTAAGTCTTATCTATTAAACAAAGTTTCTCTTCTGCTCTATTCACTGACCAAATTGCAGTCTTTATGTGGTGAATACATATAAAAGACACTAAAATTCCCAATCAGCTAACTTAATAAGATCTCAAAATCAAATCTATACCTTAATCGTATAGCATTATTTAATTTTAAATATAATTACTTATTGAATAGGGAGCTTACAAATTATATTTACTGCAATGTAGTTTAAAAATCTTGCTATAGGTAAAAATAAATCGAAGTCATCATCTTCAAAATAAATCCTTCCAGATGGTTCCAGATGGCTGAATACCTTTTGTTAAGATTTCTCAATCAAACCATGCCAAAAGATAATAAAAAGAACCTGATTATTTTGACAGTCTCTGCTATTCTCCCAGATATTCAACCCATTCCTGATAGTACTTACGGATGTCTTTCATCTATTTATCTTCTCACCCATCATCATCCATCCATCTCTTCATTTATGAAAGAAATATGGAGTGTTCCAGGTACTGTTGAAAGTGTAGACATGTTAAGTGAATAACATATGAAAGAGAACATGGTTCCCTAGAATTCAGATGCATGAGAAACATTACATATTAAATATTAAACATTAAATATTACAGATACAGATATTGGTGAGTGGTTTTTTTTTTCATGTAATTAAAATGGGTTACTGGACACTATGGTACACTCCTTTAATTCCAGCACTCAGGAGATAGAGGAAGGCAGTTCTCTGAGTTCGAGGCCAGCCTGGTCTACAAAATGAGTTCATAACAACCAGGTCTACACCTAGAAACCCTGGCTTGTTGCTGGAGGGCTTGCGGCGTCTAGGTGCCCATATGAGACAAGAAGCAGGAACCTGTTTTTGGCTCTGTTTAGAATTGGTTATTAAATATTCTCAGGTTTAAGGTGGAAACTCAAGCCGTTGGGCGCCATTTGTAGCTGGAGGGCTTCTCTCTAGGTTCCCCAAGCCCTGCAGTCCCACAATCCACGTATAAAATAATCACTCAGATGCTTATATCACTTATAAACTGTATGTCCATGGCAGGCTTCTTGCTAACTGTTCTTTTATCTTAAATTAACCCATTTTTATAAATCTATATCTTGCCACGTGGCTGGTGGCTTACCAGAGTCTTTACATGCTGCTTGTCCTGGCAGTGGCTGCAGTGTCTCTCCCTCCTCCTTCCTGTTTCCCCAATTCTCCTCTCTCCTTGTCCCGCCTACACTTCCTGTCTGGTCACTGGCCATCAGTGTTTTATTTATATAGAGCAATATCCACAGCACTGGCTTAAAACCAAACCTAAAAAAAACAAAACAAGATTGATGAGACTTGAAAATGGTCATTATAGATTATATATTCAGGAATGTAATAATATTAAAAATAAGATCTCAGTGACAAGAAAATTGGGCTACCTATGTGAACTCAGGAATGGAGCTTGGTGGTGGAAAACCTTATGGATGACAAATAGTTACTACAATGACCCTAAGGCTAGCCTGAGTGTCTTTATGTCTCCTGAAAGTGACCACAGAAGATAACAATCATAAATAAAGCTGGTATATAAGAGGTTGGTGAGATGAACAGTCCAGATCATGGGAACTTTTATATCCATGCTAAGGGGTTTATATTGAGTTTTCTCAACAGAACACATTGAAGAAGATTATTTAGAATAATGTGATTAATTCAATGTTTAAAAAAAAATTACCTAACCACCCTATGGAAAATGGTTTACATGTAAAAGCATGGTGATCTTTCAGTCATTAGACGGTGACCCGGTGGCTTCTGATGTCATGGTGACCAGGACTAGAGCATGGAGTGGGAAAGGTTGCAAAGGAGATCATGAACATATTTGGAAATAAGAGGCAAGATTTGTTGATAATCATCTTAGAGGATAAGAACAAAGAAAATGCAGAAGCAAGGCTAACTCTGAAGTTGTCAGCCTGAACAACAGGAGTCCATGGTGTTAGAAGTTGCCAAGACAGGTAAGATGAAGGGTAGAGTCAACTTCTCTCAGTTCTGCTGTTATGCTTGCTTTTGAAATGTTGACTAAGTAGAAACTACATGTGGGTCATTTGTTATAGAAGATTTTAGTTCACTCAAGAAGTAAAGACGGGGTGATGGTGCAATTTGTGAAGGTACACCACAGTGCTAGTACTGTGTTTGTATAACCTTACCCAAAAAAGAGATGGAACCCAAGACAGAGCCAGGTCCCTGCTGATGTGTATAGATAATTGTGGAAGAGAAGCCAGTGAGAGAAACCAGAGATTTAATGGTAAAGTAAAGGAAAACTAGAGTGCAGGAAAGGGGTGTAAACAGATAGGAGAAATGACTGAGAAATCATCCAAATTAACATAAGGAGACAATTTCTACAAGGCTTTCACATGTGGTACATTTTATGACCTAAATTTTAATTTTCAGTCTTGCATAGCACCTTGGGAGGTACAGTGCCCTTTTCCAGAGAACAATAAGGATAATGTCTCCCTTTAGGGTAAATGTTGGACAGGCTTAACAACATTAGAACATACTCAGGTTCCTCAATCATGGTTCCTTTCCCATAATGCCAAGGACTTGCATGTGTTTTTAGTTACCTGGTGAGTAGCTGGATTAAGAGCACAAATGCAGACACTGTGACTCTGACTTCACTCTAAAGCTCTTGATATTGGCTCCCAGCATCCCACATGTCCTACAAGCACACGTGACAAAGTAAGAGGTGAACTTCTCTGGTCTACACTGCTCACTCTGCTTCCGGGATGACAGACTATGTTGATTACCCATTTAAGAACTGTGGTTATACAGCTTGTTTCTCTACAGTGGCATCTGTGGCTTGGATGCAGGCATGTGTGTTGCTAGAGTTTTCCGCCTTGCCCACAGTCAGGACAAATCTTTGTCACCCGCCAGTCCCACAGCCGCTCAGACCCAACCAAGTAAACACAGAGACTTAATTTGCTTACAAACTGCATGGCCGTGGCAGGCTTTCTGCTAACTGTCCTTATCTTGCTAACTGTGCTTTTATCTTAAATTAGTCCATTTCCATAAATCTATACCTTGCCATGTGGCTGGTGGCTTACTGGCGTCTTCACATGCTGCTGGTCATGGCGGCGGCTGCAGTGTCTCTGGTCATGGCGGCGGCTGCAGCGTCTCCTTCTGCCTTTCTGTCCTTTTATTTCTCCTCTCTGTTAGTCCCGCCTATCTTTCCTGCCTAGCCATGGCTGATCAGGTTTTATTTATTAACCAATCAGAGCAACTTGACATACAGACCATCCCCCAGCACAGCCAAGTGAAGACCATCTCAAACACCTGCACTCAGGCTCATGGTCCTAATCATCCTCTACACGGACCTGCTGGGTAATGCCATAAAGAACCCAAGAAGGGCTCCCACAGGACATACAGAACATCACACAGCACATGTGTGGTGGAATGGTTGAGGCCTTCGGTTCGTAATATGAGTGAATTACCGCATCATCTCTTGGCATGCTCCAGATAACAGTTCCATGATGAGCAATATTTGAACATATATGAGAAAAGTATTAATAAGTGTGCCTTGATGTTTAGATAGTTGTAAGTGGCACTACCATGGCAAATGCTTAATCATTTGTCCCAACTCAATTTTGTTTCCTTATACTTAGATACCACAATTCGCATTGAAGAATTAGACCTTATATTATATCTTCATGTTATCAATACTTGACCAAACAACAGACCAGGAATTAATTGATAGTACTAATTCATTTTATATATACATTTTCAGGGATTAAACAATGATTCTATATCCTAAAAGCATGTATTATGTTTGTTTCATTATGTTAAAAAAACTATAAACATATTGTTGTTTAAAAATTAAGTTATGGTGCCAGAGGGATGAGTTAGCATTTAAGAGCACTGGCTGCTCTTCCAGAAGATCCTGGTTTAATTCCTAGCACCAACATGGCAACTCACAACCTTCTGTAACTCCAGTTCTAGGGATCCAATACCTTCTCTGACCTCCATGGGCATTGGGCATAGAAATGACGCATAGACCTTCATTCAGGCAAACACCCATGCACATAAAAGTAAATAAACTGTCCTGGTTTTTTATTTTCTCTCAATTTGACACAAACTAGAGAAATCTGAGAAGAGAGGAACACAACTGAGAAAATGCCTCCATAAGCTCCACCTGTAGGCAAGTCTGGGTATTTTCTTAATTAGTGATTGATGTCAGAGGGACCAGCATCATATTTCCACCCTGACTTCCCCCAGCAACAGACTTTTACTTGAAAATGCAAGATGAAATAAACCCTTTCATCTACAAATTGCTTTGAGTCAGTGTTTCATCTCAGCAATAGAACCCCTAACTGAGATATAAACAAAAAAATTAACTCATAAATTGAAGGAAGTTCCTTTACCGGCTGGTTGACAAGTGATAATGACATTATGAGTGTTATCTCCAAAGAAATGTACAGTAGATATTTGACTGTAAAACAAGGTAGTAGAAATGTTCCTATCTCTGTGTGCATGCATAATGTATTATGCAATTCTGAGTATTTTAACAGTCAACTTCTCCTCTAGACAGTTCATTGTCCATGTGCAATGTCAGTCCCTGATTCTAGGCTTATGTGGGGTTTCTATTATTGTTACTGATAAGCACAGCTATCTTCTTCATCTCTCTAGTTCTGGTTGGTTTATCTCCATTTGGGTACCAGAAAATGGTTTCTGCTTCTCTCTATAGGCTGCTATAGGCCAGCAAGTATTCAAATCCTATTTTAATCCCCTTGCTCATTCCCAAGTGTGTGTTTTGAAAGTAGTTCCTTTACCAAAAGAAGCCTTACACTAAGGCTGACATTTTTTGAAGTCTGCCAGATCCCTAAAATTCATTTCTGGTCTGCTAGGAATCTGATGATACTAGAGGATCTATGTGTAAAGGAGAGGATGTTAATAGTGTAGAAAAAGTCCTGTGTACTTGTTTGAGACAAGAAGAAGGGCAGATAGCCCCCTTAAGGGCTCTTGCTCTTCCTTCCCATCACTGTCCTTGCTTCTTTCCTCTTGTTCATATTCAGCAGCCCCACTAGACTTGGCAGGGCCCTACAGCAGCTCCATGTTGTCAGTTCTGACGATATCCCATGAACTCAAAGGTGGGACAAAATGATGTGCAGTTGTTGTGATGAGGATGAAACATGTCTGTGCTCCCCATGAGAGTTCTCATTTAAGCCCAGAGTATAAGAAATACAAAATCTGCAGCTCAGCACAGTCTCCAAGGCAGGGGCATAGCAAAAGAAGCAGAGCATGTTCTTTACTCAATACAAAATTTAGAGTTTAATGCCAAAGACATGCTGCCAATCATGATGGCTTTTGCACTGCCTGCAGCCTGAAATGGCAAGCACGGACCACTAGTATGCATAATTCTACTGGCCTTAGCCACAAATGAACTGCAAGCACATTCTACTAGGAGATTCAAACACTTGAAATGCAAGAAAATTAAACCTTTTTTCTTTTTAATTTCCTTCCTTAAACCTTGGTCAAGCAGTTTTTTGAAAGAATGAATGAATGAAAGAATGATTATTTTTAGTAGGGGATAAAAGAGACCTTAATATTTTAACCTTAAGCCACCCTACTTCCTACACCCCCTTCCATTATCCACTCTTGAGATCTGGGAAAACCCATAGAATTAAGTTTTGGGGACTCTGCCCTTTCTTATAGTTGTATGTCTCAGTGAGGAATATTCATCTGGTCATGCCCATTTCTACATTGTGACTTTTCATTCATCATTCATGGTCAAGTTCAATTGAGTCTGTGGGGATTCTGACTGACTCTTCCTCTTCCACTCTCCAGGGTTTCAGCTGTCAGGAAGAATAAGCATGAGGTTCACTGAATGGCCTGACTGGGAGAATGAGACAAGAAAGACTTGCATACCAATAATTTCTCCTGGCACAGTCACAAAGCAGTGAGGAAAAGGGACTCAGGTTTTACTTAACCAATCCTAAAGTCTCTTGAAACCAAACAGAATATTTTGAGACTTCAACCTTGAAAAAAATAATAAATCCTGAAAACAAAGATTACCATTACATATATACAGAAATATTAATTAGATGATTCTTGTGGGAGATGCAAAAGATCTTCTGAGAGTCTATCTGAGGTAATCACTTGAGAATTTTGCATGTGCCTGGGTCACTTGGTGTCAAGAATTCCCATATTCAATACCTTACAGCTTTGTGTCTATTTGCAGTAGGATAATGGTACCTTGCTCCTGGTTGGGACACTAACACTTGTTTACATGTGCCGTGGGGACCATTGGTCATAGTTATTTGTGTTAGGGCATAGGCCTTGGCTCTAGAAAGGAACTCTTTGAATTACCCTGAATGTAAGGGTAATCTCTCCTGGAAATGGATTTCTGTCAGTTATACATATACATCTATTTAACATCTGTCTGGGATGTTCCCAGGAAGTGGTGTGTCATCTGCTTTCCTGTACACACACACACACACACACACACACACACACACACACACACACACACACACACAGACACTCAGTTGTCACAGAAAATCCCAGGATCATATGGATCCCTTCTGTTCCTCTGATTTCATTTTCCCACTCGATAGGATCATCCTGTCCTTCAGTCCTGCAGGTATTCTCCTTGCCATTGAAGTTCTTCCTGCTGCACGTATCCTGCTGATGGGCTGATGCCCTCCTTCCTCCAGCTAATCCAGTACTTCCAGGTGAAACTTGGGGTCCACATACACACACTTCACGTCTATCACCTCTCTGAAGCGTGCCCGTTCACACTCTTGCAGCCTGTTTTGAACCCGATGAGAATTTGTACCCTGATTACCTCCCCACCCCCTTTCCAGCTCTCTCTGCCTGTTCTCTTCTCTCTCATTATTTTACTTATGACAATTAGTGAATCCGAGATAGAGTAGAATGTAGGACAAGGAGAGGCACTAATATCTCTCCCTTCTTTTGTCAGACTATTTCCATCTTGTCACTTGTGTTAGTGTGTGTAACAGACATGCACTAGGACCTGGAAGTGACCTGCGAAGAAAATATACTAATATTTCTACTCCACACTTCTCAAAGGAATGGACTCAGAGGCAAAGAACTCTTCCAGGCCCAGAACACGTGGGGATCTTCCATCTCCCATCCCATAAAACCCCAGAGCCCTCTTTCTCTTTCAAAACTGAGAGCTCTTTGAGATGGAGTATCTACCCCATTTTCCTCAGGCCTAGACTGGAATTTTCTTCTTTAAAAAGTCTTTGTAAAAAGCATAACTTGTAAAAATATAGCATCTACTCCATGCTGAGGATGGAGACAACCTGCTGAGGAAGTCCACAAAGTGAACAACCTGGGGCTCAGTCACCTTCCCTCAGGAACGGGGCTGGTAAACAGTCTCACAAAGAAATCTACATATATCCTGGCCTTTCTCTCGTGGGTTTCCATGAATTGTAAAGCTGCCACAGGCATAATAGAGAGAAATTAGTTTCTTTCTTTTCCTAGTTTAGTCACACTATAAATAAATCCACTTTCCCTTACAAATTTCTGTTTTCTAATTCCTTTCGGAATACAGAGAAACAAAGGCAGTAGCTCACAGAACCGAGCACCTGGCAGCATAAACAAATCGTCTGCAATTCCTTATGATACTGAATGTTCCTCATTACGGCTTCTTAGGCTCAGAGGTAGAATGATTGCTTGCGAATACAAGGCTCTGGGTTCAATCCCCACTATTGCAAAGAGAATTATAAATGTTGTCCCTTTGCTTTTCTATCTGCAAGGAATCATTTTTGATCACAAAAACCTTTTTAAAGTCTTTTTAAACCATCAACCAGTGTATGTCTTTAGATGTGTTATTTGACAGGTAAGCTGTTTGCTTAAATCCAGGCATGGAGGTACATTCTTATAATCCTAGTGCTCAGAAGGCAGAGGCAAAGGGATTAGTATGAGTTCGAGGCCAATTTGGTCTCCTCAGTAAGTTTGAGGCTGGCACACATACTCAAAAAATCTTTACGAGATCAGTGGTTAAGAGCATTCATTGCTCTTCTGAAGAACACAAGAGAAGGTCCCATAATCCTTGTCAGGTGGCTCACAACAGCCTACAACTCCAGCTGATGATTTCTTCTGGCCTCCTTGGATACCACATGCACATGTGCACAATCATATATACACATAAATAAAAATAAAACTAAGTCTTAAAGAGATATATACTTGATTGGGTTGTGTGTGTGTGTGTGTGTGTGTTATACACACAGACATAGACAGCAATCCACGTGTCCAAAATATTAAAGACCTTTTAACGAGTACCTGAAAAACACTTCAGAAAATTGTACTCACCTCTTCTGGCTAGAGACCAGCATAAACATTTTATTTATTCCATGGAAATTTGTGTCAGCACAAGGTATGCTGCAAAGCGAACAATAAAAATTTTTTATAGCTCCAGCTAATACAACTCATGACTTTTCCCATTTGAAAATAAAGAATGGCCACTTGGTTTCCATGCTTGATTTCCTGAATGCTGAAATATTGGTCTGGTGGAGTTCCCCTTGCTGGAGTCTTGCTAGTAATCTCCGGCTCTGCATGATGCCTTTCGACTCCGTTGCCATCCCTGGAAGTGGCCATCCTCCTCCATCAGTTTCCTGGGCAGGGGATCAAGCCAGTGATTAGGTTTCTGCTTGCACTGCATGAAAACAAAACGTAATGTAAAGAGGCTTACCATTTTCCTGCACTGAGGCCCTGGGATCTCATTCTGCCTGACCCTGGGTTGGTTCGAAAATGACAGGGAATAGAAGGCTGGTGGCTCTATTTAACCAGCTCTTCATAGTGTGGTGACTGTTCTCCTGACTATTGCCTGAGGTCAGGGGTAGTGACTTGTATGTATGCATGTTGTCTTGCTGTTTCATTATTGTCCATCACAGAATAGGGACGGCGTTCCGTTCTGGTAGATGTAAGGTTAGTCATAGTGCTATGTTAATGCTTGGACTTACTGCTATATTAATGCTTAGATGTACTAGGATGCATTTGCCCCTACAAAAGAACATTGCTGTGGGGCGTTTACCCACCACCCCCACAGCTTCCCAGAGTTTTCTTGAGTGAGAGCAGCAGGAAATATTAGATAGAAGGATTTATAGCGGAGAATGTTGCGGAGATAAACAGATAGAAAATAAAGGATAGCCTCGAGAGGGCCTGGAACCTATTCCAACGGGCCCGGACTGTCTCTGGTCCAGGGTTTTTATAGAGACGCCAAGGGGTGGAGCAAAAGACCTCCTCCCCCAGCACAGCCAAGTGCAGACCATCTCAGACACCTGCACTCAGGCCCGTGGTCCTGATCATCCTCTATTTGGACCTGCTGGGTAAAGCCACGAGGAACCCCAGAACGGGCTCCCACACATTGCTCTGTAAAATCCATGTTTGGTGTCATCGTTCTTCTCATGTATCCTCAACTTTTAAAGCTCACCAACAGGCCTGCTCTACAGGCTTCAGGTTTCCAAACATATGCTTCGTAGGGAGACATTTTTTCTTGGCTCAAGTGTACCAGCTACTGGTGCAGACAACATCTCCCTCCTAAACTGGAATGTCTCAATGGCTTGAAAACTATCAAAACAAACAAACAAACAAACAAACAAATGGAAAAAAAACCTAAAACACAGAATAGTCTTTTTCTTAAAGAAAAAGTATTAGAACATAGGATAAAAGAAAACACAAGCTTCTCATGATGGGAGAGTTTGGTCTCTAATTAAAAAAAAATGAATATTTTACAAATCACGTGGGTATATAGGCCAATAAAAATCATATCAGGCATATGTTTTCTAAAATACAGAATTCAGTTTTTTTTTAAAAAAATGCATGTTAAAATATGGTTCTGATATCTAATGGTGCATGGATGTTTGTATAAAGCTTTTAAAAGATAAACTCTCCACATGCCTCAACAAGTGTCTTAGATAATAAATATGAAGCAGAGCAAAGTCATGGCAGCTAATTGGCCATGTTAAGTAAAGCCTCTAGACCAGTGGTTCTCAACCTGTGGGTGGCAGTCCCTTTGGGGCTTGAATGACTCTTTCCCAGGGGTTGCCTAAGACCCTTGGAAAACTCAGCTATTTACATTCTGACTCATAACAGTAGCAAAATTACAGTTATGAAGTAGCAGTGAAAGTAATTTTAGGGTTGGAGCTCACCACAACATGAGGAGCTGTATTAAAGGGCTCCAGTGTTAGGCAGGTGGAGAACCACTGCCCTAGACAGAGCGGCATTGCTAAAGTGTACAATGTTACAAACTTTCTGATGTCTTTCTATAGGCAGAGCCCACCTGCCCTGCAGCCTCCAATAGTGAAAGCCGTGTGACGTGCTTGCTACTGCCCCTTACCAGGTAGATCACAGAGCAGATGTTCTGTATCTAGAATATACACTGCTGTGGCTTTTTATGGGAGAAAGTACTTCCTGCCTGCAAAGGGAGTTACATCTATGCTAATAGAGTCTGGATTTTGGTACCAACAATAGAACATACAATCAGTCTATGGGGAAAATAAAGGAGGACAGTAAATTCCTTGCTAGTAGGTTACTCTGCATTTGCATAATTTGCACTAACAGCAGCAGATGCCAAGTGTTCAGGAAATGCCTGTTTATTGCGTGGTCATGAGCTCTCTGGATGGGAGGTGGGTTCCCTTTGCATCTGATGCTGCTATTTCCAAGTACACTCCTGAACCTCACACACATTTCAAATCCTCAGTGTTTCCACTGAGCTGAAATTCATTCAAACAGCAATGACTGTGTTTTACATCAAATTGCAGACATGTATTTTTTTTTCCAAGGGGCTGCTCTTGTGTCAACTCAGAGCAAGCTGGTGGAATAGGAGGAGTAGTTAGGGCAATTACTTGAGCAGGTCATTGCCTCAAGCTTGCAACCCACAGGCATTCCTTTCAGTACAACAGCTGCATTCTCTACTTTCAAAGGTCAACAGGTCATACAAGTTGAAAATAAGCACTTGGATGCACATCCATTCCTATACACATATCCATTCTCCACATGCACACCCATTTCCACATGCACGCAATCATTTCCAGATATGTTGGTGTGTGCACATGCACCTGTATGGTGGCTTAACCTCTGTAGAAGCAGTGGTCACTTGCATTTGTTGATGATGGCTTTGAATATAGACTGGATCACACTGTGATTTTTTCCACCTAGCATCTGTCATTTGCGAGCTTTTTTCTTTAGTGTTGATTTCCACTTGCAGAGGGCCAGTTTGATAGGTAGGGATCCGAAGTGGGAAAAACAGCTGGATTGATGAGCCTGGTTGGAGTCTGCTAGGGAGCCAGACAACCATAATGGGCCAATCAGCAATGGAGGCAGGTGGTTCTTCTCACACAGAGGCATCTGGAAACTGCAAGAGTGGAAAAGAAGTGAAGCTCTAAGCAGAGCAGGATCTGCTAGAAGCAGAAAGCAAAGGAGAGTCACTGTGACTAATAATACACACAAAAAAGGAAAGAAGAGGAGAAAGCAGAGAAAGGTGAAGAAGAGGAGGGAGGTACAGGAGGCATGCAAAAAGGGAGAGAGAGGGGGAGGGGGTGAAAATAGTTAAGCCACACTGGGGAGAAAAAGCCTTTTCATTTCACAGCTAGTAAAAGGAGTGCATGTGAAGAGCAGCTGCATGTGGTGCACTTATGGAAATTTGAGAGTGTATGCATGTGTGTGCACATGTGCACATCTGTGTGTGTTTCTGTGTGGGAGACCTGCATGTCTGAATGCAACACCAGCAAAGATTCTGACCGCCATTGAGGACCTACCTAGAGTTTTGCCCAGATTCTCTGTAATTCATAGCTGCTTCATTCCAAAGATGGCTGCCCAAATTATCTGACAGGTCACCTTCTTAAGAGTTGCTGAGTGGAGAATGCTGTGGTGTGAGGCTCAGAGGGATTTCCTGCATTGACACTGAATGCTAGTTTCATTCTTCAAATACCAATGTTTATTGTTTTTAAAATTTAGCTCTGATTCCCTTTAGCAAACAATGCCAAGCTTGCATATGCCACTTAAACAAGCACTATGCATCAAACAAGTCTTAGGAGAAGAACAGAAAATGATGCTATAATTATGTTAGATTTTTCTATCTCTGTTGTAGCTTGTGTTGACTTTTTTTTCATTAGTTCTACTTTTTAAGTTTATTGCTGAGTTTTGATGCACACAAGTAATGGATTTGCTTTTAAAACAGAACTTGATTTGAGTGAAATGTGCTACCTTGGATCTCATTGGGTTCTTTGGTTATTCTAACCTTCTCTTTCCTCCTCTGTTGACAGGTGAGTGGTAGTAGAGCAAGGTTCCTACTTATATTACACTGGGCTTTCACAGCCTCTGTAAGAAATCTTCATATTCTCAGAAAAAAAAAACTCTCACAGCCAACTTGGTTTTAAAAAAAATATCTAAGGGGTTAGACATAAGCAAAGTCAACTAACATGCATATACATATACACACATATACATCATCATCATCACCGTAATCATAGTAATGAATCAATTAATATAAAAAGGAGTAGTTCCAGGCATGGCGCTGTGTTTACCCCAGAAGATATGCCTACCTTCAATTCTTATACATCTACTCCACTGGACCAGCTGTGGTGTTGCACAAAGAGGTCAACTGATTCTGAGTGATCATCAGTCATCATTATAGTATCTCTCTCTGTGAATGAATTATAGTAAGATTTTTTTACCATTAATATATTAGGAATATAGATGAAATTATACGGTTTCTAAATATAATTTCCTGGAAATTCAATTATTTCTCTGTAGGCTTTGGCACTTTGGTGCATAGTTTCCAGACCTTTGGATACCTTTGACAAATGCTATACTTTGTCTTAGCTCCTACGGTTGTTGTCTTTATGGGAATCAATATATCACAGCACAGTTCTAAAGTAGTCTCACATTGGGAACCATAGCAGAAGTGACTTTACTTTCTGATAAAATTCTGCATAGGATCAAGAACATGTTAGAAAAAAGGCTTCATTTGCTCAGTGCCTCTAGAGCAGTAGTTCTCAACCTTCCTAATGATGCTACCCTTTAGTACGGTACCTCATGTTGTGGTGACCCCCACCCATAAAATGGTTTTTATTGTTCCTTCATAACTGTAATTTTGCTGCTGTTAGAAATCGTAATGTAAATATCTATGTTTTCCAATGATCTTTGGTATTGAACCACAGGTTGAGAAGCACTGCTCTAGGGCATGATTCAAGTTCAGAACCAAGTAGACTATTATTCACTGGGATATTATGTTTTCAAGTGAGTCAGAAAAGCCTTGTAATTACAAGAGAATTTCATTTAAACTATTTTAGCAAATATCACTCCTGTCATTTGCATATGAATGTTTGCATATGGTGTATGTGTGTATGTGTGACATGCCTGTATATGTGTTCATGTATGGGTATGTAGCTAGAGTTTTCTTGCCTTGCCCACAGTTAGGACAAATCTCTGTCACCCGCCAGTCCCACAGCCGCTCAGACCCAACCAAGTAAACACAGAGACTTATATTGCATACAAACTGTATGGCCGTGGCAGGCTTCTTGCTAACTGTTCTTATAGCTTAAATTAATCCATTTCCATAAATCTATACCTTGCCACGTGGCTGGTGGCTTACCAGCGTCTTCACATGCTGCTGGTCCTGGCGGCGGCTCGCAGTGTCTCTCTGCTTCAGCCTTCCGCTTCCCAGAATTCTCCTCTCTCCTTGTCCCACCTACTTCCTGCCTGGCCACTGGCCAATCAGTGTTTTATTTATTGACCAACCAGAGCAATTTGACATACAGACCATCTCACAGCACTTCCCCTTTTCTTTTTTTTAAAAAGGAAGGTTTTAACTTTTATACATCTCCAAAGCCAGCTTGGTATATTTGGGAATTTGGGTGTAGCTCCTCTTACTACTTCCTGCTGGAGGGGGGCACTGTATCTTATGGGGACACAAAGAAAATTTTAAGATCATGGAGTAGTCCGTGAGACTGTATCGTCTGAGCCAGTTGCCTTGAAACGATTCTGGATATTGGATCATCTGGGCCATAGTGTCATCAGAGACCTTTCAGGTGGTCTTGGCTGGTCAAACCTGATGTATCTTAATCTGGAACAAATCCATAGCCTCTGCCTTTCTGTAGAAACAAAAGCAGAGCCTCTTTTCCAAAGCAACATATCCTTATAGCCAAATTTTGAAGTCAAGGTACCTTTAAAATATACATTTTGGCATAACTCAACAGCTTTTGCAATCAAATGTTTTTCTTCAGTTACGAATATCAAAGAGAACATAATCCAGATTCTCTGTGTGGTAGCCATCTTTACATGGCTTATTTTTTATATTACCTTCAGCCTATTGCTTTAAACTGCAGCCTTTTAAGCCTGCTGACTCCTCCTACTTCAGCTTCCCAACATGGCGGTAGTACGTTTTCCACCAACTTTGGGAGCCATCAATTCACAGAAATAGTGGGTCTATGCTTCTTATCAAAGCAGCGTGTAGCCCAGAAACCTCTTTTTGTTTTGTACTAGCAAAGGCTAAATCCACCATGCAGCTTAATGTGCCACTTGCAGAGGCCTCATTCCTGCCATACCGTAGCTCAAGCACACACGCCAGGAACCCGCCAGTAACTCAAACTGGCAGCTGCTGCTCATTTGAGAGAGACAATTAGGAAGCTGTTTTTAGTTCCGTTTTAGAATCTTTTCTCAGGTTTTAGATGGAAACTCTTGCCAACACGTTGGGCGCCATTTGTAGCTAGAGTTTTCCTGCCTTGCCCACAGTTAGGACAAATCTCTGTCATCCGCCAGTCCCACAGCCACTCAGACCCAACCAAGTAAACACAGAGACTTATATTGCATACAAACTGTATGGCCGTGGCAGGCTTCTTGCTAACTGTTCTTATAGCTTAAATTAATCCATTTCCATAAATCTATACCTTGCCACGTGGCTGGTGGCTTACCGGCATCTTCACATGCTGCTAGTCCTGGCGGCGGCTCGCAGTGTCTCTCTGCCTCAGCCTTCCGCTTCCCAGAATTCTCCTCTCTCCTTGTCCCACCTACTTCCTGCCTGGCCACTGGCCAACCAGTGTTTTATTTATTGACCAATCAGAGCAATTTGACATACAGACCATCCCACAGCATGGGTACATGTGTGTGTTTACATATGTGCTTGTGAATGTGGAGACCAGAGGTAAACATTAGATGTCTTTCCCTATACCTCTCTACCTCATTTTTTGATGTATGGCTCTTCACTGAACCTGGAGGTCATCAATTCAGCTAGAATGGCTGTTCAGAAAGCTCAGGAATACTTGTGTGTGTGTGCCTCCATGGTGCCTCCTATGACTTTCTCTTCACCATTGAATTGTCTCCCCAGACCTACTGATACATTCACACGCAGATCTTGTGAATGGTGGTCAAGTGTCTTATGAATCATTGGCAGTCTAGTGCTGTTAGTTGGACCCTGATCATAAGTGCCTGCTTATGACTAGATGTTTGTACTTCTATTCCTCTGAGCTGGGGGAAAAGATGTTGACAGAGTTGATTCTATGAGGATGAATCATAGTCCTAATTCTCAAAGTAAATGATCCTCCTCACACTCGTAAAAATGTTCAAAATGAGGAATGCAGCATGTGTGAATGATCTCCAATAAAATTTTAAAAAGTCTATTTTCTGTGGTGTTTACATTCAGTAAGATACACATATACTTACTAGAAATATTTGCCCTGAAGAGAATTGCCATAAAAAGTTTGGAACTTTTAATTAATCAGGAAATTAACCTTTCCTTGAATCTTATTTGATACCACTATCGAGGGACTGGTGAGACCCTTTAAGTTTTATGATTTAGTAGAAATATTTCTTTTATAAGAAGGATATTTTTGTTAATATTACCATGTACTTGTTTTCTGAAAAGGGGGACATTTGTCAACTCTTCAACCTATTATTCTGAGTAAGCTTTTAAGTTATTTACATCTTTTAACTTATCCAAAACTGTTGTCTGAGAAAAAAGAATACCGTAAAATCAATGACACTCCAAGAGCAAAAAAGGGAATATAATACAGAGTACCGAGGACTCAATTTGTCAAGAGTTACATGCCTAGGAAAGTGTGCAGCATGCAGCAAAAGAGTAAACATTAATTCCCTTCTTTTCCTCTGCACTTCATCTCTAGATGCCCCCTTTCTTTTTAGAAAATGTTTTGCTAGGAACATATGGATGAACCAGATAGACTGGTCCTCAAGGAACTCTGTGACCTCATAAGAACCATGTAGTCCTGCCAACTCCATGTGGAGCAGGATATATCCGTTTCAGGTCCTGCACAGCTTCCCTGAGGCCTTCAGCCCTAAGTGCATTGCTTCCCCTAGTGAAGGTTGTGCTTAAGAGGGACTGAGCCCTTTAATGTGGACGAGAGTCGGGGCTGCAGATCTGATGCCTTACTCTTATTCTATACCACTTATGCAGAATTTGAAGCTCACTCTGAGTAACGAACATTCTAGAACCTTATCACATTGTATGCCCCATTGTAAAATACATCAAGTGTTCTTCACTGGGTTAGTCTACCTTTTCTTTGACTCTGTCTACATCAGAACTAATCATCTGTCTTATTTTCCTTTCTTTAAAGTTCTGAAGATGATCCCCTTGTTAAAGTCATTCCACACCCAGAGATTCAAAATGCTTGTTATCAGGATAAAGTTTTTTTTTTTAATTCTAAAATGTGTTGTGTTTTATATCAAAATATAAATTTCTAATTTTAACTAAGTATAGTTTTAATTAAAATGTTAACAGACTGTCTAGTAATCGTCCTACCATCAAATCAAAAGCTGGTTAGTAACTGAGTAAGCAATCTTCAAAGCTGAGAGTTTATTTTGCTTGTGTTTATTTCCTACAGTCTTATGTAGCCCAGGCTGCCCCTCCATTTGAAGTTCTTCTGTTTCTGCCTCTGGAGTGCCTTGATTATGTTCTATGTCATACACTGCCAAAAGCAGAGAATATGAATTGTAATAGTGAATCAAGTCCTGGGGTCCCACTACACATAAGCCAATCACTTCCAGTGGCATTGCTTGACTTGAGGAGGCAGGAAGAAGACTTCCAGTAATCTCATGAGGAATATTTACTTCCAGCAGGTTTTTTTTTCCAGGTTATAAAGATAATGTTTTATAAAGATAATGTTTTGTAAATTCTATTCCATAAAGTTCTTGAAGAAATTATTTTATTTACAATGACAGATTTCTCAAGTTAACAATAAGCTGTACAGAAATCTTCATATGGAAGGAAAGGAAATCCACAACTGCCCTTTTTAATAGAGAATCGATGACTCAGATGAGTTCCATGGGAGTGGAGGCAAGTGTAGAAACAAGCAGCAAGCACTCAACCATTGTTCCTGCTGCAGAAAACTCAGCCTTAACTTTCAGATGCATCCTAGGGCTGCACATATACTTAGGACTGATGTTAGGCCAGCACAGTGGGCTGTCTAGTGCCACTGTCTACTATTTAATAACAACAGTTACATACAAATGAAGACAGTGTATTGTCACAGTTTTCATGTCTGGTGCAGGATTTCACTTCTGTGTGCCTGTCTCTTTGCATATTTGGGTTTCCCCCTCTTTATTAAAGTCATTTTTATATCCATGATCTTGTGAATCACCTCAAGAGTTTCCCTTTGATCAGTCCAGCGACCGTGATGATGGCAGTCTGAATCAATCCTTTCACGTCTGTGTAGTTTGCGAACAGAGTGAATTCAGAAAGTGTTCTGTGGTCAACTCTCGTGAATTCTTAGTCCCAAGCAGAGATATTGTGTGCTCATTTTAATTTATTGCCAGTATCCTCAAATGAGATTGTCATTTAACTATCCCTGCCTTAACATTCCATAGAGGAACTAGAGAGTCCATTTCTTCATCATTCCTTCCCAAATCTTGCAACATGGCCTTGACAGTCCCGGGCATCAACTTCAAATGTTCCTTCACTAGAGAGTCTGTAACTGAATTAAAGCCTCGGTGTCCGGCTTCAGGGCATAGGCTAACCAAGGTAATATCACACAGTGCAAGAGACAGGGAGGGCAAGGCCATAAAAAGATACATTTCCTAAAAGAGACTTTAATGCAAGCATCAAGGAAACAATGGGGATTCTGGCTGGCAAAACATCCAGAGTGGCTCTAAACAGACATTCCATGTAGGAAAGGAGTTCTGGCATCCCTGAGCTATTTCTGCCTAGCTTCTGGTTTGGGGATGCAGTCTCAGATGTGCTCAATGAAGGATTTGAATTTCTTGTTTTACTTTTGGAAGGATGATGCCTAATATTGTATCACTAGGCAAACTGAATTTCCTTTTAGCTTCTCTAATCTAGCTGTATTATTATACATATGCCATTTCATTTGCCTCTAAAGTCATCATTATAGATTCTATTTTTAAATGAGCATTTTAAAATATTTTGAAAGATGAGTGGTATCCAGGGCTGGCAAGGGGACAAGACATTGATTAATGTGCACTTTCTTGTTCAGTTGGTATAAGCATAAATTAGTCCAGATTTTATGGAGGAAAACTTGACAATGTGCATCAAAATGTATGCTGTGATGCCTTTGGGCCAAGCTATTTTCCTTTCTGGAATTTATCCTAACTAGAAAATTGAGTAACTGAAGAACCAAATGCCATCATAACTACGCTCACTCTAGCTTTACTGAAAATTGTGGGGGATAAAATGAAGCAACCCGACTGAACTATGTGTCACTGTGGGATGAGTTAACTAAATTACATACGAAACTACATGGGGTAGGACATAACTGGAAAGATGGCAGAGCTGTTAGGGGAGTTGGTGCTCTTTCAGAAGACCTGCATTTGCTTCTCAGCACCCATGTGGTGGCTCACTACTGTCTGTCCCTGCAGCTCCACTGGCTCTGGCATCCTCTTCTGGCCCCCTCAGACATCAGGCACACTGATGGTCCACTTACATATATACAGACAAACATAAACATAAAATAAAAATAAATACTTTTAAAAGAGAAAGGACTATGCAATCATGTGTATGTATGATATATTAGTACAGACAATTACACTAACAAATGAATAAATAATGGCATTTGAACAAAGCATGTTATAATACACTAACAAATGAATAAAGAATGGTATAATATACTAACAAATGAATAAAGAATGGTTCTCCTAAGTAAACGTCATTATTCTAACCAGTTCTGTCATATGCAAAGCAAACCACCTCCTATTTGCCATTCAGCCCGATGTGCTTTTCATTCTTAAATAGCTTCTCAAATAATCTACTTCCCTCCAACTCTACCACAGTTCCCCGTGGTTCAATTAAGGCTTGTTAAAAATAGATTTGAATATGATCACATTAATAACAACATAATGTCCACACGTGAGTGAAGAGGCAGGTGCCTAGAGGGAGTGTCAATAAACTGCTGTGGTTTTTCTCTTAGGCAGTGGGATTCATCATCATCATCTTCTTCATCATCATCATCATCATCATCACCACATAACACTGGGATTTGGATGCAGAGCTTTATGCATGGTCGTCAAGTGCACGCCACTGAGCTAAACCACCATCAGTATTTTTAGTTTTTAATTTCTCCATGTTGTTTGAAAATTAAATAAATTGAAATGTATAATCACCACTCTAAAATAAAACTTATGAAATGAAGTTCTTACGGGATAAACACAATACTCAATAGATAAGCAAGTGAATATGCAGATCTTCCGTAGTATAAAAGCAAGGATGTTTTTATTATTGTAGGTGATAATTATAAGTAGTTATAGTTGCTAAGATCTCTTGGAGACATATATACTTGGTGAGTACCTTAATTTGTTTAAACTTCATAGTATTCACATTTGTATAATATTTACATTATAATGTAAATATGCATGCTTTATTAAAATTCACATTTTAGAAGTTAGGAAAATAAGCCAGGGAAAGATACGGTAATCCCATAGCAAATACAGGTAACTGAAGCTAGCCATAATTTGAACCTGGATAGGCAGGCCATGGATTCTGAGCATAAACCATTATAATATATTGACATCTCCTCCAAGAAAAGGCAGAGGTAAAATTTTGCTCTCATCCCACACACCCTCCTTCCATAACTCCTACTGGTCTCGTTCTTCTCTACCAGGTCCCTTGGTGCCTGTGTGAAACATGAATTTTATTAGTGCCATTCACAAGACTGTGGGTGAGAATTTGTTTATAGGAATATAAATACTTTACCCGTGGCTACATCACTGAGAATTCTCCCATCCACTATTAACTGCATATAAATTCTCAGGGAAAAGTAGGACTGCATGAGACCCTCCTCCTTCCTTGACTGAGTATCGGCATACCCCATCTTGAGCCGATCTTCTGGAGGTAACTGCAGCTATTGTTAGTTAAAGAACATATCAGCTTTTTTATGCCTAGAAGTCAACACACATTACTTGCCTCCCTCTGGCCTGTATATTCTTTCTGTCCCTTCCTGTGCAGTGTCCCTGATCCTCGGAGGAGATGAATGAGGTGAGATGTCCTGTCTATGGCTAGGTATTCACAAGTCATTTATTTGCAGCAGTTTGACCAGTTGTGAGTCTCTATAGTCACCAGTGATCACTGCAGAAGGGACTTTCTGTGATCAAAGCTGGTAGCATCAGTAATCTGTTGCATAAACATAGTCATTTAGGATGCAGTTTGACAGGTACACCATCTCCATTTATCAAAGCAGCAACTGTAGCTTTCCCATTAGGGCTTATTACCTCCTGAGCCATGGGCTGTTGACCAGGTTTACTGTACCAGACATGATCAATCCTCTACCACCCAGATCACTACAACCTGAAGGCATACCTTTTTGTTCTCCAAATCCACAGTGCTAAGTAGATCATTTGATGCAGTTTCTTTGGGGGCCTTTCCTTCCTACCTTCCTTCCTTCCTTAGCAGTGCTGTGAATCAAACAATTGGCTTTACCATCAAGCCATGTCTCGAGTTCTCCTGGAGTTTCTATAGATGTATATGGGTTTATGTGATTTGCTTAAATATAGCTAATAAACCCCTTGATGTTTGAGCATTCTTTTGTATTTTATAATACAAGTTATGCTTGGTTCACATTTATGGATTGCTTTTATTTAAAAGAAGAAATGGGAATCATAAAATATAGTGACCACTACCTGTTGGGAACTTCACATGATTATGTTAAGGCAAAAATATGTTCAAATAGTTGTCTTCAGGGAGATGCTGTAGCTAATAGGAAAAACATACCTTCCTTATATCTGAGTGTCACACTTTGGAAAATAGAGTTTAGTTATTATTTTTTTCCTAGCGGTTGACATACAGAACATGATGAATGGTTGTAAGGGCTTAGGAAACATAAAATTTGAAGGGAATACTAAGTAAAAAGACTGATCAATACAGAGTTCAGCTTTGAAATCCTTTCATCTACTAAGGCTGGATTTCTTGGCAGCACCATTAAGAGCTGTAGTTTAAAACAATGATTTGTATATATATTGATTGGATTTATTAAAATGTTGTGTTACTGTATCCATTTGCTTATAAGAAGGCATCCTTATACATCAAATCAAAGTCTCAAAAGGCAATCAAATAGATGAAAATAATGCAGAACAGGAAGGCCCACTTTGCCTTTGCAAATAGCATCTTCATTCATTTTTATGTGCACAGAGGGAAAGAATAAAAGGTTAGAAGCCTTATAGAGTGATAAACACCACAATTCAATGGAAAAATACACCTTGAAATCTGAGGGTATCAGTCACTGGGTGTAAACATGACAAGGGGGAATGAGTCCTAACTCTTCACGGTGAATGTGTGTCACCCTTCAAAATTCAGATACTGGGTCCCAGGACCGGACCCCAGTGACATCACCGAGACATGAAGACCTTAAGAAGTCCTGAGGGCTCTGGAGAATGAATTAGTGCTTTTGTGAATGAGGTTAAGGGAATCCTCTGGTACCCTTTGCTCTCCCATCTTCTGCCACGTGAGGATGTGGCAGAAGGAGCAGTGTGTGAAGCCTGCTGCTTTTGTGAATGAGGTTAAGGGAATTCCCTGGTACCCTTCACTCTCCCATTTTCTGCCAGGTGAGGGTATAGCAGAAGAAGCAGTACTGAAGCCCACACCAGGCAGAATTTGCTAATGCCTTCATCTGGCTCTTCTTGGTCTCCAGACTGAGGGAAGCAATATTTAGCTGTTTATTAATTAGCCAGTCTGAATTATTTTTCTATAACCCCGCAAGTGGACTAAGGAAGTCTGCAGTCTCAGTGACTTTAAGGCTACAAAGGACACAGACTTTCAAACTGAGCTCACATTGAATAGAAGAGAGAGGTATGTATAAAAGAATATTATATTCCCACTTTCATTGTGAATCATACTCATTTTACCACCTGGTGATTAAAAAGTAAGTTATGAATTTTTAGTGTGCTTCCAAAAGTCCACTATTTGTAACTTGCTGTCATCCATTTAATCAATACTGGACATGGGGTAATGCTGTGTTCTGCTTGCTGTGTCTACAGACTGGGATAGGAACCAGGAATGGAGCCAAAAGGAAAGAGAATTCCTTAGGTAGAAAATAAAAGGTGTCCATATGAAATAGAATGTGTATCAACAGATTCGATGGAGAGTGAGTTTTCAGGAGCTGCATACAACCCACAGACTACAGTAAGAGAGCATATTCAGATGCTAAAGTAAGGGACATATTCAGAGCTGGAGTTAGTCATGGGAATTAAAGGCTGAGAAGTATTTCTTGGTGTGCAGGGGCTGTCTGGATGAAAGTCCAGACAGAGAAAGGCCAGGACAAACAAAGGAACCTGGCGACTCCACATCCTCATTGGTCGAATAAACTAAGAATTTGTATTTTATTTGGACATTGATGAAAAGCACAATAATAATCAAACTAAAATAGCCTTGTAAGTAACAGTGCTATTAGCTCAGAATCCTGTCAGTCAATGACAGTCTGAGTCAATCAAGGAGAGGTAGACATGAGCTATTGGAGTTAGGCCAGCAGAAGGCAGCTGAGACAAGCAGTTTAGACTGTGGGCAGTAGGAATTCAGGGAAAGTAAGAGTAGTGAGCAGAAAAAAACCACTGCAGATGAAAGAAGCGTGTGTGTACACTTGCTGGGGCAGTGACAAGGGAAGACACAGCGGAATCTTCAGAAGCTGGAGTCTGGATGACAAGGCCTAGAGGCAGCTTCTTCAAGATGCTAACAGGCAGACAGAGCAGAGCTTTATCCCCAGGCCCCTTAGTGTCCCACATTCTCTGGGTGGTGCTTATAGAATTTCAGAGATGAAAAGCATTTCAGAGATGGCCAGTGAAGTCCTGATATGTTCGTCAAGCAACCTGGAGTGAGGAAAAGGAAGCACTTAGCAATGGAGAAGGATGGGAATTCTAACCCAGTCTATAAAGATCTCGGCAGTGGGGTAATTTACATAAAGCAAGGTATAAGAGACTATTTATTTATGATTTAGCTATTTGTTTTATACCTGGAGGACTCCACAGCAATATTTAAATAATTTTTGACCCTTAACAACCACAATCTTAGTTGTGTATTTATTGGTCAGATACTCTATCAGAGAAAAAAAAACTGCTAGGTATATGTAAAATGGAGATACGATTCTCTAAAAGTTGATGTGTCTATAGAAGAGGTACAAATCACTCAAACTTATCCAGCTACTCAATTTAAGAAACCCATGGATAGAGAATGCAGATAACAATATGTAATAATTCTTTTGGGGAAAGATACACTGTAGTTTATCATGTACTTACTAGCGAATAGGTTTTTGTCATTCATGTGGCTGACAAGGGACGCCATGTGGTTTTGATTATAAAACAGGCAGCAATTATGAATCTCCTACAGACGGTCAGGGTTTGTGCAGAGGGTAGAAAGGAGAAGTAATGTGAAGGGGTAGTCTCTCATTCCCAAGAACTTATTACAAAAAGCCCTTTGGCATTTTTTAAAATTCTAATGCTTATATATGTATTTTGTTTATATGTATGTGGGGTGTGTGTGTGTGTGTGTGTGTGTGTGTGTGTGTGTGTGTGTTTACCCAGAAACCAGAAATTGTCAGATGGCCTGGATCTGTAGTGACAGGATGTTGTGAGCCACCCCATGTGAGTGCTGGGGGTTCTAAGTGGTAGAATGCTTGAGGCCCAGGGTTGAATTCCCAGCATGACAAAATCAAACAAAAACCAGTGTGGGTTCTGGGAACCAAACTTGGCTCTCTAGAAGACCAATGAGCACTCAACCAGTGAACTATCTATCCAGCCCTCTTTGGGCATTTGAACACATTTTTGAGGCCTTTCAGATGTTAGCTCCAACAAGAACTTGTTGGTTTTTTAATCAGCCCATTGCTTTTAAACAATTCCACTTCATTGTCACTGGACAAAACTTTCTTCCACTCTACAGAGTAAATGAAGACATCTGTTAGAAACCATGGAACCAATAAGGCAGGAAGTAGGCTCTGTCACTGTCCTTTATCTGCCACTGGAGATTCTGTGAGGAAGAGAGAAAGTGCCAACACCAGAAGTGAGGCTGAAGGAAGAGCTGGGCATTGGAGACTTTCATCAGTGTTGATCATAGGTGTATGTAGAAGAGAAATGTAGTGCTTAGAAGGCAGGCTGGGAATAAATGGTGAAAGTAGGGGACATTCCAAGGACCAGCTCAGAGCTAGCTACGTAAGCAGAAGGAACAACCCAGGTTGTACAAACCATTTGTGCTTTATCTCTCCTGCTACTGTTGCCAGTTTTACCCTTTGTCATCTGCCTTAGACTGACACGCTAAGAACAGGAACAGAGGGAACAAAGAGAAATTGTAGGGAAGAGTGAGCCTTCCTTTGGAGGAAGACAGAAGAAAGTAACCAGCATTTCCACCAGCCAAGGATGTATCTCTAACCAGGGGAATTACTGCTCTGCTTTTTGATATATAGGAACCAGGGATTCTTTCAGATTACTTTCACTGATAGCAGTTGCATGGCATTTTTCTGAAAATTAATGAGTCCAATGAAAAGCTATAAAAGCATTTTACTCACACCCAAATCTCCATTCTTCTGACATGCCATAGCCTTAAGGTTGGAAAATTTCAGATTCTATGTGCAAACTAGGGAAGAGATAGATAATAGTATCCTTTGCTGGAAGTCTGAGACCACGTACCAGAATATCCCTTGTAATCTGAACAGAGTGGATGATTCACTACCCACTTACTTCCAGGGACCAGAAGGTGCCTGGCTGTCACATGTTCCTCTCAGGTACCTTCAGTGTAGTAGAAACAATGTGCTTTCAACTAGAACTGGGGATGATTTCTACTCAATACGTGACTAGAGGACAAACCTAAATCAAGTTCTTCGATGAAGCTTTGTTCACCTGAAGCTCTTCTTGAGTCTTCTCAGCTGCTTTTTTCTCTGTACTGAAAAAAAAAAATGGGCATCTAAGTTAGAGTGCTCAAACCGTAAACAGTGGAAGAATCCATTCTTGCAGGTAGACCAGCAAGTTGGGAACCAAGAACCTATCTGTAAGTCATACTGAGGATGGATGATGCATAGGGCAACCCTTCTGCTGCCCCCTTCCCTCTTCTTCTCCCTATCTCTTTCTCCTTCAATCTATTTATCTATCTCCAAATGAGGTAGTGATTATGTGGGTAAAACTTGACAATATATTCACATTTTCCATCTTCCTTCCCCAACCATTTCTTTCCTTTCTTCTTCTTTTGCTTCCTCCTTCTGCTTCTTTCTACCTTCCTTTTATTCCTTTTTCCTCCATCCTCCCTTCTTCCCTTTCTTGCCCCCCTCCCCTCCCTGTCTCCCCTTCTCTCCCTTCAATGCAAGGTCCTCTTGGCAGGTTCCACCCGTTTTCTCATGTAAAGCGCTCTTGAATTCTAGCCATCTGTTAATACAAGGCAGTGAAAAATGTTGAAGTCACATCAAATTCCACTTGCTCTGCCAGTTTGAAGTACAGATGCTTCCTGTTTTATGCTTTCCTCTCACTTTCTCCGGAGTTTAAACATGAAAATATGTTCCATGATAAAAACCAGCACATATCCCCTTTCATCAGGAAACATATTCCAAACAATGAAGGAAGGGGCCTATTTTCCCAAGTCCTGTAAGGGCCCTTGGATATTGGAGCAGCTGTGCATAGAACCATAATTTCATAGAGCAAGAACATAATTATTCACAACTATCACATTTTGTGGATGAAGAAACAAAGATGGCAGGAAAATGTTCTAATTGTTCTCATGTGTGCTGTGCGTCAACTTGCCAAAACACACATCAGTTTACATTTCCACCCAGCATGCTTGGCCTTCGATGGCTGCATAATACTTTTTGCTAGGCACTGCTTTCAGAAGGTTTCTGTTTTGTTTTGTTTTTGTTTTTGTTTTGTTTTGCTACTGGGAAAGGCCAAATCATTGAACATTAGCTTGAGCATCAGCAAATGCAATGGGTGGGAAACACACACACACACACACACACCAGCAGGACTAAGAGGCAAGACTAATCACAAGTCTGTTGCTATGTACCTCTCAGCCTCAGGACAAAAATTTCTCCTCTTAATCCACAAAGTGGATGATCTCTACATTTCTTTCCAGCACTTTAAGTCTTGATTTCTTTTCTCCCCATTCACTTTACTGCTGACTCAGAGTATAGAACCCTGGCCAAGTTATTAATGCCATAAATCTCCATTTTTCCCTGAGTGTAAAGGAAGAATAACACGTCCTTTGTTTTCCTAGCATACAGATGGTAAATGATTTTGAGTTAACGTGACAATCTTTGGAAATCAAGTTTTTCTGTCCGTACATAATCAGTTGCTAAAGCTCAACTGCTAAAAGGACCGCACTGCTAGGCAGTGTCTCTGGCCAGGGTTGTGTTCTAGAACACTGTACTGCTTCTCACTCATCTCTCTTCCTAACATGTACTCTTTGGATGTCTGATGCTATGGGTTCAACCAGGGTGGGCTAGGTCAGTGGTCTACCATTGCATTATACTCTTAGCCCTATCATATATTTCATACAATTTTTTTTTTGTAACTCAAGTGACTGTAGTGTGAAGCTTTGTATATGGCTGTGTCTTCTCTCTGTGTCTGGTATCTCCTAGCTTAATACCCACCCCTCACCACCTACTGTTCTAGTACAAGATACAAACTTCCTTTTTTTATGATTTGCTTTTCACCTGACTCTATTTCACTGCATCTTCTCTGTTTTATTCTCTGCTCTCTTTAAAACCTGTATACTTCTCTTCCATTGTGTCATAGTCCAAACTACTGTTATTCTTCACCTAAGTCACTGAACTGGATGTGGCAGTCACAGGATTATTTTAGATGCCCTATCGGACCATGGCACCCCAATGTCTAAACCTCCCAATTGTTTTTCCTTAAATAGTAAAACAAAGTCTGGTATTCACAGGGGCCTTTGGCACACAATCCCTGCCCAGTGACTCACAGGACATCTTCCTAACACTCCATTTCCATGCCACCCTTTCCCCATCCTTTCTTTGCAAGCATAGGCTTTTCAGTGAAGTATTATCAAATTGTGCTGCAAACAGTCACCTCATTGATGGTTGTTCTTCTGATTGTATACTAATGGTGATGCCTCAAAGAAGTTGCTTCCTTATCAATTCCTTCTGTCCTATGTCCTCATTGTTCTCCGTGTTTGTAGCATTCATCATAACTGCACCTTTATGTTTCTTTGGGTAATCCTTTTCAAATTATATTCTGATACCTTCTCCTTCACTAGACTAGAAATTCTATGATGAAGCCATGGTGTTTTTCTGTCAGCATAGTAAAACTAGCACCTGTGCTAATAGCTGGAACATTGTAAATACTTAAAACCCTTTTCAGTAGATGAGTTAATGAATGGAAGAAAAGGATATGAGCTTTTTTAATTCAATGCCTACATACCTGTCTCTACACACCAATGCTTTCATATGCAAGATTAGAAACACAGGAAGCAACATTTAGTTTAAACAAATAGAGCTGATAGCCATTGAGGTAGCTCTGGGCAAGAAAATTCAAAATGCTAATGTACATAAGAAGCAATATCATTATGCATAAGATATCTAGTGAGCAACAGAGTCTCCAAATAGCTTTCAATATGTTGCACTAAGAAATAGTTCACATGTCAGATTAAACCCCCTTTCCTTTGGAGGCATAAAGAAAAATGGCAGGTTATTCTCCAACAGTTCTTCATAAATTCTCCACCTAGCTCTCCTACATTCTTTTTGAGGACACTGACATGAGCTTCATCAATAGGACTCCCTACCTGTATCTTTGAATAGTTTTTTCCACAGAGAAAAGGGCTTTGTAGGATAAATGGGGATTCCTGATCATTCATTCTCCTGCCCCTTCATGCTGTGATTGGTAGTAGCTAATTCTTCTTCTGAAGCATACAAGCTCCAGTTAGATGCCTTTAACTGCCTTTAACACAGCAGTTCTCAACCTGTGGGTCACGACCCTAGTGGTTTGAATGATCCTTTCACAGGGGTTGCATATCAGATATCCTGCATATCAGACATTTACATTATGATTCATAACGGTAGCAAAATTACAGGTATAAAGTAGCAATGAAATACTTTTAAGGTTGGGTGTCACCATAGCCTGAGGGTCTATTAAAGGTCATTAGGAAGGCTGATAACCACTGCTCAAATTAATGGTCTCCGTGGGCTATTCTTTTAGAACTAGGTTGCTCATGGTTTTCTTATGGTATGACTATAGAATGTATCGAATCCCTGTCTATTTGGGATGTGTATTTCTGTGAAAAAATGAGGTATTATCAAAAGAAAGAAAAAGAGTACCTGTTAGCTTGTCAATGAAAATTTTCTCAAACAAAATCTGATTGCAATTTTCTTCTCTTGTTTGTTCAGTTCAGAACATATGCTTTCCTTCAAAACTAGTTATAAAGCAGGTGTCACTTTAAACTGGGAATAAGCTCTCTGGCAGAATTAATCATGTTTCTCTAAGTAAAACAAAATAATCGGTTCAAGAGAAAATAGAACAGCTTCCCTTACATACACAACACACTCTACTCGAGAGAACTTCAGAGAAAATACATTAGTAATAGTTTATCCTTCTCTCCTCCTTTTCCTCTCCCTAGATATAATCAAATGGACATTGAAATTATTCCTCATATAGCTGACTTGGCAAAGATAATTTCAGGAGGCTGGCCTCTTGGGAGGGTTTAGAGATAAAACTGGAAGAAGGGAAAAGAGAAACTAGGGTACAGGAATTTGGATCACAGTCCAAGACCCTCTGTCTTATCCATTTGGCCCATTCATCTGAAGGATGTTACTTAGGTACCAATAACATTCTTGCCACGAGTGACAGCCAATGCTGCCCAGTGTCTTCCAAGGAGCCCTAGTCACCTGCATCTGCCATTAAGCATGTGTGTGATAGGCAAATTGAACATTGATATGCATGGAAGCCTGCCTTTGAAATAACTTTTGAGTTGACCAAGTAGTAAAAGCACTAATTGGTCATTTGCTAGTCAACTTGTCTTTAACAGTAGCAAAACCAGCTACTTGGGCAGGACTGTCTAGAATTATAAACCTTAACCCCTAGAATACATTGGTTAGTTAATGCATGTTCTATGATCAGAAATAATTTTTTTAAAGTTTGTCCCAGTGTTGTTAAATTGAAGAGACATTTGGTTGTTGAAAATACAGAATACATGTGATAACTAAAATTGTTGAATCTATTATATAGATTACATATGTCCTTTGCCCCCCCCAAAAGGGGTTACATAATTATAACAGCTAACAGGAGCAATTTTGTTATCATAACACTCCTGGTAATTATAACAGAATGAATTAACCAATATTGTAATTATGATTCAAATATCATGTGTTTTTTATATATTGACATTTTCATGATGCGTTGAAGTGGAATAGAAAGATTCTACTCAAAGATGTTGAAATGATAATAGAAGAGAAATAAGTTTGCCTAGTGCATTAGAAATTCTGAACAGAACTCATTTTTTTCTACTGTATTTTTGAGAATAAGTGTCCTAAAAAGTGTCTTGGGGCAGATAAAATAAGTATATGAGGCTGGCATAGGCAGGCAGTATGCTTCTTCCCCTATGCGGCACCCCATAAAAACCAAATGTTGAGAAATAATAGGATAAAGAAGGATGTCCTGGGATAAATCTGGAAATAATGCACAGATGCCCAGATCATCTTCTATGCAGGTTTTGCTGACCTCTGGGGTCTTCTGGATTCAAGACTCAAGAATAAAGAGAACCTACTCAAGAATACAGAGAGAAGGGAACAGAAAGAGCTAATGTGTGATTCTTGCTGTGTGATGAGGACCTTCCAAAGGGCTTCATCTGTGTTCATTCTCATTCTCAACACAGCCCAGAAGCTAAATCATCGTTAAGATGCAGAAACCAAGAGGCAGTGATGCTCAGAAAATTGCTCATGTCATACAGAGAGTGTGGGCCTAGAGTTTGACCCCAGGTGCCAAGCCCTTAATCATTAAGTGAAATTATTGCAGACTTTCTGAGTAGAGAAATGGGATGCCCAGGGCTTTTTTCATTAAACATTTGCTTGTCTTAGTGGCAGAGAGCAAGGAATATCTAAGAACAGTATCTTTTATACATGTCTGACTTTTTAGTCTCCTAGGTAGAGTGACTTACATTCTAACTGGGTACTTTAAACCACTGGGCAGTGAAGTTGTGAAGGGAGAGGGAGGAGAAGGAAACAGAATTGCAGTAGAAATGTGGTCAAGCTGCTTATTTGCTCAGATACTGACCAGCCCTCAAGAAAGTTTCCTAGGTATTTTTTGCCCCTGGTTCTCAGAGACCCCTAATAAAAACTGAGGTAACACTATGTTCACTATACACACACACACACACACACACACACACACACACACACACACACACACATACCCCTGCATGTATACAAACTAATACCTCATCACATATTAGGAGGCAGTAGGAGGTAAGGCTAGTGTCAATGGGAAAATTTTTGTGGAAATCACCTAAATGAGAAAGAGATTTTAATGTTGCTAAATAGTTAACTACAACTAACTTTCATGTGTACCTATAAATTAAAGTGCATTAAAATCAGAATAAAATATGTAAGATCTGCACGAATTTTTAGGAGCTTTTCTGTTTATGAACACTAGTATATCCAAATAAATTTTGATTCTGTCTTATGGTGATAATTTCCGAAACATACAAAAAGCTTATTTACCTCTGTTTATTGACTTGAATACCTACAGTTGACTATATTCATTGTTTTATTATTTAATGCCTCTCATTCACCTTGAAATTGATTCTGTGTAAGTCAATGCCCACTACATGAACAGAAACATCTGTAGTCACAAGTTACAAAAGCTAAAATACTATCAAAGGTATTTAAAGCCACCCAGGTTTACTTTTGAAGATGTCCTGACTTTTAAAAATTAATTCTTTGAGATTTTTCATGTTTTTTATTTTGGTAATATTCACTCCCTAGATTCATGCAACTCCAACCAGATTCACTATACAACACCATAGTAACGATATTTTGTGTTTTCCTTTTTTTAAAGACATAAAATAGAATTAGTGCTGACTATATATTCTTGGGTATGTGGCTATCCACTGGAATTTTTATTGACTTACCAAGGGCAACACTTTTAAGGAAAACAAATTCTCCCTTGCCTGGCAGCTATTACCAGTAGCTTCTCGGCTATAGCTGGGACTTCACCACCTACCACCCACCCCACCCCACCCCCACACACCTCTATGCTGGGATTTTGGTCTGGTTTGAGTTTATATAAGTCTTGTTCATGCTGCCATAACTGCTGTGCATTTACATTGACAACTGTCCTGTTTTGTCTAGAAAACACTGTGTCCTTGTAATCATCTACTGCCTCTGATCCCTATAATCTTTCCACTCCTTCTTCTATGATGTCCTGTAGCCTCGGGAGCAAGGGATGTGATACAGATGTATCATTCAGTGCTAAGCACTCAATGGTCTCTTAATCTCTGCACCCTGGCCAGTTGTCTCTGTGCCAATCACAACTTATTGTAAGAAGAAGCTCTTCTGATGAAGTTGGTAAGATGCACTGCTCTATGGGTATAAGGGTAAGGGATGAGGAGTCAGTTTAATTCTATGTCCTTCCAGCAGAGCGATAGCAGTGGGGTCCCGGGGCCTCTGACCTATGTCGTCACAGGCTTTGGGCCTCAATAACTGTTCCAGGCACAGGTTTCATTTAGTGGAAAAGGCTTTGGATCCAAGCAGAAAGTGGTCGGTGACTCCAATCACATTTGTGCCACTGTTGCAACAGTGGCCACATTCTGCCAGGTAAGTTGATACTGTAGTTTGCAGGGTTCACAGCTAGATGAACAAGATGATTTTTTTCCCCTTTGATGTGCAACGTACCTTATAGCCCTATGAAAAGCTAATCAGTACGGATGAAGCTTCCAGGTCAATACCAGCTTGATTTCTCCGTGTTCCTTGACTTACATATGTGGGGTCTTTGGCAGGATCTTACTGTCAAGAGCAATGGCAACAGCTTATAATATCTGGGTGCCTAGGTGATCTTACTGACAAACAATTCCAGTAGCAGTAACCCATTCCAGGTGTGTTAGCTCCTGGTGTCAACTAAGGGCATAGTTGCCCAAGACAATATAACTCCATTTAGACTCTTTGCGTGTGTGGGCATAGATGAACTCAAAGCAGTTGTGGCAGGATGGACAAGACAGGTGCAAACTCCAGCCAGACAAACTTCCAGTATAGAGGGGAGAGATGGTGCCTTAGTTAGCGTTTCCTTTGCTGTAAGGAAACACCATGACCAAAAAGAAAGTTGGGAAGGAAAGGATTTATTTATCCAAGGAAGTCAGGACAGGAGTTCAAGCAGGGCAGTAACCTAAAGGCAGGAACTGATGCAGAGGCTGTGGAGGAGCGCTGCTTACTGGCTTGCTCTACATGACTTACTCAGCCTAATATCTTATAGAACCCAGGACTACCAGCCCAGAGATGGCACCACCCACAATGGGCTGGGCCTTCTCCCATCAATCACTAATTTAAAAAATGTCCTACTAGCCAGATCTTTAAGAAGTATTTTCTCAACTGAGGGCCCCTCCTTTCAGATAACCCTAGCTTGTGTCAAGTTAATAAAATCTAGCACAGGTGGTCATAACATCCCACTCCTAGCTGAGGGGCTGCTGGCAACTGATAGCTGATGGGAGAGGGAACATTAGTTTTTGTTGTTGTTGTTGTTGTTTTGTTTTTGTTTTTGTTTTTGTTTTTGTTTTTGTTTTTTTGGCAAGGCTGTTGGATTCCTAAATAATCCATTGCTCGTGTAAGAAGATTCTGCAGTAGTAGTTTCTCACATATTTTTTTCTTTAGATCTTTAATGTTAGTTTTCCTTCCATGTACATTCTCTCCAACCTTGCATTCCCATCTCCGACCCCATTTAACCCTTCCTGCTCCATTATCCCCCTCCTTTGTGACACTGTGTAACATCTTTACTCTCTTGAAAGCCCCTGCCCCAACTGATGGACCCTTACAAATTTAATGACCTCTGTACTTATTCCAAATGAAGCACACATACACATCTAGAAATTCAATGCTAACACCTATCCAAAAGTAAGAGAAAGCCTGTAACATTTGTCTTTCTGGTACTGGGTTATGCCACTCAGAATGATTGTTTCCAGCTCCAACTATTTACCTTGAAATATCTTAATTTCATTTTCCTCAACAGCTGGATGATAGCTTGTTGTAGAAATGTATCACAATTTTAGTATCCATCCATTAATAGACATCTAGACTGTTTCCCATCTCCTAGTTATTGTGAATAAACCAATGATGGCATGGATATACTAATATTTTAAGAATCATCACAGAGTTGGTAGACCAACAGGTTTCAAAGCATTACAAAGACTATAAGTATGTAATATGCATACATTAATTTATGACCCACTTGTGTTAGAATTTTTAGAGTTTTATGTTCTAATCTAGGTCCACTTTTCATTCCATCATCAAATATTTTTTTTCTGTAGATAGGGTTGGAATTATTAATATATTTGTAATAAAAGGGCTAGCAAGATATCAAATTGATAATTCATCAGACTAATTGTTTTCTCAAATTTTGAATGCATAAACAAGTAGAAAATGAATAAAATTCAGTGGATCTGCTCATTAAAGTTAGATAAAGAACTGTAGTATAAATAGTTAATTCTGCCTAAATAGGATATAATCCTACTCTTATGTGTATAATAAAAGTGTCTCTCATCTGCCTAAAATTAAGTAGGTAGGATAAAGATGATATTGGGACCTTATCAAATGAAAACTAATCCAATCCTTATAGGAAAAGTATGCAACATAACACATTTAATCTATATTTAGACATTTTGTTGGTATACTGGTACTTGAAAAAAAAACTTTAATGTTTTATTTTTATGATTGAGCCAGAGCTTGATAACTTCTGTCACAACCTTCTCGTTAGATCTAAGTGTTTTATTACAACAAAAACCTCAATCTCCCTAGTTCAGGATTGTTCTTGATGGGGTCATTTCTCTACTAGGTAACTAAGAACGCATTTGCCCCGTGTGTTCTTATGGAGAAGATAGCTCTTCCATCTACAACACATGGCTTCAAGGTGTTGCTGCCATTGTACTGCATTGGAAAGGATGAGA
This sequence comes from Peromyscus maniculatus bairdii, assembly GCF_049852395.1. Lineage (NCBI taxonomy): Eukaryota > Metazoa > Chordata > Mammalia > Rodentia > Cricetidae > Peromyscus > Peromyscus maniculatus. The sequence continues at coordinate 40,685,486 of NC_134868.1, forward strand.
GTCTAAAGGGGCAGGCATGCATGTAGCCCACCACACACTCTTAAGTGCTTTGGCTAATGATGGGTGCCATCTACTCCACTGGCAAGAATCCCCACCTGGATTCAAAGATGTCCAGACTATTGCCTTGCTCTCTTCTCAGAAACATGGGACATTTGGTCATCATCTTGTCCCCCTCTGTGACTGGATTGGTTCAAAAGATAAGCCAAAAGAGTTAAAAGTAATTTTGTGAAAGTAAAATGCATATATATCAGCTTTGCCTCCACTTTGCATAGTGAGTTGAAATGGGCGCTGTAAGACTCATCTTGGAAAACTAAACACATATTTACAAAATGGATATTTCCAAAGGGAAAAAAAAAAGTACTGAATGCTTTGTGATGGAATGCTAGCAGCTGAATCTGAAAGTTGCCAAAATACTGGAGCAAGGGAGCAGTTAGATGAGTAATCGAGTTTGGTAAATCTGTAAAACTGCTTCACCATAGATTTCAGTTGTGTTGGTATTTCATAATTCCAAATATGAATTTGGCTGAAACACAGAATGACATTGCTGCAAACTCTAGCTTGAGACACAAATCATTGTATTTTTAGGACAAAAACAAAATGGGAAAGGAACTCTAAATTTCTCCAGTTACATAAAATTAAAGAAAAGTCAGACAAAAAAATTAGCTTAGGGTAGATAGCCTTGTGGTTAAGGACACAATTTACCTGCCCCTCCTTGTCTTCAGCAGAACTTGATGGTGATCTAAACTCAAGCTTCTTGGTTGGTGTTGGTCATGTGTGTTTTAGAGTTGGTGAATGGATTAGTAAGTCCGGAGTTCAGAAAGCTGTGATGTCTGTTAGTATGCTCTTGTGGGTTATAAGCTTGAAGGAGATTGGCTGCCATGAAATATGAGCTGTGTGTAATTACTCCCACCTGCTGGGTAAAATCTTTATTACATGGGCATTACAGTTGACTCGCATGATGAGGTAAGAAGGAATTCAATGTGACCCACCATATCCCCAGGTTGTGGCCATAATCTTATTTTCATAGTGGCTCAGCCCAAACAGGAAACTGTGGAGATTTGCCTGTCCTATGAACAAAAGGAGAATTCCTTTTAGAATCTCTCTAAAAGGAACACAAATAAAAAAGGGTATTTGGGGACCAATGGATTCACGGCGTTTACCCAGTAGCTGGTTCAGCAATTGGGGCAGCAGAACTGCTAAGAGATGCTTCCAGACAGAGCGGATCTCAGCTCTGAAGTTTGAGAGCCTCTTCTTCATCCCTGAACACAATGCACGATCACTTCTTTGACCCTTCTTGGTGGATGGGAGAGCGTTGACTTCAGAAACAGGAGTCAGTTTCCAGTTCTTCAGGGCACTGTTGGCGGAAGGATGGCAGGAGTCTACAAGGCAAAAATAGTTTTTGCTGAGCAGTTCTGTGGGCACAAGCAGAATTTTGTTCTTTAGTTGTTGGGGAATTTCCTGTAGGAGTCAGTCCTACCCAAATCACTTATAGCATCAGTGTGTTCCCGTAGCTGTAACTGCTTTATCTTTGTCAGGAAGTTTAAAAAAAAAAGAGGAAAAGCTTTAAAAATATATATTGTTTAACATTTATTTTTGTTTTATTTTGCATTGTTCATTGCCTCCTCTCTATACTGGAAGCCTTGCAAATTCCAGAAGTCTCAAGAACTAAGGCATCATCTTCAGTTGACTGTAGGACCATACTCCTCACAGTGTGAAAGTCCACGGCTGCTCCTTTTTAAACTCTTCCTTCTGCCCTGGGGAAAGCTAATGAACTCAGCCTAGGAGCAAAAAGTGTTGAATCAGAAATGTAACTCACTATAAGTTTGAAAGGCCTTGAGTTCCGCTGGTATGTCATTGACAAGCTGAGTTTTCTGCTCTTTGCCAGCAGAAGTTGGGAGAATGAAAAACAATGCACAATTTATGAGCTACTGAGTGCTGGAACTAAAGGCATGTGCCACTACCAACAGGCATATGAGCTACTTTTAGAAGTCCCTTTTAACTGCCTCTGTGGCTTCAGTTTCAGGTGTGTGTGTGTGTGTGTGTGTGTGTGTGTGTGTGTGTGTACATATTCAACCATTTGAACATTTCATTCTTATTTTTCTTTCCCTGTGGTTCCTTCCCCCCCTTAATTATTATTTATTCTGTATTCTGTTCGTGTCCCTTGCTTCTCAGTTTAATTTTTTTCTTCTTCAGTGTGACCTATAAGTATATAAGCACCATGGAAAGTGCTAATTTCATATTTCTACTTGGCTAAAACAATGTTCCTAACCGATAGAGAATTTTATATGTATTCTCCACCTATCTTTGAGTTTGGAGAACTTCTGGTCACAAAAATGATCTCTTGAAACTCTTCTGGTCCTGCTATCTTCATGAAGCACAGCAGTGAATAAGCTGCCCCCAGCTAGCCTGGGTATCTATACTGCTGTTTCTCTCTGGTTCCTCCTGCCAGTGAACACCAATGCTCTAGACTAGTGCTCCTCAGATAGGTTTTACTGGACAGTAAAGTTATCAGAAGAGAAATGAAGATATTGATATACATTGCTTTTATATGTTTTTTAATTTCATGCTCTTAAAACTTAACATCTAAAAATAACAACTTTAAATTTCTCAACAATTTTGAAGAACCTATTTCTTTACCTTTTTTTTTCTTTCTTTCTCCTTTTGTAAAAGGTTTACTACTGCTACCACTGTTCCCTTGGCCTTAGGTCTTAGGGTCCAATAAAATAGTTCCTTTCCCATGTAAATGGTTATGTCTTTGGACTGACTATTTCTTCTTTGGGGTTGTCTTTATTCTAAGGAACATCATTTCAAATCTTTGGATGAGAAATTTCCAAAGGGGCCAGTTGTGACTTCTGAGCTCCATTGTGTAAGCAGAGGCATAGAAAAATGGGAGGAAATAGATTTGAATCTGCCTCCCTGCACACTTACATACCAGTAAGGAAAGTAGAGTTGGTACCATGAATGTGTGATGTGACCCCTATCCTTGTATAGATTGGAGATGATAAGACTAGGGTGTAAATAATCCACATCATGATAAGGATGGGAGAAAATGCTAGTAGAGAAACAAGAACAGCAGGGAAAGCAGTCATTATTTTCACTGGAAGAATTTTAAAAGAGGCCACAGAGGTTTTTGTGTGGAATTAGGTGTTTTTGTGATTACCTGATCACTTGGTCACTGTTCCCTTTCATTGATACAACAGAAGCTCTGTGATGTCATCAGATGTGCAAACCTCTGTAACTCAGCCCTTTGTATCATGCCTGCTTTGCACCACAAGACCACAAAATTCTTGAGTAGCTGAATGCTCACCACATTCGCTATGAAGGCCACTCAGAAACAGAAGCTTCCTCCATTGCCTTTGAAACATCAAAAAGCAGAAGGTTTTTAAACATGGCAGATGTGTTTGGCCGGCCCCTTGCTTGTGTTAATGATCACAGATGGTCATAGCAACTGACTTCACTCTGAAATGGAGTAATTTTATCCACACTCAATTTTTCCTTAGGCATGGGTTTTGATGCCATATTTATCAAGACATCCACTTGGAAGTGAATGTCACACTGTGAAGAGCCATTATAGATGAACAGCACAGCCACATGCCAAATAATGACTTATACTGGGCAAATGCTTGCTTAAAAAGCTGATCTTATTTATTTTGCTTGTTCTATTCATGTACTGCTTAGGGAAGTGTGAGCAGGGGAAGGCAGCAATCTGTTTTGGCCCTTTGTTTTGGAAGCTGGTAATTATTTGCAGAGCTCAGTGGGCACCATGCTTAGCTCACACCTGGAAACAGAATTCTGGACTAGACAGTGGCCATGGTGATATTTACACATCTCCTGATACTGCTCTCCCAATTGAAATGCAGACATATGTAGAAATGGCCTCAGTATCAGCCCCTCTTTTTTGTAATGCTTTCCTTGGCTCAACAAAAAATCTTTTTATTTTTTTCCCTTCTTTCTGCTGTCAGCACTGTTTCAACAGTGAGTTATATTATCTGGTGACATCAGAGGAAGCACAGTAACGGGTGTCGGCTTGGCAGGAGTTGCCACTTACGACAGATTTGTGACAAGCTGCATTTTTCTACCGTTCTCATCTTGAGTGATAAAGGATCCACACTTGGGAAGACAACATGGACCTCCCCTGATGGAAATGGTGCTATGTCTCATTGAGCTGCTATTGCCTGGGCACTGAGGGGAGGGGACCTGTGATCTTTGAGTAATCCTTCCCTATAGTGTGAATGCACCCCTAGAGCTGATTGCCTGCATCTATAGATAATAGAGGCTTTACTGGCACTAAAGTCAGAGTGGATTTCAAATCCATTAAGTTTAATGGTTTGTATAATGATTGGCTGTGACAGATGAAACATCCGAAAGAACAATTCATGGACAGCTTAGGGAAGTATACTGTCCCCCATCAGAGTGGACCTTGAGCTAAGGCTGGGTTCATTGTGAAGCACATGTTTCCTTCTTTATTTTGCAGCTAGGTCAACATGCGGCAAATTGGTTAAGGGAAAAGCTGCTGTGATTGGGCAAAGGTTTTGAAGCATTTTCGCTAGTGATTTTGAACTTGGCATACTTTCTGTTGTTAACTTTTTTATTTTATTTTTTCCAGTTTGAAAGGTTCTGCATATTTTATTAGTGAACCAACCAGTTTGCTCATGTGGAACAGATAAAAAGCAAATCTGATCCCCAATTTAGACATGACCAAATCTCCAGAGGTTAAAAAACGTTCAGCTCCATCTGTTAGGAAAGATGAAGGGGCAATGACTCAGCATAAACACTCAGCCATGCCACTGCGTGTGAATCCCCTCAGATTCACCTTCTTCCTGCAGTGTCTCCTCTTAGAATAGTTCCCGGTTTTGCTACCAGTTTTCATCCAAATCCACTGGGGAGTGGGGCAGTTTTGTTTTTGTTTTTCAGTTGATTCTGAGAGTCGGGTGGGAAGACATGGGAAGGAGTCGGTCCTCTAACACAGGATGGCAGAGAGAAGATATCTCCTTTCTGTAGTCTATGGAATAAGGAATTTATAGATTAGTCTAAATATATAGCTAAGTAAAACAAGGTAAAATTAAAAATCCAACCAGGAAAACCAAGTGTATATATTGAACTGGAACCCCCAACCCATATCCCCTACGATCCATCAAAAGTAGAAAGTTTGAGATAGGGGTGGTGAAGCCACTTTACGGTGTCTAAATCCAAATGAAAGGCTATATTTATTCACTCTTTATCCTCAGGGTCTAGAGAAATACATAACTCATAACAGGAAGTCAGTGTACATGGCACATGAGTGAATGATGAATATGTAACCATCACGGATGAGATAACTGTGTTTCATTTCTGTATGGGTCAATGTTCTTTTAGAAAAAAAAAGTGAAGAAGAGAAATGATGTCAAAATCATTCACCACTGATTGATATTCTTCCCAGACCTGCTCTTCTTTTCACATAGATCTCTTCCTGAGGAAAACAACACAGGGATTTGTGGCTGTCACCGTCAATGATAGGTTTGGGATATGATAAGATGAAGAAAATGGTTAAATATAAAGGTAGGTTGCCTAGTAAGATAGAATTTGAAATAATGGCTCTCGGCAGTAGAATTTTGACAGGAACACATGATGAGAAAATGTAATCCCCACCCTGTTGATGGATCTGGTACAAATTGGAAAATGAATTGAACGACAAAGCAGAATGTGTATTCCATAGCACCTTAGCATGACCCCCAGCAACACACAGTGATCCTTGGAACCTCCACCTCCCTCTTTTTGAATATCTCAAATCAGTCGAGGAGTGAGAAGCATGTAAGGAAGTGGCTTTATTGTCAGCAAGCAGACCGTACCTCTGTAAATATTTATTTTGATATACATAAGAATTTTTCTCTACCTTCATCCAGTAGCTGATGGAAGCAGATGCAGAAATCCACAACCATGCAACAGGCTGAGCTCCAGGAGTCGAGTCAAAGAGAGGGAAGGGGGGATTGATTATATGAGCAAAGGGGATCAAGATCATAATGGGGAAGTCTATAGAGACAAAGGGACCAAGCTCAAAGGAACTCATGAACTTTAGACCAGCAGCTGTGGAACCTGCATGGGACCAGACTAGACCCTCTGCATGTGGGAGACAGTTGTGTAGCTGGGTCTGTTTGAGGGGCCTCTGGCAGTGTGATCAAGACCTATCCCTGGAACATGAGCCAGCTTTCTAAATACCATTACCTATGGTGGGACACTTTGCTCACCCCTGACAGTGGGGAGGGGCTTGGGGCTTGGTCCTGCCTCAACTGAATGTGCCAGCCAGGCTTAACTGTCCTCCACATGGGAGAACTTACCTTACTCTGTTGGAGGAGGGAATTTGGGGAGGCAGAAGGGGGGTGAGCTAGAGGAGGGATGAGAGGGGTTGGTATGTAGAATGAATAAAAATATAAAATAAAATAAGATTCAAAAAAGAATTTTTGCATCTATGATCATAAGAGAAAAAATGAATTTTTCTCTATCTAGTTTACAGACAAATTCTTTACCTATTTATCTATCTATCTATATGTGTGTGTGTGTGTGTGTGTGTGTGTGTGTGTGTGTGTGTGTGTGTGTGTGCGTGCATCTATAGAAAGAGAGGAGGAGGAAGAAAATAGAGAAAAAGAGTTTCTTTATCTAATAATTTCATTTTAAAAGTGATATCCCAAGCCGGGCGGTGGTGGCGCACGCCTTTAATCCCAGCACTCGAGAGGCAGAGCCAGGCGGATCTCTGTGAGTTCGAGGCCAGCCTGGGCTACCAAGTGAGTTCCAGGAAAGGCGCAAAGCTACACAAGAGAAACCCTGTCTCAAAAAAACCAAAAAAAAAAAAAAATAAATAAAAAAATAAAAGTGATATCCCTCCCGGTCCATATTCAACAGTTTTTTATTACTGATTTACTCATCATTCTAGTAAACTCAGTGTCTAGTGTGTGACTCATCTAAAAGCTTCACAGACTGTCATGTGCTGGCATCATGGAGGACAGAGAAAAATGTAACACCAATAATGGTATGTAACACCACAGAATGGTATGAATTAAAGAAATGCAATGTATCAAAAACTAATGGAGTGCCTGTCTTAGGGTTTCTATTGCTGTGAAGAGACACCATGACTACAGCAACTCTTTTTTTTTTTTTCCTTCCTGAGACAGGGTTTCTCTGTGTAGCTTTGGCACCTTTCCTGGAAGTTACTGTGGTGGTAATCTAATTGTACTGAATTATTATTTTGATTGTATGTTAATAAATAAAGTTGTCTGGGAGTCAGAGCTATTAGAGCCATAGCAAGAGTGTGGCGGTGGTGGCACACGCCTTTAATCCCATAGATATCTGTGTGTTCAGGGTCAGAGCTATTAGAGCCATAGCAAGAGTGTGGCGGTGGTGGCACACGCCTTTAATCCCATAAGATCTCTGTGTGTTCAGGGATACAGCCAGCATTGGAGACATATGCCTTTAAGACCTAGGGGGCTGTACATTCAGACAGTGACGAGGCAGTCATGTGTTTGGGTTTACAACCAATGAGAAGGCAGAACAACATACTTTAAAAAAACGAAGGAGAGAGGAGAATTGTGGGAAGCGGAAGGCTGAGGTGGAGAGACAATGCAGCCGCCGCCATGACCAGCAGCATGTGAAGATGCCGGTAAGCCACCAGCCACGTGGCAAGGTATAGATTTATGGAAATGGATTAATTTAAGCTATAAGCACAGTTAGCAAGAAGCCTGCCACGGCCATACAGTTTGTAAGCTATATAAGTCTCTGTGTTTACTTGGTTAGGTCTGAGCGGCTGTGGGACTGGCGGGTGACAAAGATTTGTCCTGACTGTGGGCAAGGAGGAAAACTCAAGCTACAAGTTACTCTGTAGCCCAGGCTGACCTTGAACTTGCAGAGATCCACCTGCCTCTGCCTCCGGAGTGCTGGGATTAAAGGCGTGTGCCACCACTGCTCGGCTTTACAGCAACACTTAAAAGGAAAAACATTTAATTGGGGTGGCTTACATTTTCAGAGGTTTATTCCATTATCATCATGATGTGAAATGGTGGTGTGCTGGCAGACATGGGGCTAGAGAAGTAGCCTCATGTTCTACATCTTGACTTGCAGGCAACAAGAAGTAGTCTGTCTCACTGGGTGTGGCTTGAGTATATATGACACATCAAAGCCCGCCTCTGCAGTGACACACTTCCTCCAGCAAGACCACACCTACTCCAACAAGGCCACACCTCATCATAGTGCCACTCCCTTTGGGGGTCATTATCTTTCAAACTACAGTGCCTAACCTGTGCAGATACTAGATATGTTACTGACCGATGCGTTGCTCTTTGCTCCCGGGGGCCTGTGTTTGCCTGTGTTTTAACACCTACACAACACATACTCAATAGTATTGTAAGTCTCATTGGGTTGGAAGCATGGAGCACTGTAAGAGTGTTTAATTTACATTAGATTAGCTCCACTCTTGCAAAATCCCAGGGTGGCATAAGCGTGGAAGTAATTTAGCTCTCTACTGTGAAAGCCAAGTCCTCATTTTTTTTTTTTTTTTGGTTTTCCGAGACAGGGTTTCTCTGTGTAGCTTTGCGCCTTTCCTGGGACTCACTTGGTAGTCCAGGCTGGCCTCGAACTCACAGAGATCCGCCTGGCTCTGCCTCCCGAGTGCTGGGATTAAAGGCGTGCGCCACCAACGCCCGGCTCAAGTCCTCATTTTTTATCTGCATGCGATAGGTTAGAAATATGATAAGGTAAAGAAAACAGTTAAATAGGAGACTCTGTGCCTTATAAGTTAGAATTTTAAATAGTAGAATAAAGATAATACATTTTGATAGTTAACCAAGAATTTAAATTTTGGACAGCAAAAGGTTTTTGAACATAAAATCCACATACAGGGAAATCTGTGATAAAAGGCTATTTTAGGGGAACAGGATAACCACTGACTTCTTATTCAGTTTCTCCACATTTCTGCTCAAAACTTACCCTATCTGCCAGGGCCACTCTAATCACCCAGCCCCTCCATACCACTTACTCTCCCTTACCACTGTTAGGTCTCTGCAACTCTAACATAAGATACAATGTAAGTGTCTTCATTTACTTGTTTGCTTTTTCAGTCTGTAACATAAGCTACATCGAGAAAGGATCTTCTTAAGTTATCCAGTGTGTTACTCTGTTTTCTACTGCTATTACAAAATATCTGAGGCTCAACACTATATGTTAAAAAGTGTTTATTTAGCTTATAGTTCTGGAGACGCAAGGGCATGGTAGCAGTCTTGGCTTTCCTCTGGGGAGAACTCTGTGGCAGCTGGTATCATAGGGGAAGCACGCCCAACAACAGAGGGATTACAGAATATTCTTTAGAGGGCAAGGAGGGACCAGTAGCATTCTCCAATCAGACCCACCTCTTAAAATTCCCACTCCTGTTAACAATGCTGCCCACGGACCAAAACCCAAACATACGAGTCCCTGGATCCACTGAAATTCAACCCCTAGATAAGGTCTGGAGCCTTCCACGCAAGGCCATGAGGCATTTTGTTCAGTACCTATGGTACCTGGCACCTTGTGGTCCCTGTGATCACACAGGCTACAATTCTCTGTCACGGGTAACTTTGGGAGAAAGAAAAAGCTGCTAAGATGGGTAAGTAGATATTAGAGCTTATTAGGGCATTGCATGCTCTCCTGTAAGGGAGCAGCTCAGGTGGTTACAATACTTGGTAAGCACACACACACACACACACACACACACACACACACACACACACACACACATCCTCCACACCCTACCCCAGTCACATGACCACGTGATGTCTAACTGTGCAGAGACATTTTGCTTTCTCCTTCTGGAGGTCTGTTTGGGTGGTCTTCTTCAGACACCAAATCATGGTAAAATTCATTTTCATATGACGATTGCTCTAATTTGTTTTCCCTTGAGCTATCAATGGAAGTACAGTCAAAGGCTACAGCTATGAAATGTGCACATTGGCGAATTGTGGGAGTGAAGAGACACGATTTGAGAGTGGGGTCCACTCGGCCGAAAGAAAATAAATCCCCCTATTGCTGGCAATTAGGAGTTCATTGGGCTTAGGAATCCCAGGTTTGGACTTTGGGAAGCCTGGTCTACAGAGTGAGTTCTAGAGCAGCCAACACTACACAGAGAAACCCTGTCTCGAAAAATCAAAGGGGGAAATAAAGAAAAGTTTATACAGCTTTTCTTATGGAGGACAGACTGTGTTGGACAAGGCCATAAGGGTTCTGGGAGGTAGCTGTGGATCCTTAAACAAGACCTCAGTTTAATTGGAGTTACTAGTAAGGGTAAGATAAATATATGAATTAAACATACATTCAGGAGATAGGGAGGGCTAGATATATGAGTCACTGGGTAAAGGTGCTTGTGACAGCCTAGCAACCTGTTAATCCTGGAACCCTCAGGAAGGTGGAAAGACAAACCTAACCATACAAAGCAACCCTCTGATGTCCACATGTATGCCACGGCATGCAGGCATGCAGGCACACACCAACACATCTCACATGCACATGCACAAATAAGAAAGAAATTAAGGGGAAGGAGAGATAGTACTTGGTCATCCTTTTCATTGAGAAGCAAAAAAGAGGAAAGAATGAAGGTGAATTTCTCCGTGAAACATGAGGTTCCACTACTGTAGAATATGCTAGACATTAGTGGACATAAGAAAATAGTCAAGGTCTCAGTGTTTGTCTTAGATTTCTATTGCTATGATAAACACTACAACCAAAAGCAACTTGGAGAGAAGAGGGTTTATATGGCTTACCCATGTCCCAGGTCATAGTTCATCACTTTAGGAATTCAGAACAGGAACTCAAGGCAGAACACTGGAGGCAGGAACTAAAGAAGAGGCCATGAAGGAACACTGCTTACTGCCTTGCTCTCATAGCTTGTTCTATTTGCTTTCTTTAAAAATGAAAAATCTTTAAGATATAATTACATCATTTCCTCTTTCCCTTTCCCTCCTCCATGTTCCTGCCCACCTTGCTCCCTCTCTAATTCATGGCTGCTTCTTCTTTGTTATATATATATATATATATATATATATATATATATATATATATATATATATATATATATATATATATATATATATAACCTGCTCAATCCTTTTAGTGTTACTTGTATATAAATAACACTACAAGTGTTTAGGGCTAAACACTGGGTTTTGAACATCCTGTCGGAGGTTTATCCCTGGCGAAGACTATTTCTTCCATTCTCAGCATTCCTTAGTTTCCTTTTTTCCCCAGAGGGGGGCCCAGTGAAGTTTCCCCCTTCCATGTTAGCATATTGAATATTGGTGGGTTTTTTTAAATCAGTTTTTATTAAGACAGTCATATTGTTGAGGTATCATGAGTGAAAAGAAATTGGGTATTATAATATTATTGAATAGCCTGGTAAAGTATCTTGCTGCTTTTGGCTCCCTGCTTCCAGTCCCTATATGCTCTTTCTTAGACTTTTCTGTTTCAACTACATTACATATAGTATATTTAATACAAAATCCCATTGTAGCAACCTACCTTTTACATTCAGAGAGTGATTGGTGCCTGCTTGCCAACCCTGTGTATTCTGAACAATGATATGATATTGACAATAAACCTTGATTTTGTGTCTTATCATAATACCTATATAATTCATAGTTTATATATTTTTAAATCCACACATAAAATATTGAAGACCAACACACAGTTAAACATGTGAACAATTTTTACATGAAGAAGACTCAACTCTAGTACAGTTCATAGTCTATTGCTCTGTCTTTTAAATCTGAGCACACAGCTTTTGCTCTTATCTTTCTTATTCCTCTGTTTGTTAGTATTATCTATCATGCTTTAGTCAAAGAAATTTAGATTTGTCTTGTTAAAGGTATTGCTAAGTTCTTTCTCATGATGTTCTGATGCACGGACCTTGCATTTTATCTGTTTATTTATTTACTGGAATAGGAGCTATTGTAGTTTCTCCCTACAAGAATTTTTGTCTTAGATAAACATAAAATAATGTGATTCTCTATGGCCTTTTCAAACCCCCATGGTGTTAATTATTCCCCTTCCCTCCTCCTTCGGTATTGCCTTTCCTCCTCCATCCAGTTAGAACCCTCCTTTTTTTTCACATTCCCACTGCTCATGTTACCCATGTTCTTCTAGCCACCACTCTAGAAATCCTTCCCTCACCCCCTTCCCATTTTACATGCTAAGGTTGGGAACCAGGATTTAGAAATAAGAGAGAATGTGAGACATTTGTCTTTCTGAGTCTGTTACTTTATTCCATACAGTGCTTTCTAGTTCTAGCCATTTCTCTGAAATTTCTTTACTTCACTTTCCTTTGTAGTTGAGTAGAAGTCCACAGTATGTATTTACCACATTTTCATTGTCCATTCATTTGTTGTGGGGTGTTTAGATTGTTTTCATTTCCAAGTTACTGTGAATCGGGCTGCAAGTCTATGAATTGACTGAGCAAGTGTCTGCAGATGTCTTGACCTTTAGGCATAGGCCAGGTGATGGTATGGCTGGGTCATATGGTAAATCTAGCTTTAGGGTTGTTTTTTTTTTTTTTTTTTTTTTTTTTTTTTTTTTTTTAGAATTATCTACATTGATTTCATGAGTAGCTGCTCCAGTTTGTGATCCCACCAACAGTGAGTGAGGGTTCCCCTTTCTACCTATCTTCACCAGCACTTGTTGTCAATTGTTTTCTTGACCTTAGCTGCCCTGACAGAGGTAAGATGAAATCTCAAAGTAGTGATGACAGCATTAGTTGATATGCCAACAGGGCCAAGAGAAATTCCACAAGGTCTCATTAGGAAGGTTGAGAACTAGTCTAGAGACAAGTTTCCACCTAGGTTGTTCAATGCCAAGTGGTCTGCTTTGGACACATATAAGTCTGAGCAATGGGAAATGGACTGGTAGACTGTTTATACATGTATTATATAATGTTGATTATCAAATTATACATATTTATCATTGCTGAATGATATTTTGATATATGTATATACAGCATATTGTAGAATGGCTACATTAAACTAATTGGTATCTGTATTACCTCACATACTTTTCCCCCTGGTGTTAAAGAACTTAAAATCTCTTCCCTTGGTTGTGGGTTCATGGGAACCTGCCCTTTCCTGAAGAGAAATGGAGGAAGAGGAATGGATGGAGGCCTGGGAAAAGGGCAGATGGAAGAGGAACTAGTAGGAAAGGAGGAAGGGAAAACTGTGGTCAGGATGTTAAAAAAAACTGAATTATACATTCTCTTAATTTTTAAGTATATAATACATGTTTGTTTGCCCAGAGATACCTTTAGAATATATTACTCCCATCTAACCTGAAATGCTACATTCACTGATCTCTATCCAGTTCCCCAGGCCCCGCAGCTCTGATATCTATCCTACTGCTTTCATGAGCTTGCAGTTTGGGGAATCTACTTGAAAGGAAGAGAGTGGTCTTGTGTTTCTATGTCTGATTTATTTGTTGACTAAATGGTACTCTCACTGTTACTGTGATTTTTTTTTCTGAGTACATTGGAAATCAAAGGAAGTACTAATTTTCAGTTAGAATTCAAGGAAGAGAAATGATGTGAACATTTAATTTTCATCTAAGTTAATGGATACCATGCGCTGCATCCACACATGCCTAAGAATGTCTGGACCCCTTAAAGTCCTTTATGCTTAGAGCACCAACAGATACTCACCTATTGTGTTCAGTGTTCCTTCTACCTCCTAGATCCACTTACCTGCCATGTCCCTGTAGTATTTTTATTGTAAAATAGTATCATTAGGAATACTAGGGATTGAACCTAGGGTATCATGGGTGTGGTCCAGTACTTCACACCTGAGCTACAGCCCCAGCCCACCCTTCCTGTATCCTTCATCTCTGTGGAAACATCTTCATGTTTTCTTCCTTTTTATTTCTTTGGAGTCCAGTACAGTGCTTCATATTGTGGGCACTCAATAAAGTTTGTTTTATAAGTGAATTCAAGCCCTAGACAACTGCTGGTCAGTTTGCTGCTAGGTTACCAGTAATTTAAAGACCTCGGTTTAATTATTCACTTGATCAAGGATCACAGGCTCTGGGCCCTGACCTTCAGTCAGAGGTCCTTCTCTAACAATGGCTTCTTGACACAATGTGACCTTTCTCTGTGCCATGGAGTGCACTTTATCCCTTCTAAAGTTGCAGCTCCTGGTTTAAGCTGAGTTTTCAAGGTATTTTAATATCTCAAAAACATACAAATGGAAAATTAATTGTTTTGCTAGATAAAAATATATTTTAATGATTACTAGCCTGCAAATTAACGCTTCTATTTATAACTGAAAAAAAAACAGCTAATAATGGAATATAAGTTGTTTACAGCAATTCTTCTGAAAAATGTGTTGGGAGATTATAAATAACCTTAGCCACGTGCTTACTGGAAAATAACTTAAAATAGTCTAAATGTATTAATGTAGCTGTGTTTAAGCATAGACTTTTACTTCCACACTGCCCAGCGTAACTCTACATGAAATCAAACATTCAAGATCAGCTGAGGGTGTCTATCAGGATGTTTTGGCCATTTTAATGAAGAGTACGTGGGCACAGTCCCTGAGAAATTGTAAATGGCGTGGATTCTAAGAATCAGCACAGAGGTTCAGAATAGGAAAAGAAAAAGGATTATGGGAGTGGGGATGAGCCTGGGACTCCTCCTTACCTGTGTTCATGCTCCTGAATTCCATCCCCAGAACTCATTAGCTCTCTCTTTCCTCTTCCTCTCTCTGTCTTTTCAGGACTTATTTATAAATGGCCTCAAAACTCTTATAACTATGCACTTCAGTTAGCATACAATGTTTTCAAAACAATGCGAACATCAGCCCACAGTGACTTTCTGTTTGTGCAAAAAAAATTTTTTTCTATGCCTTAAAAATATCTGTTATGGCTGGGTGGTGGTAGCACACGGCTTTAACCCAGCACTCGGGAGGCAGAGGCAGGAGGATCTCTGTGAGTTTGAGGCCAGAGTGGGCTACAGAGAGAGTTCTAGGAAAGGTGCAAGGCTACACAGAGAAACCCTGTCTTGAAAAACCAAAAAAAAAAAAAAACAAACAAAAAAAACCTCATATAAACAAAGATAAACGTCAATAATAGTGACAAGAGTCATTCCTGCTTCAACTTTAAGTTTCAAGATATTTTTTTTCTTTTTTCCTTTAGAAAAATTTGCACCAAGATTATAACAAGAGAAACTTAAAAAAAAAAACTGTAAGGATGAATGAAGGCCAAATGTATATGAAGTATTTGTAAAATAATTACAATCACTAATCTTTTCCTTTCCTAAATAGTATAGTTAGGCTTCTTTAAATTCTAAGCAGACCCTGGAAGACACCAGTATTCTGTACAGTCCATGAGCAGTGGAGCTGTGAAGGTGTCTCATTCCCTCCTTGTAGAAAACTCATGCCCACTGTGGGAGGGCCTTCCTTACAGGTGCATATGGAGAGGATAGGGAATGGGGAGTCACAAAGGCTGTGATTCCCCACCATTCCCCATGTCTAACAGGCTCTTATTCTCCCAAGCACTAGGTCAGGCTACTTTCTTCCTTTTTCTGTTTCCTTTCTCCCTTTTTTTATTTTTTATTTTTATTTTTATCAGACAATGTAGTTCATTTTTTCCCTTTCTTTCTTCTGGTCTTTTTTTTTCCTGCTCAAGCCCTCCAGCTCTGCCCAAGGCAAAATGCTGCAGGGATTAGAGAGATGAAGCAGCTAAGTCAAATCGATCGTGACAGCCAATGAATTCACATACATCTCCAGGAGCAAGTGTGTTCGACATTGTCTCTCGGGCCTCCCGCCTGCATTCGCATCACCAAAGCGCCTTCTTCATGTAAGGTCTTAGCAGAGCAAAAATCAAATAACTAACCAAGTGCCAGCCCTACATAGCCTCTAAGTTAATAAATTAATTCTTCATTAAACTCAAATTAGAACACTCGCATAGACTCACATGTAGGGTAGGAGACATGGATAGAAGCTCGTTACCTATAAATCAGAGAGGGGATGAGATAATCTTCAGCTTGCCCTAGCCACTATGGGGCTCTTTTGCAATTAGATGGCATGTCCTAAGAAAGTGGGCAAGGGGTTGTGCCCCATGGTGGAAACATCCTAAATCAACTCATTTCACCCCAGCAGTATCACCTGCGGTTGTAAGTGGTATGTTGATCTAAGAGGGCTTTCCTCTCATCCATGAGGATGTATCGTTTCGAAAAACTGTGAAATGGTTTTCCTAACTGTATATACCATGCACATGCACCCATATGGAGACATTGTATATTTCCTTTTCACTTGGCTTATCTAAATAACTTTTAGGCAGTGATATAGAAATGGCATCTGGGAAGTATAATACAATATTGGCTATAAAAGTTTGACACTTTTTACTTATTCATTCAAAGTAATTCTTGTGGAGGGGTGCATGTGTGTATGTATGTATGTATGTATGTATGTGTGAAAAATGGATATGTGGAGGCCGGAAACTGACTTTAGATTTTTTTCTTCTCCTCTATCGATGTTCACTTTATACTTTGAGATAGGGTCTCTCGCTGAACCTGAAGCGAGCTGTTTCAGCTCAGTTGGCTGGTAACCAAGCCCCTGGGATTCTCCGTCTCCATTCCCATAGCATTTGGGTGAGAGCTACCTGCCACTGCACTTCACTTGACTTTTTATCAGTCCTGGAGATCTGAACTAGGTCCTCTGGCTTCTGCATCAAGCACCTTACCCACTGAGCCATGTTCCCAGCCCCAAGTTTTCCCATTTTCCTGAAGGCACATTTAGACATTATCTCATCACTTAATATGTTGATGTTTCATTTCATCTTTGGACAAACACCATGAGACAAACAAAAAACACATACCTCAAATATCATGAATTTTTATGAACCAGCATCATGCTGATAAGAATTTTATTTAATGTCTAACATTTGGGGTGTGGTGATAAACATAATCTCCAGCGTGATAACATTTAAACTCTAATAGCATCTGTGTTTTCAATATATGTTAAGTTTGTGGAGAAAATAGGAAGATGTCTGGAGACTGACAACCTGATAGTGCTAAGGACATTTTGTTAGAAAGAGTGTGCTTCTTTTGTACTTTAATGGTTATGCCAATTTCATTATATTGTCTATACACTTATTCATTTTTTTTAATACAAATAGGTATAAAATGCAAAAATCCAAGATTTTTCCTAAAACCTGTACATATTTTCAAAATGATATTGTGAAGCTTCTACATTGAAGGAAGACACAAAGGCTTCCCAGGATATGTTTTGAGCAGTTGTTAGAAGTTGATTTTCAGTGTATCAGAGGAGGCATTGGGTGGGGGGTAGATTCTAAGATATTTCTATGTTCAGGTTCCTATGTTCTTGCTTAGGAGAAGACTGTCTGTGGACACTGGTGTATAAGTCAATAATTAAAATGCCATAGCAGTTTTGTTATTTCTCTGAGCCTATTTGCTATCAGGAAAACCTCCTTTTATCCTACAGAGCTTTAGTACTCCCTATAAACACCCCCATCTATAGCCCCATAAGGCAATAA
Source organism: Peromyscus maniculatus bairdii (assembly GCF_049852395.1). Lineage (NCBI taxonomy): Eukaryota > Metazoa > Chordata > Mammalia > Rodentia > Cricetidae > Peromyscus > Peromyscus maniculatus. Next base: position 40,703,006 of record NC_134868.1, read on the forward strand.
ACTGTAGAATCATAACCCCATGGAAACAGTGGTTAAAACCTCTGTATCTACAAATGGTAGTAGAGTGGATTGGTGTTATTCTACTACCTCTGGATCTCTTCTCCCTTTGGGGAAAGAGTGGTATATTCTGCGATGTCAGAATGTTCTCTGCGTTTGATAGGGTGGACTGTATTTGTCTTTCTTATGTCTCTGTCCCAACATAGTTTCCGATCACTGTGAGGAGTCAAACTGAAGGTAGCCTGGGAATCAGGTCAGTATAGCATAAGTGTTCGCAGGTGGTCACTCAAGGTTTCAGTAGTGTGAGAAAGAAATAGCTATTATTATGCTTATTTTACATATGTGGAAAATTAAGGTCCACATAGTGCAAAGGCGCCATTCACCACCACAAACTAACAGAAGATAAATCCGTTAGCGTAATTCAAGTTGCCTTCCAATCCAGTGGGGTGTGGCTTTACCCATCCTTCCCATTCAGTTGTTCTTTTCACGTACTGACTTTATAGTCAGATTTCACCGTAGAGAACCCATGAGAATTGTTAAAGTTATAATGGCAGGGCTGTTTTCAACCTGTAATTCCTTTCCAGTGGAAAAAGAAAAATCCTTTCATAGCTATATTACAAAATCTGGCAAGCTTCTTTGGAAGTTTAAATTTCTTATAGAAGTGATTCTTTATAATAATGAGCCAATTCTTCAGATCATTTCCCAACAGCTTCTAACTCTGTGGGGCTTGCTCTAAGGTCATTTCCTAAAGAAAGTGCTTGATAATGACCCAAAGAATGTTGCTCACAATGTGATAAATAGCCATGCTTCACCCAAAGGCTACTTTCAGAGAGCTAGAACCTTGCCATCCTGTCAAATTCAGCAGCTTCGGTACCCAGTCTCTACCATGCAGGTCCAAGCGTGCTCAGAAGAGCTAAATCTTAACCCCCACCCCCTTCTGACCATACTGTGCATCCTACAGTTACTTTCTTCCTCATAGTCTGATTCTCTTTCCACTATATCACCCTGCCTTGGCATGCTGAATGTTCAGATGGGCACAGTGTTTGATTTGCTTACCGACATGTCTGTGACCATAGCGTCCAGTGACACTTAGCGTGCATCCATACAAATGGAAAGTAGAGTGTGATGAATAAGAAATCAAGCATTTCCCTTATGAAACTGTTGTCTTTATGACATATACTGTCACAGACACTTACTGGGTTTAATTTCGGGATACACTAGTAGATTAGTATCAGCCTGGCTGCCAATGGTATTTGTGATTTCCATAGCAGACTTTTGTAACCAAAGTGTGTTAAATACTTCCAGGGGTATTTTATCTTTAATTGTTTATCTAATACTAAAAGCAAAGCTTTAGCTTTAGTAATCTACATTTTCCTAGTGAAAGAGTAATTGAAATCTCTGACAAGAACAATGAGAAACTGTGAATATGGGAGTTAGAATCTCACCCTGGACTGATGATCTATAATGTACTTACTTGATCTTTGGTTTCTGCACAGTGAGATGTATTTGTGATTTGGAAACATCCGTCTAGTTCCAACCAGTAGCACTCATGGAAGCAGGATCTTTTATTTACTTATCTTGTTGTATTCCTCTGAGAACCTCAATTGGCCATATAGTCATTTGCCAATGAAAAGGCTTTCATTAGTGATGTGATGTCCTCAGAGTCCTCATGATTATTGAAGGATATAGTGGGCCACTGTACAGTAGGGAGTATTGTCAACGCTTGTGTTAATTGAGTGATATATTTTAATGAGTCGTAAACTGCTTCTCCCATGTCATTTCCCTAGTGCTTTTTATTTTCCTCTATTCAAAACTCACTAAGTAAACCATTGAGAAGGATGCATTAATTTATTTGAATAAACATTAGCCAATATTGTTCAGTAGAAACAAGGTGCCATTCAACTATATTAAATGGATTTCTGCATTTAAAAAGCAATGGAAATATACCTGTCAATTTGATCCTTATTGTAATAAGGAAATTGTTTTTTCTCTTTTCAACTTTGGAAAAACATGCTATTCTCTGCACATATTTCTCCTGGGATAGTTTAGAATAAAGGACAAAAATACTCCCAACTGCCCAGCTGTGTCCTGGTTGACCTTGAAAAACAACTTACCGTATTAATTTTACCTTAATGACACTCTTAATTAAGTCTGTTCTGCAGTGAAAGTCAAACTGTGGACTTTTACTTAAGTAAATCAAGGGAACATCTGTGAGGCCCCAGTATTTTTTTCTTGGTGGTGGTGTTTTATTGTTGTTGTTGTTGTTGTTGTTGTCCTGGTTGTACCTTTTGGTTTCTCCTCTCTGCCAGGCTGTATAAAGTTGAGAATAGTCAGCATTTACATAACAGCTCTCACCTATTTTCACCAAGTTCCATGGAAATCTCGGCTTCTAGACCTGTAATTTCCTGAGCAAAACATTCCCTGGGACAGTGTTTATGTTAAAATGCTACAGAGATGCAAACATTTCCTAGTCCAGGTTTCCTGAGACTCTTCTTTGGTGGGTTTAAGAACTGTGATTTCTATCTGCTTACAGTCTAGCAAATTAACATGCCACATGAATTCTAGAAGAAAACAAAGATTCCTTCTGACAGAGATGAAGGGGGCTTGTTATTAAAGTAATAACATCAGCACATGATCAGCTTCTGAGGATATTCCCTACATCCAATTGTCACGGGGAAAAGGGACAATAGTTAGGTGATAGCTACACACATAGCAAGCAAAGGAAACCTGGCGAAGCAAATCCCCAGATGATTAAACAAGCCACAATTTGCGCCTGATTCTTTGGTTCGCTGTCTGTTTTACATCAGGCGGTAAACAATGTCCCTTTGCTCCAGATGGAGTCTGGATCTCTGGCTCCCAACAGTTGTTTGCTATACAAATACCACTGAAACAATATTCAGAACAAAATTATGATGTCTTCTGTTCTCAAAATATGCATAAATTGGAGATCCCACAGAAAATAAATAAATCCCTACCATAGCTTTCTTTTATAAAGAAGTCCTCTCCTGAGTTTATAGGAATAGAGTGCAGCATGGAACATGATTGTAGATACATGTAGTATGAAGTGTTTTCCCAGATCGCTTCCCTAGTGAAATACGGCTGTCACTTGCACTGTCAACCCCTTTGGATCAACCAGGATCCAAAAACAAATCGATTATGCTTTCCCAAACACTACAGTGGGGTAGGCGGTGGTGAAAGGCAGAGAGGAGATTACATGGCCACATAACAAAGCGCTAGCATTTCTCTTGAGCTTCCTCGCCCATTTGATTGTTGTTGGTCTTCAGCCAGGAATAACAGCCCACAAAAGGTGGGGAGAATTGCAGAGCTGGAGGCAGGAGACAGTCAGGGAAGCTCCCAGAGGCTCAAGCTGTCAAGTTTGATTAGATCTGACTCTGCAGCACAGCATAATCAGGATTTTGGGCTACCAGGGTCACTGGTGGCCATTCCAGCCCTGTTGCTCTTTCCAGAACTTTTGGGGAAAGTTCCCATTCTAGGTTCTTGGTGCTAGCTTTTATCTCTCATATATATCTTTCCCACCCTCAGATAACCCAGGGATCATTCTTACATCATTGCAACTGCCATCTTATAAGTGTCCCACCCTGACATGTAGTCATCAACCTACAGACATCCACAAATGAAAACAATCACCAATAGGACATTTAATCTACTCTACCTGATTCCGTTTGGCTCTTCTCTGAATGAACTGTATCATTCCTTCCACAGAAAGGAAGTTCATTCCCCCTATGGACAGGGATGTTTCTTTCCTTTCAATTCCCTGACACTACCTAGGAGACTAGACCAGAGCATAGCACAAAAATTCATTTTTTTAAATAAAATCTTGCTGAAAATGATTGACTATTGAAATGCAATTTTTATCGGTATTTGCATTTCTGAAGATAAAATTTCACAGGAGTAAGGCAAGGTAGGATCTTTTCCTGGTGGATGTTGAGTTGTAATAAATGAAAGAAGCATAGTAGCAGTGACCCCACTGATGGTGATAATGAATTACATCGATACGGTGATTTTTGTTCTTTTACCTTCCTCCCTTGTATGTGGAATTCCCCTCAGTGTCAGAGTGATGGATTATCCCCATTCCTCCGAGGAAAAAGGCTATTCCATCTTAATGCGGGCTTCTGGAAATGAAAAATAATGCAAACTACAACCAACTTTTAATTATCTACCCTAATGGAGTGCTGATGCTACAGAAATAATCCCCAGATAATGTACATTTCACTTCAGCATGCAAGCATGATTTTGTGTTCAGAAATAAATATTAAAGCATTAGACATGGCATTTGAGAGCAGAAACAACTTGGACCTGCAGATGGAAAATGGGGCTTGGTAGTAACTCAGTGTTATAGGCTAACTTGTGACACCTTCCCTCCCCTCTAAAACTGTTTTGGAACCATTTCTCATTAACTTAGAATGTGACCTTATTGAAGGATTTGAAGATGGAGTCCTGATTAACCAAAGCAAGCCAAAATGAGGTTGGGGAAAGCTCAGGAGATGGTACAGCCAATAAAGTGCTTGCCTTGAAAACATAAGGACATGAGCTGGGTCTGCATAGCTCACAAACCATGTGAAAATTGTCAGACACTAGGAACAGGCTTGGAGCAGTTTCCTGATGGAGGACTTCAGAGGGAACCTACTGTTAGCTCCTTGATCTTAGATTTTTGCACAGCAGGACAAGACAATGTTTCACTTTGCTGTGACAGTCGGAGTAGCCTGATCTAGTTGATCCATTTGTCAATGCAACTCTTTCTGTGTCTAATGAGTCTGCTAGACCTTTGTCCCCAAGCCTTTTTCTTAATCTCATAACTAGAAACCATGGTCAAGTATTATATCAAGTAGACATAGGCCTTGGTGGGAAGCCACTACTTGTGAACCTTGATGTTGACCTTGATGATGTTCAATACTTGTGAACCTTGATGAGTTTTAGCTGTTCAAGAGCAGCTTTTGATGTCTCCTCATTTTTGCTACGCAAGACAGACAATCTTAATACTCAAAGAATTAACTTCTCTGTGTCTTAGGTGTTACTGATATTGCTAGTAGTAGTAATGAAGATAAAGTACCTTTTCCTTGAATGATGTTACATAACTTATATGTAGGTGACCTCTTCCAACAACTTCCATGGAACGGGCTACCCTTACCAACAAGTGACTTCATCAGAACGCTTGGGAATATTTTTATGTAAAAATGTACGTTATCAATGTAAGTATGGAGCCTTCACACTCTACAGTGAAATCTTCCAATTTAAGCTCCCCATGTTCAGATTTCACAGTGCCCCACCACATCATAGGTTCCTTTAAATGGGGATATGATCTTAGAAGAAAGTTCTACATGTAATCAGCAAAACAGATACAATGCATGAAGAAATGACTCCATTAAAATGGTGAAGTGTGGTACACCCTATTATGATAATCCAGCTCTTATCTCTCTTTCCTCATGTCAAATCTGCTTGTGTTCCACTCAGTGCCACCATATCCAGGGACTCTCTGGAGAATACATGGAAGTAAATTCAGCTCAGAAACACTGTGAGGGTGAACACATGACTTATATTCCCCCTTGTACCACTGCATTCAAATCACCACTCCTGCTTAATGTTCTCCATCACTTCATTTAATATTGGGAGAAAATATAGATGGCAGATATGGTCTGTTCAGAAACTTGCAGTGTGCAGCCAGTAAAAAACCATCATCCAGCAGAATGAAGCACTTTTAAAAGAACCACTCCTCCTGGGAACTGTCTCTTAAGTACACTCTTCCCTACGAAAAGAAAGTACTCAACACCTGGCTGTTGCAAGCATGCATATTATTCTTTGGAAGAAAATTACACCTATAGCATAGTTTTCTGAAAATGCGTGAACGATGTTTCAGCGTTCCAATTCAATCACTTGTCAGGAAGTACATACAGTTCATTCTTAGGAAGTGACTAGAAGACAGAATACTAGTTAAGGGAAAGCACTGTACTGTCAACATTACTATTATAAACAACATTCCCAATTATACTTCAGCTGCAGAGTTTACCTCACTGGGTATTAGTCTGACATATACACACAAAAGGGGATAGGAATCAAAAGCTACAGTGCAGTTAAAAATAGGTCAACAATGGAGCTCTGAAGTACTGGCTTTCTGCCAAGGCCTGTATCTACCTGATGTAATTCTAATATATTGACTTGTTTGGTTTACCAATTCACATTAGAAGACAGTAGCACAAAGCAGGGCCAGAAAATCTATTAGAAGGAAATTAAAGACTATAAAAGCATGGCAACATCAGGCCATTAAGTGTGGGTATAAATAGCCTCCAAGACCACAATAGTCTCTGAGTGCATAATTGACAAACTTCATTCATCAATGCTTATAAATATGACCTTGAAATCCCAAGACAGATGATAAATAGTGTGCTTCAAAAGTTAGAAAAATACGTAATATAGTTTCTTTGGCCTTGAAATTGCAGTTACCCCATGGATTAGAAGGTTGTGTGTGTAGTTCAGTAGTTAGAGCCCTTGCCTAGCATACATGGTACCTGGGTTCATCCAACACCACACATGGGAAATCTGTAATGGGGTGGAGGGTTCTTGAGTAACTCAGTGGTATAGAATGCCTCATTCCCTGGCAAATCCAGATGTGTGTGGAGTGTCTTTATAAAGAATGTGTGATTGAAACTATGCCAGCTGTTCTTTCTGCGTGCACACTCATGCTTTAAAAGCAGTTGGTTTATGCATACAGTTGCAGCTTGTGAAACACAATTTGGGTTATATATCCTTCACTGGCCATGCTCTGGACAGATGTGAAGACTAGGGTAAGATTGTTGGCACAAGGGGCTTTGAGTACCTGAGTGGGAGGACGATGGAGGCAACCGTACAAGTATATGAGTAGCAGCTGATGAGAGAATAACAGGAAGGGAAAGCATGCCCTGGGCTCCTCCTGTGATATCAGCAAAGGCTTTCTGATAACAGAATGTTTTCGTCGTGTGTGCTTAGAATTTTAGAATCCGTGTAAGGGATGCTGAATGAAAAGGGCTGAATAAAGTTGAATGTTAAAGCACAGCTATCCAATTCACATAATGAATCCAGCCTCTGAATCTGTCAGTAGCAAAAGCACAAAGGTTTCCAGGCGAGAGCCATGGGGACAGAGAGGATGCAGTTTTTATTAAAGTCTTAGTTTCAAAATGATGGATGCCAACAAGAAAATAGTTTAAAAATTTGAGATGTTTTCTGCATTCATCCCTCTGCAGAGAGATGGTTTTCGGTGGCATGCGAATAAAGCCAGAGGATGTTAAGCAATATGTCTCAATAAATAGAATGGAAGTCTGTGAACCAATAGCATGTGGTGGGCTTCCTCTTACTTTCTAACGTGCTATTCCCTTTCATCATTTATGACTATCCTTGTGCCCTTGCAGTTTTTGAGATTGAGTTTCTAAACTCTATGCTTGAAAAGCTGATTTTCTACCAGATGTATTACCAAAACATTCTTATCTCCTGTCAGTGGTGATCTGCTGTAGACCTCTCCTGTTTGTCCCCCTCCCAAGGGGCTGCCTAGGACCTGCACCCACTGCATCAACGCTATTAAAGCCTGACTCAGTGACTGAACCATTGTGCATTCTACACACCCATGGGGCTAGCTTGGGAATAACAGGCCTCTAGGTTTGCCTGATACTACTGCCTTAGGCAGGGTTTATCACCTCCAAGGATGGTTTCTTTGCTTAAAATATGAGCCCTTGAATCAGATTATCTGTCAAGTTCCTTTCAGTTTTGACCTTTCAGAGGTGTCTGCTCCTATATGGTTTGCCAAAAGACATACAACCATAAACATCTGGGATGCGTATATCGTTGGCTTATTGTCTAACGTAGAACTAGTCATTTCAGCTAAACAAACCGAAAGCAATAGGGGGCTGGCCCAGGATCAAGACATAAAAGACTGCTTCTATAACATTTGTTTCTACGTAAATGAAATCATTCTTTTGCTCTCCTTTCCCTCCCTTTCCTTCAGTTTTTTGAACTTGCAGAGCCCTCTGACATTTTGAGCACAAGGTTGCAAATGTTTGCCACAATGTCTGGCTATATCCCAGGAAATGCGTCTTGCCTGGCCACATCCTGGGAACATTTCCCCCTGCACTTCAGCATCAATAAGCGCACACACTGTATTCAGGATTCTCGAGAGGGTGAATGAATAGTCTTGGGCCAAATACTGTGTGAGGATTTGGGCAACATTTTGGCAGGTTGAACAACGCTTATATTTATGGTTTTTTGGCAAGATCATCGCTGATTATCCTGTGCTTGGTGAGGGCATTGTTTCTAATCAAGATAACTAAGCTATCCTTAGGGTTATACCTGACACAGCAATTGCTTGAAAATGTCATGTTTTCATAATGGATCTTTCTCCATCATCTACAAATGGAGAAAAAGTTGAAAGAAAGGGCAAGGAAAAAACGTTTCCTGTATATCTGTTTCTTCTGGGGATTTTACAGGTGTTACACTATTTGGTGTTTACATGCATTTTCTGAGGTCTGTTTATAACCAATACTCTAATTAGTAAAATGAGTTAAAAATTAATTTATGAAAGCAGTCTCTTATAATTAAGCCTTTGGGGTTTTTTGTTTGTTTGTTTGTTTGTTTTGCTTAAACTATATTTCTTCCCTGAAAAAAGAAATTTGAAAAGGATCACTTTTGACAATGCTTCTGAATGTTATGCACATAAAATCTAGTTTTCTTCTCTGAGACAGAATCTCCCTATGTACCTTAGGCTGGTCTTGAACTCAGCCTAATTCTTCTGCTTCAGCCTCCTAAGTTTTAGTATTGTACTACTATGCCTCAATATATATGGAATATATGTTGCTATGATTGATTGATAAATAAAATGCTGATTGGCTAGTAGCCAGGCAGGAAGGATAGTGTAGGCGGGACAAGGAGAGAGGAGAACACTGGGTGGAAGGAGGCTGAGTCAGGAGATTTGGCCAGCCACCATGAGGAGAAGCATGATGTAAGACACTGGTAAGCCACGAGCCACATGACAAGGTATAGATTTATAAAAATGGGTTAATTTAAGATATAAGAACAGGTAACAAGAAGCCTGTCATGGCCATACAGTTTGTAAGTAATATAAGTCTCCGTGTGTTTACTTGGGGGACACTAGGGGAGAGATTTTCTCCAACTGCCAGCAGGCTGGTACAAAAGAAAACTTCAGCTACAAAATTTTAGTTCTTATAAAAATAATTTCCCCTTTTTCATCCTTCAGTACCATGTCTTAACATATATTATTTTTTACATTATAATAACTATGACAGTTTTATCCACTGCTAATCCAGGCTGTGAACTACAACCAGTCCTTTAATGTTGAGCAACCCCTCTTCGTGTTTTTAGAAGTTAATGATTACTTCAAATTTTTAGGATTTTTTTTTTCTGTTTTTTCTCTATAAACCTGTTGGTAATTCCCTCTTATTCAAGTTCTTTGTCAATAAAGTTAACTCAGTTTCATTTCATCCTCCATGGCTATGCCTTTGCTCCTTGTCTCCATGGAGACCCTTCACCCTCAGCTTTTGATTCCCACAATTGGTTCCCAGGTTTGCTGCGAACCTGTAGACTGCTACTTCCCTTGTTGATGGTTTCATTCCACACCATCTTCCTTTCTGGACCAACCCCCCCCCTTCCACTTCCTCCTTTCACTGCCCAGGTCGCACCCTCTTCAACAGCTTCCAAACAAGCACACACAGAAGAAATGTATTTTTAGACCTTGCTTGTCTGAAACTGCCTTTCATACTTGGTGGATACCTGCACTAAATATAAAACAGAGCTGGAAAGCCATCTCCCCTCAGGACTGCACTGACGGCTCCACTGTCTTTTCATTAGTGGTGTTCGTTTGTTTTGCTTGTTGTTGGTTTTGTTTGTTTTATTTCCACTGATGTTGGAGGTCTGATGACATGCACGCCTAATGCTTTCTGTTTATTTAAATGTTTGGGAAACATCTTAGATGCTCTTTAATGACCACTCTAAAATTGGTTAGGTATTCTATTTTTCATTCACTTTTTTTCTTTTATCTAATTTTTGATCTTTTGTTGTCATTTCAGAAAGGGTATTAGATCGAAGAATGTATCCAATACACTGTATTTAAGCAGACTCCAGACTAAATTACTGATAGATCTCCAGTTTCTAGATTGTGGCACTGTAGCTTGAAACCAGCAGTTCTCAACCTGTGGGTCATGCACCCTTGGGTGAGCCAATGACCCTCTCATGGGGGTTGCCTCCGACCATTGGGAAACACAGATATTTACATTACACTTCATTTCAGTAGCAAAGTTACAGTTATGAAGTGGCAATGGAAATAATTTTATGACTGGGGGGGTCACCACAGCATTAGGAACTATAATAAAGGGTCACAGGATCAGGAAAGTTGACAACCACTGATCTAGACAGTAAAAGATGCTCCTCTTGTGAAAAACAAACAAATAAATATGATACAGTTTTTTAACTGTTTTCTTTCCCAAGTAGCATTGACTCTGTGTTCAAATATTTCTAACCCTCTCCCTGATGCCCACATTATATCCATAATAGTTGATCCCATAATTTTAAATTGAGTCTCTCAAATGAGGAGGAACTTACCTTCATATAAAATAGTCCATTGCATTTTGATTCTGTTATCAGTTTTAGTGTGCTTTTAAGTATCCCATTAATTCCTCAAATCTGGATCTTACACATACAAGTGACTTATAACTTGGCGCTTATAAACAGTAAAGGGAAAATTCCAAATCCTCCGAATATAAATAGACCATAGAAAATAATGATGCCTGAATTTGTCAAACATGTCAAATTCAACTACGTATATGGGCCTCTTGTGCAGCTGAAACTCAACCCTACATCATAAGTTCAAGGGACCTGAAAAAGTCCACTTGGATTTCACAGTAGCAAGACTGATCACTTTCTATCTTGCTGAATGTGTTCTCATTCTCCCTCTCCATTTTTTCTCCCCTTCCTTCTCTCCGTCTGCCCCAACATTCCCATCTCTCCCCCTCCTCTATGTATGTGTGTGGGGATGGGAGTGTTTGAGGCAGATTCCCATGTAGCCTATGCTGGCCTCAAAGTTGCTGTGTAGCCAAGGGTAATTTGAAACTTCTAATTCTGCTGTTTCACTTCCTGAGTGCTGGTCTCATGGGTATGCACTAAGATTCTCCATTTTGCAAAGCTGGGTATCAAGCCCAGGGCTTTATGAGTAGTGACCTCTCATATATGGAAAAATCTCAAGTTGGGAAGCAGGTTTACTGCATTTAAATCAACTTTTTGATTTCTCATGATTATGGACTACATGAATGAAAGCATGAATCAAAGTAAAGACAAAGCTCTTTAGGATCATTTTTATCTATTTGTAATAAGGATCTTCTTCTACCTTTCTATACTGTGATTTTAAAAAAGCCTTAAGGTGCTTCAAGATACTTTCAAAACTTTCTATTCTTAGGAATCCACAATGTCCTATGAAGGCCATTAACATAGTTGGTGTTATTGAAACCATGTGTGACCCTCAACTTGCAAGGGGTGGCTGGCTTGGTATAGCAAATGCTGGAGTTTTGCTTCTACTACTGGCTATATAGCTGTCTCCATAGTTTGAATCTCTCTGATGCCATGGAGTTGGTGTTTTGGAGAACCATGGGCTCTCTGCTCTTTCAAAGGACCAGATGAAAGCCAATGAGAGAATGAGACAAGAATGACAAATGGTGATAGAGAAGGGAGTAGAAGGGGTAGACAGGGCTGGGAATGTTGAAGTTCTAGAGGGGAGTTTCTATAGATGAACACAATTATAGTAATGACCTTTTCTGTCCTGTTTGATTCCTCCCTTCATTCATTGTTCATGCATTCATTGGCTAAATATCCATTGTGTTCCTACCGTAGCTCCATCATGTTACCGTAAGCTAAGGATGGAGCAGGGAACCAAACAGCCATTTTTGTACTCATACAGCTTAGATTCTTATACTTGGACCACCAATCAAAAACAAAGACTAGAGAGAGACAACAACCATGTCCACTCATCCATCCAGTAGTCTCTGTGGATAGCTCTTTGGTGATGCCTAAGAGCAAATGCCAAAGAAAAGGGAATATTATCTGTTAGGGGATATACATGGAATGTTTCAGGTCATCAAGACAAAAATGTATTTAGTAAAGATTTGAAGGAATACACAAGTAACCAACATGGATACACAGAAGGCTGTTCCAGAAAGTTGAGTGACAAGTTCAAAGGCAGAAAAGGGCTTGGTACCTTTGAAGAGCACCAGTAGGTTGATCTCCGTGGCCAGCTGAGTGAGATGGTAATAAAATCAAACCAGGTGAGTAGAGAAGTACATGTTATGTTGGCACTTGTTTGCAAAGATAGCTCTATCTTGGCACATGAGAGCAAACAAAAGGAAGATTTTTATGTAGAAGAGAGGCATGGCAAAACTTCTGTTTTAACAAAGTTGTCTTAATTATTGCATCATATAGAATGTTTCACACAAACCTATCACTTTGCTTAGTCCGTGGGTCATCTACTAGTGATGAAAAGTAGAAATCAAAAAATGCTCCTGTAGAGAGGTACTAATCATATTTATTGTCACTGAGAAAGTTCACGTTAATCATTTCCATTAAGTACCTAAGGGACTCTTGGTCCTGATAAGTAAATAACTTGGTGGTTGAATGGATTGTGGTCCCCTCATTTGTAAATTAAGAATGATAGTTTCTTTTCAATGAACTATGAGAAGTCATACTTATAAATACATACTAAATTACCTGAGATGTTAGAGGACATTTTAAAATGTTAACTGTACCTTCCACCAATTATAAGAATAAATTTAGATCATGAATTATAATTAGAGTGAAATATTTTAATTGTGTTGCTAACCTTTTTGTGAGTTCTGTATTTCCTTTTCATTTATGTTCTATCACGTGAAATTTTTGTAAATTCATCTGAAATCTATTATTTAGAAGTGAAAATATTTCATTCCACCAAACTTATCTTCAATTATTTACTTAATTGGAATTTGTTCATGATTAAGTCTGTATGACGATTAGTAGTAAGAGTTTTATTGTGGAAAATAAATGGAAACAAATACATAAAGCCGCAGCAAATTTAAAAATTGAGTGGCTTGTTGTAGGTAAATAAAATACTATGCACTCTTTGCCCTGTTTTTTAAAATAAGTAATCATTTGAAAAGTATGAATATTGTTCGATAAATCAGTGTAGATGTTAAGGGATAGCAAAAAGAAAGACACTAAAATGTTAGTAAGAAGATACCACTGGTGCAATTAGTCATTTTCCAGCTGTGTATAGCAGCACACAACTGAAATCCCAGCACGTGGTATGCTGAGGCAGGAGGATTATAAATTTGAGGCCAGCTGTATTGTTTCAAAAGAGAAGGAAAAAAAGTAGTCATAATCTTTTGATGTATTTGAAATATTCCTGCATTGATCCACATGTCTTAAGTGCTAACATATGGCGACTGTGTGTTATTTTGGGAAGCTCGCCTAGTGGGTAGGACATAATTCAACACCCATTTTCTTTTTCTTGGTGCTTCCCTAACCATCTGAGAAGCAGAAGCTCAGTTGGATAATATGTTTGTGATAACAACACAGCTTCGAAAACAGTGCTTGGAGATGAGAAGATAATCTTTTTTGCTTTCTTTTTTTAACCCAAGGAATAAGATTCAGGCATGTTCTTTGACTCCATCGTGTTGGTGGAAGTAGTGTGACCTCTGCTGTGTTGTGAGTGGCAAAAGGAACAGGCTGAGCCTTGGTCTTTGTCTTGGACCTTTAGGATAAGAAACATTGCCTATTAGTGTGATTCACCCTTTGAACTGTTCCTAAGGAAAGAAAGAGTGGCATTGACCATCAGAGGCTGAAAATGCTGGGACTGTGAACTGGGAGGCTGTGAGTTTCCAACTGACTGAGTCAAGACCATGTCCCACTTGCAAAATTATTTTCTTCATTTTTTTTTAAATTGAGATTATATCATTTCCCCTTTCCCTTTCCTCTTTCCAAACCCTCCCATATACCCATCTTTTTTCTCTTTCAAATACATGAAGTCTTTATTTAATAAATCTTTATTTAATTGTTGTTATGATATATATATATGTGTGTATATATATATATATGTATGTGTATATATATATGTATATATATATATATATACACATACATATATATATAACCTGCTCGTTCTGAATAAAGTTACTTGCATGCATGTTTTCGGGGCTGACCATTTGGTATTGGACAACCAATTGGTGTGATCTTGCTTGGAGAAGACTATCTCTCCCACTCCCAACATTCCTTTGTTGCCTGTGGTTCTTTTGTGTAGGACTGAGGCGTGGTGGGCTTCCTTGATCCACGTTGGCATGTCTAGTGTTGCTGTTTTTGTTCAGCATGTGTATAGATAGTCATGGTGGTGAGACTTTACGAATGTAGCTTCTAACATTCCTAGGATACAGAGTCCCAGAGAAGACTCTCTGGTCCTCTCTCTGGCTCTTACCTCTTCTTCCACTGTGTTCCCTGAGCCTTAGGTTCGGAAGTGTTTTGTAGGTGCAACCATTGGAACTGGGCTCCTCAACTCTGCAATTTGATTGGTTGTGTTTTACTGTAATGGTCTCTGTCTGTGGCAAAGAGAGGTTTCCTACATGGGGAGTGAGCACTGCAGTTATTTGGATTCTGAGAAATAAAAATAAAGGATATTCAAATTACATACTATGGAAAAATATGGGGACTGGTGGTGTTTTAAAAGAATGGAACCAGTTTTATTACTAGGTGATGGAAACACTGTTTAATGATGTCTTTTTTTTTTATTTGATACATTGTTTCCAGCCACTGATCTGCCTCCTATACCATCTTGGAAAGCCAAACAGTATCTGCATTATCCTATTGAACAGGTTTCATCTACAGTGCCTCCTGGGAAGCCTTTCAATGTGAAAGCCATAGAGGGATGCATCTTTAAATCACACACACACACACACACACACACTCACTCACTCACAGAGTATGTATGTGTATATATAGGTTGAGACAAAGTCTCATGATGGAATGCAGACTGGCCTTGAACTTGAAATCCTCCTGCCTCTGCCTCCCAAGTGCTGAGATTAGAGGTGTACACTACCATGCCCCATTTAAATCATATATTTTAATTGAAATTTATTTTAACTGACAAATACAACATTAAAATTGTGCATGTTTATGGTCACCAAATATATCTCTTTAAACACATCATTTCTTTATGGTAGAAACCATCGAACTTCTTTTTTTCTGATCTGCTGTCATCCCACAGTGAGGTAACACACCAGCACTCACTTCTCCTGGGTCACTGTAATTTATACCCATTGGTCTACATTTTCCTACCCCTGTGAGTTCCCCAGCCTCTGCTAGCCACCATATTCCCTGACACACCATCATTAGAATGGGTAAAAGTGTTGATAATAACAGCCCCAAAGTATGTGCAATAGATAGATGGAATTACATCAAATTGTACTGCTACCATACAACAAAGGACATGGTTATCAAAGAAAATTGACAGCCTGCAGAATGGGAGAAAATATTTGTCCCTACCCATCTGAAAAGGGATTCATGCATGGAATAAAAAAACTCAATAACAAAAAAAAATCAGTTATTAAATATTCACTATGACCTGCTGGTTCAATAAAGAAGGGCAAAGCAGATAAAGGAAAGGAAAGATCACTGAGAATGAAATACCTCTTTGAATTCCTCAAATTTTAAAAACTGGTATCTTAATGTTGCTCTAGCATGGAAGTATCTAAAGAGGACTAATTGTCTGCCTGCTCTCTCCTTAAGTCCTGGTAACTTCCTCTGGTCTCTGTAGCCACTTGGAACTAGTATTATCAGGAGAGTGCCCTCCACGACAATGATCATATCCCAATTACTGTGATAGGAGAGTTGTACTTTGCTGACATGAGTGTACCCATTATCCTTCCCCTTAGGTAGACAGTACATGATAATGACTTCAGTGATCTCACCAGTGTGGTAAATATTACCGTATTCTCATTTCCTACCTAATATGGAGATACCAGAGGAAGGAAAATTACCATTCATTTTATGAAAAACATTTCATAACACAGTTCGGGGAAAGAAAGCCATTGGAACTTGATTGCGTCTGGGATACGATAATCCAGGTAACTTTCAAATGTTGCTGTCCAACAAAAATATAGCACTAATACAAAAATAATAAAAAGAAAAAAAGAAAGGCAGAACTCATACCTGCAGTTTGAGGAGGATGTGTGACGGCCACAGCTTAATGCTTCTTCTTTTACCTCAGGGGAATTCTGGTTACTTTGGTTACGAGAAAACAGGTTTTCTTGCTGCCCCGTCAAGCCTCTGCCCAGTCAGAAGCTTCTGGGGTGTTCGTGCCAGTTCATTTGGGAACAATCTGTTTCCTTCTTAATTTTCAACTAATCTTTATGAATGAAATGTGATTAAATCTAGCAAAACTATGGAAACATCATAATAGCATATGGGGCGCCTTCCTGTAGTGCCAGTTTGCTATTTCCGTCTAATAACAGATTAGAAAAATCCAATTAGACAGTTACGGGGGGAAAAGGGAGCCAGAGTTAAAAATATCTGACTGTTTGACTCAGCTCAGCAGGGAATGGTTTATAGGCCAATCATTCATGGTGAATAGGATGGTAGTGGTGAGAAACGCGCCCCTCTAGCCCATTAGAATAATAATTTTTCACTCCTCATACTGCTTCTAACGTGTTCTACTTAATTATACCATGTTAAATAGCAGGCATTCTGACTCCCTTTATGGGAAGGGAAATCACGTTTACTCGCCCACACAATACCATCCTGGATGTTAAGGGATTAGGGTTGACCTAATGGGAAGACAAACAGATGGTTTAGGAAATGAGACATGATTTTTCACACAATGGTAAATGCATGAGCAAAGAAAGGAGGTCTCTAGTGATGATGTGTCCTTGTCCTCATCAAATAATTCTTAAGTGACCCTATTTGATTTGATTTCTTAACTATATTAGAAATAGATGAATTGATGAAGAAATCATTTTTCTCCTATGAGATGGCAGATGGAATGAAATTGTTCGGAATAATAATCAAGAGTGTGAGGAAATAGGTATTTTCAAATATTCCTTGTGGGGTATAAAGTGTTTTAATTCATTTGAAATGTTTTATCATGTGAAAATGTAGTCATTTTCTATAAACATCTAGGCTTGGTATGGTAGTATAATTATAGATGCAATGAGAGATCATATACATAGACACTCATGGAAGTAGAATTCATCACAGAGAAAACCAAGAATTCAAGAAATGCAAGAAAAGGAATGGTATGAAAATGGGAAACACACTCCATAAGGAATTAACTGAAAATGTGTAAATTCTCAGCATTGAGAAACTAATATATTTAAATATTTGGATGACTCTGAATGCCCTTCAAAATAAATAGTCATCTTTATAAGCAGTGCTGCTGTGTGATATATATATATATATATATATATATATATATATATATATCACACATGTATGCTGTGATATATACATATGTATATATCTCCCTTCAAGATTTGTCCAAATTCTCTATAAAAGTACAGCATAGCATATCATGCAGAGGGCACAGAATAAACAAGGCAACTTTGCAATGGAGCTCCAAGTTTTGGTCTTAATCTCTGTTGTTGTGTGAGAAGCATAATTGCAAGATATTATTCAGGCTCTCTCCTCTTAGTTTCCTCATCTGAAATATGAGGGGACTAGTGCTACCTGTGTTCCCAGGAGCAACTAAAGAGTTCCTTTTTTTAAGAATATTTTACTAACCAGTGCTCGGCAGAAAATGTATTTTCTCTAACCAATTACTATTATTGTTGTTATTACAAAAGGTAAATATTAATGTTTACTTTAACAAATACTTTAACTTAAAGTAATTTATTTTTACTTTAATTTATTATAATAGTATGTTATAATATTTTAATATACGTTATATTGTATTTTAATAATTGTATTATATAATTAAAATTAATTTATAAGTTGACTTTAATTTAATAAATATACATTCACATACCATAAATTCTACCCAGTTCAGGCATATGGTTTCATTTTACTGCACACATAGATGTATTTGAGCATCATCTGAATTTCTCATGGCAATCGTGCACAGTATGTAGAAGAGCCAAGAATAAGCACGGAAGGGGTAGTGTTACTGAATGAATATTATTCTGAGAAATAAGATATATTTGCTTTTATTAAATGAACAAAAATCTCATCCACTTGTAGACGATCCTCATGGACCTCTTTCTTTCTTGGGTGTCATTAGATTGGGAGAGGAACAGAGTCAGTTATTCAAGTGATTACTGAGCAAGGCCTGCAGCCAACCTCATCCTGGGATCTGTGAAAGTGAACTGGGGTGACCCTGCCCAGGGTGGACTGGCTCCTTTCTTCAATAGTGAAAATGTAATTTTTTAATTTTTTTTTTTTACATTTAGCTTGTATAAATGAATTTCATCATATGGTTTCTACACAACGGTTAGGAATATTATAAGAACAGAATCTCAAACAAATTGTAGTAAAGTCAGAATGTGCTCTAAGAACACTGTCAGCTGGTTGCATTGAAACTTTGCCTTGCCGAATCTCTTTGCATTCTGTATTAGTTATAGTCTTACTGCTCTGGTGAAATACTTGACAAAGGAAACTTAGATAATGAAGGGCTTGTTTTGACTTACAGTTTGGCACATCATGGTAGGGAAGGTGTTATGGGAAGGGGGTCTCTAGCTGTGACAGCAAGAGAATGAGACAACTTGTTACACTGTGTCCCCTCCGTAAGGAAGCAGAGAGAGCTGTACATTGTGCTTAGCTGGTATATTAGTTCCTTCACTATTACTTGATGAAATAATAGGATCAAGGCAAATTTAGTAGAATTTATTGTGGGCTTATGGTTCCAGAAGAAGAAGAGTCCATTATGGGGGAGTGAGGGAATGTAGCAGCATATAGTAAACATGACTGTCTGAGCAGGATTCTGAGAGTTTACATCCTTAACCTAAAGCAGAGACAACAAACTGGAAGTTCAGGGGCTTGATCTTAGCACCTGCCCCTGGGGTATACTTTATCTAGCAAGACTGTACCACCTAAACCTCTCCAACAGTGCCACTAACCAGGGACCCAAGACTATGGAGGACATTTTTCATCAAACCACCATAGCTGGCTGCTTTTTCTTCTTCTCCACCCCCCCGCCCCGCCTCCTTCTTCTTCATTTTTATTCAATCTAGGATCTGAGCCCATAGGATAATGGTTCTCACATGCATGGTGGTTCCTTGCTCTTCGGTTGAACCTTTGTAGAAACCTAGAGGTGTGTCTCCCAGGTCATTCTAAATGCAGTCAAGTTGACAGTGAAGAAGGATCACAAATCACAAGTCTCCAAGGAGATCATTTTTCCTTTCAATGTGGGTTACATATGTCAAATTTTTCCTATCAGAGATTAAACTGAGAAATATTTAAGCCACAAGAAGACATAGCTACTGATTCCATTATTTGCAGAGAAATGACATCACCACATGTCATATAAACTTGGAAAAATTCTACTGTAAATTTATGAAAGAATGAAAATGGAAACTATCAAAACCTTTAGAGTTATTATAATCATATTATTGCCCTCACAGGTCTGTGATCACAGACCCAGGAGAGGGTGTCTAGATCTTAAAGCACCCCTGGAGGACACCGAGAAAACTGCTGAGCTTAGCAGACCTGTTGTCTGTAGAATTTGCAATTGTTTTAGGCCACACTACAGGAGACTTTTAAGATAAAAAAGGATGAATGTTATCACTAGCAATCTAAAATGGCCAAATCTACAAACCACCCCACCCTGGAGCAGCAGGCGGTTCTACGATTTGATAAGAACAAGAGAAGTTTAAAGGGCCACGTGTCATATCTATCTACTGGAGTCAGCTTGTATCTGTCTGCAGCAGACACCCAGGCCAGGTATTCCTAAGATACTCTCATTCCTCTTCGTTCACAAATGGACTTATCTGTCCTGTGAAAATGTAAACAGAATTGAATGAGAAAGACACAGATTCTGAGAAGTAGTTTTTCCTAAGTTCATTCACTGGGTCTGGGGATGTAGCTCAGTGCTAGAGCAGGTACCAGGCATGCACGGGCCTAGGTATCACTCCTAATGCTGCAGTAAAGAAATACATGCATAGTTGTGGATTTCTCCTTTTTATTTGGCTGATCGCAATATTAACACCTTCTTTTCATCAAATGTTAAAACAATGCTTAAGTATAAGGCAGAAAAAGGAGCATATTTTTCTGCAACTCTCTCTGAAGTCACACTTCTCAGAGATAACTTGGGATGCTTTTGGGTATTTCTCCATATGGCCTTTTGTCATTGTCTCATGTTAGCATAGAGAAATTAGAGGGTTCAGAGAAGGGCTCTGTTTTGTTTTGTTTTGCTTTTTCATACAAGAATATGTCTCACTGATAGCTCCAAGTGCCCAATATATGTTCCAGTCTTCTGAAGGTAAGTAGTCATGCTATTGTTTGGATGACACTGGTTTACTTAATCATTTTTTCTTTGAAAGATATTTATTCTACTTATACATTTCTAGCTCATAAACAACTTTGACATACAAACACATATTTTGTAATGTGTGGAACTGCTGGGCTAAAGACATCTTCAATTAAAAATTGACAAGTATTACTCTTTAGACTATGGCGTTCATGCCATTGTCAATAATGTCTATGTCCCCACACTCTGCCATTGTGTATAATCACCCTTTGGAATTGCCCAACCCAATATAAAAATTATGGTACCGTCTTTTACTTTGCATTTTCTGGTTGTCTGTGTGTTTGAAAATCTTTCACATTTTTTGTTAGTCATCTGTCTTCTTCAGTATGAGGGGGGAGGTACTGGGAATTAAACCCACTCACTGCCTTGAGCATGCTAAGCAGGAACTCTACTTCTGAGGTGCATTCACAGTCCTTGTATTTCTTCAAATTTCTCCTTTTAGGTTCTGACTTGTTGACTTTGTTTGGGAACCACTCCCCCTTACTGTCTCCAAGTGCTCAGATACTACGTTATCCTAACACTTTGGTATATTTAATTTCCTTAACCATATCTTCCTTTTCATGTGTTTAAGGCTGTGCCTTTTAAACAATGTACATGTTTAAGGTAACTTTTCCCCTAGTGAATAGTTATTTACTATAACACAGCATTTTATCTTGTCTGCCTCCCTTTGAGGAATTAGCACAGGGTTACTCTACATTTTCACAGTTAAATCTGTCTCTTGAGGCAGGTTTCCTAGATTTCTGTCCCAGATAGAATCCCTTAGAAATTATGCCAAGTTTGACTTATTACCTGCTTCTGATTGTCCCTCTAGCTTCATGGGCATGAAATGGGAAATATAATGATACTGAGCATCTTATGCCATAGGAAGAATAATTAAGATAATACATATAAAAACTTAAAATAGTAGAAGATGTTTTAGAAGGACTCAATAAAGCTGCTTGGTACTAAACTTTTACAGTTCTATAACTAGAATCTGATTGTATTGTATTACCTAAAGTACTGTTAAATAAAACAAAATATAGCTATAGTGACTCAAGAAATAAGCTTTTAATTAATTATAAAGTTAAATAATCTCACATGTGATTGGTAGCTACAGAATTGGACAACATCAGTAAGGTATGGCCATAGATTTTAACTGATTATGAATTATTGTCTGAACTGAGTTTTTACCTAAATCCTCACTGTGGACTGTTGCCAGAGCAAAAAATGTAAATTTTATGAAGTGATATTTCTGGAGTCATCCAAAAGATCATATGTATTTTTGTAATGTGAACTTTAAAAAAATTTTTAAAGATATTATTATTTTTTAATATGAAGCTTCAAGCCACTTCAACAAAACCTTGAAACTCTAAAGTAGTTTGAAGGTTGAAGCTATTATCTGGTCTTGCAAGTTTAGGATTGGTCATAAAACTGTCTAAGCTTGGTGCCATAGGGTGGCAACATAAAGGGCTAAATCTGTATCTGCTGTAACTGTTCCTCCTGTAGTGACTGTCTATTCAGGTTTCTATCTAGCCTTAAGGCAATTCTTACCTCATGGGGTTCCAATGCAAAATGTCCTTGGGTAGCATCATCTGCACTCAGTGGTACCTTTGATTGTCAAGTACTTCAAACACTGAGTTTGAAACTGTAAGATAGGGGGAGAAATCTATTTGCTGTGGTCATTCTAGGACACGTCACTGGAGACAGACAGACAGAAGTGAAAAGACAGAAAAACTAAGGGGAAGACAATTGGTCAGCGCATGCTCTGGGCTTACCCATGGCAACACTAAAGCTGAGGGACACAGAGTGGTCGTGCAGCATCCCAGCAAAGGCACCACAGTTCCCTAGAGAAGGTACATGATGGCGGAAATGGGCTGTGGGTTTCTAGGAGGGCATCCTCTGGGAGGAAAACGTGTAGTAGAGAAAGGCGCACCCCTGGGATGAGCGTCAGCTTCTCTGCTGCCACCTGCATAGGGCCAGGCTGCCACACAGGCTTAGCGCAGGTTTCTCCTAACAGAGAAAGAGGGGAAAGAGGCCTTTTTCAAAATGAACGCTGTCTTTCAGGCACAGAGACAGGGTGGAATTTTCCTGTATCTCTTCTTAAAATTCTTCATCTCAACCCCTTAGACCAAAGGGGACACATTTCGGGCCCATGTTCTACCTCTGACTCAGGCAGAGATTTATCTTCAAGCCATATTCACCTCCCAATTTTCAGAGTAAACTTGAAACCAACCATCAGGATTGCATACATATTATGTAGCATTAAAATCATGCTGTGAAAGAATCCATTTAGTTCTCATGAAGATTTTAATGTCTTTCTACCCTTTTTTACAAATAACTTAAAAACATGAAATCAAGTACTGAGTTTAATAATTAAACAACACGAAATAGAAGCCCCCTGAGTGTTTCCTGTCTGTGACCACTAAACAGGAAATGCACCTTAGGAGTCTAATGAAGGAGGGGCTAAGACACTATACACGGCAGAATGAAGGGTGGGAAGGGGCAGCAGACTTCTCCACAGCCTTTTGACTTTGCCAAACACAAACACCCATCTCCCTTTCTCCACCTTTAGGGATTCACGATAGGATTTTTTTTTTTTTCTGAATGTGAAGTTCTTCCCTTAGGATAGAGTGGACTAACAGAATAGAAGACACCAAATTGAGATTTCAGATAAACAATAAATACTGTTGGCCTAATTGTGGCTTAATATTTGTTGCCTGTCTGAAGTTCATGCTTAACTAAACTGATAAAAACTCTGGAAATCTTAACTTGGGAATCAATTTTTTATATTGTATAAGGCCACATTTCACCAGTCTTTTTTTTTTTTTTAAGAACACTTGTTTTATAAAACTCAGGAAAAACAGCCATATGGTCATGGTTAAGAAGGCTGCATTGTGAAGTTCTTGTTATAATGCTGAACATTACTCAGCCATTCCAAAAGCCAGCACAGACTGGACTGATTCTGACTAAGCACTCTGTAGCTGTGTCGGGAAAGGCCTAGAGACCCACACACTACAGCACCTCTGATAGACCGGGTGCCAGATACCACACAGCATGCTTTGTGCACATTATATAAGCCTTGTGAAGAACCTAGTGGGATTTTGTGTGTGAGGGAAGTGTGACTCAGAAGTAAAGGGCCTTGCTCAAAGTCTTAGGTCAGTCCAGGACAGGGTGTGTGGCTACTGTCAGCATCCTTAACCAAAAGAGTCACTGCATGCCCTCTTAGCCCCCAGGTGATCTAAAGAATCCAATAGAAGACTTGCCACTTTGTTTAAATCATACTTCCTATAATATTGCAGAATTGATTATGTGGTATGCTAACACACAGCTGTATATAACATGAATGTATTACAATTGTTATTATTCTGTCACTCAGGGCACGACATTAGTGATTCTGTGTCCTGCAGAATCTTAAACACCCAGTTCAAACAAACTCTTCTAGTTGGAATGGGGCTCATAAAAACATCACACATCTTAACCTAACTTTAGGTCATCATCTGATATTTGATATTATGGTAATTATCATATTATATTATAAAAAGATGGCTTGCATTTCCATAGAAATGGGCAGTGCTCTGTATTGTACATGAAATATATATTATGCCATGAAATACAAATGAATTATAATTACATTATTATTTTATTATATATATGGTAATGGTTCTTTTTCTTTGGGGAATATTAAATAATATTTCCAGCTTAGAATCCATTTTATTAGTTGAATAAGTATAATTAGGTTGTGGTTCTATTTCATTTAAAATAGTTGGAACATTTTTTAAAAAAGAACTGCAAAGCATTGAGATTCTGATTCCATTGTCTAAGAAAGAGCTGAAATCCCCAGGGAAATCTATTGCAGAGGCACAAACAAAAGCCACTGGGTCATTAGTTACCCTACCACTGGCAGAGTGTTCCCCACTCTCTTAGGGAGCCAGCAGAAGGCTGGGAACTTTCCTGAGCCAAGAGCTACTTCTTGTCAACATCCTTTATCCACCCTGAGAATTGAATTGATACTGCAATTTCTATATTTTGTGGACTGTCTTATAGTTCTTCTCTAAACAAAAATAAGTGAAAACTGAATTAATTGGAAGTCACTCATGGAAAAGAACAAAGGTGTGAAAAGAGCATTTATCCATGACCAAGAAAATTGCTGGGCTAAAAAGTCCCCATGTTTATTGACAAAATACATCAGTTCATTCAAGTTCCAAATTTGAAGATGTTTACTGAGTATCTTCTGTAAGTCAGACAATGCTCTACCTGTATGTAAACACATCATGAGACAAAACAGACAGCAACCCTGATCATGTGATGTACGAATTCTAGTTCATTCCTGGTGTGTTCCAAGCTGCAGACTGAGTCCTCCATAGATAAATGAAGACCAAACATGATCTCTCTTGCCACTTCTACCCTGAATCCAGCATTGACATCACAATCTGTATCCTTTGAATGTGCATATGTATGTGTGTGGTGTGTGTGCATGTGTGTATGCCTATTCACATGTGTGGACTGGCGGACATGCATGTGTATGAACATGGCTGTGGAGGCCAGAGATCGGCATCAGTTATCTTTCCTAATCTCTTTCCAACTTGTATATTGAGTCAGGATTTCTCATTTGTACCCAGAGCTCAGCAGGTCAGGCAGGTAGAGCTAGCCAGCTTGTACTGGGGGATCGCCATCTTTGTCCCATGTGCTTGGATAACAAGTGGGCCAGTGACGACAGTGAACAACCACCCAATATCACTGTACTGAAGACTAAACTTTTAACCTCTGTTTCTTTGGGGAATATTTGGTATCCAAACCACCCTATCTGCCTACAATGGAGAAATGGCTCCTGCCTCCCTATGGTCCATGAGAATTGGCTTTAGGGTGTGGTTTTTTCCTTGCCTGGCTTCTGTAGAAGCAGGTGCATCCTCATCCCCCAGTATCTGCTGGGTCAAGTGATATCTTCAGTCCTTTTAAATGTTCACCTTTCCTGAGTCACTTCAAGATGCTCAGTGTTGAAGAAGGAAGAATGAACCTCACCCTTATGGCCACTGAATCAATCCTTCATTTATTCCAGAGAAGAGGAGCAAGACCACTCAATGTTCAAAGTCCTTATTCAGAATCAAAACTCAAAACTTATTCAGAATGGAAACAATCACTTCATCACTTCATATGGAGAACTTTTTTTTTTGCATGTATTTCCTTCTGTGCTGGTGGTGGTAGACTACAACGTATTAAGTATTTGGCAGTGTAGATGAATAAATAGGCAGCTTTTGCTTCTTAAATAATCAAAAGCATGGTTTTCAAGCATCCACTAAAATTTGGGTGATCTCAAAGAAGTCACGGTTCCTAATGTTATGAGCATTCTTGTGAAGGCACAAAAATTCACTGGAGTTAGTCATCCAGCAAAAATCCTGAGTCTTATGTCCACTATCACATAGTTCAGAAAGTGTTACTCATGGAGATAATTCTCACGTAGCTCCTCTCTCATTTCCACGTGATGAGCTTTATTCAACTTTGGCTCAATAAAAACAAAGGGAAGATATGCACCTAGATTTTTAGACTAAAGGGAACCCCCATTAACCAAGTCAGTTCCAGATCTGTGGAAACCCACCACCAAGAATTTAGACGCTGCTCCCAAATGCTATCATTTCACTGCTGCCTTCTCCCTTCAGCCTCCTGTTGCCCAATTTACTGTCCCTACAGTTGCTAAAATCTACTAGGAATCTGCTGCTTTATGTATCCCCATTTCCCCGTTCATGCACACTTGAGTGCATGTAGAAGCCCTTTAAGACTGGGCTGATACTCTATGAAATGCCTGACCTGGTTCATTTAGAAGAATTATGGTGCAATTCTCTCTCTCTCTCTCTCTCTCTCTCTCTCTCTCTCTCTCTCTCTCTCTCTCTCTCTCTCTCTCTCTCTCTCTCTCTCCCCCTCTCTCTCTTGAAACAAGTGAGAATGCAGTTTCTGCTGCCTGGTTATTGTGGCTTATTGGAATTGCGGCTGGTTTGCATTAAGTTCATTGATCAAATCCTACGGAGTTGTTTTCTTCAAGTCGCTTCTAGGAGTGAATGAGCATCCCTGAAAACCCTGTTTGTTTCATTCTTTACTAATGTCCACATTCCTGAAATTCTCTTATCCTAAGGCAAGGTTTTCTTCTTGCTTCAGACTGGATTCAACCCCCCACCCCCACCCCCCACCCCATCTCCTTTGTTGGGAACATGCAGAGAGGTGTCCTTAGTTATACAGGGAAATAAGAGGGAGGCAAAGTTTAACCTTGGAAAATGCTGTCAAGGGCAATTCTGGAAGAACAGCGAAAAGGGGATTCCTCTCGTGTTTAAAATGAAAAGGTGGAGGAGGGGGGCGTGTTCTTCCAGGCGTTGGCTCATCGACCATTGAGCTGGAAATGGTTACCACCTGATGTTTTCCCTGCGCTTAAGCTCACAGTGGTACTAGTTGCTCACTGACCCTTAGGTAGCAATCGCTATTTTTAAATGTGTCCTATTCTTGCTACAAGGACTAGGTTTATTTGGAGGTTGAAGCCCAAGAGTCTTAAAATGCAAATGAGGGAAACCCCAGGTTAGAACGCATCTGCTTCCGCAGACAGGTTTTCAATCCTGTTACCTTAGCAACATTTGCCCTTGTATTCCCGGCATCACCTTGACAGTCTGCATAATGTAACTGGTGAGGAGGGGCCGGCGAATTAGAAAGAAAACTGGGGCATATGGAAGTTTAACATTGGTTGGTAGCTTGGGATCCTCCTGACTCCGCTCCTGCAGTAAAAATAGAAAGCCTCGTTTCCAGAAATAAAAGAACTCGAGAAGAAATAAGCCCCGGGTTGAAAGGCATGAGGGTGAGAATATCAGAACTAGCCGGACCTCAGAGAGCAGAGATTTTCCAAAAATATCCTCCCCACCAGCCGCGCTGCAGATGTGTCGCTGTGGCTCCCAGGGCTAGCCATCTGCTGCAGTGTTTCCCTGGAAACCCCAGCAACGCCCCTCCCAGCGCGCCTCCCGCGCCAGCCCTGCGCCGCGGCTCAGGAGTGGCGGTGATGTCACTGCTGCTAGCTAGGAGGGAATCCCGAGATCCGCGTCCCTCGGGTGGAGCCAATCATGGTGGGCTCTGCTGCTGGGAACCTGAGGCTTTTGACCAGAAAGAAATTACCAAGGCAACATGCCATTCATCACAGTCCACAAAGCACGGTTTCTTTCGAACAGATTCTAAAATCGTGGTTTTTGTTATTGTTGGCTTCATCTGTAAACGGAGCCCGGTCCACAGAGGCAGAGCGGCGGGTCAACCCTCCTACGGAGTTCTAACCTCCTCTCTGTGGATGCATGAGAAAAAGACACGAAATGATTTTTTTAACCACTTTAAAAAATAAAGGTAAAGACTCTTTCTTATCTATACGCTGTGGCTGTGTGGTTGCCTCTGCAGAAAACTGGGAATGGAAATTTCAAAGGAGTTGTAGTTACACGCGGATCTGAAGCGGTGAGATGCTCAGAGGGCGCGCGCTCTGTCATCCACGGGGATGGATGCTTGATGCACAGCGGCGGAGAAACGGGGCCTGCTTCGTTCGTTTCCTGACTGATAGGCAGGGCTAACTTCGGACGAGCCCGGAAAACAGGGACCGAAAGCCGCCTTTGAAGATTGTGCTGCCCTGCGTGTGTTTTAGCTCACATGCTCGGAATCGTAGCAATGATTAAGTAAACCAAAAGAAAAGAATACAAGAATCAGTAACCTTAGGGTGGGGCCAATAAATACAAAGGGGTCTGCTTGGCGATTGCGTCTCATTCACAGGTTGTAGATAATTACAGCTTTGTGGGCAGGCTGTTCCTGGGCAGTATTGTCACAGCAAAATCAGTGGATTCTTAAGGAATACATTTATCATCTTGTTTTCGTTGGTAAAAAGGAGTGTTGTGGTTATAGACTATACGTCAGGTAGTAGACATTTACTGGACAGATATCTCCATGTGCTGTTGTCATTTTAAAAAATGAATATTAATCTTCCTTGGCATTCCTAGGGAAAGTCATGTTATATTTCTTTAAATGGCCTAAAAGCTAAAAATTAAATATACACTTTAATTTGTTTTCTTCCTATAGTCAGTCAGTCTTTTATTTATATGTAAAGGTTTGTGTTCTCACATTAGTAATTCTCTCCATTCTGTCATCCCAATCTTTATTGCCAAAATACATTTGTTCTTTCCCCCTAATCCTTATGCATTTCTTTGACAAGTAAGCCAGTGTGTCTGCATAGAGACAACCACACACACACACACACACACACACACACACACACACACACACACCCCTCCCAGGCCACAAGCAAGAAAATGTGCATATCCATCTGTATCTTTTCTTCAGTATATATTCATAATAGACTCCACTGAAGATTTTCTGGAATTTATCACCAATACTTCACATGACTCCAATGTGCTCACTTAAAACTATGTTTAAAAAAAACAACGTAGATTTAAAAATATAAAATAATGGACACAAAAGCAGTGTCTCATAAAGTTTTGTTTTTAGCTCAGTCTCTAGATTTCCCTCATCCCTTCCACCTCTCTGAAGACACACTAGCAAGAGTTACTGTGAGCAATTGGGGTTTATACCATTCTACATCACTGGGTTAATTTTCCTATATGTTCCTGGCTTAATTTGTAAATGAATCTTTGAAACAGTTAACTCTTTAAGGATGAAAAGATCAAGACACCCTGACCCACTGTAGAGCCTCGTCTCTGTCCTGTGTCCCCCACATCCAGGGTGAGTCCACGGTCTTCACATCTATTCCAGCAGTCAGCCCGGCATCTGCCTTCCAGGCCTTCAATTGCACCATTAGCTAGGGAAGTTTGAGTTCCTTCTCTCCCTCCTCCTTAGCCATCACACTTGGCCTGGACATTTTCAGACTCCCTGAAAGCAGGGTTTCCGCTGGCCAGCACCTGATGCTGGGTGCTACCACTGGACTAAGCCTACCTGGTGAGAACTGAGGAGAGGGGCAAAGACGGCTCGAAAGAGTGGTCCCTAAGTCCTGCTTGTTACAGGTTCTGTTTCCACTGGCTGGTGACAGGCCCAGAAAATGAGCAATGCTGCTAACCTGAGAAGAGGGGCCTCTGAGGCATTCAGTCCCATAGGAAAGCAATGGACTTCCCCCACATAGGCGATGCCTTGGTAACAGGAAACCATCTTGTCATTTACCCTTCCTCCCATCAAATATCAAATAGATATGATAGAGCTATCATAGATATGAAAGAAGGGGCTCAAATAGCGTGTTCATTTTGCAGAAGAACTCATATTACAGTAACATCAAAATAACTAAGAAATACCTGGGAATTATAGAAAGAGTGGTGTAATTTCTGATGACTCAGCCAGGTAGTTTTTAAGTGTTTAAATAAATAATTTCCCCCCTAATGCTAAGCAACTTGGTCTAACTAAAAGTGGCTAGTGCTTTGGATTTCAATAACATAAAACAAACCCTGCCTTCTCTTAACCCTATTACAAAGAAATATTTTGCTGTGATTAGATTTGACTCTTGAAACCTAGAAACTTGGGTTTTCACATCTTGTGCTGCATGGTGTTCAGTGAGAGAATATAATTTGTGATTTCTGTGACCTTGTGTGAGTCACCTCACCTCTCTGAACCTTGGATTCCTCTCTCTCTCTCTCTCTCTCTCTCTCTCTCTCTCTCTCTCTCTCTCTCTCTCTCTCTCTCTCTTTCTCTCTCTCTCTGTGTGTGTTTGAAAATAGATGATAATACTTGAGTTATCATTCCAGATGTTGATGAGGCTGAAAGGCCAGTATAAATGAGCAGGCTTTTGTTAAACAGGGATACACATCTGATCCCTTGCTGTGTATTTTTGCATCCTCTTAGCTGGGATCTGGCTGGGCTGGCCTCACCCTTGTCAGCTCTATGTGATCAGGTTGCCCTCTAGTGACTGCATATCAT
Source organism: Peromyscus maniculatus bairdii (assembly GCF_049852395.1). Classification (NCBI taxonomy): domain Eukaryota; kingdom Metazoa; phylum Chordata; class Mammalia; order Rodentia; family Cricetidae; genus Peromyscus; species Peromyscus maniculatus. Next base: position 40,733,418 of record NC_134868.1, read on the forward strand.
AGAGGCTGTAGGTGCCATGGAAGTCCTGAGATTCAGAAAAGGAATGAATGGGTTCTGAACAGTCTGGGGAAACCAAGAGCAGAAAATGATGCATTCACAGCAGCCAGAGCAGTCGGATAGAGAAACAGCAGCTTCCCGTAATCCAGGGAGATGATACACAGAGCAGGAGAGATGGAGAGGACAGAGCACAGACAGAGCTGGCACAGGGAACCAGTGGGAATCTGAACTCAGCCTTGTATTCCTTCCACCAATCCTAAATCCTCACCTCTGTAAAAAAGAAAAACCCTCTGGGCGTGGGAACTGGCATAATGAAAATACAGAATCCCTCAAGTTCCTTCCAAGCCTAGAATTCTTTAGGTCAGCATAAGATGGGAGAAAGGAAGAACAATAAAACAAAGAAGAAAAGAAACCTGAAGTAGAAGTGGTGAGAGATCTGCCAGAATGATGTCTAGTCTTTTTAATGAGCCTGAAACGGCCTCAGCGTCACAGGATCTCAGTAGCATCCGAATAACTGAATGGGGAAATTCGTGGAATTTGTTGGTGTTTCTGCATGACTGCAGAAGGCAAGAAATGTGTTGTGCAATGTGCTGACATCCTTCCCCAAGACACAGCTTCGGTGAGAGTACCTTCTCTTGGACCTCACAGACTACAGGTCTAAAGAAAGTAAGCTCTCTTTGCTTAGAACTACCTGAAACTCAAATGATTTTTCTGTGTGTGGGTGGAAGTGGGGGTGGGGGTGGGGGTGGGGCTCCTTAAATCTGCTCCCCCGTTTCAAGTGAGAGCGGTCACAGCCCTTGTATGTGTTATGTCTGTGATCCCCTTTGCCTCAACCAACTGGATGCTAAATTGAAAGATAATCAGAGTCCACAAAAAACTATGAGCAGTGATAGTGCAAATGTTTAGAATCTGTCATTGGTCTCTCCAGATAAATAACCACTCGGGGATGAGAGCTTGAAATAAACAGTTCCGTGATATAGTTCCATGTAAGGAACACTGTATCAGGGTCTGAATGTGTAGATTTTCATTCTGATATAAAGAGTCCCTGTTTACAAGTAATCTGCAATATTCTACACTTACAGAGCCTCAGAAGTAAAATGAGAAAGAAATTACTTGCTCAGGTCTATCAAATATTTGCAGAGTGCTAGGCGTGTCCTCTAAAACTAAATCGAGGTCACTGTGCAAATTACCTTCGGCCCCTAAAGCACAGCGGCACAATGGGGTTTTTCCAGCCATAAAGAGCAGCATTTAAAACTGAGTCTTAGCTTGGGAGCCAGTGACCCATGGAGGCATTGGAATTGACAGCCACTGGCCACGAAGCATTGTCATCCTGTGAAATTCAAAACCACCCTAGTACCTTAAGCTCCAAGAGCTGTCCTTTAGCGAGTGGCCAACCCAGCATTACAGTCAGCCGAAAGCAGCCTGCTTTTTAAATACATGGCTTGCCTTCCAGGGCTCCCCTCCCGCGAGGGCTACCTTCTCAGCACCTTCCTGCCCAGAAAGGAAGGGAATGAATCTGTCCTCACAACGTATTGTCTGTCCTATGCAGGAAGCGGCTTGTTGCTTCAGCTCTTGCGTTCCAAAACTGTTTCACAGGGCCACCAGGTGGCAGTTAGGGCAAATGGTTTCAGCTTTTAATTTTTATTCCCACAGCCCCAGGGAACCCCGGGGTTTTCTGGTTAGAGGAGCAGAACTCGGAAATGAAAAACTTGGATAGCTGAGAGTGCTGGGCGCTATCCTCCGTGCTTTGTACAGAGGACACTTCACATGGTTCCTATGGCAACATCTGGTAAACGTATCCCTTAGACTGATAAAGACAGAGAAACACAGGCAATAAAGGATCTTGCCCTGTGTGGAGGACCTGGAACATGCCATAATGTGAACTCAGACCCAAATGATGTGATGAAGAGCAGTTTCATGGCCCAGCAGCCTAGGGTTTGGGCAACCTCTTCTATGATAGTTCTGAAACCAGATAAAACATTTTTTCTTTTAAATCAGACAGTATATTACCATGCCTCAACCTCCTACGTGATTGGGTCACTACTGTTCTCAGTTTGTACTTTCTTTATTCCAATCCTTATTTCAGAATGAATGTTAGAAACTCTGTTGCCTTAATAGGCCTTCCCCTCCCTGTCCCCCCAACCCCCGGCATTTGAACTTAGCTAGTAGATAAAATTAGAAGCAATTGATTTCAGCCTCAATTATTTCTAACTAAAAAAAAAAAATCCAGTTTGTTGCTTGAAATGGTTAATCATAATGCTTTGGGAGTTTTTCTTCTTCCAGAAAAAAAAAAAAAGTGTTTTCCATTCCTGGCTAACGTTTATCTTGATGGGCATTGCACTTCACTGTATAGCTTTGTTTGTTTTGTCTTGATGGGACATGCCATGCCACTCTAAAATCTTGCTGACATAAATACGATAGGACAGGAAGCCTGAAAACTGGAAAAATCTACATGTAATTTTAATTTTCTGATCACCTGATTGTGGACTTCAGGAAATAAAACTTCACTGCCGGGATGCTCCGCTGTTTTCACTTCCTAACAAACAACTGTTTGTCTCCTCCTTGTGTGGCAGCAGAGACATTAACACATCCTGCAACTATCACCCAGCAAGCAATTCAGACTTCCCTGGTTCCTTTGTCCACTTGCTTGTTTGAGAAAATCAGACCTCGGCTAAAGTCTCTGGAATACGCAATGTAGTTCCTACTTGTGGGGATGTCTGTCACCTCTTATCATTTCTTTCCCCCTCATTTTCTGGATTTCTCTTGAACCGAGTTGTTTGAGTAAATGACACACAGTCCATGAGTTACTACCGCGGGGTTCTTTCATTCACAGCCTTGTGGTTCCCGGGAGCAAGTCCTGGTGATGACACTCACTCATGAGCATTCTCGCATGTTCCAAACTGTACAGAAGTGCTTCGTTCATTCATGTGCCAAAGGAGAACACACTTGTAGCATTAATTGCATTATAAGCATTCTTTTCTCATGAGTACACCCATCCTATTCAAAATGCAGGAACTCCAGTTAAATGAAGAAAATACACGAAGTGGTATTTAGCGTGTTTAGAAATTGCATAATACTTTTCATGGATTATTTTAAGGGAAACATGTGTACCTGTTTTTTATTACATCAGTATCTACCTACACAAGAACCAGGAATGGGTGGAGGTAAATTACTAAAGGATTGACAAGTGCCAGGTTTTGATGGATAAAATCAAACACTTCCCCATTTGCTCCTTTTCTCTCTGAGTTTCTTCCCATGGGGCTGAAGGGCAATGCTCTTGCTTCTCACATAAGTAAAGGCTGGACTGCCAAAAGCACCCTGAGTCATTAGCATCCTTCCCCCTAGGGTGACTAAGCTCAAATCCATCAGCAGAATGCGTGCCTGGTCCCTTTCTTCTTGTTTCCGGCCCCTTGCTTCTTAGGAACAAGCAGGCTCAGGCAACCACAGCAGGGCTGAGCACCACCTCCGGGTAGCAAAAAGGAAAAATGAGAAGCAGTGAACCGGAGCGGCGAGGCCATCTATTTCTCCCTGAGAACTGTTTGGAGGCGAGGAACTGGCGTGAATTAGCAAGCACAGCTGCTAAGACACAGCTGGACAAGTTGTCAGCGACCTTCACGAGTAGAATTTCTATAAACCGAGTATTTCAGGCTCGGTCAGAAATTAACAGCCATGTCTCTTAACTTCCATCTCGTGCTTCTCTACCTCTTTTTTTTTTTTTCTTCCCTATTTGCAACAGTGAAATGATCTTGGAACTTGTACACACTGATTAGCAGTGCTTATATGATAATTTCTTCACATTGCTTGAGGCATCATAACTAGTTTTTTTTTCCCCCTCATAGAGGGTAAAGAATAGACTGGACTGGCATGCCCTCATATCTGCATAAGTGGGCATTATGACACTAATCCATTGATCCTAATGCATTAGTGTCTTACAATGTCAGAGAGAGAAGTGGGGGGCAGGGAAAGGAAAAGGAAAAATTGTTCCAAGTTTAGAACTGAATGCTGATACCTATTGTTTGGTGACAGTCCTTTTAGAACTGCGTGTACCACAGTTCCTTGCTTAATCAAGGGAATGTGTTCTAAAACAAAACAATTATCCTTAGGCAATGCCATCACTATTTGGGCATCAGAATGTAGTCCTACACATCTAGATGGTACAACTCACTATACACCCAGGATATATGATCTTGCCTATTTGTATATTTGGTTATTTTTTTAAACTCTTCTGTTAAAGACTGAGGTGTACACACACACACACACACACACACACACACACACACACACACACACACACACACTGCCTGAGGCCTAACAGAGTTAGGACCATGAATACCACTGCCCATCTCCTCCAGAGCTTATCTTTCCTAGAGGGCTTCAGAAGCAGTACCATACATGGAGCCGTCATCTCCTGTAATAATAATGTCCACTTTTAGAATAGGTCCCAAAGATCTACCCAAGGCTGTTTTATTGCTCTGGACTTTCTCAGTTTAACTTTACATGTATGAGTAAGTTAGAGGATATCTCAGCCTTCTCTGTATGGTCTACTAGGTCAGTTTGTCCCCTTGTTTTCATTATTAACCCACTATTTATTAGCGACTGGTATATGTACAGCACAAGTCCTGAGCACTAATTTAGATTATAGATCATTGAAATTAACTTTATTGGATCTATATAAAAGAAGCAAAAATGCTCACAATTAGATATAATGAATATTTGTGTATGAATATATTATTCTCATTATTTCATGTACATAAGACACTTGCATGTGCATACTCACTAACAGGTTAAATTCCATTTCACCTCACAGTCTTTCCATTAGAGACAGTCTCAAATCTCCTATTGTAAAAATCAAAAAATAATCTCCTGCCAAAAAAATACCTACAAAACCCACATAGGTAAGTAATTCAAAGAACTCACTCAGGCTTGGGATGACCTCATAGCTCTTTCTGCACCGAGACCCAGGGAAAATGGCAAAGCAGGCTCATGCCAACTCGGTGTGAAAAGTCTTTCCTGAAGAGTGCATTTGCTGCAGTAGGAAACACGGCCGTACACCTTGGCATCTCCGTGTCAATTAGTGCACCGGAAAGATGCATGGTATTTCCTGTTGGCAACCGAGAAGTGAGAGAATTGGAAGGCTCGCTACCCTTGTGGTGTGCCAAGGCCTGAAACTCATGTAAGGAGGTAAGATGACCCGTGCCAAGCAGACAGCAACCGCAGGAAGAAGGAAAGAACGCAAGGTTTTGGGTTTCTGCTCCGTATGCAAATGCTCACTTAGTGGGAGCAGCCTCAGATGGACAGCTCGGACATTCAGGAGGATGTCATTAGCCAGGGTGCTCCCGATGGGGCAAGAACAAGCAAACAACCACATAGTGAGGGGGCTGGGTGGGGAGGAGGCTCACCCAAATCCCTCCCTTAGCTTCAGCAGTGTGGGAATGACAGAAGGCCAAGGGTTTTGAGACAGTTGCCAGCTTTCCTCTACTAAGAAATCAGACATGGCCATGACTGTAACCATGTGCTCTTCCAGGTTCCAAAGTCTCTTTCCTGTGACCTTCCTGAGGTTCTGACAGCCACATCTGCCCTTGACAAATAAGAGAGGAGAAACATGAAGTTGAGGACGAGACATTGGTCCATAATTTCCTCCTCTAATAAGTTTCAGGTTTGATGTGATTTATAATTTTCCAGAAGCAATGCTTTCCTCACTGAGACGCATGTTGTTACTCAAAGAATAGAGGTAGAAGGCAGCCCTCTTCTTTCAAGTGTCTCATATTTGCAAATAGCTGACCTGTCTATAACAGTTACCAAGACAGGTGTTCCACATCCTTCTGTGAACCCAGACACACTGCCTGAAAACACCTTGCCTTATACCTAGTAGACATGTTCCAGGAAGCTCTGCGTGGCTGCCAGGGACCCTAGTGAGCATTTGTTAAGTCTGAAGACTTTCTTTACAATGATTAACTGAGATTAAACCAAAGACATTAAGTTTGGCTACGGAACAGCAAAGAAGAAAAAAAAGGCAATGTTTGTTGTTGTTGCTTTTCCTCTTCTTGTTCTCATGTGGTTTCTGGAGTCAGCCTATGGTCCTCCACAATAATAGAGATGGATTTGGAAAACTATTACGTCCCTTGCAATACTCGATACTTGGTACTAGAGGTTGGTGGATCTCTAGCAGGAAATACAAGCTTAAACTATTTTTTCTTCTGATACCTTCTAGGCTACAGGTTCTAAAACCTAAGATTCTGGCTTGGTGGATGTAGAATACCTTTAGGGGGAGAAAAAAAAATGGAAAGTGAGGAATTCTTAAAAGAAAGAAAGAAAGAAAAAAGAAAAAGAAAGAAAGAAAGAAAGAAAGAAAGAAAGAAAGAAAGAAAGAAAGAAAGAAAGAAAGAAAGAAAGAAGAAATCCTGAGGAAGTGAAAAAAGTTACTAAAATTTTGAGCAGAGAAAAATTGAGGAATCAGGACAGTGTGGGATTATTGGGAGCCACTTGTGAGGACCAAAAAGTCTGCAGGGGAAAAGGAAGGGACAACGGGGTGGAAATGGTGCTGCCAAGACATGACGTCACAGGACTTTTCATTGATGGTGCATAACTGTCAAAGGGGAGGGACTTTGAGAATTCTTGCCTAGGAAACTAATACAGGAGCAAGTCCTTTCAGCAAAATAACAAAATCAGAAGAGGCTGACTTGAGGGACGACACATGTATCCTTTATACATGTAATCAAATTTAGATATTGTATGTCAGGGTTCGATCACATTTCTTGGTATACATTTATGTTTTATAGAGCACTATTAATTTGAAAGAAAGGTATGTCTTTTGCTAAGTGACAGGACCAAGTTACTAGGTTGTGATTCTACTCTAGAAAAACAAAACAAAACAAAAAGACAGCTCTTCATGGTGCTGGGCAAAGGAGGGTTTGGTTGCTGTGCTCTGGAGCATCTGTCATGACTGTAAATAGCATCACCTTCAAGTTTACAGTTTCAAACTGTGCTTTTTACCTCTCTCTATATTATTCTTGCTTATAATAAGGCACTTAGGAGCAAAGTTATTTTTAAAAAACTTTCTAACTCAAGTCAATCAAGTTCTTTTCATATCAGAAGGAAGGAAGGGAGGGAGGGAGGGGGAAGGAGGGAAAGAGAGAAGGGAACATTGATGGACTCGTGCTGATAAATTTGAATCCAACAGAATTGCAAAGATGAACTTTTTTTTTTCAAAATATCCAACACATTTAGTTATTATGGTTACACTTTATGAAACAACAGAGTACATTGACAAAAATAAGACAGAGCCCTGTGGTGGCTTGAAAGTAAATGGCCTCCAAAGGAAGTAGCATTCCTGGGAGGTGTGGCCTTGTTGGAGGAAGTGTGTCACTGTGGAGGTGGGCTTTGAGGTTGAATATATGCTCAAGCACACCCAGTAAGACAGCCCACTTCCTATTGCCTGCAAGATGTAGAAGTCTCAGCTACCTCTCTAGCACCATGTCTGTCTGTACTCTGCCATGTCCCACCATGGTGGTAATGGACTGAACCTCTGAACTGTAAGAAAGGCACCACAATTAAATGTTTTTTCTTTATAAGAGTTGCCCTGGTTGTGGTGTCTCTTCACAGCAATAGAAATGCTAACTGAGACAATCACTGAATTTTATGTACAGTGTGGATATGAAGGGTTAATGTGCATAGTGTTGCTTGGATTTTTTGGTTGTTTGTTCATAGGAGAGAATTGTGACTACTTAGACCACAGAGAAGGAGATGGGATCGTCCAGAGTTTGACCTCATATAAGATGAATTATTAAAAATTATTTAGTGTCTTCTAGACACCTAAAAAAAATCCTTCACTAAGTTTTTTCTCATATTTATAACTTTAAAGAAAGATCACATGTAAATTATCATCTTCACAGCTTGGGAAAATCATATTTAAAGATACTGGTTATCCAGAGAGGTTATTTTCTACACAATAAACTTCATCTGGAAACTTCTACACAAAAGGTTTTGATTCTCCCACCAGACTCATATTTTATCCTTATGTGTAATAATTATACAATTCATCATTTTTAATCTAAATCTTAATGACCAGGCCTCCAAAAGCTAATTTATATTCTTTATCAGTGCTAACTGAATTTTTTTCTTAAATGTATGGTAGCTTACAAAATTGTGTTTTGTGTGCCACCTTCCTGCTTCCACTTATTAAAACTGTATATTAGCTCACATTTTCTTTGAATAACTCTGAAGGACATGCTATAAATAAATGCTAAAATGTTATGTTTTCACAAATAAAGAGGTTGTACAAGTATGCAGATATGCCAACATTATGTTAATAGATAAAGTGATTTTTTTTTGCACATGACTCAAGAGAAAATTATGCAGCATATCATATCTGTAGGAGCAGTGGAACCTGTTTATAAAAGCATTTGATTATGTGTATGTTTCATGCGGGAGGTTCTGAAAGATCTCCCAGTTTTTTACCTTAGTTGGTCAGTTTTCTAGCTTGAGTCCTAGGGGTGTACATTGGACTAATTGTGAAAGCATTCAGGCTATTAGAATTAGCTTCTACCTTTAATTTACCACTGAAATTCATGTATAAGAGAAAAGAAAACGCAAGGATACTTGGAAGACCGGAGAAGAATGAAGCTGCCAACCTTTTTCTTTGTTGCTTTGCTTTCTCATGTATGTTTTTACTTTGCCCACAGATATTTGCGGTGCTTCATTTTAACCAAGATAAAGTAAAAGAGAATAGAAGAGTTTTGGAATATCAGGAAACATAGCCTTTTTACTGATTCTTGTATAGCTTGGCCAGTCTTTTCCATTCTTAACCTCAGGTTGGGCTTCGGCAATGTCAGCAGCTCTTAGCTAAGTACCATATGGATAGACGCCAACTTCCATGTATATCCAATTTGACCCTTATGATGATCCCAAACATACTCTCAGATTGAATCCTCAGAACAGTTTATTATCCTTTTTCAATTTAGGAAACTCAAGCCTCCATAAAGTAAGAAATGTTTTCCAGTGAACAAATTTGGGTATAATCAGAGTCAATCTGCATTTGGGGGCTCTTCATTATCTATTCTTTTCATGTAAGGGGAGATTTGAGGTCCACAAAAGTGATAGGCTGATGACATGGTGATGTGGCAAAGAGCTCACTGAGGTCCAAGTGATATGTAAATTTTGGGCTGCCTACAAAAGCTAAGGAGTCTATCATCTCTTAAGTGCAAACTGTTTATGGTGTGAGGGCTTCAATGCTTGTGTCCAGAACCATTGTGGATTATATGCCTTGATGATTTTCACTTTCCCACACAAGCTGTACTGATCCTGACTCATATATATCTTTACTTTGTCTCATCTGACCACTGTTGGTTCCTACATGAGAGGTTTTCATTCAGTGTTTGATTTTTCATTCTTGCATATATGAGATTTAAGAATTAATGAACTTAGAACCTTTTAGCTGTTTGACCACTGGGTCAGAGCCCTTGAAGACCAACAAACAGAGAGGAAAGAGACTCTGTGCCTGTCTGAGCTCAGTAAAGAACAGAGGAGTAGCTGTTGAACCCGTGTGGTTCAGAGCCCCAGCGGCTACAAAGTGAAGGTAATAGCGACACAGCCTCTATCCTGGTGTAGTTAGGTATATATCATTATGCTTCAAAATTGCATCACTGTGGGGGTGTGAAGTGAAAGGTGGAATTTTCAGAAGCTGTTGAGTTTAGATTCGCTGCTTAATTCTGAATTGCCTGGGCTTCAGGGGTCACCAGGATGCAAGATTTGTAGACTGATGAAAACTGAAATAGTTGAGCACTCAGATTTGATGTGCAGGAAGCCACAGTTTGGACTTTCAAAATACTATAGATATCTTGATTTAGTTACAGAAGTTTGGACCAATTTGGGATTTAAAAAAACAAAATCTGTCACTGTAGTTTTGGGATTACTGGTTTTCAAAGGGGAGACTTTGTATCATTGACTGAATATCTTTAGATGACGTGAATATATCTCAATTTAGACCAACTAAAGTTTGGTGACCACTTTCATACACCATGACAATCAGAATACTTCGTTTTCAAAACAAATGAATTCATCAAAGTAGCTTCTTTGAGTGAGAGTAAAAATTTAAAGTTGCATACTGTGATACAAAGGTGCCCATCACCATGGCAAACTATTGAGAGAATCAACTTACAAGGAAAAACTGTTGGCTTTGGACCATGGGCTCAGTCTGTGGTCACTTTGCTGTGTTGCTCTGGGCCTGTGACAGCAGGTCTAGCATGGTGTGTGTGTGTGTGTGTGTGTGTGTGTGTGTGTGTGTGTGTGTGTGTGTGTGTGTATGTGTGTGGTCAAGGAGCATGTTTACACCATGACAGACAGGAAACAAAATAAATAAAGACAAGAAGATACCAGGGTGCCAATATCTGCTTCAAGGACATGTTCCCAATGGCTTAATTGTCATTAGGTTCCCATTCCTAAAGTTTCTACCCATTAATACCTGGTCTGAGGATCAAGTAGTCAACACATGAACTTTTGTGGGGGATATTCAGGAGACTAACAACAGAAACTATGATCTTTTTAATTATAACAATCCAGTTTAAAGTTTCCACAGGATTAACTAAGAGTCCTATCTTCCACCATAGGGATGGAGATGGCTTCATCTTTTCATTTATATTTGATGAACCCCAGCTCTCTTGGAATAAAAAGGTTTTGTAGCACCTGCAAGATTAAACCTGAAAAAAAAAATCAAATTATGATATTAGAAAACCTTGACAAGTGTCTACATTCCTCTCCTCTGATGCCTGTCCTCTGTTGTTTCCTTCTCTCTGTTATAGAAACAGAGGACACGGAACATGAATACTGAGCAGAGTGAATAGGAATTTTCACTTTATTGATGAGTGATCTTAAATGGAGTGGAAGCATTCTCCACCAAGTGTAACTCGGATGAGCTGGCTGGAAGGTGAAAGTGAGCTCCTTTGGCTCTGCTGCCATGATTGAAGTGTCGACAGTAGGAATGGGAAGGGGCCGTTAGATCATCAGTTCACATTCTTCCCTAAGCAGCAATTAAACTTGTTTTCTTTTTCACAGCTCACTCCTTGCTCAAAGAAGGGAACATTTCATCTCCTCCTCATGGGATGTAAGAGCAAACCCAGAGTGCTTCTCCCTTCACATGTGTGGGGATATGCAAGGGCTGAGGAAGCAGGAAGGAAATGGAGCGGGGGATGTGGGGATCACAGTTAACCTAGAGGATGGTTTTGGCTGCTCACTCGAGCTAGTGTGCAGTTTGGCTGCCTGGTGCAGCCCTCTGAGAAACATCTATTACTCAGCCTGAGCACCGGCTCTAACTGCTGCTTTTAAGGTCCGGCTTACTTCAAGATGATTGTGCAGCGCAGGACAGAGCGATGCCGTGAGCTCCACACCAAGACTCAAGGCAGGAGTGAGGAAATTCCTGACACAAGAACATAAAAAATGAAAAAAGCCATGTTATAACCCTAGCCATCAGGGATCATCGTCTCCTTATCCTGCTCCATAAAAGCTTTCAACTCTTTATCTCAGTTACAGAAGTGTGAGTTCTATATAAAATGTCCCTTCGCTATCTTTTTGGGGGGGTTACGTTTTCTGTGTACTCTTTGCCCCGTCTTGAGTATTAATGCTGGGGGAAGCTCCCCAATTTTCTAAGATTTGGAAAGTAAGCAGAACATGTTGAATTGAGTCCATGTCCTTTCAAGTTTCTTGTCAACAAACACTACGGCCATAATAGCTGACATCTCCTATAGTGTAACTATTACCTTTGCTTGCACTTATCCAACAGTCTCCTATATCCCCTACCTAACTGCTTCAGACACTTTACCCTTGACATTTTGTGTACTTGAAAGATGATTTCCCGTGTTTTGATAGGTTCCCAGGACACACAAAATTAGCTTATGTTTTCCAATCAGATTTTTTTTAAAAAATTTAGATTTATTTTGTGTGTATGATTGTATTACATCAATCTGCATGAATGTATTTGCACCACATTCATTCCATGCCCAGGGAGGTCCAGAGAGGACATTAGATCCCCTAGTACTGGAATTACAGATGGTTATGGGCCACAGTGTGGGTGCAGGGAAATGAGCCAGGTTTCTCTGGAAGAGTAGCTAGTGCTCTTAACCTCCGCACCACCTCTCCAGCCAGATTTTAATGTGCAATGTATTATTATGTATTCAAAATGTTTTCCTCATATCAGAAAAGAAGTCAGTTAAATTACTCTATAATTAGACTATGGTGCTTAGGTATGACTTGATAAATACATTTGATTATCATCTAAACTACCATTTTATGGTATTCATAGTTCATGGTTTCTTATGTCTTCTTAGATATTGGTACTGCCCAGCTTTTCCCCTAGGCTTGAGACCTTTCAATGTGAGATGCTTAACTCTACACATGATTCCATGGATCTTTCTGCCTACATTTCCATTTGAACAACTCATCAATTGTAAGTGCATCATTGCAAACTTGAGACATATCTTCAAGTAAATACATGAACAGTAAACACACACCTGTGGGTATTTACAAACAAATAAGAATTGCTCATCTCTTTGGGTCAGCGCTGTTGATTCCGTTTGAAAAGGAAAATGCTTTCTGTTAGTTTTTGCTCAGAGGGTGATACGGTTTGCCAGTGAAAGCTCCCCCATGGTCACATGGGTTTGGATACTCAACCATACCTGGTTGTGCTCTCTTGGGAGATTGTGGAACACATAGGACATGGTGCCTGGCTAGAAGAAGAGAGCTGCTGGGAACAGGCCTTGAGAATTTTGATCCAAAACTGCAAAGCTTTATCACCATGGACCAAGTCTCATCAGCCAAAATATGGCTTTCTTGCCATGGTGGGTTACATCCAGTAAATCAAGAGGCAAAATAATTTTCACCTTCCTTGTTTCAGTGAGATATTCTGTCTCAGTAACAAGCAAACTAGTATAGAAAGCACTACTCCGTGTGCATTAAGGGAAGGAACAAGTGCAGATATACTAATCTATATTTACCGAAAAGTTTGAAACTCCTTTTCAGGAAAGAACACATTTCTTTTATCATAGAAAAAAAAGAAAAAGAAAAATGGCAGGGTCAAATGTTAGGACATCTGAGGCTTGGGTTTACTTGACTGCTGGGAGAGAATTGATGCTGGTTTAGAAGAGGCTCAGGGATGTTAGCCATCAGTTGGTCAGTAGGTTGCTTCAGGTTGGAAAGTCTGAATATATGACACTTATTTGCTCATGGAGATGATAACGGTGTCAGTTGAGTCGATGTCTTCATTTGGTTTTGTGTTTATTTAAGAAGCTTTCTACACTTCCTCAGGTTTTCATCTGTCAATTGATACTTTTGAATTACTATGGCAAGATGGGAGACTCTCATAAATGGATTAAAGTTCATGATAGGTCCTATAGAAAATGTTGCTCTTGGAATTGAAAAACATACTAGACTAATCACTGACCTGAATTGAATAGGGAGATATTCTACACATTGTAACAGAGAACTACTTCCTACCTAAGACTGGGCAGCACAGAAGGAAAACACTAATGTGCAAGACTATGTCATATAGCAGAACTCCGACCTGATCCTGATTCAACTTAGCTAGCTATGTGGTCAGAAATAAGTCTGATCCTTGTTTTCCTCATGCATCATTCAATCTCTGATTAAACATAGCAATAAGGATTTGAGGGTTGAGGCTTAATTTAAAACCAAGTGCAGTCTAAAATTTGTATGGAAATGCAAATAGCCTAGAAATACTAAAATAATATCCAAGAAAGATGTAGGGAAAGGAAGTCAGTCTCATGTTATGGGTTTGGCTATAAGAATAAAGACAAGGTGGTACTGGGAGAGAGCAGAGATCTTAGAAACACAGCCAGACAAGTATGTCTGTTTTGATAAAATTCAAACACAGTTCAGGGGAAAAAAAAGACAGCCACTTAAAGATTTGTTCTGGAGCAACTTAGATTCCCATATAGGAGGGGAGAAAAAGGAAAAAGACTGAATTTAATAATCACACTTTATAGTAAACCAACCCTGAAATGATCACAGGTATAAATATAAACCACTGAAGTATATTTTAGGAAAAATAGTTCATATCAGAAGTAAGCCTACAAGGGAAACAGTGGAAAAAAATGCTTGAATTTTTGGGTAGTTATAAATTTTTTCTGTGTGTGTGTGGGGGGGGGGAAACTGTAAAGAATAGGAAAGAATGCTATAGAAAGGGAGAAAATATTTTCAAATGACAAATTTTGGCAGAGATTTTCTACTTAGAAAATGCCAGAACTCTCAATACTCAACAGGAAAAAAAGAAAACAATCCAAGCTGACAGAAACAGGGACACACAGTTTACAAGGGAGAGCATATGGATGGGTTAGAAGTATATGAAATGATATTCAATATCATTCACCATCAGAGCAACACAAATTAACGTGACGATGACATGTGACCATATACAGCAGCAACAGTGAAAATCAATGATACGGAAAGAAGCTTCTCTGGCCAGGTTTGAGAGCAGCCAGGTCTGTGCAATCAAACATAAATGTTTGGAAGGGAATTTGACAACATGACTATCAAGGAAAATAACAAAAGCAGAGGGGAGAGTGCTGAGAAATGCAAACCTCTGGACTTGACATGGCTATGACACTCACAAACCACCAGCAGCCATCGGGATTTGCGTAAGACCTATGCAAAATCAAGCCAATGAGAATCCAGCAGAGCTGGGGGATGTGCTCTCTGGGCCCTGTCTCTTAAGGAGGAGCTACTGGAAGTTCAGAGGTGATGGTAGAAGGAGAATTATTCTTATTTTTATATATTGATTTTTGAGGATGTGGCAACTGGTAGCAAACAGACCTAGAGCTATACTCCCATGGGCAGCACTACTTGGACTTAGGAGGTTATTTAAAACATAAAAATTGAAAAGAGGACATGAACTTATGAGAGGACCAGGTTGGTGAGTGAGTGAAGGGTGTTGGAGAGGGAAGATGCAAGGTGTATGAGATTCTATTTTATTAAATACATGTCTCAAGAATAAAGAACAATTAACATTAAAAACAAAATAAATGCAACACATCTAACTTCAAAAATCCATAATGAAAATTATAAATGCTGATGAGAAAATTGGAAATCTCAATCATACATATATTTCTAATAGAAATGTAAAATGCTACATTAGCTACAAATTGCCTATTTCTTATAAATTTGAACATATATACACTTAGCATATGATCCACTAATTTGTACTCTTGTACGTGTATCTCAGAGAAATGAAAGTATACAAGTACTTTCCTCATCACAGCAAAGACATGGAAATAAAGCAAAGATACTGGTTAAACAAATTACAGCATATCTAAGTATACCATAAAATACTATGCAGCAACAAAAATGATGAACTATTTATACAATAAACAACTTGGATAAATGACAGACATTATGCTAATTGAAAAAAGAAAGAAACCACAAAATGATACATGCCATATGCTTACATTTATGTAATTTTCTTGAAATAACAAAAATATAGACATGAAGCAAAGACAAGAAACAACAGAGCAGAAGAGGAGGGTGTGTGTTCCTGTGAAGGTATCTGAAGGACCCTTGTGATGGAATTGTCCTCAGCTTTACTGGTTGTAGTCATGTGATCCTGTTCCTGAAATAAAATTA
The DNA here is from genome assembly GCF_049852395.1 of Peromyscus maniculatus bairdii. Lineage (NCBI taxonomy): Eukaryota > Metazoa > Chordata > Mammalia > Rodentia > Cricetidae > Peromyscus > Peromyscus maniculatus. The sequence goes on from NC_134868.1 coordinate 40,749,039, forward strand.
CATGGGAGTTAAATTCCCAGAAACAGATAAATAAGTATGTGGAAACTAATGCACTTGGAGTAAATTTCTAGACTGTGTAGATGCCAACTTTCTGGTTGTGTCCCTGGGATGTGGTTGGACAGGATGTCACTATTGAGTGAAACTAAATGAGAACACAGTCACCTTACGCTTCTTTTTTTAACTTTCTAAGAACATGTGCTTATTTTATGATAAACTCATTTTTCTAAATAATTACAGCACCACCCCCACCCCCACTTAGGTCTTTTAGTTTGCGATTTTATCTGTTATTTAAGGATGAGATGGTAAAATTCGCTGACCGCTCTTTCCTGTCTCTACAAAGCCTGTTTGATGTGTTAGAAGAGAAGGTGACAAAGGGTCACTTGAGGTCACTGGAGACTCGAGGGGATTCTATGGTTTTGGTTCTTTTACAGCAATATTAATGAATGACTCGTGGAATTCTAGATGTTTCTATGAAGCCATAGTTCTCAGTCTTCAGTATCCATCAGCTCCTCTAGATGGCTGTTCCATCACAGATTTCTGTACTCTGGTATGTCTTATTCAGAAAGTCAGAGGTAAGGATAAAGCATTTGCACTTCCCAAGTGATCTTATGAAGATGCTGATGTAGGTTGGGGCCACATTTTGAAGGCCAATCACATCTGACAGTATTGAGTTAAACTTTAGCAAGAAGCTTCTAAATACAATGCCGTGACATATAGCACATAAGACTCTGCATTTTTGCAAAAATCTTTTGTTTGAATCATTTTCTTCCCCCTTAGTATGTTGGCTGACAAAATGTTATTTTTTGGTCTTCATTTGTGTGCGCTCAAGAGCGTGTTATGGAGTTGATTTACAAAGTCTCTGGTTGCACATCCATCTGTTGTCAGGAAATTCTACTCCAGAAAAGTCCATCATCATAGCACATGAGTACCTAAATGGACTGTACAACTGATGGTCAAGAGCAAAGAAGAAAATGGACCCAATGGCATGCAAAAAAAAATATCTACCCACAAGTTCCAACCTAGAAAAAATGGCACAACAATTAGATACAAAATTTGACAGAAAATATGCCAAATTCCACAAGCTATGAATGACAAGGATTAGTTCAAAGGGAGAAGGAAGGGGTAGAGGTGGTAATGCATATTTTTCTATGTAGTCTCAAGTATACTAAAAATAAAAAGGGCAGTTTACCCCTCAAAGTTTTGTTGAGTCCTAGAATGAACTAAAATTATAAATCCTCTTGGGCCAAATAGGATTCCATGCTGGGTTCGCGGTTATAGACTCTTCAATGAGTACTAAGTTAGAAATGCTATCAGAGGCTGAGCAGTGTGAGGACAAGCAGCTCCTACTATACAGCCAAAAGCCCCATTTCCATTTCCATTTCGCTTTGATATTTACTATGATATTTTTTAATTTTTCCAAGCCAACTAACATAAACAACAGTTCCTCCATAAAGAGACAAGAATAATGCCTAAATTACAGGAATTGTTGAGCATTGATACAGATATGTCTGAAATAGTTATGGTGCCTGGACACTGAACTTCTCAATACATACAGTGATAGATGATGACCAGTGATGAAGATGACTGTAACAGTCATATTTATTCATGACATTTTAGCAGATCTTCTTCAAAATAGAAATTGAATAACAATGTCGTATACCATTAGCTATCATTTTATACAGCCGTTACATATCCTAGACTCTGACTTCTTCTTTCTGATTCAGTCTTCACAACCAATCTATAAGACAAGACACAATCTCATCTAAGAGATCAGATAGCTAAAAGTTGAAGTCTAGTGTCTTATTTAAGGTTACTCAGTGTCACAGTTCACTAGGACTATGTAACAAAGTGGCATTAGTTGGGTGTTTTAAATAACAGGAATTTCTTCAGCATATTTCTAGAGTTACTTTCTTCTGAGGCATATAGGAGGGGAGTGTTCCATGTTTTTGTTGTTTTCCAGCAGGCAATTTTCTTTTTGTCTCTTCTTAGCATCTTCCTTCTATCTCTATTGATCCAAATACCCTATGTTTAGTGAGACACAAAGTCTTGTTGCATATGGATTTATTTTAAGGAACTAATTTAAGTTGATTAACTCTGTAGAACCCTTGTCTCCAAACTGGGTGTAGTGGAGTACACCTTCAATCCCAGCATTCAGCTTGCAGATCTTTGTGAGTTTGAGACCAGCCTGGTCTATAGAATGATTTGCAGGACAGCTAGAGCTACACAGTGACCCTGTCTTAAAAAGAAGAGAGAGAGAGAGAGAGAGAGAGAGAGAGAGAGAGAGAGAGAGAGAGAGAGAGAGAGAGAGAGAGATTGATTGTCTCCAAATCAGGTCACATTCTGAAAGACTGGCAAATAAGACTCAAACATTAAAACTTGAAATTTAAAAAAAAAAAGCAACTTTTTTTTTTTTTTTCGAGACAAGGTTTCTCTGTGTAGCTTTGCGCCTTTTCCTGAAACTCACTTGGTAGCCCAGGCTGGCCTCGAACTCACAGAGATCCGCCTGGCTCTGCCTCCCGAGTGCTGGGATTAAAGGCGTGCGCCACCACCGCCCGGCCAAAAAAAAAAAAAAGCAACTTTTTAAAAGATGGAATTTCAACCTGATTTCAAAGTCAGTAGTAGGGATTGTCTCCTTCAACAGAGCCCATCTCTGTGGACTGGGGATGTAACACAATTTGTAGAACACTTGTCTGGCAAGTGCAATGCCTTGAGTTCAATCCCCATTACCTAAATTCTTTTTTTTTTTCCCCTGAGGGCACCAGATCTCATTACAGATGATTGTGAGCCACCATGTAGTGTAGGAACCTGGGTGGCTAGATGTTAGTTTTTAATGATAGCAAGTCTGGGAAAGAGAAGGGGGGGTGGTGTGGAGGTGATGAATATTGAGGAAACTGGGAGTTTCAGTTTGATAATGATTCCACTCTAATTAAATGTAGATTCTCAAGCTTGTTTAGCCAGAGATGATTAAAATATTTAAATCTCTCCAGAAGCTGGAATTTGAATATATATAAAAAGGTATTATATATCTAAAAAGACAATGAACATGTCTATAATTTGATCAATGGGATGTGCTATATTCCACGGAAATAAAAAATATTTCTTTAGATACCACTCTTTTGCTCAAATATAGTAGCAAAGATAGGTTATGCTACACCACAAAATAATAGTGATATCATGATATTTGACCTCCACATTGACATAGCTGAAGCAAGAATGATAATTTACTATACAAGGCTGTTTATATTTGCTTTGCTGAAAGTTCCCATAGAGAATTTAGATATTTAGGAAGGTTCACTAAGAGCTCACCAACGGATTTCACTGCTGTGTCTTATAGATTTGGGTGGCCCATCTCTTCTGGAGTTTTCTAAAAACTATCCTGTGTCCTGGGCCTCGCAGGAAGTAACTTTCATTATTTATCTGTATGTGTAGATGTCTTATGAGCCAGAGATCCAGCCAGTTGCTCAAGAATGCTTCTTATGCATTGGCTGTCTTTATAAAGCCAGGGTTATTTCCTTAAAGTGTCTAGTCATAACTGATTCAGGAGCGCACTGTACCTAGTGCTTCCAATATCCCAGCCAGTGAGGAAGATGCTGTTATTGAGGATATGCAAATAATATATTGTGATGAAAATAAGGGCCCTCAAAAAAGGTTTCTAGGTTTTATAACAGTAAGACAGGAAGGGAATAGTGCCATTTGTAAAGGTTTCATTTCTATTTACAAAGCATAGTCTTATACTTCTGCATTATTATGAGCTATAGACAGCTTAGGAGAAACAGAAAGGGATTTCCTGCATCCTGAAAATGGACTATTAAAAACATCAGCAATATTCCAGACAAAAACCCCTGTCGTCCTCTATGAGGTCATTTAGGGCTATGTGGTTTTTCTGGCTTAACAGGGAACCACCTGCTTCTCCAACTAACAAACCCTGGCTACCGTGTAACTGACAATTTTCAAAGGGAAAAGATATGACAGAGTTTTAAAAGTACTAGCTTAAAATATCTGAGCTTTAAATGAAAGAAAAAGAGCTATGACCAAATGCTCATTTTCACGATAATTGACACTATAACCAATAACACTATGTTCTTGTTATGTATTGTTGTCTGCTCTCAGGCAAAGTAGCACCAAGGCTCAAAGAGATAGAAACATCTATACACAGGCATGGTAAGGGAGCTGGTAACTCTCGAGGAATCTTCTACAGTGTATGATTGCTGAAATCCTTGCATTGGTGGCTTTGATCTGGGTGGACTGATCCCACAGAAGACCAACCACTATTTCTCATTTGACAAGGACTCCCATACACTTGTAAAAAGCAAAAATGTGTTACTTGGTTCTTTATAAAGCAAACAATTCTTTTTACTATCTCTTCTTTTTTTTTAAAGGGGAAATAACAAGTCCATTGTGACTTTGGGGAACCCTTTGGGAAATATCAAAGACAGTCTTAGACTACTATGCTATTTGTAACTCTGTGTGTATGTGATTATATATATTACACATATATAAACAAGTTACAGTGGTCTTTCTTTAAAGAACAGCAGTAGCATACAGTTTTGCATGTTTTATTTCAATGCTGTACTTGGAAACTTGACACTGGTTAGTCCTTAATTTTTTTGAGATATCATTTAGCTGTCTTGAGAAATCTGACCACTTAGAAAAATACCAAGTAAATTTCCTTTCGATCCCCTGTCCTGGGTGAAGTAGTAGTCACAGTTGTTCCTAGGACCCAAAGCTAAGCAAGATTTCCCACCCCTTGACAGACCACCATTGACTTAGGAATTCTACCTCTTGTTTTACTTCTAAAAGAGATTTGAAAATAAATAGCAAGCCCAGAAAGCCATTGTAAAAGAAATGGCAATGTCCTGGGTCATTTAGAAGAAAGACTATTTTAATGAATTTTGGCTTGAGGCGAAAAACCATGACCATGTGTTAAGTACAACCACATTGTGCACGATACATGATTCAAAGGAGTGATTTAATTACAGTCCACGAAGTGTTGAAAACTCTGGCCTAGCTGATGGTTTCCAATAAAGATCATATATATATAATATAAACACAATGAACAAGCCACGAATTTAAACCGCTGTGCTAAAGAGAACTTCATTTTAAGATACAATGCCAGAATTTTATCTTCATTCACGCATGTGCATCCCTTACAGGCTCCCCTGGACATTTATGCGTGAAGGCAAGAGGAGAATTTGACTGGGTATCTGTGTCTTCTTTCTCCCACTGCCATTCTGAAATAACATTTCACAGTTGGGGGTAAAATATCTGACCTTCTTAGAACACATGATAGCAATAATAGTAATAGCCAGTCTTGGAGAGTGTGCATTATATGGCAGGGACCACTACAACCACATTATAAGCAGGAACTTATTTAACACTAACACTACCTCAGATATAGTTTTGCCCACGTTACAAACAAGAACAAGTGGAAACAAGGACATCACACAACTATCAAGAAGCTCTCAGCCAATTTTGCACTGATTATTCAGAAAGAATGAGATATTTGCATGGCTATATTTACTGCTGAAGTGCTCACAATAACCAGCTTTAGAGCCAGCCTAGGAGTCTGTCATCAGATGAATGAATTTGGAAAATATAGCATATATGCATAATGGAGTTTTATTTTGCCATAAACAAAATTACATCATTTACAGGAAAATGGGTGGAGCCGGAGAACATCCTGTTAAGTAAAAGAAGCCAGACTCAGAATGACAAATACTGGATACATTCTCTTGTATGTCCAATTTATATATATTTAAAAAAAATAAAACTAAAAGGAGGGCTATGTGGGAAGGAGAATGGGTCACCAGGAGGAAGGAGCTAGAATAAGAGGTGTTGGGAGTGAATACGATCAAAGTGTATGATATATATGTGTGGGAATGTCATAAAAGGCACTATTTTGTCATAAAGTTGTCTTTAAAGGGCATGAAGGAAGCCAAGCATGCTGGTGCATACTCATAACTTTATTATTTAGGAAGCTAAGGCAAGAGAATTGTGATTTCAAGACAAGCCTGGGATAAATAGTGAGACCCTATCTCAGTAAAAAAAAAAAATGAGAGAGGGTATAGAAAAATTCAGAATAGGGCAACATTAGATTCAAATGTGAATGCAAAGGGAATTAGAACTGAGCCACTAGCATTAGCTACTAATGATCCATCTTACAAGGGCTTGCATCAGGACCACAGATGGACGGAGCCAAGAGTTTCCTCTTGTGAGTCCAAATGAGTAATGCAGGCATTCCCTGTCCACACTGAAACTCAAAAGAGAAAAACCAAGGGATCTGAGTTCCTGCAGTTAAAAGGGCATGGAACACAGAATCATTCCCCCACCCAAGCCCCATATAGACATACTTGGTTTTGTTTTCTTTAATCCACACAGAAATACAATCAAATTAGCACGTGTCTGAATATACATAAGCAAGATAAACAAATTTAACCTTGCAATCCCCTATACTCCTTTCTGTCAGTTGTTAGGACCTGTGGGTTTTACTCTTGTTCCCGTTTGCATAACAACATTCCACACTCCTTCTGTGGGCTTTTATGAAGGCTTTTCACACTTCTCACCTTCCCTCGCCAACCTCCACAATCCACTTTACACAAGAGTAACATTTCATACATCCCTCTTCCTTTTCTTTTTCTTTTATAAGTTCTGGAACTTGGCTGCCCACCAACTCTTGAGCATGGCAATTTGATTGTTCATAAGCTCCAAACATGTTGTAACTCATGTCGTACTCATGGGTCCTTCTCTGCCCCAACTTGATAAAATGAGTGATACTAGGGCACCATTGTCATACACACCCCCAAACCTGGGCGTGTGAGCTTTGACTGCCTGGGCTTGTTCAAGAAGAAATGGAATTGCTGAAGCAATGAGGCATCTTTACCATGCTGAGAGTCTAGTGAAGGATATAAAGATAAAAGCTTGCAAAGATTATGGGGCTGGAGGAAGGAAATCCTTCAGAGGCAGAAATCCTTTAGGAAAACTGAAGATGATGTCCAAGATGCTTTTGCAATTATGTGCAGTAGCAGAAATTTATTTCATGCATTTAACTAACACACAGTCATTGACAAAATATGCAAGTATAGAGAAAGTTCCTGGTTGTGCCAATAATTCCACCCTCACCTTCAAACAGGATCAGCCCACAGAATAAAATTCCAAATGTGTTAGTCCTCAGCTCTGTTCCTGGCATTCTCTTTTCAGCAGTTGCCTGTCTCCAGATACACTTTTGCAATGCATCTTGGGTGGGTCCCTCTTCATTTCTAAAGTTCATTTGCATTGGCCTTATATACCTCCTGTACCTAGCTAGGACCTCTCTCAACCTCAGACTTTGGTTTCCCATTTCTTTCCAGGCCCTGCCCAAAGTCATGCATCCACCTGGAACCTCCTGGAAGAGGATGATTAGGAAAACCAAAGCTCTCCATGCATCAGTACAATCTCTTGGATTCAGGGTAGCTGCATGTGGCCTTTATCTCCCTCCTGTCCAAGCCAACTTGTCCTAGCCATTGCTCTCTATGTGAGCCTTGAGCTTCTTGATCTTTTTGTCCCATGTGACCTTCATGGCCTCCCTTCTCTCTACTGGCCCCACTCTCGCTTACAATTGAAATTACAGAAGAAATAGCTGTGTGCTTACCGGCCACCTGCAGATGCACCTCATAGCTCAGGAAAATGAAAATAATTCTTCAATTAGCTTTGTGCCTCACATACTTTTTAAAGTAGTTTAAATTTAGGTTAACAGAAAAGTTTAAAAGGTAATACTGAGCATTTGTATATATTGTTCACCTGACTTCTCCTAATATAAAAATCTTAAAGGACAGCCCATTTGACCAAAATAGAAAATTAGCATTGATATGATACTATGAACTAAACCAGATTAAACTGGCTTTTCCCACTACAATTCTCATCCAGATCAAATGGAAGATCTAATCCAGGGTAGCATGTTGCACTCCAACTGGGTGTTTTCAAATGATAATCAGCATAATCCAGGGCTGAAGCTATTGTTAGGTATAGAGTCTTTGCAGAACATATATAAGGTGTTGTGGATATCTTTCTGTATAAATAAAATGCTGATTGGCCAGTAGCCAGGCAGGAAGTATAAACAGGACAAGCAGAGAAGAGAATTCTGGGAACAGGAAGGCTGAGTCAGGAGATGCTGCTAGCCACCTCCATGAGTACTAACATGTAAAATACTGACTGGTAAGCCATGAGCCATGTGGCAAGGTATAGATTTATAGAAATATTTTAAGATAGAAGAACTAGATAACAAGAAGCCTGCCACAGCCATACAGTTTGTAAGCAATATAAGTCTCTGTGTGTTTACACGGTTGGGTCTGAGTGGCTGTGGGACTGGTGGATGACAGAGATTTGTCCTAACCGTGGGCCCGGTAGGACTGGAGAAAACTTCAGCTACAATGGGGCTGTAGATTCTGTCCACTGCATAAAATAAATAATAATCAAAGACTTTTAACAATGCTCTTATGACTATGGGTACCTTTGTATATATGTTTAATAATGGAAATACAAGAACTATTAATTATACATGGAGGGGTTTCTTTCTAGACCTACTAAACATCACTGACAACATGGGCAGGGTTTGAATCCTCACGTGATTCTATGTGTTCTTAAGTCTTTGCTCTGCAACTCTGGCTGCAAAGAAAAACTCCCTTGAGGAATGTTTATACAATCATTTGCTTGTTCACTACTTCAGACCTCTTACTTCCGAGTCTCTGGGAAGTACAGACCAGACACTGCCCTTTGAGCAAGCACCCAGAATAAGCTAGTCAAAGTTTACCTTAGTCATTTCCATTTCAGAAGCTCAACCAGGGTCCCTGTTTTATAGCCTCTTGAGGCATATCTCAATATGAATACATGCATGTAGTAATTATGATAAATGTTAAGTGTCTTTTAATAGCCTCCCCTTGCAGAATATTATCTCTCTTGCCAATATAATTTAACCTGTCTTGCACTGAGATTCACGCACTCAGGGCCACTTTGCTCTGAGCCCTTTTGGATCTGGTATCCTCAGTGTACCTGGGGATAGAGCCAGATGGCCTTGAATGTAATGCTTGACCCTGTCACTTAGAGAGTTGAGAAAGCTACATAACCCCATTTGTAACGATACTATCTCTAGTGTAGAAGAACTTGTTAAAATGCATAAACTTCCTGCCACATGGGACTGTTGAGAGACGATAGTATTTATTAAGTGGGAGTAATCCCACTTATTAAGCCAATCACAAAATCCGGAGTAAGCAGTATTGAATCTCATATTTGTCTTAGTTTAGGGCTGTCTCCCACTGAGTACTTCTAGCACAAGCTCCAGTTAGGTAGTTCTTTGATGTTTGGGACTCCTGGGAAAGTCTAACATGGGTACAGGGCAAGGACACCAAAACACAAATGCTGAAGGCATGAAAGCATCAGTGAGCCAGAGCTCTGCAAGTGCCTAACAGTTTGTTAATGAATATATGTATAATATGTGTGTGTGTGTGTGTGTGTGTGTGTGTAAAATGAATATATACCTGCAGCTTCAGTATTCTTCCCTCTTGAAACAATCTTAGGTGTTTTTTTCATAATTATTTCTGCAAAATGTCAGTAAATGTTACTAAATACAATCTATACTTATATACCCCTGGTTGTGAAGCTATTGGGGAGGATGGGGCCTTAAGTTTCTTAGAAACAACTTTGAAGTTTGAAAAGTGTACTTACCAGGAGATTAAAAGCTTTCAATGAAGACTAATAATTTGTTTGGAAATAATTTGTTCCATGTTGTTGGTTTTTGTCTTTAAATCTTAAAAACTTAAGATACATGAATAGCTTATACAACAGCCGAGTAAATGGCTGTCCAAGTCCTTCAGATACCAACTCATGAGACAGTTTGCTATGCTAGGAAAGCCAGGCTTCTTCTAACAGGTCTTCATCTACCTCTTCCTTTTCACCAACTTCTATATTCAAAAAGTTTTCACATGACACCTGGTGGGTAGGTCTACTTATTAACTACAGCCCCAAGAAGTGTCACCAGGCCAGGCCACTTTATTTATAGAAATATGCCAGGTGTCTTAACCAGAATTTGCTATATAACATTTGTTCTCTGAATATATGTTGAAAGAATAAGTCTGTGAATGACAGGTATTATACTCCAAAAATCTAAATATATGATTTCATTTAGTCCTTACACAACTTTTGGATGTGTGTATACATACATGCACATGTATATGTATGTATATATGATGTTCTCATTATCTCTGTGTTATGGATAACAATACAGGTAGATAAGTAAACCAACAAAGATTACAAAGTCTGCAAATAGATGTTAGTTGACCTCAACATTCAAGTATGAAACACTGCAGTATACTGCCCTCTTGTTTGGGCATTCCAGGAAAATGTGCATGTCCATGTAGGGCAAGTCCAGGAAACTCTGGCATACTGAGACAATGTAGAAGTACCAATGGTATGTATTTTCACATACAGACCCCCGTATCCTGTTCCTGTGGGCCAGCCATCTCTTTCTGTTACCCTGCTTTCTCTGCCTTGCTCTGTTTGCTTTGTGTTTTCCTCAGTGGCTTTTATAAGGCTTTAAAACTAAATATCTTGCCACCAAAGAAGAGAATATCCCTGAAGTCATTAGCTATTTTTATGTTCAATCAACTAAGTACATACTTTTAATCTCTTTCCCGTACAAACACACACACACACACACACACACACACACACACACACACACACACACACACACACACATTGTTGTGCTTTGGAAAATCCTGCATTTCCTTTGGTGGGCCTCTTGTATAATGCAACACTGTCACATTTACCCAGCAGCTTTTTCTTAATTCATCATCAGTATTGAAATGTAAAGCAACACCTAGTGAAAGCTAAGGATTTGAAAGATTTATTGCAGCTTTGCAGCCTCCTCCCTGATAGTCTAGGTCGGTATCAGCAGTGAAAAGGGGAGGGCCACGGGTATTTAAGAGTCACATCATGTGAAAAGTGAAGGAAACAGAATTTTCTTAGCCACGCTCCCTGGTTTTACACGTAAAGAAGTGGAAATGAAAAGACAGCAGTAGAACCAAACTCCCCTGCCTATTATCTGGATGATTCTAGAAATACCAGTTGTGGCCACAATTTACAAGGCTTTCTGTCTTGTTTTGTTTTTTTTAATTTGTTTTTTGTTTTTTTAAGACTGGGTTTCTCTGTGTAGTTTTAGTGCCTGTCCTGGATGTTGCTCTGTAGACCAGGCTGGCCTGGAACTCACAGAGATCCTCCTAGTTCTGCCCTCCCACCCTGTGCTGGGATTAAAGGCATACCCACAACTGACTGATGTTCCAGAAGAACCAGGTTCAATTCCCAGGCCGTCCAGAGTCCAATCACACCAGGATAAAAATTAATTAATTAATTAATTAATTAATTAAAAGACTTTCTTTTTTAAACCCTATAACAGTGGTTCTCATCCTTTCTAATACTGTAGATATCTTAATACAGTTCTTTACATTGTTAGGAACCCCAACCATAAAATCACTTTCATTGCTACTTCATAACTGTAAGTTTGTTGTTGTTATGAATTGTAATGTAAATATCTGATATGCCAAGCCCAAAGGGTTATGACCCAGAGGTTGAGAACCACTTCCCTAAAGGTTGACATACATTATTATTGATTACTATTTTCTTGAAATGAACACAGATACAGCGTAATTTCTGCACAAGGAGACTTAGTTTTCAGAAATATCATGAAATGTATTCAATTAAGTGATCATTTCAGGGTGTCTGTTTATGTGCTTAAATTTTAATAGTCTGTCATTCCACTTGTTTTAAAGTAGTCATAGAAAAAAACATAGAGAGATAGAAAAATATATTTATCATCCAAAGAGTTAATGTAACTAAATTAATTAATTTTTAAGGGAGGGATTTTTGAAGGAAAAAAAAGGAACAAAATCTTAAGTCAGAGATCAGCACACAAAAATATGTCATCAAACTCAGAGTCCTGGAGTCAGGAATCAAAATGTAAAACTTCCCAAGTAAGCATAAGTAGGAAGCCTGATTACCTTCAACATTTATAATTGTGGCAATATGCAGCCAAGCCAGTTGTCTAAAAACCATATAACACTGTAGAATAAAAACACCGGAGAGACATTTCTTGTTTGAATAATGATAGTCTAAAGTTTGCAGTGCACCATGGTTAAACAAAAAATATAGGCTACAAATGTTGTTATCACTGAATTTACAAATTGGTTGTAAAAGAAATAAAACTAACTAGGATATAATTGAAAATAGAATGAGTGAGTGCTCCATCAGGGATCCTACACATTAGAACTTCCTCATCCATGGCTGTGCTTCAAAAGATTCCAGTCAACTAGAATAACAAGTTTGAAAAATCTTAGGGAAAATGTCCCAGAAATAAATAATTTACAAGTTTTAAATCACTCACTGTTCTGATTAATGCAATGAAATCTCATGTCATCAATGCTCCATTCCATAAAGGACATGAATCAATTCTTTGTCCCTAGTATCTACACTACCTGCCCGTTAATCACATATTGGGTAATCCAGTTATTGGATAAATTGACAGAGTATCAGTACATTGTTTTATTTGTTCTTATTTATCTCTAATTATGCCTAAATCATAATTATGCCTAAATCATTAAATGTCACAAAGCATATGATATAAGAAAAACACAGTAAACATGTGGACATTGGTCCTGTCCATGGTTTCAGGCCCCTTCTAGAAGTCTTGAAATTCCTTCCCTACAAATAAGGGGCCATTACAGTATAATTTTAGGAGACCAGAGAAATACAAGAATTCTGAATGGTGGAATTTGGCAAGATTTCAGAGAGGAGGCAGCATATCAACAAAACTTGAAGCTGCATAGACTTTAAACGAAAAAAAAAAAATCAGGAGAAATATGGAATGAAAGAATTGAGTGGTCAGAGAAACCAACTCCTTCACTGAGAGACTGTCCAAAAACACAGTGTCCCTATTACCATGTGATTGTTGTCAGTTGTTTTTTTTCTTTTGGGGGAGGCCTGCAACCCAGCTCCCAAATAAATCGCACATGGAGGCTTATTATTACTTATAAATGCCTGACCTTAGCTTGGCTTGTTTCTAGGCAGTTTTTTAAATTATCCCATCTACCTTTTGCCTCCAAAGTTTTCCTTTTCTATTCCTATATACCTTTCTTTGTCTCTTACTCAGTGCCTTGCTGTATAGCTAGGTGACTGGGTGGCTGGCCCCTGAAGTCCTCTTCTCCTTCTTCTTCTCTTGCTCTTTCTTCTTTTCCTCCCAGATTTCTCCTTGTACATATTGTCTCTGCCTAAAAGCCCCGGCTATTCTTTCTCCTGCCTTGCCATTAGCCATTCAGTTCTTTATTAGACCATCAGGTGTTTTAGACAGGCACATTAACACAGTTTCACAGAGTTAAACAAATATAACATAAACAAAAGTAACACACCTTAAAATAATATTCCCCAACATGTGATCATGGCAAATCTTCTGTTGTTTATTGGTGAACATTGAGTCGTCTGTGTGATATTTACTAATGTAACATTTAGTAACTCCAAAGATCATTTAAATAAAAAGTAAGATACATTTAAAATGTCTCAGCATAAAGGAAATATTAGTAGCTCATTTGCAGAAATCAGAATGTCTTGTTGGATGGAAACTAAACAGTGTATGAAGATGGTTGCGGGACATTGTGTGCCATAGTGCAGATGAGGGTGGTACCTTTGGGTTTTGATTTGAAAACCCTGCAAACTATGAAAATAGCAACCAAAAGCATTCCCAGCCAATGCAGCAGCAGGGAATGCATGATAAACAAGAATGGGAAGACTAAATGCACTATCTAACAGGCTCATCTGTGTTTGTGAAAAGGACCAAATCAACCATGTTTCACCTTGACTATTGATTCCTCTAAAACCCCAGCAGATAGATTTAAATAGTTTTCCAGAGGAGGGCCTGATCTTCACAAAGCACATTCTCTACTGTTGAGCAAACCTCCAAACTCTGTATTTGGTTGCTTTTTGAAGGAAACTGGGGTGGGTAGTGGTGGTATATGTGCAAAGTTTGGGGAAGGGAATATGGAGAAAGGGTGCTGTCAAAGCAGGAAGCTATTATGAAGTATTAATAAGTGATAACGGCAACACAAAACTGATGGGTTTTCATTATCATAGGAACCTGTTGGGGGGTTTTGTTATTTTTGTTTTTGGGGTGTTGTTCTTGTTGCTTTATTTTCTTGAAATTATTGTTAAAGACTGTAACTCTACAGACTCAAAGATTGATGAAGCATGGCCCCCAGCCTCAATTTGGGGAGATAATTTTGATTTTTAAAGGTTGTTCTTCCCAATGCCTATCCACTGTGATGTCCCAAATCATCTGTAAGCTGCATTTTGCAATTACACTGTAAAAGATGATAATGTATTATGAATAAGGCTATGGCAGTAAAAAAATTTTACCACTCTTTGGAGAAGTGTGTCCTATAATTCTACAGAAAATAAGGCAATTGGAAGAAGTGACCTCTCTTCCTAGCTTAGATGGAGTTGTGTCTTCAAATGTCCTCTGTCATTTGCCAGATTCAGGCGGAGAGACTAATCATTTCTCGGAGGAATACAGGCTATAAAATGCCCTTAAGAATAAAACTAAATTCCTTTTGAATGTATAAGAAAATTAATCCAAACCTCTTATTCTAAATGAAGAAATAAAGTACAGATTTTGAAGTATCTGTCCCTATTGGAAAGGGGACAAGAGAGGCCTGGATTCCTGTTGCACTGAAGTCTGCAAGGAGCGCTGTGATATTTTCTGTTTGATCCTCTGTTTCTGTTCTATTTATAGATAATTCATATAATCTCAGTTCTGAGCATATTTTTCTATATTTTCCTAAATAGGGCTGATATTCTCCCTTCATTGAGCATTATGTTGAACTCATTTATCAGCTGTGTTGTTTAGTGTCATGAAAAACCAAAATTAGAAAAAAAAAGTAAATCATTAGGAAGGCCAGCCTTTGCTCTGGCAGTGGGCCTGTTGAACAAGAAATATGTGGAATGCAACCAGTATCACTGTAGATTCCTCAGTTTATTTAATTTGCGACTTTTATGTGACTTTTTCTGGAGAGACATGAACAAATGTCTATTTACCTCTGTTAGGTCACCAATGACTCAGCAAATAAGAGATTACACACAGGTGTAGCCTAGTTAATCAGTGAAGTTGACTGGGTTGTTACTTATAGGTATATATACTTATATAGCATGGGTAACTCAAAATCAGCTGCATTGTGGAAACCACATCCTAGCATGGGTGATGTCTCATGAAAACTGCATCTCTGAAATGTTCTCTACAACTTCCAGGCAGCTTGGCCAATCAGAGTCTCTTCTGGCCAACAGTTACTTACGTTTTAGATAAACTTGAGGAAGTCTTGTGAATGCTGTAAGTTTTAGGAACTTCCTTACTCTTTATAGCTTTACTTCTTGAGTCATTTTTGTTTCTTTTCTTCCTTTGTCTTATAAGCCTTCCTCTTCCTCAGTAAGTGTCTGAATTCAGAGGAAAAAGCTATACAACACTTTGCCCCCTCTTCTGACTCATGCAATTGGTTTTTTCTCTCTTTTGCTATGCTTCCTCAGTCTTGGAGGGAAAGACTTAGATGTCTGTTTGCCTGTCTGTGGGTGAGTATTAGGCCACTTTAAAAAAGCAATACTCTCTTATTTTCAGGAACTTAACCATGTATGAGTCTCTGCAGCACACACAAAATTCATTGTAAAAATAATCTCCTCTCTATTACAGAAGCTGACAGAATCAGTGATTTATAGTGTAAACACAAATATTTAGAAGGCAATTTGACAGGAAAATCACACTTGTTTATCAAAGCAATAACAATGGCTTTCCCTCTAGGGCCTATGACTTCCCCAGCCACAGGTCTTTACTTATAGCTCAAGGCTTGACTTACCATCTGTGGATCTGACCTTAAGTACAATTGTTTGCACTATAACAGCTGTGCCGCTGTTATCCCAGCAGGCACATCTTGCCTGACATATTGATGCTTTAACATGCAGGGTCCATATGTAAGCAGGACTGTCAGTGACAATTCTATCCCAGCAACCCCCTGCACCTCCCAGTACTATGAAAACCATTGAGCACAGAGAGAGCTTTTCAGTCTTTCTCAGCATGAGAATTCCATGCCCTGTAGCCAAAGTGTTTGGTTTATTTCTCAGGAGGGTCTTATTATTTAGTTCTAGCATCCACCCAACAAGATGAAATGACAATAGGCTTATGGCTCATGTGTCCTCAACAACTCACAAATAGGTTGCTTACTTGGGTACTTAAACTTTTATCCAAAACCTTATGGCCCCTGGAAGTATTCTTCCTCATTCTCACAGGGTGCCTTTGTGTTCACTTCTTAACTCCAGTTTAAATATATTTCCAGGTGTCGGTTTGTTTTGCTACATCTGTAAGAATCTGATTCATTACACAAACAAAGGATGGCTAGACTCTAAGCAAGTGCCAATTAGTATTAGACAGCTAAGGAAATAAAAACACCCATCATCAGAAGATCTTATCACTCATTTTGTCAAAAAAAGAAATGCTATGGGTAGTCAGCATGATAATTCTTCTGGTAAAAACCATGTATCATGCAAGCCTGATGGCCTGTTTTCAGTCTCTGAACCCTTGATGGAAGGAAGAAGCCAACTCCTCAAAATTGTTCTCTGACCTCAACAAGCATGTCATGGAATCTGTCATATATGTATGCCACACTCAGAAACACACACACACACACACACACACATACATTAGCTCATCTAGCTCTCCTTTATCGGCAGTCATTTAATGGAGGTCGTATGACCTCCTCATCCAGGGGTGCAGCTGTTAGCTTGGTGCCTCTGTGCATCTTCCCATTACATGATCTCCACATCCTTGGAAAGGATAGTCAGCACTGCTCAGCCCAGCTCAGGTCTAAGAGGGAGCGGGACCACACTATTGTCCACCATCGCTGCTACCAAAGCTAGCTTATCAGTCCAATAGACTCTTGGCCAATGCAGTTGTCCTTGCCTTACCACCATCCAAACCGAGCTGTTGTGTTAGAAATCTCCAATTCCAATCTACTTTATGGCAGAGGAGAAATGTGCACCATGTACTCGGAGTAAGCAACTGCTCAATTGCATTGTTTTACCCAACCTGTCCTTTGCGAAGTGTTGCTCTGGCCTTAATGATATCCAAGAGTTCACTAGATTGTTTGGTTTTTCCATTCATGTCCCTAAGAATTCCAGGTTCCTACGAATGTTTCCCTATTTGCCTTCCAGTGACCAGGACACACTCTTTTATCCTCCTTGCCCTTCTCTCATCCCCTTCATTGCTAAGCACTGTGGGAATCCTATTTACATGTTGGTCTAAATTTTCATCCCCTCTGAAGCCTCTCCTACATCATAAAGATCACATCCCACTGTGGACCATTACTGATTCTTGGAACCCTGCTAAGACAACCTCTTTCCTAACCCTTCTGTGTATCTAGTGCTATGTCACCAAGTGTAGTGGGCATTACATACCACAGACACCTCATCTCCCTCCTCAGGTTCCCTCAGAAATGCCTGTCTTTCCTCTACTGTCTTCCAGCCTGACATTTGTAGGAATCTCAGACTGTGCTAATTAAGCATCCTTAGCGGCTCCTATGAGTCAGTCCCTCAGGAACTAATTTCTGTCATGTTGTGTCTGGTCATGCAGTTTTATCTCAAGGAGCAATGGGTAGTTATATTACTCAGTCTCTTCCCTTTCATAGCCCTCAGGCTGATACCAGCCACCTCCATATCCCACAGTCTCACTAGGCAGCCTGGGAGAAGCTCCTTTTCTGCTTAATTTGAAGTTTTGAACAACTTAAGCTTTTCAGATACAAAGTATTCTCTGATGATCAGCATTTCCTGTACTGGGCTCTTATGAAGGCCTTCTTTTACATGCTGACTTATATAATTTTGTCCTTCCTTTTTGTTGAAGGATAGACCTGAGATGTACCTTTTAGTCTGCCCCATTCTCTTCCTCCATAATAACTCTTCTCATGGGTTATAAGTTTCTGAATCTCAGAAAGGGCTTTTGAGGACAGATATAACTTGTATTCTCCTTCCCTTGCATCTTGCCATCTCTAAGAAATGGCAGGCCAGGGTTGGAGAAATGCATCCATGGTTCAGTATTTGCCACACCAGTGTGAGGGAAATAGTGGATTAGCACAATAGCCTGCCTGAAATTCCAGTTTCAGGAGGCAGATATAGGGGATCGTCACGTAAGGTGGCTAGTAAAAGCAGCTGAATCGGTGAGCTCTGGATTTGTTTAAGAGACCTGCCATATTGCATAAGATGGAAGAGCAATCAAGTATGATTCCCAAGCAAGTCTACCTTAGGCCTCTACATGTGAAAATGTGTGTCCGCAAGCATGCAAACACACACACACACACACACACACACACACACACACACACACAAATGGAAAAAGGAAAAGAAACAACAAGAAAAGCCAGCCTCTCTCCCCACTTTCTTGCCAAAGCAGAGGCTAACACAGTGGACTTCATACACATGACTTTTCCCCATCCCAATCCCTCCCTGGTACAGGCAGATTATTGCTGGGAAGACAGCTGGGCCTTCATTGCATTCCATGTCACTCATAAGAAAGACCATGCTACTGATTCTACAGCCTGCTCTGACCCCACCCAATACATGCTGCTTTCAGAGATTTGGATGTGTTCTCTAGTCAGTCAGCCATTTTTGGAGCATCTCACAGTCACATGGTTGATACCATTTGTCAGAGAGGCATGTCACCCCATGCCATGTAGGGGTCATTCTAGGGGTCTTTCCATCCCCCAAATGTCTAATGTGGTTTTAGTTTCATGTCCTATCCAACATTGCAGAGGACATAGAACCACCATTGCAGTGGAGAGGGAAAGGGGAAAGGTAGCCATATCAAGATGGAGATGATACTCTCCCATGGAGGTGATACTCTCACATGGTTCACCTTCATTGGCAAACAGAGAAAAGGGGCTTCCACTTCTTATAAACACATGTATCTCTCACCCTCATGACATCATTTGGACCTAACTATGTATAAAGGGCCTGATCTAAACATCACCACACTGTAGGGTTGGGCTTCAGCATGGAGGATAATAAAGACAGAGACAAATAAATAAGCCATAACGGTGATCTATGAACTAAATACCAGCTGGCAATCTCTTTGTTAGGATCAGCAACAATCCTCATGGTAGAAAGCAGGACACTGATGGATCTTTGCACAAACAGGTAAATTTCCATTGGAAGTGAGTTTAAGTTCAAAGAGCTGTTTCAAGAACACTTAGTTCCAAAGGTTGAAGTGGATGTAAGGAAGGATGCTGATTTGCTGAAGGAAAGGAGAAGATAAGAGTTCTTGCAGTTTGACCTACAACTCACCTACCTCTGTGTCCCAAGAGTTTATCCATCATTAATCAAAATGTCAATGTATCTTTTGGATAAGGTTTCTAAGATAACTGTTATCTTTGAGATCTCTACCAAAATATTAGCGCTTCCCAGGAAAGTGATGCTTCCTTTGCCCAAACTGGAAACACGTATTGGGACATCTGTCAAATTATATGGTGGGGGAAGGAAAGTTGATAAGCAGGGTCCCAACTGAAATGAAATCTATTTCTTCAAATTCAGAGGGCTGGAGAACTGTATTTTGAGTGACAGTATAATGAATCTGTTAGTGGCATCCAGAATTAGCCAAACCATGTGAATTTCTCGTAAGTCTGCCACAGACAAGAGAGCAAACCCACAGAGGCAGCAGGACGCACCATTTGATTCACATGTTATCATCCAGGAACTCTTCCTCCTCACATATTCATGCATGCAGCCTCTGGTGTGAGTTGCATATGTGCTTTAGGGTTACAGAGCAGATTTCGATTTGTTTTTCTTCCTGTATATTTTCTGGCCCCAAACTCTTCTCTTAAAGGTTTTGGAAGCAATTTAGAAATGTTATTGAATTTCTAACCTCTTCCCAAGTTTTGGAATACTTGCAGTGATTTTTTTTTTCTGGCACAAAACCATCAAAATGCAATGAAATTGTCAAGATATGATCCCGAGAGGCATGGAGGCACTGCCCACTTTATTGTTAACCGCAGTAATATGCTTACTCTTGCATCAAGTTGTTTCATATGTCCTTAAAAGGTGAAGGCAGGCTTTTTGTGTGAAGGGAGAGGGTTATCCCATACTGCAGGAGCGTTGTTACATATTTCAAAAGAATTGTTTGGTTAGTATTAATCAAAGAATCATTTGAGAATTTAAGACCCAGGTGGTATCTTTGAGTCACTGGATACTTTCTTAAAAGAACATCTTGAAATATTAGGTAAATTGATTTTTAAATACCTAATCCTAACAATTTATTCCCAAGATTGGCAATCAGAAGAACACTGCTTTTTAGATAGTCAGTGGCCACTTGGGAACTTGAACGAGGGGAAAATGAACTTTAAACACTGATTTCATAGTTATTCACCAAATTATGTTGGATTTGGTGGCTAATGACTTTAAATTTGCTTACATTGGCACTTTCCAAGCACCTGAGACATAATCCATAGTCTGAACTCAAAGCCATGTCCTGTGCAAAAGGACAATTACCAGGCATAGCTGATAGAGATCTGCTTGAGAACCAAGCACTCCAAAACTGAGGAGTTAAATATATAATAGATCCCACAAGCATCCCTTATAACTGAACGTAAAATACCTGGAACTTGTGTATTTGTTTAGGAAGACAGAGGGGAGAGAGAAATGGAGGGGAGGGGAGAGACAAGAGGAAGAAAAGAAGGTACAAGACAAACAAATAAAAAAAAAAAACTAACCCCAAATCAGAAACTTGAATAAACACAATGACTGTAGGTCAACTGATAGTCATCTTTACTACTTCAGTAACTTAAAGTATGCATATAGCCAGGGTACCTTGCTGCATGTTCTTCCAGCTATTCAATTGTGTTGAGTACCACTTGCAAACTTCCTCAGGGGTTGTTTCTACTTCCCATGCAGAACCAAACCACACTTGAAGCTTCTCCTGTGCCTGGCTTCAAAGACAAGGTACTTTTGTTTCATGCGAAAAGTACTCATTTAAGCTGAGTTCAGGGTAAGTGTGGGATAAGCGGAGAGATTTTCTTTTCTCTAATGGCTCTTCAGAACACATTGTTTGGCAAACAGATTTGAGCAGAATGTTCTTCAACTTTAATTGTTCCTCAGCCTTGTTTGTATATTCTATCTTGCAGCTGTCATGGCCCTTCTTCCCGTCAATATTTACAACATAGCATTTGACAGTGAAAGAAAGTGAACAGTTCCTAATGATTGAGCCTGGTGTGTTTTAATCCACTGCTCCCCCCCCCCCCCCATCATGTCCTGGTCTTTCCGTAGCCACCTGAGACTCCAGTTTTACCATCTCTCCCATCTTAACTTCATTTTAAACATCCCTGGGAAGCCAAAGAAAACATGCCCATCTGCTCCAGATGTGTCAAACTAAGTCCTGCTATCTTAATTTTTTTCCAGACAGATTCAGTAAATGTATAAACAGGTGGCTTTTTAGGAGACGTTCAGATTAATCTTTCCCTGGAAACAAACAGACCCATGTATTTTGGAAATGTTAGCTGTTTTGCTCTTTAAAAAGAAAAAAAAGTGTCTAAACTACACACAGCCTGATCTTCCCATGCACCAGGAGAGGGGTTGTATCTTGGAACTTTGTTCAGGAATCCTCTTCTTGATCTGGGCTTATCCCCTGACTGAGAAGAGAATCTACCTTACAGCTACATGTGTGTCTTTGGCTTCAATTCATTTCTAGGCTGCTTAAAAGGAACATCATAAGTGGATGGTTCTGATGTCAGGAGCCAGTCAGGATAGCACTGTGGGATCAAAAGTCCCAGCCTCTGTGTCCTTCTGGCACTTCTTCCTTCTCTTGGGAGTTAGTCACACAAGGCTGCTCATTTCTAGTTGTTTGTTAAGTCAACAATGATTTAATAATGGCTCGGTTCATGCTGGAGATTGTTCCAGTGTCTGGACATTCAGCAGTGATCAAAAATAGCACACAAAGTCTCTTCCAATAGACCAGAGAAAAATATGGACTGATATGTTCAAGAAGGCAGATGGAAGCAAATGCTATATGGTTACAGAGAGAGTTGGGCAGGGCAGGGGCAGGATCTCAAAACTATGTACTAATAATGGTCACAGAAGCATCTTGAGTAAAGTATCATTGGCAGCAGGAACAGAGGGAGTGAATTGAAGAACACATTCCTGGGACTGGAGCATGCATAATAGATTAAGAGTCCACAGGAGCACCATTTAGCTATAGAAGACTAAGCAATGGTAAGTAAAGGAAAATGAGCTTGGAGAAAAAAACTGAAGGTAGTGTCCCAATCCCAATAGATAAAACTCCTGAGACCTAGTGTATATCCAAATCCCACAGAAGTCTTGCTGAATTGTACATCCTGACTTTGTTGGTCTGAGGAAGCACTGCGGTTAACTAGAAACCTTTGCTAGTTTCTAGACAGTGTTTTGAATAGCAAGGAATAAGACTTTCTTGGCCACAGTGCAGATTCTGCTTTTACTAGGAATGAAGCAGGAAGGCTGGGAGGCTTTTGGATAAAAAGAAAGGAAGATCAAGCTGTCTTAAAGGAGTCTGTTGTGGGATACTTAACTAAGCAAAGATGTGTTACATTTGTTTATGCTGCATTTGTTTAATTATGTAAAGATCTGTTACATTTGTTTCACCTTGCCTGCCTAAGGCACCTGATTGGTCTAATAAAGAGCTGAATGGCCAATAGCTAGGCAGAGAAAGGATAGGTGGGGCTAGCAGGCAGAGGGAATAAATAGGAAGAAGAATTATGGCTCAAGAGGAAAAAAGAGAATGAGGAGGAGAGGGACAATGTTTATATTACTCCCTCTCTAATTTTATAATTTTCCTGAAGAACATTCTGAAGCTTGTTCAAATTTCTTTGGTCTAGACTTGTCACCTGCAGGCAGTTTTCTTTCTCTCAAGAAAAACTGATAGTGTCTATGGACAGTTTTGATTGTCAGGCCCTGGAAGATGCTACTATCATCAAGTAGATAAAAACCAAGGATGCTTGTAGGCGTTCTGCATACACAGGACAGTTTCCATGGCAAGTAACAGTTCAGTCTAAAATGGCAGTAGTGATAAGCTGAGAAACTATGCCAGCTAGTTTTTATGTCAACTTGACACAAGTTAAAGTCATCTGGGAAGGAAGAACCTCAACTGAGAAAATGTGTCTATAAGATGGGGCTGTAGTAAATTCTATAGAGCATCTTCTTAATTCGTAATTGTTGTACAAGGGCCCAGCCCATTATGGGTTATGCCACTCCTAGGCTGTGATCCTGGGTTCTATAAGAAAGCAGGCTGAGCAAGCCAGTAAGCAGCACTACTCCATGACCTCTGCATTAGCCCCTTCCTCCAGGTCCATACCCTGTATGGGTTCCTGCCCTGACTCCCCTCAGTGATGAACTGTTACTTGGAAGTGTAAGCAAAATAAATTCTTTCTCTCCACATTGCTTTTGGTCATGGTGTTTCCTCACAGCAATAGAAATCCTAATTAAGACAGAAAAAAAAATCCCCCTCTGGTTAGCATAAGAACTTCTACTGAAGTCAATGTAGTCAGCCAAAGACCCTGTTACTGTGCCCTGAAGTCTGTCAGTTCATACTGACCCATCCTTCCCATGGGCCAGTCCTAGAAAGGATCAGCTTTGGCTCCAGGATGCCCCTATATCCTTGTCAACTGTTGCTGACACTGTACTGCAGGTGAAAATAATCCACCCAAGCTGCCTGCCTTACCTCTGTCCCTTGCCAGATCAGACTAGCAATATTGACTAGAAGTTCTCCTAGACTCTCATAGGCACCTCTCAATTTTCTCTCAAGGTATTTTCCCTACAAAATTTTGGACATTTTCTTCTAGTTCTGTGATATATTAATACAATGGCATACACAATAAAGAATAAAGAATGCATGAATCTTCTTTACTGTAGTGACATGAATATAAATGTCCTAATATATAAACACAGGTCAGAAAAAAAGGAAATTAGCTATCAAATTGTTAGCAAAAGCAATAGGAGAAATGAAGTGAGAAAACCTAGTTATTCAAAGGAGAAAAACAAAATTAGTTATTTATTATTCATGGTTGTTTAAACTTCAACTCAAGCTTTATTCACTACAACTAAATATAAAATAAAAAAAATCCCCCAAAATCCCCAACCCATTTTGAAAATCTGAGCTGAGTCCATGCATAGTCAAGAAAGTTACTATCTATAACTAGAAAAGTAATTTGTATTTTGGATGTTCAACAAAAATTTCACCATCCTTAGATAGCCTGCTAATAACTTCTCTCTGTGTCTGATAGTGTACCCACAGCCTTTGGTTAGGAAGCATCTAGGATGTGGACATATCCAATAGACCACTCAGAGCCACTCCCCACACCCCTAACCTTGGTAGTGTACTGAGTCTCTTTGCTATGGCCTCCCATAGTACTCATAACTCTTGATAGGTTGTAACTAAACATAATGGCCCTCAATAGGTTGTCAAACCACATCTGGCCTCTTCCCACAGGTGGTGTATTAGTTACTGTTATATTACTGTAAAGAAACATCATGACCATGGAAACTTTTAAAGGAAGCATTTAATTGAGGGCTTACCTACAGTTCAGAGGCTTAGTCTATGATCATCATTGTGGGAAGCAAAAGGGTGGCAGTCAGTCAGGCATAGTGCTAAAGCAATACCTGAGAGCTTATATCCCAATCCATAGGCAGGAGGCAGAGTGAGAGAGAGAGAGAGAGAGACAGACAGACAGACAGACAGACAGACAGACAGAGACAGAGAGATGAAGCCTCAAAGCCTACCCCCAGTAACATATCTCCTTGAGCAAGCCTCCTCTTCTAATTCTTCCAGAACAGTTCCACCAACTGGTAACCAAGAGTTCAAATATATGAGCCTTTAGGGGCCATTCCACAACAGATGGGCATGCCATGCCCTTTAATCACCTACTTCCATGTAGGCAGCTGAAGTCAGTTGTCCCAAGACAACACACAGATCTGATTTTCACTCTGCCATGAAAGCCAGTCAAAGAAATAGGCAGATCTTATTCCAGATTTATGATCACTTTTCCTTGGGTTTCATTTCTTCATGTCACTTTTGAGAGATGTTACATTGATGGATAAAATGCCAACAGTCTTCCTTAAACTTTCACCTCATTTTCCCTGATAGCAAATCAGGTGAGCCTGAGCTGGTCCCCAGCTTTATGCTGGTGCTGCACGTTCATGGTGACCTCTATACAGGTGGCATTTGTGTGTGATGATGGATATACTTGAGCTAGAGACTAGTCCAGAACAAGTCACCTTTGTCGTGCTAACTAATTTAATTCCTGTGAGAGTCATAGGTCATGGGTGCTTCTTATACTAGTTTGGTGCTAAAGACATAAGCATACAAAGACAGTGGCCAAAGTCCTAGATCAACCACAAGGGTGGGAATCAAATCCATATTATCAATTATCACATTGCATCAATGTCCATTAGTTCTTTGCAAGAAATGGTCACAATTTTCTGTAAAGGTAGATGAATGAGCAAACAAAAGTATCTGTCTATAAAAAATAATCACATAATTTGGAGTAAAGTTTGACTCTTTCAAACTTTGCAATATCCCCACCAAATGCTTATCTAATATATGGTTGATGTTTTCTTTGCCAGGGAAAGGGAACACACACACACACACACACACACACACACACACACACACACACAGAGAGAGAGAGAGACAGACAGACAGACAGACAGACAGACAGACACAGAGATAGAGAGACTGCTCAGAAATAGTCACTTGCCAAAGGAGGCCTTTGAGAAAAAAACTCAAGAAACTAGAAGTATGTAGGAATTATGTCACCTGACTGCTTATGGGTTTACAGGTTTGTTTTTCTAGAAATTTGGGTTAGCCTGATGATAAAAGATTTCTTTATTGTTTATTAACAAACAAAATCTGTGCACAAATATTAAAGAACAAATAGGAAACCTGTACTGAGTCACAAACCACCACTTACATCCGGAATTGCTCATTCTTCGCTCGAAAGGTTCCTCCTCTTCCTCCATCACGTCCATCCCCACTGAAAACCCCACCACTTGGACCAAAAATACTCCTCTCAATTGGCTAGTGGGCTGGTGATGGAATTCCCATAATGTTTCCCCCTTTTTGACTAATTAAGAAGGAAAGGTTCTAACTCTAATATAGTAAAATTATATACTACAAGAATTATTATCAAATATTATCCAAAAAGAAAGGAAAGGTAATAATCTTAACAAAAATGAAACTACATATAACAAGAACAATTATCAAGAAATACATTCTCAATGTCCAGTCCATTAACAATTGGCAAATTTATAAAGATTACTCACTAGCTGTCCTCTTATAAAGAGTCCAAAATTTTCTACCAAATATGCCTTTTGCCAAGATTTGGGAAAACTGTAACTATAACTGCTTAGTTCATCCTCATCAAAGACTTGTGAAGGAAATAATATTACTAGAAGATCTGACAGACTTTTTTCAGAAGCAGGAAATTTTGAAGAACTGTCCTACCCTGCCTTGGCAAAGTTTGGCAGTCATCTTTCGTTGGGTCCTGCTTGTCCAGTTTGGACAGTGTACTGTCAGCAGTTGAGGCAAGGGCAGTTTCTTGCTATGATAGCTAGCTTATGCCACAAAGAAAGCAAACTCCATAGGGAGTTTCTTTAATGCCCATCATCCTCTTTGGAAGTAGATTGGTGCCTCCAGAAGCAGACACATATCATGTTGAGAAAAGACTTAAGTTATTAAAACATTATAAATGCCACATTCTGTGGGCCTTTAAAGTGTTTGAAGATTACCTACCTATCTGAAATATATCTCTGTATACCTAGAAAACCTAAGTAACATTACTATATGTTTGATAGTTATGGATGACTAATAGCTATCCTAAATAGCTTTTAAGGACTAAAAATTCACATTGCATAATTAAACAAGCTGTATAGGTACAAACTGTATAGGTAATACCTTAAGCAAAAATGAAAACAGATGTACATTATGAGGACAATAACCACAAATTTGTAACAATATACAAAAAACATCTTAAACAGAAGTAGAAACATACATACAGTATAACAAAAATAACCTTACATTTGTATCAGTATCCATAAATCCATACCAGTGTAAATTATTTGAGACTAGTAGTTGGTTGCTTTTTTAGTTTGAAAGTAGATTTAATAATCTACCTTTTTCCTATCATATCTATACCCCACTTTTTTTTTTTTTTTACCACATCCAATAACAACTTGTAACCAACCTCCTCTACATGATTACAAATATCCCTAAACCCAATGAAAGACCAAACACCATCCACCCTGCCTTTTGGGAATGTGGATATTGGGTTCTTAAAATTATTTCCTGCTGTCTGGGGGGTGACAGCATCTTTAAGGGACTCTGGAAAAACTGAAATAATGGTCAAGTCCTGGAAGAGCTAACTGTATCATTTGGATACAGTGCATGAGGGTGGTCCATCTCAACTAGCCACTTTGGAATTATCCTGAGCGGTTTGTAGTCCAAAGCTGATCTTTGGATGGTGTTCATGAGCTTAGTGGAGACTTTAGAGATCATTGTTAGGAATGGTTAACATTCACTGCAAATCTTAAAACATATTAAATGTCATATGCTGTAAATCTTATGGAGGTTAAAGGACCATGACCTATTAAATACATCTGAGATATCCAGGCTTAATTTCTAAATATCTGTTTAAACTTAAGCCTGAAATCACATATAGGAAGCTACATGAAACCCAAGTTTAGAATTAGTTAGTACTTTATAATATCATTAATATCAAAACAGAAAGTTTAAATTTAAGATAGTACATATGCCTAAAAATTTTTTTAAGAGTTAA
The DNA here is from genome assembly GCF_049852395.1 of Peromyscus maniculatus bairdii. Classification (NCBI taxonomy): domain Eukaryota; kingdom Metazoa; phylum Chordata; class Mammalia; order Rodentia; family Cricetidae; genus Peromyscus; species Peromyscus maniculatus. Next base: position 40,776,932 of record NC_134868.1, read on the forward strand.
AATGAATTTGAGAGGTATGAGATTAGTGGCAATATAATAGTCCCTAGATTTTGGGTTTTTTTTTTTTCTGTCCCGTATCAGGTGGCTCTTCTGATATGAGACAGTGACTCTGAATTCTCTTTTAACAAACATGCTTGGGTTTAGCAAAAGACAAAGGCACGCTCCAACTCCAAAGCCAGCTTTAGTTTTAATTGAGCTGGGACTACATGAAGACTACCTGTTTAACATGTCTGTAGAGACCAGCAAAAACAGACATTTTTATTAGACCAATCAGGTGCCTTAAGCAGGCAAGATGAAACAGCAACACATCTTTACATAATAGTTAAACAAATATTCCACAATAGGGGTAATTAAAGAAGATGTGTAAGATCAACCTCTGCCCCTCACATACACATTGGTTCATGAGGGGCACACATAAAATACAATAAGGTACTATTTAATTAATCAGTGTCAAATATGCCATAAAATGTATTTAAATGAGAATCAGCTCAATGATGTTCAAGCCTTTGAGGTTGAAGTCAAGGAGAACAAGCAACTTTCTGAAAACTTAGACTGCTCCCCAAGTCTGGTGGTACCATTTTAAATTGATAGATTGGGGGTCAGGGCTATATTTATTTATTATGCTTATCAATCTTCATGATATTGAGGATGGAACTTTGGCCTCCTACAAGGTTGGAACAACTTATTTCCCTAGCTTTCAACTCATTCTATTACTCTTGCTTGCTCTCTCTCTCTGTCACTCTCTCATTCTCCCACTCTCCCTCTCTCTGAGATTCAAAAAAAGCTAGTTTATATATAGTCACTCTGGACCGTCTCCTCAATACAAAGACATGTTGTTTCCCTCTGAGGTCCAGGCTAAACGAGTTGAATGGGTGAGAGCCAGAGCAGGGGGTACATGCTTCTCATTCAGCTGATTCACCATCTGTCATCAGGAAGCTTCAACGTGCCTGTGTGACATGCATTCCATCCTGCAGTGGTTCTGGAAGGCAAACCCCATAGTCGGTTTTCTTGTTAAGAGCTAATTTCCCCTAATGGCTTCCAATGAGAGATGGGAGGCAAGGGGCCTCACTCAGAGCCGCTGGGCTTCTCACCAGCCCTACCAAGCCCTGAGAGCCGACTGTGCGCAGAGTGTTACCTGCCGTACTAGTGGGGACACAACTACAATAGTTGGTCACACATCGTGGGTTTGAGAAAATCCCCGGCTGGTTGCTTGGTGCTTTCAAGACTTGACTCCTTTGGTTGTTAATGAAGTTCTTGAAGAACTTTTTTTTTTATTTTGTTATTTCTAAAAATAAGTTTCCACTCCTGCTTATGAATAATTTATTATCTACATATATATACATATACATATACATATACATATATATATATAATATATATACACACACATACACACACACACATATTGCTTTTTTTTATTGGTTTTTCGAGACAGGGTTTCTCTGTGTAGCTTTGTGCCTTTCCTGGAACTCACTTGGTAGCCCAGGCTGGCCTCGAACTCACAGAGATCCACCTGGCTCTGCCTCCCGAGTGCTGGTATTAAAAGAGGAAATAAAGAAAATATGAAGAAAAAAATAAAACCACCCTCCAACCTTTTCACCCATGAAGACCAACAGTATAATTTTGGTATGTCCCTACTATTTTGTATTTTAAATATCTTAGTGAAAAAAAAAAAAGGTAGATCCCATCATTTAGTTAGCCCACTACCCAAAGCACATAATTTTAATGGCTGTATAACATTCCACTGCTCAGGTGTATATATTTTTATTATATATACAGTGTAATTTTAATCATACACCATATATCAAAGATACATAGGCCGATCTCTGGCTGTATTTCTAATATTTTAGTTCTGAAGTCTAGAAGAAATAATGGACTCACCAATATGCAAATTTTTAAAGTTCCAGGTACATAATTCCAAATTATTACACCAACTTAGTATACTGTACTATATCCTTACTAGCCATGAGGATTTTACTCTCTGACAAGTCAACACATTTTCCCACACATTTTGTTGCCTTAGTGAGAAAATAGCTAATATGATTACTAAAGAGTGTGTATCAAGTTTTAAAAGTGATATTTTGTTTCTTGGTCTTTATTGCTTTGATGGCTGATGCTATTAAGGATGGTAGAGTTTACTCTCTCCTTTTTCCTTTACTCTCTGTGCTGGCTAGCTTAATGTCAACTTGACACAAGCTAGAGTCATATGAGAGAAGAGAATGACAATTGAGAAAATGCCTCCATAACATCTGCCTATAAGCAAACCCGTAGAGCATTTTCTAATTAGTGACTGATGAGGGAGAACCCATCCCAAAGATTCCAGGTTTTATAAGAAAGCAGGCTGAGGAAGCTATTAAAGGCAAACCAGTAAGCAGCACCTCACTGTGGCCTCTGCATCAGCTCCTGACTCCAGGTTCCTGCCCTGTTTGAGTTCTTTCTTGTCCTAACTTCCTTTGGTGATGAACAGCAATGTGGAAGTGTAAGCCAAATAAACCCTTTCCTCCCCAACTTGATTTTGGTCACAGCACATCAGCACTGCAGTAGAAACCCAGACTAAGACAAGCCTATTTTCTAAATAACTTTAGAGGGTAAGTGTATTAGCTATTTTCTCATTGATGCAACAAAATATCAGACAAAAGCATTGTAAGGGAGGAAGCATTGACATTTTGTTCACACAGGGGGTAGAGTCCTTCGCAGAGCAAAGTCATGGGAGCAAGAAATGAAGCAGCTGGTCACATTGCATCTGCAATCAGGAAGCAGAAAGAGGTAAATGTTTGTGCTTAGCTCTCCTCCTTCTTATTCATCCCAGCACCCTAGATGAGCCTAGTCCCTCCTCAGATTGGTAATATTAGCACCACAGTAAGTTTCCTCAAATTCTCTGCTCAGAGTATAATACTATAGTCCTGAGATTTAATCAGTTTTCCAGGAGCCAGGTAGAATATCAGTTTGTTAGGGTTACAGGCACATATTTTTTTTTCTTTGTTTGGAGGAAAACATGGGTAGGGCATAGCACAGTGAGAATGGAATGCAGATCAACTATATAATAAACATATTTGAGTCCCAATCCCATTACCCATCAAAGGCAAAAATACCAGAAGACTGGGAGGATATTGGTAGAAAAAAGAATCTTCAAAATGGAGGGATTCAATATGTAATTTTTTTGTTTGGCAGATTTTCTTCAAGACTCTAATATACTCATTTCATTGTGACATTCATACCCCTAAGGTGTAGAGTTTCCAGTCATCTGGCATTTCATACTACTTTGGGGGTAGCTTAAACCTTTGTTGGTGACCTGTCCCTACTTGGAAAAGTTTCCAGTAAAGAGTTTCTCTGTTTTATCTTTCTGGGAGAAAAACATAACAACAACAACAAAAAAAAAAAAAACCCACAGTGGTACCATAATTCTGTATAACAGAGGTTATGAACATTTATATGAGAATTTCAATTTTTCAAAATGATGCTGGATCTGGAATATTTCTTGGGTCACTTTATGTTTTTTAAAAAAGGTTTCTCTCTCTCTCTCTCTCTCTCTCTCTCTCTCTCTCTCTCTCACACACACACACACACACACACACACACACACACACACACACAAACACAAACCTTTGTCTTTTGTTCCCACTCTCTTTTTCAGAGGAGAACCTGATTCTTGCAATTGACCTGGCATCTAAGATTTTTCAGTTTGTAACCATGGATAATCATGGAGAAGTGAACATGAGTCCATGGAAGGCATTGTGCATTACAAGAGCTTAGTCTCCTAACTGTCCCTAGTGTGTGACATTGAGCTTCAGAAGTCCCCCTGTTTTGTACCTTAGGTTAACTGGCTGTAAGCTGGAGACATAATCATCCAATGATCGAAGGACTTGAAGTTTCTGCCTCTGTTGCTGACAGATCAAAACTATACACACAGTTTTCTTTCTAGTTCAGTGTTTATTTCCTGCACAGCACAGTGAAATATGAAAAACAAACAAAAACAAAAACAAAAAAGCTTCATCTTCAGAATCAGCTCATAGTTGACAATTAAAATAATATTTTCAACTATGTCTATTTGGAGAAGTCCCCATGATTTTATTATGTGTACTCTTGACACTTTTCTTTTTAGAAACTCAAGAACAATTTTATTATACTTTAAAAAGAAAAACTCTGGTCCAGGCCAGCTGTGTGTCTCCGCAGCTGCCCAGAAGGAGGAAAAATGGAGGAGAGAAGGAAAAAAGCCATACTGTTGGAGTTTCCTACCAACATAGAGGTCCATGGTGACAGCTAGCAGCCTCATGGCAAGGAGGGGAGCCCAAGGTGCAGAGAAAGCACACACAGGGCTGGGCCAGGATCAGAAGGACAGATGGAAAGAAGGGAAAGCTGTGAAGCGGGTAGGCCCAGTGGGTCTCGTGGAAAATTCAAAGCAGCTCATGGGAATTGCCTTCTTGATGCTTTTTGATGAATCCCTTTCGGTATGCCTCGCTCTAGGTCAGTGGTTCTCAATCTTCCTAATGCCACGACCCTTTAATACGGTTCCTTATGGTGTGGTGACCCCCAACCATAAATTATTTCACTGCTACATTGTAACTGTAATTTTGCTACTGTTATGAATCATAATGTAAATATCTGATATGCGGGATATTTAATATGCCACCCAGTGGAGATCTCAACCCACATGTTGAGAACCGTTGCTCTAGGTAGTGATTTTTGTTCTGTCTTCGTATGAAGAGTTTTCACATTGAGCAGAGCAAAATGCTCTTTGGCTTAGTGCTGTTTGTAGGCAGGAAAAACGTGGTTGTGTGGCTTCTGAACAAATGCTGGCTGTTCTGAGTTCAGTCAAGTGACAACAGAGCAGGTTAATTGACTTCAGGCTAATGTAAGAGTGTTCTCAGCTGGGTGGCAATTCATTTGAGGAGACAAGGACAGCGGAGACACCGTCCATGGTCACACCTGGGCCAAGGAACATTGCTATTATTTCACAGCTCCGCAAGTCACCGTACACGCCTAGAAGATGATGAATCTTTAGTTTCTCTTTGAACTGCTCATGTGTGAAAGGGGACGAATAGAATAAGCAGCAGACAGCTGGTTTTAAAACACTTGGGTGAGTTCGGGGGGGGGGGGGTGTGTGTGCAATTTGAACAGTAAAGAGTGATTGCAATCCTGATTTCTTTTTAGTTTGATTTTTTTCACTGAGAGCGGCAGGAAAAGCACAGGATCACTATTCATGTGACTAACTAGAATTATCTCACCAACACAAATGTAACTCCACATAGTCACCGCACTCACTGGCATAATTTCCTGTGGCTTTTGCTAGATTACTCCGAATTTACTAATGGAGACTACAGATTATTCCACTTAAATTCTCTAAAATTTCAGTTAACGCAAACTGAGACCTTCTTCAGACGTAGACTTTCTCCCCTTGCTGAAGGTGGACCCTGGGTCTCATGAGTGCTGAACAAGCGATCTACTACCGAGCAATTTCCCTCGTTCCCTACTTGGTGAGTTCTCCTCACTCGATAACTCATTATAAGATGCTCAAAAAGTAATGGCCTTCTGGATTCTTGAAGTTATCGTACTTTTTGAAATCAGCTTTAAAATACTGTGTGTGTCTGTGTGTATATGTGTGTATGTGCTTGTGTGCGTGCATGTATGTGTGCGTGTGTGTGTGTGTGCGCGTGCGTGCGTGCGTGTGTGTGTGTGTGTGTGTGTGTGTGTGTGTGTGTGTGTGTTTAAGTCAAAGGATAACTGTAGAAGTCAGTTCCCTCCTCCCAGGGTCGTCAGGTTGGGCAGTACCAAGGGCTTTACCCATTTTGCCAACCCTCTTCCAGCACCTCTTCAATGGGTGTTCTAATTTGCATACAACTGACTTCTCACCAAGTATGGCTATTTCAGTCCTAAGGACCCTGCTTATTCCTACAGCTCCTGAGAAGCAAGATTCACTCACCTAACTCAAAAATGGCCTCCAATAGTCATGTACCACAAAAATAAATGAATAGGGGTCCCAAAAAATTCATGGCAAATTCCTAAAGGCTGTAAATATTACTTTAGATTATAAAAGGTATGAGTAAATTAAGGATATGCATAGGGGAGAACTTACTTTAAATTACCAACATGATGCAAGAAAATGAATGTAGGAGATAAAGTGAGTTTTGAGATAGATAAGCAGTAAGGCCAAGGTGAGGCAAAAACAGAAGAATACAGTATTGTGGGTTTTTTTTTTCAAGATTTATTTTCATGTTTCTTTTTTTATCTTCTTAAGACATTTCATTTACTTTTTATTAAGAATTTTTTTATTCATTTTACATACCAATCACAGATCTCCTTCTTCCCTCCTACCGCCCATCCAGCCGCCCCCACCCCCTTCGCTAACCCATTATCCAGTCCCTGAAGCTGGGTATTCCAGAAGAAGCAGATGTGTTTTTCACTGCTGAGCCATCTCTCCAATCTTGAGAGCAAGGTTGATGCATAGATGAGTCAGTGGTTGCCTTGATTTTAAAACCCTGTAGAATGCTCTTGAGGTGACACATTCAAACACATAGATGTATCTAGAATTTAAGTTCAGTTACAAGCCTTATTAACCTCTTTGTAAGCCCAGTGGGCTTTAAGGATGATTCTTAAGGGAATTTTTGTGAACGGTTTCATCCTATTTTCAAAGGTGCTTAAACATGCAAAGCATTTAGAGCTTTATTTGTAAATTTAATACATGAAAATTTCTTTTAAGTACTTTAATTGTGTAACTTGACAAGTGAGGTACTTCTGAATATTTTAGTAACTCAATTAAATATTTACAAGTATAACCTACAAAGTTCTCTAAAACTGCTAAATTTGCCTGTAGTCTTAGTAAGATTTTACTTGAAGTTGTAAGTCTAAAGAATTTATTCAATTCCACATTTAAAATTGGAGGCAAAATTGTACTTCATTGTTGCTTTAGCCAAATTTCTTTAAAATTAATAGTATAGAAGATGTCAACTACACAGGCTCTTTAATTCATCATTCATTTTATGATGAACTTTATATATTTTTCCTGATTCTAAGTATTATTGGGTCTACAAATGCTTACTCATCAGAGTCACTGACATGAATCACATATAATGGAAGTTGTTCATTAGTGTTTGTTGGGCTTGTCCTAAGTCTGCTGAGGTTGTTTGTTTGTTTGTTTGTTTGAATACATGTAGCTCCTACTTGATATGAGCTCTGGGTTTTAATAGCTATCCCCATCACTGTGAATCATTCTGGGGACTCTGTCAGTGTGTCCACTGAAGAAATGTTACAGGCTATACATTGTGTCAGCGTTGTCATCATTGGGATGGAATACCAGACAGAAGCAATTAAACAGGAGGGTTTAATCTGGTTCCATTTCAGAAGGTCCCATCCATAGCCACTTGCTCATGTGTATTTGAGCAGAACATCATGGAAGCCTGAGCTGGTGGGGGCACACGTGTTCCTTATGGTGGCCAGAAAGCAAAAAAAGGAATACATGAAGGAGTTGGTAAGATGTAACTACATGGATACGCCCTACAGCTACCTATTTCCCTCAACTAAGCTCTGCTTGTGTAGTTTTGCCATTTCCCAATAATGTATTCGAATTTTTAATCCATTAATGAATTAAACCATTATGCCAGAGCCCTCATTCTTTGTCTCTGGAAACACCCACTGACATACTCAGATATGCTTTACTCATCTAGATATCTCTCAGTTGACAAATAAGATTAATCACCACACATCTCCACAATATTGAATCTATAAATGAATAAAACTTACGGTAAATCAAGAAGCCAAAAGATCTCCCAACTTGGTAGTCATATCAGTTAACTTTATTTAATTACTATACTTAGTGCAAACTTCTATTTTGTGTGTATGCCTGTGTATGTATTCCCATGGGTCTGTGTATGTGTATCTAAATCTCCTTATCCACATTACTCTTATGCATATTATACTGAGTTCTAATTTAATTATGAATATCTCTTCAGACTCTCCCTGTTTCATGGTGACAACTTGAAGGGCCATTTATATTCGTCAGAATTTTCCAGAGCAACGGAACCATTAGGAGAGAGAGATACTCATAAAGTAAATTGAGTTATAGGGAGTTGTACCAGCGAGCAGTCAGGGAACAATGAAATAAAGAATTATTAGAGGGCCAAAAATAACCCTCAATAGACATTCATATGAGCTCCCTAGAACCTGTGACCATTACTTCACCATCAAAAGATGATTGTAACTGGGAGTCTAGAGACACAGGACTTAGCCTGTCTGCAAACCAGTGTGGCAAATGAAATCACATTTCTTGGGAAAGAGGGATGGAAAGTTCTGAGATAGACACATAGATAGAGAAAGCAATTTAAAGATGAGCAGAGGGAGAGAAAGCCAACAGCTGCCAGCAGCTGGAAGAAGCAACAATAGGTTCCTGCCTGAAGCTTCCAGAGAGAGTGTAGGCTTGTCTGTATCTTGATAATAGATTTCAGGCCTTTGGATGTGTGAAATGATAAATTTCTGTTGTTTTAAGCCACATCTGAGGTGATGTGTCACAATAGTTAAAGGGTTTTAGTGATGCAATGATTTTTTGAGACAATCAAATACCAATCATAGTTATAATTTTGATGCCATCACTTATTTGAGTTCTAGTAAGAGGAAATGTATTTGATTGCTTGAATCGTCTAAACTAGTATTTAAGATTTCAGAAATACCTTCTGACTTATCAGATTATAAATATCTGTCAATCCTATTTATAAGACAACAGTCAGGTCATAATTTATGCAAGCAAATAAAAATTGCTCATTTGATTACCTCTGAGAGCCCTAAAACCCTATTTATGAATGATTTTTTTTCTGTTTATTTTTACTTTAAGATTGCTGGGTTTTTTGTTTTTGTTTTTTAACATTTAGCTTGCCATCTCGTGTGGAATCAAATACATTACCCCTCACAGCTAACACGTGGTATGAAGTGGGAATATTCTCACTGACTTCGGGTGGCACACGTCATTATCCACTCATAATTAGCTGTTCAATCTAGAAGAGGCAAATTCTCCTGGATCCTCTGACATCTGCTCCCTTCATTCTCAGCTCTAGTCAACCAAATCCAATTATTGTCAGAGAGGCTCAGAAAGGCTTGCCTCATTTACACATTTCTCTGAAAATCCTGTTTCTTTGCAGATCCTTAGTTCTTTGTTTTTCCCAGAGTAGCCACACTCTGATACTAAATGGCTTTCAGTAGTTCTTATTTTCTGGAACTTTGTTTGTATCCAACATAACAATTATAGGAACTGAAGATTTACTTATCAGGCCTTAAAATGTACTACAAACACACAAAAAAATTAACATTTCTCAATTAAATTTACAATTCTGAGAGCAATGGGTCACTTGCTGTCTGTTGTGACTGTTAAACATTATTAAGTTCCCAACTATAGGATGGCATTTAAAATGTGACTTTACCTTGACGATGATTTGAACATTGGGGGATGTCTACTATTATCATTTAGAGACCGTGTGATTATTCATCTAAGGCAAGCTTTTCAACAATAATGTTTAAAATTTGATAACTCTGCAAATTACTTGTGTCCTTTTCCAAATTATGGGATGTATTTCTTTCAATATGAAAATTTCTGAAAGAATACCATGTCAGAATAAAGGAACATTTTTGGCAGATCTGAACTTTGCTCCATTTTAAGTCATAGCACTGGCCAACGTGGTGTTGTGGCTACTCAGGTTTGCTGAGCAAAGGCTGAATAGGATGAACAAGAGAAACAACTTTGTAATAGATTCGACTCCAGGCTCTTAGTGCAAGGATTAGGAATCCATCCTCTGGTTCCTATAACTTCCTGCTTCATTTGGTTTCTTTTATGAAAGTCCCTCTTTAGCCAACTTCCACTACCAAAGATGAGTCTTCTTTGAGACAGCATTAACAATTTTATCACTGCAGGTTACCATCATCTCGAGGAAGTCTTGGCCAATGCATATCCAGATTTCCTGGTTTTGAGGCATACAGTCATTGAAGGTTTGTAAACAGTAGCACATAATACTGGAATCTTGAGTCTTTATCTGCAGATGTGTGCACTTGCATATTATTATCTATTGTGAAAAAGGAAGTAATAGGAAAATGAGAATAAAGAGGAAACAGAACTTTCTTAAGAAATGCTTGTATTACTCTTTGGGAAGCTATTTATGTTGTTTCCAATATGAAACATACACAAGTTTAACATATGACCTTGGAAAGTACCAAGGAGAGAATAAATGTAAAATTCAAATTCCTGCCATCCAAAATCAAAGGCTTTGAAGTATTTACATCTAATCACATTAAAAGCTTTTAAAATGTCTTGTATCATAGTCTTCAATGTTGGTGTTCTGCTGTTTTTTTTTTTATTTATTACTTCAAAATTATTTTTAAATACCTCTAGATTATCTGACAGGCATGTTCATCATGGATTGAGTAAGCTATTGAAACCACTTGGCTATAAACAAAGGCTGTCACTTCAGGGCTGAGCAATGCCACCAATGGCTGAGCAGTGTCTACTGATACTTTTTTTTAAATTTTAGGATCATTTAAATTCTGCAGATGGGTTTTTCAGGTAGGTTATTCTGAGAAAAGGCTAAGCATGGCACCTAGGAATCATCTATAATCAATTACCTAAGTCTGAATGTGAGGAACAGGATGTGGCAAAGTATTGGGGTTAAAAAAAAAAAAAAAAGAACACTTGGCTGAGTACTGATGGCTTGCCCTTTAGTTGGTGCTTTCTTTGGACACCTCCCAGGGTTTTCAAGCATGAAGGACCCGTTTCTCCGGATGAAGTTTTGCCTGGGGTTGTTTATCTCAGTTACCTGAGCGCAGCCAGGCACAGACTGGAGTCAAGTCTGGTAGTGATCTTGCAGTGGGTTTGTATCTCTGCTTTGTTCTAGACCTGAAAAGAGATGGTAAGACCACAGCAAGCCACGTTTTATTTGAGAGCATGGGTAGTGAAAACAGTTTTGCAAACCCAACTGATCCAATAGCATGGCTGCACAAATACCTAAAAGGTCAAGCAAACCAGTAGCTCTGTGTGGTGGTATTGTGTCCCCAAAATATTGTGCACCCTAATAAACTTATTTGGGGACAGAGAACAGAAAAGCCTCTAGATACAGAGGCTAGAAAATGATGGCACTCACACCTTTAATCCTAGCATTCCAGAGGCAGAAATCCCTCTGGATCTCTGTGAGTTCAAGGCCACATTGGAAACAGCCAGGCATAGTGACACATGCCTTTAATCCCAAGAAGTGAGCCTTTAATCCCAGGAAGTGATGTCAGAAAGCAGAAAGGTTTATAAGGCGTGAAAACTGGGAACTAGAAGCCCTTGGCCTGGCTAAGCTTTCAGGCTCTGAGCAACAGTTCAGCTGACACCCATTCTGGATGAGGACTGAGAGGCTTCCAGTCTGAGGAAACAGGATCAGCTGAGGAACTGGTGAGGTGAGGTGGCTGTGGCTTGTTCTGCTTCTCTGATCTTCCAGCATTCACCCCAATACCTGGATTCAGGTTTGATTTTATTATTAATAAGACAAGTTAAGATTCATGCTACAGCTCTGTCTGCATTTTGGGTTAATCACATGACATTTGGCAATGAGAAGCTGTACATTCTTCAGGCACTGATATGCAATGTCATAGAAGAGTGCTTTGCCATCTATACCACTAGGAGTGAGCTGATTTCTGATTTATTTTTAAATGATTGGGACCCTTAATTCACCTATGAGGACATCATTTAGGTAAACTATCTTACAATATGCAATGCAAATGCAATGGCACTGAAGTACTAAACGGGAACTTAAAAAGCAACAGAAACTATTATGGCTAATTAAGTAGATTTATTGACTAATTGGTGTTTCCACATGTAGTTGTTTCCGCAATTATTATTCATTCGCTAATTTACATACTGCTATTCTCTGAAATTATCCTGGCATTAAATGAAACTAGAAGACATTTGCAATGTGGGAGATCTATTGAGCAAAGGATTTTTAACTTAAAAGTGAGAAAAGTAGTACCTCAGAGCCAAGCCCAACAGAAGACAGCTGGGAAAATCATTTGTGCTCTTACCACCTCCTCCTCTTTGACCCACCTGACAGACTTCCATCTTCTAAAGTCCTCTTATCTAACCTATAACATCAACAGGGTATGGTTTCCACCGTAAGGCATAAGGCGGGATTAGCAACTCAGAGTTACAACTGCCAAGTGATGCATTGATCATGCACAAGATTCTATTTCCTTCCCCTATGTGTTCACCTTCCATGCCAATAGACTACCCGGGAGTTGTTCCAAGGTGGTTTGTAGATAAATAACCCTAGGAGACATTGTTTCCCTAAGAATCAGAAAAACATTGAAGAACAAAAACATGTTGATTGCCCCAGGAATGTAAATCTCAGACAGTGTTCAAGACTGAAGAGAAATTTGTTACCCATGGAGAAATAAACTCTTAAAATAAGATTCAAACCAAAGTTATTTGTGCAATGACTAAACTGACTAAAGACACACACTCTGGAAGTACATTCTTTTTACTTTTTTAACTGAAAATAATCGTATTCATACAATATATTCTGATCACTGTTTCCCCTTCCTCATGGCCCTCAAGATCCTCTCCCACCTCCCCACCCATCTAACCCCACATTTTTCTCTCTGTCTCTTTCCATTGCCTGTTTGTTTTCATTTTTCTTTGTGTCAAAGATGTGTGTGTGTGTGTGTGTGTGTTTGAATGTAATTGGCCCCCATGAGCTCATAGGGAATGGCACTATTGGGAGGTATCGATTTGTTGTAGTAGGCAAGGCCTTGTTGGAGGAAGTGTGTCACTGTGGGGGTGGGCTTTGTGGTTTCCTGTGCTCAAGATACTGCCCAGTGTCACAGGCCATTTCTTGTTGTCTTTCTGATCAAGATGTAGCCAGCGCCATATCTGGCTGCATGCTGCCATGCTCCCCACCATGATGATAATAGACTCAACCTCTGAACTGTAAGTGAGCCACCTCAATTAAATGTTTTCTTTTATAAGAGTTGCTGTGGTCCTAGTGTCTATTCATAGCAATAGAACCCTCACTAAGACAGTGAGACTGTGTCACATTTGTGTAGGTGCCTGTGGAGGTCAGAAGAGGACACCTTCCTGGAGCTGTAGTTTCAGATGGTTCGAAGCTGAACACTGTGGATGCTAGGAACTTAATCAGGTCCCTTACAAGAGCAATGTGGGCTGTTAACTGCTGAGCCATCTTTCCAGCTCCCACCCTAAAATGTAATATTTTAGTTAATGATTTGAGAATTTAATACAATGCATTTTGATCACATTCAGGCCCCACTCCTTTCCTAACCCTCCTAAGAGCCACCCTCAACTGCACATTGCTTCCAATATCATGTCTTCTTAAAAAAAATAATAACACATCATATCCAGTTTATGCTGCCTATATACTCATGAGCATAAGGCTACTGAAGCATGGCTGACCTAAAAGAAAAGTTACCCCTTTTTCCTGAGAAGCCATCAGTTGTCAATAACTCCTCAGTTAGGCGTGGAGGCTTGGGAGCCCATCACTCCTCAATGCTAGAATGTTAATGGTTTGATCTTGTGCAGTTCTTGTACAGGCAGCCATAGCTACTGTGAGTTCATGAGCACAGCAGTCCTGCCACATCTAGAAGACACTGTTTTACTTCAGTTTCAACCAACCCCATGGCTCATACAGTCCTTCCACTCCCTTTCCCACGGTAGTCCTTTGGGCAGGGGTTGGGGCATCATGATATAGATGTGCCACATTTGGGGCTTGGTACTCTATATGTATTCAGTAGTGAATTTCTGTGTTAAACACTGTTTACTGCACACACACACACACACACACACACACACACACACACAAATCTCGTAAACAGTATGCTAATATATGAAAATAGAGGTACAAATTTAGAGGATAGTTTGATATTTTGTCCATTGAGCAAAATAATAGTAGTAGATTCACCCCTGGATCCTATGAGCTCTCCAACCATGGTTTCTTAGCCAGATTTACAGCAATGGGTATTTATTTCTTCCTGCGGTGCTGGCCTTAAATTCCATCAGAATGCAGCTGGTTAGCCTCGTAACATTAGTGTGACCATTGCACTCATGGGCCTATTTTTGCCACACTGGTCATTATTCTAGTTCTCTGGGGTCATTGTTAGATAAGACTGTTGGTGACTTTTATTCACCCAGCAGCTTACATAGCACTTTCTGGTACTAAGAAAGCTAACCATCAGGAAGAAGTTTACTAGTCAGTACCAACTTGATTTTTCTATGTCCTGAGACCCAAATGTATGATGTGTTCAGCAATAGGGTATTATCTTTGAGTTCTGCTGGGTAACCAAGAACAGAGTCAATAGTCTGTATTGTTTGGCAGGTCTCCAGAGCATCCTTGACCAACAGCTCAAGGGGAGGTATCCTACACCTAGCACTGGCTTTTCATTTGACAACCTATGGCTTCTTGGAGAAGTATTTTTATAGTAGTTTTATATGAAAATATATGAAGCTTATAAAATTGTAGGTTTTCATATGGCTTTTTCAAGTATACTCAGGGTTAGTTGTTGCTACCTGTAACTCATCTCTGTCCTACTATCCCTCTCCCCACCCAAGCCTCTCTCCTTGGTGTTTCCTTTCCCTTCATTTCCCCTGCATTCTGCTATCCAACCTCTCAACCAATGGTCCCTTTCTAATATCCTGTATTCTATAGATACTCCAGATATCTAGGTCTGAGATACCTCATTCAGTGTAATGTTTCTCAGGTCTATCCATCTGCATCATAATTTTGTTTTTCTTTACAGCTGGACAAAACCCATTTTACATGGGTACCACATTTTCATTATCCATTCACCAGTTAATGGGCACCGAGGCTGTTTACATTTCCTGACAGTTGTGAATATGCCCAAGGATATACTCGTGAATGAAATAGTTGGGTTGTATGGGAGACTTTGTTCTTGGAGAATAGCCATACTGATTGGCTGCACAAATGCTCTCCCACTAGCAGCCTACGAGGGTTCTCTGTTCCCCTATACCCATGCCTTCTGCTCTTTTAATCTTAGCTGTAAGATTAAATCTCAGAATAACTCTGGTTTACATTTTTCTGATGGCCAGGGATATTTTAAAATGTATTTCTTAGCTGTTTTCTTTTCTTCTTCTAAAACTTTCTGTTCAGTTCCATAACCACCACCACCCCTTTTTGTTTTTACTGGGTTGCTTGTTTTCTTGGTGTTTAGTTTAGTTTTGTTTTTAATCCAGGTGTGTTCTAGTCACTGGTCTCCTTTTAGTTGTATAATTTGCAAAGATTCCACCACCATCCCCATTTTGTAGGCTGCTTCTTCAGTAGATTAACAGTTTCTTTTAAATTTCAAGAAGTTCCATATGTTACTTGTTGATTCCATTTCCTGAAAGACTGGAGTCCCAGGCAGAAAGTTCTTACCCAAGCTTATAACCCAAAGTGTGTTCTCTGATCTTTCTTCTAGAAGTTTCAGGACTAATGTTGATATCCTTAATCCATTGTGTATAGGGACAGAGGAAGACAGAGATCAAGTTTCATTCTTCTGCATGGGACCAACCAGCTTCACAATTACCATTTGTTATTAAGACCCTGGCTTTTCTTCAATGTGTGTTTTTGGGGTCCTTGTCAAAACTCAGGTGTCTGTAAGGCTTTGGTTTTAACCCATTGATCAATCTGTTTCTGTGCCTTTGTCATGCTGTTTGTATTACTATGGCTCTGTAGTATAAGTTGAAAACAGAAATGGCCATACCTCCAGCAGTGCTTTTATTGTTCAGGTTTGTTTGGGTTATCTAACATCTATTTGCTTTCTTGTGCATTTTTTTCCTTTGTGAATTTTAAGTTTTTTTTTAATCAGTTCTAATGAAGAATTGTATTGGTCTTTTGATGGAGATTGCACTGAATCTGTCTATTGCTTTTGGTAAGATAGCCATTTTCACATTCTTATTCTCACCAACCCATGAGCATAGCAGGTCTCTCCATTTTCTGGTATCATCTTTAATTTTTTTCAGTGTTTTAAATTTTTCATTATGTAAGTCTTTCATTTCCTTGATTAAATTTATTGCAAGTGGTTTGGTTTGCTTGTTTTTGTTTTGTTCTGAGGCAATTGTGAATAGGATAGTTTCCCTGATGTCTTTCTTAGTCTCTCTTTGGTATAAAGCAGTCGTTCTCAACCTGTGGGTCATGACCTTTTTGGGGTCAAATGACCCTTTCACAGGGGTCACCTAAGACCATCAGAAAACACAGATATTTATATTATCGTAACAGTAGTAAAATTACTGTTATGAAGTAGTGACAAAAATAATTTTATGGTTTTCGAGGTGGGGGTGGGTCACCACAACATAAGGAACTGTATTAAAGGGTTGCATCTTTAGAAAGGTTGAGAACCACTGGTATAGAGGAAGGTTACTGATTTGGGTATCTTCATTGTAAACTGCCACTTTTAGGAAAGTGTTTATTAGCTCTAGGAGTTTCCTATTGGAATCTTTGGTGTATTGGGTATAAAATCACACCATCTGCAATTACGAAAACTCTGACCTCAGACAATGCAAGACTGAGGATAAATCTGACATCCCTAGAGAAATAAACTCTAGAACTTAGATTCAAGTCTATTTGATTTTACAGCAACTATATTTAACAAACACGCACACACATACACACACACACACACAAAAGTAACACCCCAAATATTCTTACAGTGCATCTCATTTTTAAACATAGTAGAACAATTACAGGGCAGGACCTGATACTGCAGAGACATGTGAGGAAGAAAAAAATAACTTAGATCCTTGAGGCAATTGGCTTTCAGTGCTTAAATGATGGAGAAAGAGCAGGGCTCACACTGAATCAACCTGAATAAGGAGAGAAAAGACAGACCATTGAACTAAATGAGCATGAGCTAATTTAGGGAGACTCTATCACAGGCATGTAACTAATCCACCTTCATAATCCTCATCCATCCCCTCTACACTGAGAGCCTGCTCAGAACTCCAGAGTGACTAAAGACTGGAAATGAACATTAGCTTTAGGGAACTATTTAGGAAAATGAAAAAAAGACCACAGAATGTGATTTAACTTTCTAAGATTTTAACACTGTTTTCAATCAGGTTAGGTAAGTAAAATGATAAATAAAAGTAATTAAAATCATTAATAAGAATGTACCCATTCTCATGCAGTTGTTACAGGCAAACTTTATCTTTGTAACTGCTGCACTTCATCAAGGGGAACAAGATTAATTCTGTTTTTTTGCTGTGACTGGTTGTGTCAGGAAAACAGATTAATCTTTAAAATATCACCAGAAACTTAGAGTTTCTATTCATAAATATCCCTAAAGGCACCCAGCACTGCAGAATAAGTAAATAATGCAGGGAAATATAAACCTAAGGGACATGTGAAAAATGGAATTATGGGCTGCAAACACTAAACATTATTCCAGTAGGAACAGAATGGTGGCTACAATCGATGATTAAAGAATGCCATTAAGTTGTCAGGAATAACTGCTATAGTTTTCTGAAAGAGTCATTTTGTTATTGCTTTGGGTTTAAATAGCTAGAGTTAGATACACTGGAGACACGTATCAGACTTTGGATGGGAGTTCCTTGAGGACAATAAGTCACCCGTTATTTGGAGGCTGACAGTCGGTATATGTTATTTTTGAGTCATAAGAAAATTGCACAGTTATACACTCCACTTTAATTCACCCAGATGGAAGATGAGCTCTGAGCAAGCTGTTCTATACAAAAGATAAAGCCACTGCAGGAAATGACACTTTCTGTATTCTCTGTCTATGCTTTTTAATCAGATATGCCAAGTGACCTACTTGGGCCAACTTCAATTTTGAAGAAATATGGCAAATATGGGCTGAGCACCTGTAATTCAAAAATCAGCTGACATGGTCATCAGTTTCATGTGCTGGTCGTATCTTGTTACTTAGAAGACAATTATGGATAAGTTATCGATGTTTTTATTGAGATAAGTTCTCACTGTGTAGGCCAGACTGACATTGCACTGATGACAATCCTCCTGCCTCTGCCTCTCACATGCCATGTTTGCAGGTTTGCCATATACGTTTTTAAATTCTTTAGGAAAATGCTTGTTATATTATTTTAAAAAGATACACCCTTAAATCAATTTAAAGTATTTGAGTAATTCTGACTCATATTATGTTAATGCTGAGATTCTTGTAAAGAATATTTGATTTTGAGAACATGCTCCATGCTTGTGTTATTGAATAATACAGAAGTAGTTTGGACATAATTTTTGTATAAGACATTTTGCAGCAGGTTCATCAATGAAATGAAACCAGAAAGTGCATCAATAAATAATTTCTCCAAAATGATATAATGTTATTTATGATTATTTTTCTCTTAAAAAATATACTCTGAAAAGTATCTGGAAGCTGGTGTTGGAGAGATGGCTTGGATGATAAAAGAATTTGCTCGTACAGAGGCCAGAGGTTTGGTTTCCAGCATCCACATGACAGCACACAAACCATTTGAGACTCCAGTTCCAGGGCAGCTGATGCCCTCTCCTGGCCTCTGTAGGAACTGCATTCACACGGTACCACTTACACACACCCAGGCAAACACTCCTACCTATAAAATAAAAATAAAAATAAAATTTAAAGAAAGAGTATCTCAAGGCTAAATGAGAGGAAACATTGGCCTCATCTATTTGCCATTACCAGGAGGCCATGAAGACACATTCCTATGTCACTTTGCCACCCTAGTTTGTCATCATGCAATTCATCATTTGAACAAAATGAGAGAAGATTGGCATCTAGAAACCTTTGTCAAAAGGCTCTTCTTCCACTGCTGTGGTTCATTTTTTGGATATAGCATTTCACTAGGAGGCACAGGCTGCACTGGAATGCCTGAGCTCAGGTGACCCTCCTGTTACACTTCCCAAGTAGCCAAGGTGACTACACATTTATCCAGTTAAGACAGGTTTTGTTCTAATCCTTAAATTCAATGATTTTTTTTTTCTTGAGATAATGTCTCATCTCACTATATGTCCATATTTGGCCTGGAACTCATGGTCCATGGGCCATCCTGTTTCTGTTCTTTCCTCATAATCTTGGTATTAAAGAAGTCCACAGGAGGGTTCTTGATTTCTCAACATATTTCTCAACATACCATAGTATTTTGGTTCTGAGAATCTTAAGCTGTTTTTATAGCTAGTGAACAAGGGTCTTTCCAAAAGTCACAATGTATGTGTGGTTTTCTGTGCTGGTAACATGCGTGCAATAGGTAAATGAAAAGGAAAGTGGAGTTTGAAAGAATGAGGAAGTCTTCAATTATCATTCTACTCCTGGTGTCTGTGTGGTGCTTGGCCAATCATTTTGCTTCCCCGAACTTTTCTTGCAGCATAAAATACAGAGAGAGTTGTTTGGATATTCTTGTAGAAATGACGTGAGATAACATCCTTTCTAAAGTCCCTCGGTATATATTAATAAAATGACCCTCATCTCCTCCTCATAGCCAGTTTAGAAACAGACAGCTTCCCCTTCAACATTCAGTTTCAAACTCTTTGAAGACAGACCTGTGTAATGATCATATGCTGGGGAGGGAGTCCCTGGAGATAACTCAAATCACATGCTCCTGGTAACGATGCATTTAACTATCAGAAAGGAGGAAAAGAAACAGGCCACTTTCTGTATCCACTCTGGGTAAAACCTCACTGGGGTTGGGGGTACAAAGAAGGACCTGTTGCAGAGGAAAGAATATAACGGCTTGTTTGCATTCAAATGGACTCTAGGGAAACTGGCACATGAAGTAATCCAGAGCTTGAGTTGGGGCTGTTATGGTGGGCTACCAGCTGAATGTTCATGGCCCTTCCTATGCCCCCGCCCCCCACACACACTGAAACAAGGAGCCCAGGGCTTTGTACTGAGCCCAGACTACAGCAAGTTGGCAAATGTTGCTGTGGCTCACGTTCCTAAAGAATTCTGACTGCTGATGAGTTCTAATAGTTTCCCTACGCCTTCCATTTGATTTTTAAATCGGCCCATGGGCTGTGCATTTTAACATTCGCTAAGACAGCATGGGTGAAGAAAAGAGAGAGAGCGTTCTTCCAATCTGGGGACCTTGTTAGTTCTTTAAGGGACATTTGTCCAGGGCCAAATATTAGTTAACTAATTAACTCATTTAAAATGCTAGTGGAGAGGACGCCATTGATGTAAGAACCAACTCTGTGATTCATAGATTTAGGTTCTATCAGATCTATTCTGACAGCATTCTTGCTCACTTGGGACTTAAATTTAATTGAAATGTTAATCCCTACCAGGTTTTAATAAGGGGCAATTATTAGGAGATTAAGAATCAAGATTCTCATTTCCCAGCTAAAGAGGTCAGGCCGTTGTCATAATACTTTAGGGATTATTAACTAAGTCATGGTACTACTCGGGGCCTGTGTCCTGTTCCTTTCGAAGTATCTTACCCTGCCCATGTGTGTTCAGCTTTCCCTGTGGAATCTACTGATAAATCATGGTAAAAGGAAACCACTTCATGGAGATAGTGGTTGAAGGGTACACTCATTATCCATGAGACGAAAGCCAGCAGGTCCTGTTTGCCTCCTAGGAAAATAACCATGGTTTGGTTCAAAGCAGAAGCCTGTTCCCTAGCCAATTCAAAAAGGGTAAAAAAAGCGAAGAGGGTGTTGCACCTGAAAATCCGGAGCCTGGGGCCATTTCTGGAATGTGTACAGTCAGAACGTGCAAGTTAGTCAGCACAGAGAATGCACTCAGCCACACCCCTCCCACCTGCTGAAGACTCATTCTTACTCTGTGGTCCCGCAAGTGTCTGGCTTGGGGAGCTGCAATTTAAAGCTATCTCATTCCCAATGCTGGGCTAGTCACGACCCAGGCCAGCTCTGCCGTTTCCTGCTGTGTGAAAGATGGCCTTGTCATCGCCCTCTCTGTGCTTTGATTGCCTTCCAGGATAAAATAAGGATGACTCAAATGACCAAGTGAGTCTCAAGTCCCCTCCAGGTGGCTCTGAGCATCCAGTGACTTCTTAGGTAGCTGAACACACACACACAGTAGTGAAGAATCACAAACATATGCCCCCATTACAGCCTTTGAGGGGGCAGCATCTTATTACCTCTCCAAATTTCTCTCTGCCTGCAACTGTCTCTGTGAGTATGAGGAACCATTAGCACAAACTGGGACTGCCTTCTGGCACTTACCATAAACCTCCAGCCATCTCAGATCTTTTCACAGAAGACGGGGTTATGAGTGCTGCTCTGCTGACCCAGCCCAACTGCACTGGGTAGGGTTGCTTCTGGAAACTGTTCTGAAGACAGCAGAGCCACACTGCATTTTCAACATGCACCCACCCTCGGCCATTTCTTTGTCTCACTTTTAAGTTAAGGTTTGTTTTGTTTTGTTTTGTTTTTCCCCCAAGTGGGCATTTCTAAACCGGAAACCTGATGGCTCCTACTTAGATGCCCTTAACTTCCACTTTAATAACTACCAATAAATTCCAGTCATGTGCTTACCAACTCTAACTTCCTTGTGGTGACAGTGATTTGTGAGATTTATGAGACTTTTGTCGCCACCTCCTTTATTCGGCATCCATATAAACAGTTTCGTGTTGCTACATTCTGCTCTTTTGTATATCTGAATTTCTTGATTGTTGTCTCCCGAACATGTTCCATCTTAGACGCTATCTCATCCTCTTCCCCTGCCAGATATTGATTCTACAGACATTCTCTGATCCCAGTCCCTTCAGCTTTACTCATTGTTACATCTTTGTAGCTTCTCTTAAATACAAGGACACCAGATTGTTCTCATAACTCAGCACTGTAACTGGGTCTTCCCCATTTCCAAAGCCAAGCCAGTGCAGCAGCAGAGCATCGTCCTGGGTAGCTCTGCCTTCCACACAATGACCCTGTGTCCTCTTAATAAGTCTTCAAGTGCACTGTCACTTTGCACTATGACCATCAGTCAGAGCCACTCAAGGGGATGTCCTTGGTCACTCCAAGTGAAGTACTCATAGCCAAGAACTTCTCCTGTGGACATGCTCACAAAGGAGAGTTCAAAAGGGAAAGAGAATTGAACTCCCTTGAGCTGTCATGCCCACTTGAAGGGGAATGATGGAAAGCAGTGGAGTCTGTGTCCTACAATTTATCTTGTTCTAGGATCCCATTGAGTGTCCTCACCTTAATTAGCGATCTGTGGTGGTCTCCTCCACCATACCTCCTTGAACAAAGCAATGATGTACTTTGTGCTCTGTAGGCTTCCATTGCTGATGGCTGCATCCATGGCTGCTAGTGCATAAGTCTCATTTTATCTGCTTCAGTTTATCTTTGTTATTGTTTGTTTGTTTCTGGTACTGCAGACTGAGTCCAGGACCTTATTATTATTTTTGAAAAGTACTGTTACCAACAATTTGAAGCTTATCCGTGTGGTTACATCCAACCTTTACATCTAGGTAGTGCTGGCTGGACTATTTCTGTTTTCCAAAGAATTCATATACAGTTGTGAAGCTTGGAATAGATTATTAATGCCCGATGGGTATTTGTTCCAACTTTCATGATGCTAATTTTGCCACTTGAAACATCCCCATATGAGGGACACTCGTGTGAAAATATGCAATGTTATACATGCATTTCTGACAAAAAGGAAAAAAATGTTAAGTCCACCCTAGCTCTGTCCGGACAAGCACAGAGAGAGGCGTGTTGACTTGCCAGGCAAATATTTTCCCCTTGTTTTACTGAATGAGCTTGATTCACTGCAGGGCTTTTTCCCACACGAGCAATAGAGGTGGGCTGCCTCAGGAGCAGCAGCCACTGCCCGCTCTCTGGAGGGTACTGCAGTGAATCATCGTTTTCATGAATGAAAGACTAGGAGGAGGGAAGAAAGGACAAGCAGCTGGTTGCTAATGCCTTCAAACAATGCAAACATTTTGTGAATGATTTTAGATGATATATGAGGAGTTGACTTTGGGGTTTTGTTGTTCTGAATGGAATGCATGGGGGAAAAAAAGAACTTGTTTCAACAAAAGTTTTATCTGACAACCTATTCACATGCCAGTTTGTGTAGGGCACAAAACGGGCAGAGTGTTGAATCACGTTGCTCCTAAGCAGTGGTTCTCAACTTTCCTAATGCTGCAACCCTTTCATACAGTTCCAAATGTTGTAGTGACTGCCCCAACTATAAAATTATTTTCATTGCTACTTCATAACTGTAATTTTGCTACTGTTATTATCATAATGTAATATTTTTGGAGAGAGAGGTTTGCCAAAGGGGTCTCAACCCACAGGTTGAGAACCACTGCTCTTAAGTTTTGTGTCAATGCAAGCATGAGACCCACTAAATTCTGTCCCACTACCTACATAAGGAGAAATTTGGCCAGAGTAGACACCCACCTCATGTCTGAGGAAATTTGGGGCCACAAAGCTATATTTTGCCATTTATCTAAGACTAAAAATATAAATATATAATTAAATTAGCCATCATAGGCGCTCTGTAGCTTAGCATAGAATAAAAGCATTTCTTTAGCATTATCTTGTGTAGAATCCACTCAATAAGAGCCCAAGAATAATCATAGAAAAAGAAACACTGGGATTAAAAGAATGAGCTCTGGAGTAAAAGTGATAGCTATTTCAGCTGCTAGTTCCTCTTCAGCCCTTGAACTCTCTTAACCCCTCAACTGAAAGTCCAAGTTTCTTCATTGAGTGTCCACTGGTCTCCGAGCCTTTCTTGTTTTATGGTTCAACTCTTAGCTCATCTTCTTGACCCGGAACATCTCAGTTCACATAACTAACTGTAGTCATCAGGGTGTAGCCCAGGTGCACTGCCCTCTGCATGGTCTTCCTAATGCCTTCCTCTGGGCTCATGGACCACTTTAGATGGAACTCATTGCTAGCACCTTCCTCTGATGTAGTTCAGACTCTGAGATCCCGAGGGAAGAGGACTATGCCATCCATCATGCAGTCATTCAAGGAAGGCATATTAGGGTTTTTTATGTATCAGGGTTTGTTTTAGGGACCAGAGATGGGTACAGTATTGAACAAGGCAGCTAGCATTCCTATCAAGGAATACATGTTTTGAGAGAAGATATAGATAAAACAAGAGCAAGTTTAATACTACCATCATATTTATATGACAGGAACTACCAACTGATTTGGGGAAGACATTACTAAAAATGAGGTAGCCTAGAACAGAGACTTCAAATGCAACAAGGATCCAGTGCAGACCTGGAGGTAGAGTGTGTGCACTGGGAAAATTCAAGCACACGGCCTTGAAGGAAGAATGAGAGGTAGGTCATAAAAACCTGAAAATCTGTAGCAAGTAGAACAGTCCACTCCAGCAGAAGCCATGGTTGGGTCATGTGGGCCCTGGGGGACAGAGTAAAAATGGTGGTTTCTTTCGTAGCATGGGAACTATTGAGGCAGCCCCAAACAGAAAGCTGGATGTGATGGTCCTGTTGTCGGAATACAGGGTCTCTCTGTGGTGAAAAGGTTTTCCCTTGCACTCCCAGGGCCTCACACAATATTCTCTTCTTTTTTTTTTTTTGGTTTTTCGAGACAGGGTTTCTCTGTGTAGCTTTGTGCCTTTCCTGGAACTCACTTGGTAGCCCAGGTTGGCCTCGAACTCACAGAGATCAGCCTGGCTTTGCCTCCCAAGTGCTGGGATTAAAGGTGTGCGCCACCACCGCCCGGCTTCTCTTCTGTTTTAACACCCTGAGCCAGGCTGCTGGTCCATCCGTGATAGGCCTTCTCCAGGGTGTGTGGGCCATCCCATAAGAAGAAAAGTCCAGAGTCACTCAGTTCAACATGAGGTATGCAGGTTTTCCCTCTCACTTTTATTTGCTAGGTCTATGCCTAGCTTTCGAAGATTTCTTGAAATGGAATTTCAAGTTTTATTTTGTTTTGTTTCTATGCCACTTGTACTGAGTTGGACATCCTCAAATATATTAGGCACATATCCTCGGCAAGACCATGAGTGGGACAACAGTAATAGGTGGGTTGCAGCTCCTAAGGTCTCAGTGGAACTTTCTAGGCCATGAGGAAGGCAGCAAAGGAGGCTTATATTCACTCTGTGACTTCCGAACTAGCAAAAATCTTTTCCTAATCAGTTCCCTGGAGGGTTACCCCTAGGCACACTCATGGCAATTTGCATGAAAAAGGAAGCCAAGAAACAGGGCTTGGCACATGATGCCGCTGGGGAGATGAAGCTTGTTAAGTTAGCACTGTTCCTTTATTAGCAGGAGAGTGTCAAACATCATATTCAACTGATGGCAGTGCGTTTATTCTGTGGCACAGTGGCCCTGAATCATTTGCGTAAATGAGGAACTAACCCTCTGAGAATGACGTCCCTCTGTGTCTTTTTATGGAGTATACTATTTTACTAGCATATCCTTATGTAACTTACGAAATTCTGCATTTCGACGCCATAGTACAATTTCTTTTACTCTTTAAAGTTCTTATTGCTATAGATGTTTGGGGTATAACCTGAAGAGCAACCAGTTTAGGGGACCAGCTACAGTTCCACTTTCTTTACCCTATGACACCTTTGAATTTCTTTTTAACCATCTTGGGAGGTGTTAGCATTCAGACTCACTTGAATCTGAATCCTGGCTGCTCAGCGTCCTGATATCTTACGTAAAGCTCACTTTAAGAGAAAACTTCTCCCATGAAGTGTGCACCTCAGCTCTCTCCTCCCCATTTCTCCTTCCTTCCATTCCCCTTTCCCTGCCTCTCATAAACTTTCTGCGTGGATACCGTGTCTGCAAGGTGTGAGTAACTTTTCACTGTGCCGCTCCCCAGCCCACCGCCGTATCTGCATGACATGTCTCCCTTGGTCCACCACACCAAGGCTTCCTGCGCATCATTTCCTAACAGGAGGGGTACATATGGAGGTCAGAGGATAACTTTAAGAAGTCTGTTCTGTCCTTCTGCCTTTGTGTGGGTTCTGGGAATTGAGCTCAGGCCAACCAGGCTTATACGGCAAATACCTTTATCTGAGTAGCCATCTAGCCAGCCCCTCATACTTGTATTTCTAAATAGAAGTTAGATGTACTGCAAATAACAAACCCTGTGAAAGTCATCATTGTCTTAGCCTTTGAAAGACTAAACTTCTAATCCAATATTCCAGGCCCTTTGTCTCAAACAGAGACTCACTAACAGTAGTGACAATGAGAGTTGTTATTGGATGGACTTGCTGGTCACAGGCTACCAGATGCCAAGTCCAAGACTATTGCAAGATGTGCTTATTCTGTGTAGTGCACATAATTGTCATCTCTACTCATCTGCCACAAAGTTCTAACACAGATTACATTGTTCTTACTATGCTACTAAAAACCAAAGAAACTTTGCTTTATTCAGTATTGCAAAACATCATAATCAGCCTAGTTGTCCATGAACAGATGAATGGATAATGAAAATTCAGGGTGTGTATGTGTGTGTAATATATATATATATATATATATATATATATATATATATATATATATATATATATATAATACTACATATCTCTAAAGAAAAATTAAGTTAAAGTTTATGGGAAATGGATGAATTAATTAGAATGTATAATGTTAAGTGAGGTCACATGATCTCAGAAAAAAAACTGCCTGTTTTCTCTTAGATGTGGAATTTTGACAATAATGTATGTAAATATGTAAACAAATGTACATATGGGTACAGTATAACACACACACAAAGGGGAAAAAAGAACAAGAAAGGCTAAATACAAAGGGTTAAGGAAGGACTGGATGCAGGCAATGGACACCAGGTGTGAAAGAGGGTATAAAGCTATTGTTTTTCTAGTTCTAATTCTGTCATGGGTTTTTATTTGTTTGTTTGTTTTGGTAACAAACAAGTACACTAAATATATTTGATCCTGGAGATGCAGAATTTATCATGAAGCTTCACAGCTTCCACTCCAAACACCTATTCCAACTGTAGTTTGCTGAGTGATATCAACTCAGGGTACATTAATTTTGGTGTCTGATGTTTATATTTATTTGCAAGGTTTTTTATAATAAAATTTATAAAATTAAAATATTGGCTTTGTACTTTAGCTATGCTGATAAAAACTATGTAAGACCTGCCATTAACCCTAAAATACAGACATGGATATCTGAGGTCCTTTATGCTAGACAACTGTCCCCTCATTAGCTTTGTGTTGATATTGTTTTTTCTCAGTGATAGTTAGACTGCTGTGAAAATGTAGATGGAAGTGCACTTAACTTCCTAGACTGGCTTCAACAATGAACCCGGTGGCCTCTGTTCAAGAATACAGAAGCAAGCAGTTAACCTGTACAGACTTCTCTCCTGTGAGCCTCCCTCTGGTGAAATGTTAGTCTTCTTGTGCGTCTTTCCAAGCAAATGCCCATTCCTTCCTTCTTCCTGAGCAGCACTTCAGACATGGGGGAAGTGAAAGAGGCCATTTCTTCCCTCCGTGCTGAGGAATGGCTGTGACCCTTCCTGGGCACAGAGAAAACAACTCCCAGGTGTGTCCATAGGCTTGCTGGGTGGATACAATACACTCTCCCAACTTGGCTCATCTGCTTTTGTTCCTCATTCTGTAGCCTATATGGCTGTTGCTCCATCACTCTGTCCTGTCCCTGCAGGCTTCGAAGCTGTCCTTCCCTCCCTTGGGAATGCCATTCCACACCATCATTGAGTTAATTCTGACTATACTTTGGTCTCATGTGAGTGTCGCCTCCTCCAAGAAACTTCGTGACTTTCCTCTCCATGACGTCCTCCAAACTGTCATGCTAGTTCTTGTTTTCTGTAGACCTTGAGTCATAGTCTAGGCAAATGCCTGTTTACTAATCAACTTTCCATGCTAGGGTATAAATGCTTTGTAAAGGTCCAAGAATTTTGCTTCCCATCAAATCCCTGCCACCTAATGTGGCGGTGACTGGCTCCTCGTGGTGTCTCTTCGTAGGCTGCAGTGTTGTATATATTTGTTCATTAATGTCTACAAAAGAGTGAGTTCTGCCATAGATGACAATGTCCGGGAAACTAGTAGACTTCAAAGATTCACCAAACCATAGAAAACATGTCCAAGAGAATTAAGACTGTGTCTGCCATTGAGACAAGTGTGTTAAACATATTGTTTTGGTTACAGCTTTAGTGGGCATCCCTTATGTAGTGCATGTTTCCTTGGAGGTTGCAGTATATAGAAAGCCATTCTGGACACATCTAAAGGGAGACTATAAACCAGCATGGAAGAGTTAGAGCGGAAATACATGGCAAATTCTGTTTGTCTTGACAATGAAGGCTGTGGAGACACAACAGCTTTCCATTCATTCTTAATATTCTATGAAGGAAGCTCGGTCTGGTGGCCAGAGAACCCTGGAGATGCCCGGGTTTGGACAAATGCAGATTCCTAGAGTAGCAAGGAAGCAAACTACCTCTTTTATTCTGACTTGGAGAAGACAGGCAATTCCTTTCTCTTTTCTTTCTAGGTAGGGTATTGCTTTTACAAGCAATGTTATGCAAGGTCCCTCAGCAGAAAGAGTAGTACCCAAGATCACCATTCCTTTACCTCACTTGATCCTGGGCTAGACACCTCACTCATCACTGGTTTATTGAGATTACCAGGTCTGTCCTTTAAAACACATTAGGAATTTTAAATGAATTAGTGGAATCTGCTGAGACAGTTATATCTGAAATGCGTTGTTCAGGCTTGCATTGCAATAGATCTTCAGGAAGAGAAACTTCTAGAATACCCCCCACCAAAAGAAGAAATAAAAAGCATATTGGATCCTCTGAATGAATGGATGGGATGTGGTAAGTCATGAATAGGGCCAGCCTCTGGCATGCGTTAGATCGTGCCCCATTTGTCCAAAGTGGCAAACTCTGATTGCAACAAAGGACTAGTTTGGATATTACTTTTTAAATCTAAACAAATATTTTCCTCCACTAGTCAGCTGAATTCCTGGGAATGATGAGTTCTCTCTCTGCAGAATTCTGTAAACATGTTTTCTCAGTGGGAAAAAAAAACAGAGAACTGTTTGGAGTGGGAGAAGGGCCTGCCTTTGAAGCTTCACTATAAGAAATTATTTTCCCGGCATTCAGATTTGATTTTTAATAAATTATTGGCTCTGGGGATCAAGATGCTCAAGAATGAGTGCATATGAACTGGCAGAGATGTACATTTTCAAACTGTTCTTTGGGGATCACAATCAGAATATAGGCAGATTCTAAGTAAATCCAAGGAAGAAGAGGGCTCTTGTGCTCTGCAGAAGTTTTCCATTAAGGATATTAGATGCTCCGTGTTCAGAGAGATATGGCTTCCTTTCCTTGATTGAGATTTAAAGCAGAGACCCCAGGTGTGGTCATTCCTATTAACCAATCATTTCTAGTAGTACCTGCAGTTGTTTTGATCGGAAAGTCAGAAAGTTCAAGAACTCCCAGCTTAAAACGACAGACCACAGCACAGGGGAAAACACCATCAGAGCAAATGCAATCGTGAGAATAGAAAAGGCCTCTCCCAACCGTGATTTTGACCTTTAGGAAAGGATGCTATGGAGGTGAAAAATGATACTTTGTGAAGTGCTGCATCTTAGCTGGAAGAGCAACGGGGTTGCAAAGCTTGCTTTCTCTGAAGCAGTAGAGGGTGCTATACCGACATCAGTGAGGAGATGCTACATTTCCATCAGGGATTTAGGCACTGCCCTCTCTATTCAAGGCATCTGTTCTTCGCAAAAAGAACGGGGAAGAGGGGACGAAATGATCCCAAGGTTATATTGAAGGGCACAGCTGGAATGTCTAGTCCTAAGAGAACACAGATCCTTTTGAAATTCTGGCGAGGCTTGATATTTTGAAGTACTTGGGGGAAAGCTAAGGGTATGGGAAGCTTTAAGAAATTATAAGTTTAAGAATTTCTCTGAAGCTTAAGACTGAGACTTTAATCTGTCTGAAAGCAAAATGTAAAATTTTGAGTGCGGTAATGCCTGCAATTACAGGAGACTTTTTGACGAGCGATGAAGTAATTCCTGTAATTTCATTAGTGTTTCTTTTTCCCTCTTGCTCTTAGAGTATTTTATACATTTGATGACAGTCCAAATGTTACCAAGACGTATCTGAAATACATTCTGACAAAAATTATCCCAAGTCCCTTTTAGAAGCACATATTTCAGAGCAGGCCAGCCCAGAACCACTGAAGGTGCCCGTGAGTGCTTTAGCAAAAGGAGACACCGGTGCTAGGAGGTTCAGGAACTCATCCAAATCAACCAGCCTGTTCATGACAAGGCAAGTAAGAGAACCCAATGTCCTTATTCCTGGTTCAAAGCTCTTTCTACCCTGAGTCCCAACATTTTATATGCTGCTCCTACTGCCTTATAGAGCATCGTTCTCAAAGCAGTATAGGGCACTGTTCTACACTTGCATACCGGAGCTGTTCTTTGAGAATGTATTATTCATTGATTTACTCAAAGAAGTCTTGCCCAGTTTTATGATGAGCTAAGAAAGAAGCTAAATATCATCTTGTAGTTCTGTTTATAAGCTTTGTACCCATTTACACCAAGTCAAGCAAGTTGCCTTCTGTTCAGCTGCCTCTTCCTGCCTGTAAACCCCCTGCTTCGTGACTGATTTCACTATTTCGTGTCAACAGTAGAGTAAAGTTCAACTGACTCAGAGTAAGGGAAGTGGGCCAGATGGACGTGGTTGTGTAACACCTTCTTCACTTGAGACAGGGTGAGAGTGGCGAACAAAGGCTGGCAGCCATCACTGATGCTGCACATAGAGGTGAAAAGTTCAAGGAAGGCCCCAGAAAACTCCTAGCCTGATAGCTGAGGAGCTACTATGATCCTCTGAGAGTGGGTGGGGATGATGCTGGATGGGGATCCATCAAGTGCCTCTTGATGTGCCTTCTCTGAAATGGTTAAACAGAAAGAATGTGGGACCAGCTGTCTGCATGGGCATGGTGGAGCCAGGACCAGCCGTGCCTAGGTCATCTCATGAAAGTGTGGACTGTGAATTCCCCATCTGCCTTTCTTCGAGGACAAAAGCTATGGAAATGACTTTGTGCTTTGCCAACCAGGCTACCCTTGGTAACTGTTCTTGGGCTGCAGAAAATATATGGACCCGAAATGCCAACTACCTTTTTGAGAAGCAGACAAGATTGAAAAAAACATCAAGGACCAGTCAGGAAAGGGTGTCTTCTATGTGTCAAAAGTATTGACGGGAACAACAATTATAAAGAGGATGCCTATAAAATATTGAGGAACTCAATAGAGGATGATCTGATACAATATTTTATCATTACAGATGACACCCAGGAACCTCAAAGGAAGTGCATTTTTGTTTTGTTTTACCTTGGTTTTTTTGTTGTTGTTGTTTTAAACTAAAAGCTATAACACTTTATTTAGTGCATAGTAAATTAAGGAAGCTATTATACCAAGAAAGGACACAAGTAGGCTTAAGGACACAAATATGTAAATTATGCCCCCCCAAAGGAGTAATGGAGGAAATTAGGAATAATTTGATATTATGCCTACTTTTTTTATTATACCCTTGGGATTCTAGAAGTTTACCTATAATGTGTCTATTCATATAAATATAAAATTAATATTAATGTAAAATAATATTTTCCCACAGACTGCCCATGAATGGGCACTTCACTCACAGAGAAATAGCTGGCTACAGCCTCAGGAAAGAGAGAATGGGATATTTGAAAGAACCCTTTTCTAACCCTGCCACATAAGAGTTGTGTGACTGTGACCAAGCTGTTTCTCTCTCTTGTAAAACAAAAACACTTGCATCTGCCTGTATCATGCTGTTAGGGTTTTTACATTACAAATGTCAATGAACCTAGCAAGTGATTACTCCATTATGGGTACATCATGGGCCTTCATCTACTCTCTGAGTGCTCAAAAACAATGCTTGGAGTCATTATTCTAATTGTCAGTTCATACTATCAACTTCTGAACTGTTTCCAAGCCAATCTTGTCATTATTTTGTTGGAAAGTTAGTTTGTCCCCAAGTGTGTTCATGTGGTTATGAAATGCATTTCATACTCACACATTGCTGGTATATGTATGTGATTTTGCTTTGGAATTTCTCATGCAATCTCATTGATACTGTTACTAGCAATCTATATCTCTGCCTTAAACACAATTCACACTAGTGATACATTAATTTAGTAATGTATTACTATACTACCCTGAATATGTGTACTCTAGCAAGTTCATTGCCTTTTTTGTTTGTTTTTGACTGAATTGGGAAGCAATTTCTTCCTTAAATTTCTGGTAATTGTGTGTGTGTGTGTGTGTGTGTGTGTGTGTGTGTGTGTGTGTGTGTGTGTGTGTGTGGTGTTGGCAAGAATCATCCCTGTGTAATTGCTTCTCAGGAAAATGGTTCTCCTTCATAATAGCCTATGCTACTGATGGTCTATGGCATTTTAAGTAACCAAAGTTTGATGATACCCATGGAAGATACAGCCTCCATTAGGGTATTGCCAATTAAATGATGTTGTATTCCTTGCTTTCAATTTCAAAATAACCTCATAAATCACCAAGGAAGTCTGACTACTGCTCGTCCTGCCTCCCACCCCCAAGTTGACATGATTTTTATAACTTACATTGATAATGATATTTTAAAGAAGTCAAAATGTTCTGAATTTGGGCATCTCATACCCTTTTACATACTTCTCTAGAAGAGTAGCTGATACTGTTAGGTGTTACCAGAATCTTTTTAACCTCATGTGGCTACAAAACATTAGAACATGTTTACAACTAGTGAAGAAGCTAGACAGCAGTGTTAGGTTTTTGTTGTTTTTTTTTTTTTTTATTTTGTCTCCTTTCTTCTCTACCACATCCCCTGATAATGATTTCTATGGGCTGGAAAAACACCGAGGACAGAAGTATTTCACTGGCTATATTTTAGATGGAATTGATAGCTGTGCTAGTGATCTCATAACCTCAAAGCACTTTACACACTGAGTAATCACTGCAGATACTAAATATAGAAAACAGGGTCTTTAAACCCATCACAAATAAATCCATATTTGAAACTTAGTCTACCACAAAGTAGCCCTGCTTTTGATGTATCTTTTAAAATCACCATGGATGCCTTGATGGAGTTCGGTTCTTACTATTGCTTTTTCGTTTGTTTGATTGATTTTCTTCATGATGCTTTAAGCAAGACCTCACCCTCTTAGTCATTTTGGTTATGTGGAAGCAGGATACTGTCATGATGGGAACTGTGCACGCAATTATCTTCACCTAATTCCTTATTCAACTAGTGAGTAAATAGCTCACTTCTGGGGTTAAAATAAAAATCATTATATTTTATTTATTTAAAGAGGATTTTCTGGGTGTAACAGGTACAGTATTACTATAAAATAATAGGCTTTAAACACATATACACATATAACTATAACTGTGTATATGTATATATGGTTTGTACTGAGGATTGATGTTATTTCAGCATAACTCCATTTGTTTGATATTTTATTTCGGCATGGAGATGGATAGTTGATAAATTATAATTTATAAGTTTATGAGGATAGAGCAATTTCAAGCTAGAGATTTTTTTTTTTTTTTTAGAAAAACAATACAAGTAACAACCATTCCTTTCATTCATTCATCTGGTATATCAGTCTTGGGATTTCTTTGTTTAAGCTACATGCCAACAGTAACTGGTCTCAGGTCTGAGAGATGTGATCCATGCCTTCTCCAACATGCTCTGTGGTATTGTGTCAGTACTACAGTCCCCACTTCGGTGGTGTTGAACACAGCCCTGAGCAGCTTGGAAAAAGAAGCCTTTCTCGAAATAATCTTCCCTTGGAAAGCTCATCCAGGTTGCAGATGACTGTGTAAACAATAAACTAGAACTTTACTTAATTTTCTCCAAAAGTGGGTTTCTCTTACATGATGCGATATTTTCCCCCATAAGAACAATTCTCATGTTGATTTTTCCTATTTGTAAACAACAAAGTAGATGAAGTGCTTTACATGGATTTACCTTGTCCTTAGCTACTGAAGATGCTTGTGACTTCACCACTTCTGTAGCACCCAGGGTTTGGTACCTGGGGCCTAGGAGTCTGAGGATGAGGGCCACTGCCTAAGCATACAACTTAGTAAAATCACTTAGCTCAGAATCCATGTGGGAGAGTGATGTCTTTATAAAGTACATTTGGTTTTGCTAAATGCTTTTTAAAAACCACATAAAATAGCATATGATGTCACCTCTGATTCCTGTGTAAAGAGGATCCCTCCTTCTTGCCCAATTCTTTCTATTCCACACCCCACCCCACAAGTCTAAGTAACTCATCCATGTTTAATTTTCCCCTCCCAACCATGTACTTGAAATGTCTATCCTTTCTTGTGTGTGTTTTGTTTCCTGCTTTGATTTTTCTGTGTTTCCGGGTTTCCTTTTGATACTGATGTGAATCTCAGGGGCTTCCCTTTGCTTCGTTTGGAAAAATAAATAAATAAATGAAAGAGACTAATTTAGAGCACAAAGGTGGAAAATCGCAGTCACAAAAGGCAGCCATGGCACAGAGCAGTCCAGAAACAAAGCTTGCTCGCCCCTGCCTTCCCTGAGACACCTCCCTGGGAGGGTATCCCTTTGAAACAGAAGCCACCATCCACCCTTCGGGGATGGAAAACAGTGAGCTGTGAACGATAAAGGATTAAGTCATAGGTTATCAATGTGCACATTGCTACATTGGCCTTTGTCCTGAGGGGATACAAGACACTTTTTTTCCCCCTTCAGTGGTTGGAATTTGATTCATTTCCTCTTTTCCTCTTTGGTCTCTGATCTAGAATTCTAAGTTTATTTGTGAGGGGGGTTTGAAACCTATGCTGAACCTAAGGAGCCTAGGGGTGCCTCTGGCAGCTACGTGAGCAAAAGGTTGGGAGACAGTGGGTTTTGTAGTTGTTCTCAGTCTCTACAAGACTGGCCTTTGAGATGCTCAGGGGTATCTAGGAATGAAACCAATCTCACAATACTTGGTGTCCTGATTTCCCTTAGAGCTGCTTCCAGGAGTATTCCAAAGCTAATCTTTACCAGGCCATTGTCTCTGTCTTCCACTCCCCTCAGCGGCATGTGAGAACGTGATTCCATTGTAAAGTAGTTAAGGAACCAGAAATGGCAGGTAGAATCCTCTGAAACACCAGTCTCCAGTAAGCTATTGTCAAAGCCCTTACAAGGATTTTCCATCCTAAACTGTCACTGTTATTCAGCTGGGCCACTGACAACTCCAGGCACACTACAGGCAAAGCCTAGGAACTTTTTACATCCTGTTTTTGGAACCCTTTGTGGATTACAGCTAGGAAAACATGGGTGGCCTGTTTTCTTATGGTCCCTCAGGTTTATACCCTATAAAGTGGAGAAACTCCAAAATGATCAGGAGAGAAGTAACTGATTGACTATGGGCTTTGTCTATTCCTTGAAATCAGGCTGTGGATTAGAAAATGTTAATTGTTGGTACAGAGCTGGCATGCTTGGGCTTGCTTCAGTGCTGGGAATTGGGAATTAAGCTTTCTTGCTTTGGAAGCCCATTTTGGGATGTAGGTGTGCACAAAAGGGAATGGGTGGAACCTTCTACCTCATGGTGAAGGCAACTTTAAAATGATCTGAGAGCTAGCTCCGGGATTTGGGGAATCTAGTAGCCTCCCCAGCCCCGAACTCTGATGGGAGGATATTCTATCTGTGGTTACAGATTAACTCTCACTCTGTCTTACCTCTTACCCCTGCATAATGCATTGCAGCAAAATAAACCAGAAGATGTAGGTCACAGTGTGAAAAATTATCTGTAAACAGCTCTCAAGGTTTGCAGAAGTATTCTCAAGGACATTAATTTCTTTCTTTATATTTATTAAAATCTCCCGAAATCGGGCTTGCTTCCTTACCACTTGAGAAGAAACTATTTTAGAGTAGCCCTCGACTCAGTGCTAAGTGTGAAACGGGAGGGCAAAAAGCCCTTGAGTGAGCCGTAAAACCTCTGCACCTTGCTAGTGCTGACTGTAAAGTGAGGGGCAGAAAATTATACATTTTGAAGGCTTGTTTTAGTGCTTAAATTATGTTGTAGTATTTAATATTAAATGACTGCTTCAGATCCAAGCATTATTCTCAGTGCTTTGTAAGTGTGACTTGACTGTAATTGTCATCAATATTAGTCATCATTCTTATTTTTTTACACTACATTTTAAGGAACTGTAAAACAAAACAACAACAACAAAAAAAAACTTTAACCCAACAAGCTGAAATTAGAAATATTTCAAATTCTAAAATTTTAGATTCTGACTTTCTGGGTAAGGGCTACTCAACTGGTAAAACTCAAGTAAAAATTCCCAAATCCAAAATCTCCTTTCCCAAATCCAAAATCCAACTTAGACAAAACAATACTAGTCCCCAGTGTTCCTGGTGAAGGATATGCAACCTGTGCCTGCATCAACATATCCATGTTTATATCGCAAACACACTGGACATGGGATGAGTGATTCCTGAACCTGGAGTTCAAAAAGCATACGTACCAGAAGCATCAACTTAAAAGCAAAGATTATATTCTTAAAGTTCAGCAGATATGCATTAAAGCGGTGTCTTCCAACTTTTATTTTGGGCACCACAAAGAACCATATAAATGAGGAAATGATTAAGGAGAAAATCATAGTTGAGCAAGGCCTTTGATCATAAGACAGTTTTGGCAAGGAGACGAGTACTCAAAACCTCAAGGATGTTGAAGTGTACTGAGATTTTGATTTCAATAGCTACAAGCTCATCAGACAGGTCTCATGTATTCTGCTAGCCAATGGAATAAAGTGAAGAACCAGCTACAAGTCCTCCAGCTATGCACCGAGGCAAAACATCTCTGACTGCCCTTAGTATTTCAGATACCAGTAGTGCCATGTTGGCAGTGAGATGAAAGACAGAAGGGGTTCCTCCCCGAGTTCTAACTCTTTGAACTTAAGTCAGAAGAGAAAGGGAGCAAAGACAAGAAGTGATGATGTAATACAAATCTTCTTTCACCTGGTAACAATATTGACTTCCATGGTATAATGATGCTTAGCTGCTGTAGTGACAGAGAAGCAGGAATTTCTGACATTTATAACTTTTTTAAAATAAAAAAAAAAAAAACAAGGAAAAGAAATCAGCTACATTGCTTTAGAAACAGATATTAGAGCGAATCCACCTAGAAAGCTGTAGTCACTCTTTACTCATTTTTGCTTAGGCAGGCTATGGATTAGATATGGTTTTGCTCCCAGAGATTCATGGCTGGAGGCTTGGGTTCTAGTATGGTGGTGCTGAGGCTGTGGAAGCTTCAAGAAGTGAGGTGTAATGGAAAGTAACTTAGTTCGCGTTGGCTCTGCCCTCATAAATGGGTCATAGCTTTCTCTTCGGAGTGGGTCAGGTGTAGTAAGAGTGTGATAATGTTCATGAAAGTAGGGAGTTATAAAAAGAGCTGGCTTGCCCTTTCCCCATCTCTTGCTTCCTGTCTCCCCAGATGATCTCCCTTTCCATCTTGCAATAAATTCTCAACACAATGTAGTCCTCCATAGGCCCTCACCAGAGCCAAGCTGATGTGGGCCCATATTCTCCATCCTCTAGAACTGTTAGCTAAAGGTAATTCCTTTCTTTACAAAATTTTCAACTTTGGGTATGTTATAATAGCAAGATAAAATAGGTTGCTACTAAAAAGACTGATTTCAATATTACATGACATGTTTTCATTACAGTTAATTACCTTGGGGTCCAGGGGCATGTATGCCACAGCATGCATGTGGAGGTCTTCTGGGACTCAGAGCTTTCTTTCCATTGCACTGGTACGGGGACAGAGCTCAGATGGTCAGGCTTTAAAGCAAGTGCCTTTACCACTGAGCCATCTGTCTGGTCCTGGATAACAGAATTAAAAGGCAATTTTGTTAGTAACCCAATCAGAAAGGATGAAGGGGTAACTGAGGGCCTGAAGATAATCCTCTATAAGCTTATCTGGAGTCTCTGAGGCACTTGAGTGTGGACAAAGAAGTAGAGAAATGACAGATATATAGAAGAACATCCTTTGTTAGTATAGAAGGCAGAAACATCAAACATGAAGGATAAACTTGAGGTCATCACATGGAAATCTACTGTATGAAAACCTCCACCATAGAAGTGGAGGAATAGGGACTGAGGAGATAGTTTAGTCTACAAATATGTTTGTCATGTAAGCTTGAGGACCCGAGTTCAACCTCTGGTCCATGTAAAAAGCTTCACATAGTGATGCACACTTCTAACCCCAGTGCTGGGAAAGTGAGAACAGATGGCTGCCTGGGCCTTACTTGACAGACAGACAGGCTGCCCTAACAGTGACCCTCAGGGTAACTAAAAGCCTCTTTTTGTTTTCTAACGTGTATAAGTGTTTTTTCCTGCATGTATACCTATGCCCCATATGCAAGCCTTGCACTCACAGAGGCCAGAAGATGATGCTAGATCCTCTGGAAAAGTAGACAGTGCTCTTAACCATTGAACCGTCTCTCAATGAGTTAGAGACCTCATTTTAAAAAACAAGCACATAAAAAAAATGGCATAATAAGGGAAAATACTGAAGGTTGATCTCTGGCTTCCACATGTATACATATGAGTATACATTCACATACAGAAAGGGAGAGAGACAGAGAGACAGAGAGACAGAGAGACAGAGAGAGACAGAGACAGAGAGACAGAGACAGAGACAGAGAAAGCCAGAGAAAGAGAGAGAGGGATCAATAAACTGAAAGATCAGCTTGGGGTACATATTGAGACCAAGTCTTTTTTTAATTAATTAATTTTTTTCCAGCCTGATCTATCAGTTTCCCCTCCCTCCATCCTATCCTCCCAGTCCCTCCCCCCAACTTTCCCCACATCCACTCCTCCTTTCTTCTCAGACAAGGACAGGCCTCCTGTGTATATCAGCCAGCAATAATGGTATATCAAGTTGCAGTAAAACTGGGCACCTTCTCTCCTATTAAGGCTGGAGGAGGCAAACTAGTAGGAGGAGACGGTTCGAAAGGCAGGTAACAGAGTCAGAGATAGTTAGGAGTCCTACAAGAAGATTGAGCTAGACAATTGTAACCTATGTGCAAAGGGCCTAGGTCAGTCCCATGCAGACTCTTTGGTTGGCAGTTCAATCTCTGTGAGCTCCTATCAGCCCAGGTTCATTGATTGATTTTGTGGGTTTTTTTTTTTTTTTTTTTTTTTTTTTTGTTTGTGGTGTCCTTGACTCCTCTGTTTCTCACAACCCATCCTGTCCCTCTTCCACAGGGAAATAACATTTTAAACAAAAGAAAATCTAAAAAAGCAAGCAAGCCTCCTTCTCAGGTGGTGTGGTCACTGATATGGATGAGCAGTAGACAAAGTCGGTTGATTCTCAGCAGCAGTGTGAGCAGGACTTCCACGCCGCCTGAGAATTCAGGGGAGGGAAACATAACCTGTCCTTTCATGATTAGGAAACAGGGATAGACACAAAAAGCAATATGGTATTTGAAAGCCGTTTGCCTCCCTGCTCATCTTTAAATTGAAATGACAAAATCATCTTCTAGTTGGAACTTAGACTGAACAGAAAGATAGTCTCAACTTAAGACGTCTTCTGAGGATACTGTTGTCTTCTAGGGTAGGTAGGAATAACATCAGCCAACCACTGGCCTCACAGAAAAGGTGTGGCCACATGTGGTTCGGTGCTCTAAAGGGCTCGGAATAGCTGCTGTGGTTAGCATGTCATTGAGGATATTTTCCCAAGGTAATTATTTTAATCAACATGTCACTCAAAGTCAGAATCCCTTGGGGAAGATAGTATAACTCAAATTTGTTGTCTATGGTCAAACATTAACAATCATATGTAATGCAATGGGTAAAGTCCTTGGCTACATGCCCCAAATTAAAATCTTTTTTCTCCCTTTGGAGAAAGAAAACATTTCTCAAATTGAGTTTTGAACTGCTTTGTATTTTATATTTCTAAGTAGCTGTATGGCATTATGCCTGGTCATTTATTTCCAGTTATTTAATTTCAAATTCATCTAGTAGACAGTTCCCATCTCTGTGGAGTAGAGACAGCAAGAGCAAGACCATTGCAAGAGCTCAGTGGACAGAGATGGCTGGTCCTTCTTAGCATACTGCAGTTGGCTGTAGGACTGTCAACAGTGCTCCTGATTTAGGTCCTGAATTGAGTCCTGTAGGAGAGTCAACATGATCTACATAGTAAACGGTGATGGGAGTGATTGGAAAAGCATAGCTACCCATGTCAGAATCACATATTCCTCCTGGCTGGGGAGCTGTGAACTCTCCCTTTGTCACTGAATTTTGATGAGGGTTGAGTGTGAGTATAAAGAATGTAAAATTATTACTTTGTTATGAAGGAGAAGAAAGTCACTTCTGACTTAGTAAAACACACAGTATCAGATTATCATTAAATTTTCTTGCACTTGGTAGCCATGGTCTCAGAGTATATAATATTTTTTACAGGTCTTTTTTTTTTTTCTGGAGCTGAGGACCTAACCCAGGGCCTTGTGCTTGCTAGGCAAGCGCTCCACCACTGAGCTAAATCCCCAACCCTTTTACAGGTCTTGATATATATTGGTATCCATGCAGAAAGAATAAAACACAACATGTGTGGTGAATAGTTCAGTGAATGTGAACTATAGTAAAAGATGAAGTCTAGAGTGGTGACTCTTGGTCTTGCTGTTGCAGGGCTTGACAAGGAATCCCTCCTTGGTTGCCATAGTAACAAGTATTGCTTAGGTTAACCTCCCAGCAATTCAAGCACTCAAAGGCAAACAAAAATCTCAAAGAGAAGAAGTATTAAGGACATTAATTCAGACTGGATTTGGAACTGCATTTCTGTAAGAAAAGTAAGTGAGACAGAGCAAAACTTCAGCTTTTAGGATGTGTGGTCTGTGTCTTTGCAGTCAAGGGCAATGGACTTGGTTGTATCCCAGGCAAAGAATGATAGGCTAGGTCTGATGAATTACTTTCAATCAGCTTCACAGATATGGATAGAGATTTTAGTGTTGCAAGTTCAGCGGGCTCCACCTGCAAAAGAGCCTGTGAAGGAGTGGAGGTTGCCTCGGAAGGGCAGCTGGGATTCACCTACTACAGAGCCCTCAGAACATCCCACCACCTCTGGAATGGTAGTGGCCCCTTAGAACTGCCCTGAACTATGCAGGGGTCCATGGTCAGGCATGCATGTGTCTCTCTGGGAGTCCTAGGAGCTCCCCCCAGGAAAAGGTATGCCTCTGGGGCAAGCAAGATAAAAGATGATTTTCAGCTGAAGGCAGCCCCTAGTGAAGGCTAAAACTGTGAGTTGTCATCAGGCCAGATTTCCAGCGGTTGGGGACATGAGTTTCGCTGAAGGCTGGATCTGAGCCATACCTGTGGCACCCACCGTTGTGGCATTGTCTGGGGGGTGTTAAACTCTTCCTGCTAAAGTATTGTGCAGTCACTGAAGTCAGGGTATTATTAGGTTTGGGGACCAGTGAACCCTGTTCTCTGCCTATACTCCCCCTTTCCCTATCTAGAATTTAAGGTAATTTTCCTCCTGTACTTTCTTGTTGGTTTTTATTGTTGTGGTTTTATAGTTTCTATTTCCCTTCCGATTATTGCATCCTATGACAACCTCTTTCGCCCTTTTGAGGAATGCTGAAATCCTCCGAATGTCATCATCATGGAAGTCCCATGGATGAGCTTCTCCCCCAGGTTCCTAATTATAACAATTTCCCATTCTTCTTTCTTCAGTAGGGACAGCAATTTCTTTCCCCTCCCCCTCCCTGCCTCCATTCATCTAAATTGCTCATCTTTCCAATCAAAGTCTTGCTCATAACTTGCTCCTTCATAGGTTAATATTCACAGACACATTTTTTTTTTACAAAGAGGAGATTATCTTTTGATCCATATTCAAATCATATGCCCTGAGGACTTTTACATCATAACCTGAAAGAATGCTGAGATAACCGAAGGAAGTGTGAGCAATAAGGTAGTGACGAGGTCAGAAGGTGGGTAGGAAGAGGAGTGACTAACCGTGATCGACATGGGCTCGCTCGGGCATGATGAAAACCCACTGTGTGATGATCTAACTTGGAATATCTAACGGGGTGTTACACACGTGTCTGGGCTTTTACAGAAGTTCAGATGCCATTGATCAATCGGGCACTTAGCATAGTTTATTCAACAAGATGACTATGTCCAATGGAACTGCACCAGACAAGGCAGCAGGATTTTGAAGGACATATTTGTTCAGTGCAGTAAAGGAAGCTGGCTTTGGTGGCTGGTACCTGTGAATCCAGCCCTGGGGAGGCTGAGGCAGGAATCACCTTGAATTCAAGGCCAGCCTGGTCTACAGAGTGAGACCTCTGTCTATGAGAGAGGGTGGGAAGAATATGTTCAATAAAGCAGACAGAAATATGATACTTATACAGACCCATGATGGGATAGGTAACATATGCTGAATTCATTCTTCACACATGAACAAGTTTGACTACCTTTGGCACTGGAATAGAAGACAGCAAGAGTAGCCCCTTTTCTAGGTAGAACTTTGTCCTCCTATATTCCTGGGAAATATGATTTTCCATTTTCTGTCTTCCTACTTCTGAGTTGAACACAAACAACTTCGACAGTGGTCCAGTTTTAGTCTGCTCAGAGATACACACCCTGCCCCCATCCTCTTCTTGACAATTGGCTGGTTG
Source organism: Peromyscus maniculatus bairdii (assembly GCF_049852395.1). Classification (NCBI taxonomy): domain Eukaryota; kingdom Metazoa; phylum Chordata; class Mammalia; order Rodentia; family Cricetidae; genus Peromyscus; species Peromyscus maniculatus. Next base: position 40,819,494 of record NC_134868.1, read on the forward strand.
AGTCAGTCACTTCTCTGCCTGTTCCCACAGTCTTCCTGGGAAGGTTTCATTGCAGCACTCAGGATGCTCTATTATTGTACTGGATAATAATTGGACACAAGCTAAAGTCATGTGAAAGGAGGGAACCTCAATTAATAAAATGCCTCAGATCCCCTAAGATCAGGCTGTAGGCAAGCCTGTAAGTCCATTTCTTCATTAGTGATTGATGATGGAACCATTGTGGGTGGTTCCATCCCTGGGCTGGTGGTCCTGGGTTCTAAAAGCAGGTTGAGCAAACCATGAGGAGCAAGCCAGTAAGCAGCACTCCTCCATGGCCATTGTATCAGCTCCTGCCTCCAGATTCCTGGTCTATTTGAGTTCCTGTCCTGACTTCCTTCAATGATGAACACTGATATGAGAGTGTAAGCCCAAAACACCCTTTCCTCCCCAACTTGCTTTCTGGCCAAGGTGTGTCTTTGCAGCAATAGAAACCCTAACTAAGATAATTATAATGTTTTATTTAACATAACAGTCATCTGTATAATTTTTGCTCCACGTCAGACATTAATCCAAGTGACTTATAAGTGATTACTGACTGATTCTTTTCAGCACTTTACAGAAGTAGGTGCTGTTATTTTGGCTAATTCACAGTCAAGTCAACTGGAAGCATGCAGAATTCAATACATAGTTTTGGTCACACAGGTAGAAAGAACTGGGTTTCAAACCCAGGAACTTCAGATTCAAAACAGATGTGGTGAATGACTATAGCATGTGGCTTTCTGCCTCCTGCTTGCTTATCCATGATACACACCAAGCTGTAAATTCACAATTTCTCCAGATAAAAATAACTTTTTATTATATAAGTCATACATGATCGTTATAAAAAATGAAATGAATCCCTAAATATACCTAACGGAGAAAGCTACCCCAAATCCTATTACTCTGCCATACGACATGGTTAAATTTGGGGTTTTAACCTTTCATGCATTGTTTAGTGTGCCACCCACCCAAACTCATCCAGCCATAATTAAATGGGACTCGTGCATATGCTTTTCATCTTAGACATCATGTGCCATCCTCTCCTCAGAGGTGTCTATTTGGGAAATACACATAAACCTGTGTGCCTTCTACATATGTGCTTCTCACCCACGACAATGGAAATCACTAGCATTTAAAAAATGTGCTTGTATGAAATGTAATCCCTTGGATGTTGATTTTCTCACTCTGCAGTTGCTCCAGATCACATGGCAAAATCCAAATGAATTTTTTCACCTGCCTCATGGCATTCCTTCCTCAGCACACATGGACCACATGCATTCAGCTATTTACTTAGCTTGCAGGGGTTCTCTGTAATCGTTATGCTTTGGACACTGTGCTGGGCATAATGAGATCACTTTACTAAATATGAGAGTTTTTTTTAATGCTTAAAATAGGATTTTAGAAAAAACACTAGTTTAAAATTATTAACATTTTAATTATAATTTCTATGAGTTTTGAAAAATTCAAATCTTGGTAGGGGAATAACTTGAATGCGTGGTAAAAACTACTTAGTGAACTCATCTAATAAGTGGTTTTTTTTTTAAGTTAAACAAGTATCTATTAAGTGTTACTAGATTAAAAGTGAATTCCCCCATGTATTAATGCAACATTTTCTTAAGGAAACCTACTATAGAGCATTGTTACAAACACCATTGTCTCTAGACAGCTGTGCTTTGGGATGTAGTCACCACTACCAGGTTCCTGCCTATGACTACATGTATGAAATGTGTGTTCTGCCCAGCTGTGAGGTACCATGATTCTTTCGTACCACCACCATGTTTTTGTGTGTGCCAAACCTCAGCTTGGAGTAATGTCTCTCTCTCCACAGGTCCCTTGGGAATGTCACACTGAAGTGCAATTTCCTTTGCAAATCTCTCTGTGCCCTTCTTGCCTGAGCTCCCTCATGCACAATGAATAATCTGTACATGGTCCCATCCAGTCCATCCTCCTCTTCAGTACAGTCCTTCATCTTTTCCTTTTAACTCATCAGTAGCATGGATCAGACTAGGCTTTCTTTCATTTGGAACTTGTCTGTTTTTAACCTTTTCTTCGGTAGTCCCTTTAGTGTCTGGCCTACAGAAGGGAAGGCGCTCAGCAGTGTTTGTTGACTGAGTAACAACAGAGACCAGAAGAATGTGTTGGATAGGAATCACGAAAGCTTTCCACTTATCACTAATATGGAAAGGCTCAGTGGAATCCTAGAAAAAATAATCCAAGAGCTGAGGCTTTCCAGAGGGCACTTGCACGGAAAAGGAGGAACAAAGCCGGATCAGAAGTTGAGTAAATATCCTCCGAGGCCCCTGATTATCCAGACATTGACAAAAGAAAGATTCGGCAGGGCCTGCCACTGTGGCCACGAGGAAGTCCTGGCTCAGATGATTCATGGTTAAATATTTGCATCTCTTCTAGCGAAGAAAAACAAAAGCTGTGGCATTCCACAGCCCTTAGGCATGTAAGAGCTCGGGCCTTTGCCAGTTACTTCTCCTTAGCAATTGGTTACTAATGAGGCCCCATTTCATAAAATGAAGGCATGCAAAAATGGGGAAGGAAGTCGAATAGCCAGCTATCGGGTTGGAATTCAGAAAGTCCATCAAGGCCAACAAAGTAATTGTTCAATTTGATTATTAATGTTTTGATACTTTGATAGACCTGTTTTCTGTTCTCTAGCAGACACAAGCAAGATGAAGTATGGTGAATGTGGGGGAAAATATAGATAAGTTATTTCCCCAAATCAATCCAGCAAGCTGAGTGTACAGTCTTCAGATACCAATGGTCGGGGTCACAGTGGGCCTCAGAGTCAGCAGCACACTTGCTGATGGACACATTGAATGCATTTATCTCACGACTCTGCCTGAAAATGCAGTGTTGTTATTTCCACTTCAGAGATAAGGAAATGGAGGGTTAAGAAAAATAATTATCAGAAATTGATAGTGTGAGGAGGACTTGAACTCAAGTAACAGAGATAGAGGAATTAGCTAACGGTTTCAGAATGTTATGTAGCGATCGCTGCCTCTAGTCACTCGAACTTACCTACTTGCTACCAGGAAACTCCCTTTTTCAGCTTTATTCTTCTGGTTTAAGAAAGGGAGGCCTTCTTCATTGCTGAAGCAAATCTTCCCCAAAAATTTTGGAATCTGTTTATAAACCTATATGGATGAGCTTATCAAATCCTTTCAGAAAACAAGTTTTATTAAGAAGTCTAAACAAAATTGATTGTGTCATGCCTCACTGCTGTCAGGTAGGCAGAGCTCCTGAGCTTTGAATGTCTTCCCCTGTTAGCATGGGACCAAGTTTTCCTCCGTAGGCCATAAAGATAGTTACTCATGTTTTATTTTAATTTTATGAAGGAATACAATAATATATCGTAAGCATATCAGTCGCTTAATCCCTCTCTTCTATACCCAGTTTATCTTCCTTCCAACTTCAAGACTTTTTTTTTTTTTTTTTTTTTTTTTTTTTTTTTTTTTTGGTTTTTCGAGACAGGGTTTCTCTGTGTAGCTTTGCGCCTTTCCTGGGACTCACTTGGTAGCCCAGGCTGGCCTCGAACTCACAGCGATCCGCCTGGCTCTGCCTCCCGAGTGCTGGGATTAAAGGCGTGCGCCACCACCGCCCAGCCAAGACTTTTTTTTTTTTAAAACAACCTTCCTAGTCCAATGATGCTCACATGTGTACAGCCGTGGCGCTCTTTATGAAGGCACAGGCAACCGGCCAGTGGCCACCCTCGCAGAAAAGTGAGTCTCTGTCCTATAGCAACCATCAACTGTCAAGAGCCCCTTGGATGGGGATGGAGATGGGACCTCAGCAGCCCCTCCTTCTTCCATGCTTTTATTTTCTTTCATAAATGTTGTGTTTGAGAGCTGAAAGGCCAAGAAGAATATTCTGAATTCCTCCGAACTGAAATTCTCACCACTACTGGGAAATATTATGAGAGAGTATAAAAATAGAATTTCGTACCTTGCACATAGCAGGACTCCAATCACTTTACTATGTAGACAATGTTAGTTTACATGGATTGATATATGGAGCCCCAACTTATGAACCTGGCTCTGTTACACACTTGTTTTGAACCTTGGTTGTGACAGAAATTCTGAATGACTGTATTTCCTTTGCAGATCTATGGCAGAATGGCTGAAAGAAACAACTTAAGACATGAAAGGCTTACTTTAGCTCATGGTTTCAAAGCTCAGTTCATCACTGTTAGGTCTAGGGACAAATGGCTAAGGTACCTATTTAACATATCAAAGCAGACCTGACTGCCAGGTTCTCCCTGCATCCCTCAGCCTCTACCTGTGACAGGGCCCTCTTGGATGGCATACCCATCCTCTACCCTAAACTTCTCCAGTCCAGGGGCTGGCGGCCTTTCCCCCAGCTGCTCTTCCCTATTTAATCCAACCATTTTGGTTACCTGGCTTTTTTGGCTACATTTACCCTCCTGGTCTCCTGGTCTGGCTCCTCCCCATATACACCACCCCCTCACATTGCACAGATCAGCCTGGTTCTGCCCACTCTGAACTCACCCAGATATTCCTACCTCTGGTTATGCTCTCCCTTGTATCTACAATAAACTCCCTCCTCCACCATACCTTAGAGTAGCCATGTCCTCTCATCTCTTTTTCTTTCTTTCTTTCTTTCTTTCTTTCTTTCTTTCTTTCTTTCTTTCTTTCTTTCTTTCTTCCTTCTTTCTCTTCCTTCCTTCCTTCCTTCCTTTCTCTCTTTCTGTCTGTCTTTCATTTTCTTCTTCTTCTTCTTCTTCTTCTTCTTCTTCTTCTTCTTCTTCTTCTTCTTCTTCTTCTTCTTCTTCTCCTTCTCCTTCCTTCTCCTTCTCCTTCTCCTTCTCCTTCTCCTTCTCCTTCTTCTTCTCTTTCTTCTTCTTTTCATGGAACTGCAGAGAAAGCATGGTAAAACAGAGTGATTCACCTCATGGCAGGTCAGGAAGCCAAGCAAAGGGAATGCAGAAGGACATATTCCCACCCTAATGACCTACTTCCTACAACTAAGCCTCATCTCCTGTCTTTCAACACCTCTCAATAATGCCATCAAGTTTAAATCCATCAAAGGATTAATCTATTCCATAGGTCACTGCCCTTCCAGATGATCTAATCTCTAGAAATTCCTTGCAAACATACCCTGGGGGATATTTTGGTAATTTCCTTGATGACTCTCAATCCAATCAGGTTGATAATCAAGAGTAACACGATGGTTTGATGTCAGAAAGAAATGTAGTCTGAGAGAGGTAATGTTTGTACTATGCTCAGAGTATCATAAGTCTCAAGAAACATGCATAGTCAGGTTATATCTGTATGTACCTGATACAATAAACTATAAAGTTAAGAGAAAGGGCTTTGCTAGTATCCCCTCTTCACTCAAAACACACAGGAAAAGATACCCCTCCCACACCCACATACATAAATCCATGATGTGGTAAGTAAAAAGGACCATTACTAATTACAGAGTGCATCATGGTTTGTCCAAAGAAAGTTTCTGTGGGATGAGGCCAGCTCCGTTAATGGAACAGCTCATGCATAGCAGAATTCTCCTAACACAGAGTTTTCTCTTCATTTAATTCAAGATAAAATGTCTGAAAATATTTTCCAGTCTTTTGTTATCGTTTTTTGGCCTTAATTGTATATTTATTGAGAGCCTTCTGCTTACTGAACACTCACAAATACTCTGGAAATAGAGTGATAGGCAAAAAAGGTGAAGAAGACATTCCATTTTAGTGAGAGGGGACTAATAATAATAATAACAATAATAATAATAATAATAATAATAATAATAATAATAATAATAATAATTAATAATAGAAGTTGGCAACGTAAAGCAATGGTTAGTGAAATAGGAACAAAACAGACATGAGGGAGAGAATACTAACCACATACTGTCAGGGAGCTCTTTCATATGGACTCTCAGAAAATGTCTTAAGTCAACCTGAGGTTGAAGGCAAGAATAAAATAATGAAAATCCCATGAAGTGGGTATGAGCCTCATAGGTTTATGGAGACTAAAGTTAAAACAACTGTCTGCTAGCATCAGGCTGTGCCACACATCTGTATCCCTCTGCCCATGGATTACTGCAGCTCTCAGATCTCACGGGATAGGCAGCTTCACATACTGGATGGTAGTTAACACCGAAAACTACAACGAGTTAAAGTGTCGAGAATACATAACACTGGCATGTTCAGCCCCACCCTCCAAAGCTCAGACACCATGACAGAAGAGGGACAGATAAATTATAAGAGCCAGAGGCCAGGGAAGACTAGAATGAAACAGTCAGTGTCTTCTGGATGTGACAGCATCTCCGTCCTCATGAACTCACAGCAGCTGTTGTTGCCTGTAAAAGACTTCCATACCGTCAAGCCAGTCAAGGTTGTTGTTTGCTGTAGGAAGGAGATCTTGAGCCCCCACCCCTCTGAGGGAGGAGCTACTGGCAGTTTTTTGCTTCTGGGGGAGGAAGAGTCAGTTTTCTTGAAGGGTGTGTGGCTCCTGGTTTGTTGGCTATGCCCTGGTGGATGGCCTTATATCCAGGGTTATAAGAGTAGCACAAATTAGAAAGTATAGGTTTTTATCAAAAACAAGCAGGACCCAAACCTGGAGGATTAGGGTAGAGGGGTTGAGTCTTAGAGAAATTAGAAGGAGCTAGGCCAGGCAATAATAGCACATGCCTTTAATCCCCGCACTTGGGAGGCAGAGGCCAGCCTGGCCTACAGAGTAAGTCCCAGGACAGCCAAGGCTATACAGAGAGACCCTGTCTGGAAAAAGAAAAGAAAAAAAAAATGAGAAGGAAGAGCTAGAGGTGAACTATGGTCAGAATGCATTCCATGAAATTCTCAGAGAACTAACAAAAACATTTTTCATAAAAGTCCATGTGACATCAGGACAGGCAACTATAGGACGAACTGGAAGAACCTGGCAAGGGACGATGGTGGAATTCTATAGGTGCTACCAGGCCAGGGTGGGATTGAAAATCATCCTCATTGTGGGGGGATCCATTTTGAGTGTTTGATCAGGGTGCTTATGTCTTCTGAAGAGACTTTGTAAAGAGTGAGAAGGCTGTTGTCACATGGCCAAGTGTGGTCTCATAGACAGTCGTGGTGAGAGTATGGTCCAGTACTGAATGACAGTAGAGACAACCAAGGTGACAAAAGGTAACTGGACGCACACTTTATTTGAGTAGCAGAGGCACCATGTTTTCCCTCTCTCTCCACTGGGAGAGAGTGTCTGACATAACCAACTACGGGGAGAAAGGCTTATTTCATTCATGGCATCCAATGGGTGAGAAGTCCTTCACGCCAAGAGAATGAGGCAGAGCATAGCAACAGTGTGCGTCATCATGGCCAGGAAGTGGAGCCAAAGGAATGCAGGGAGTCTCCTGGCTTTCTCCTTTTATCCCTTGAGGCTCCCAGGCCACACATGGTGCCAGGGGACATCAGGCTGAATCTTTCCCCTCAGCTGATCTTCTCAGGAAACAACCTCACAGACACACCTAGAAGTGTGTCTCCTGGCTACGGAGGAGGTGGTTTAAAGCCCAAATCAAGCTGGCAATGAAGAGTAGCCATCACAAGAGGTTTCCAGATCAGAATGGATTTTAGACTCAAAGCTCCCTTGCCTTTGAGGTTAGTATCCCACCTGGACTTGTCACCAACTTCTCACTAAACCTTTAATTGATTAAATGTAATGAATTTAATTTGATCTCTTTCCAGGAGTCAGGTTTTGAGTTAAGGAAAGGATACTGAATGTCTAAAGAAACAAAAGGAACTTCTGCCCAAAGAAAGGATGGGAAAGAGAGAAGGAGGCAGGAGAGGGGGAGAGGAGGGAGGGAGGAAGAAAGGGAGGGAAACAAATTGATGTGGTAAGGAAAGGGAACCCTGAGCTGTCAGGAGGCACATCACCAATCCGCAGTAGTTCTGTGAGGCCACAAGTGCATCTCCCTGTAAGCTACGAAGTCAATTTTCTTGTGACAGCATCAGTGTTGGAGAGATCAATAGCTGTTACCCAGGCCATTTGTCTTCTCAGAAATAAAACAGCCTAAGAAAGGAGATTGAAATGCTTTACATGAGGGGACATGTCTTTGGGTTGAACCAAAACTTTCAGTCATGGCCCCATGTTCTCAGACTTACGCTTTACTATTGTTCTTAGCATTGAGCTTAATTTGCCCCTCACAGACGTACAGCATTCGGTACCTGAAACAAAAGGACTGCTCTCTCTTGGCCTGAAATCTGGAGACACGTGTTACAGAAGGAAATGTACCAGGCTGTTCCTTTAACGTGCCTTAGCACAAAATGGATCTGTCTTCTTCAGAAGAAAGGAGGGAAGGAGGAGAGTTAAATGGAGGTGATGATGTTAGAGGAGGAGGAGGAAGAGGAGTGGCATAGAAAATAGCCCATAATAAGTGGAGGAGATGGCTTTGGGGGGGGGCATGTTTTCTAGGCAAGTGTGAGGACTGGAGAGTAGATCCTCTGAACCTCTGTCAGAGCCAAGTAGATGTAATGTCTACAGAAAATGTTCGCACCGGGGAAGGGGGTGGGGCAGAGACAGCACCCCCCCCCCATTTGCCATCCTGACTAACTAAACTAATAGATTCTCTGAGCTCCAGGCTCAGTGAGAGAACTTGCCTCAGTACCCAACATGGAGAGTGCTCAACGCTCACATTCATCGTCCACACACATGTGCACATATGGATGTATACAGCCGCATACATGTGCACATATGGATGTATGCAGCCGCACACATGTGTGCCCACACTCAAGAGTACCAGCAGCTGCGCTGTAGTTGGTTGACATCTTTGGGTTTTGATCATTTCCTTTTGTGCAGTTTGTTGAAAGTGTGTGGAAATGCAGTAGCCTGCTTCTCCTCTCCCCTGAAGAGCTTGATCTGAATTATCTCAGTTGGTTTGAGTTTCTCGGTAGTCTTAACTTGGTGTTTGCTAATCACATGATATCCTAAAATGACAAAATGCTTGATAACTATTGAGCATGCGCATCATGAAAGCTAGCCTTTGAGGCGTTTTTGTGTTGATGTGTATATGCAGAAAATGCTGGGGAAAAAAAATCACTCATTGATGTGGGGCCCCTCTGTTTTTTTTTTTTCCTCTGAAAACCTGGATTCTCTTACCCACGTGGTACTGATTTTATATGACCTTAGTTAAATTCCATTCTCAGTGTGCCCTGATATTTCCAGTAAGCTATGAAAAAGACTATCATTTTATGAAATATTTTTACGTCCTTCAATAGAGAAGAATGCACTAGTGTATGTAGCTATTTTTGTGTTCCCATTTCATAGAAAACAAATGGCACAATCATGTTGGATAAGCACATACATGTCAAGGCAGCCACTCCACACCAGATGATGCTCACAGGTCAATTCACTTTTTAACTTAAACCTAAGTGTTAAGCATCTCCCAATCAGTTGTTTCACTAACTTCAAGTTTTCTGAGCAATGTAGACTTGGCCATGCCCAAGGAACATCCAGGGGAGTTCAAAGCTCAGATTTACCTTCAATGGAGAAGCAAGAGAAAAAAAAATAGAGCTCTGATAAAATATGTGAAAAACAAAACCCATCGCCTGTTTAGCTGACTGGCATAGGGAAATGTAACTAGGTAACCGGTGATGGAATTGTGTATTTTGAGAAGAATGTTCTTCCTGTAATTATCTCCATGTGCTCTAGTTCTCTCTCCCTCAAAAGGCTATTGTGAAGTTGACCATCAAGTCATAGTTCCCTATGTTTTGGTGCTTATAATTAATAAAGAAACCAGATAACTCAGACGGTATTTTAATAATAACATAAACTCGTACTTAATTCATCTTCTCCCTCCATTCCTAATCTCCCATTTTTACTTCCCTCTCATCTTGGGGCAGTTACAATATAAAGAAGATAAATATCTTCATTATGAAATATATTAAATGTGCTAATGTGGACTTAAAGAGATGACAAAGACATTCCTTGTATGGTGTGGAAATCATGGTTCTAAGTCTAGTTCTGTTAAGACCTCATTGTTAGAATGGGCCCTGTTTGAGTTTGCGATCAAGACCATTAACAAGCAACTTGGTGAGAAAAAGGTTTATTTCATCTCATAGTTTACAGTCTTCTATGAACGGAGGTCAGGGTAGGAACTCAAGCCAGGAAACCTAGAGGCAGGAATAAAGCAGAGGCCTTGGAAGCATGCTGCTTTCTGGCTTGCTCCTTCCTTGTGGCTCTTTTAGCTTTCTTTTTTATACAATTCAGGACCACTTGTCCAAGGTTAACAGCACCCACAGTGGACTGGACCTTCCCATACCAATCATTAACCAAGTAAATGTCCCACAGATTTGCCTACAAGCCAATCTAATGGAGGCGTGTAGCTGGAAGTTTTCCTGTATCTCACAGCTGTTGGGTCCCAAATAAACACACAGTGGCTTTTATTAATTACAAACTGTTTGGTCTATGGCTCAGGCTTATTGCTAGCTAGCTCTTTTATCTTAAATTAACCCATTTTTATTAATCTATATACTACCATGTGTCTCATGGTTTTACCTGTGTTCCAATACATTTTGCTCCCCCAGAGGCCCACAGGGTCTTTTCTGACTCTGCATTTCTTCTCTTTCTGTCTCTTTGCTTGGATTTCCCACCTGGCTCTGACCTGCCTTGCCATAGGCCAAAGCAGCTTCTTTATTAATCAATGGTAGCAACACATATTCATGGCACAGAAAGACCATCCCACAGCAGAGGCACTTTCATTTGTGATTTTATTCTTATATTGAAAATAGATTCTATTCATAGACTATATTCTGATTGTGGCTTCCCCTCCCCTACTTTTCCCAGTTCTTCCCCCCTCCCCTCCCACTAAGATCCACACCTTTTCTGTCTCTCCTTGGAAAACAAACAGACATCTAAGGGACAGTGATAAAATAATAAAATAAAATAAATGCGAGATGCTAGACTTGATGTGCATTGCCCAATTTAGTCTCCACAACCAGTTTATGAAGTGGGAATTTTCCAGTCTGGGAAAGTTAATTTATTATTATTTTCATAGTCACAGATAATGAGAAGCTCAAGGGCAGTGTAGACCCCATCTCAAGTCATATGAACATCAGCTCTGCTGTTCTAAATTTCAATCATTTTCTCACGCTTTCCCCTAGCTGTTGTTGTTTTGACAAATTGTTTGGGTCACATTCTTTTTTGAGTCCTTTGAGTTCATGTGTCAATGCATCTTTGCAAATAAAAAAAAAAAGGATGTAGAAACCTGTACACTAAGGTTCAGAGTCAAAAGTCTCGAAGTCAAGTGCAAACCACTCTAAAAATTCCAGCCCTGGTATCGGTAGAAACATGTCTTATTCCATTACATGCAGTTTTCATAAGCCTGCTGTCTGGTTTTATAGTATTAAATTCCACAGGTTATATATCAGATGTTAAAAGTCGTAGCAAAACTATCTAGTAACAAAAGATGATGGTTGGTTTACATTTATGCTATTGTGTTCCCTTTAAAATTATTTTTTAGATTTATTTTTTATTTTCTGTATGCGGGTGTTTTGCTCATATGTTTGTATGTACTTTATGTTGCATAAAGTGCCTACAGATGCCAGAAGAGGTCTCAGATCCCCCAGAACTGGAGTTTCAGACTGTTATGAGCCACTATGTGGATGCTGAGAATTGAACCCCAGTCCTCTGGAAGAGCAACCAGTGCTCTTAATTGCTGAACCATCTCTCCAATCCCTAAAATGTTCCCTTTAAAGCAGGAAGCTGCTGTATCAGAAGTTCAAAGGCCTGATTAAATATGCAGAGCTAATAAGGGACAGAGGCAGAGTTCGCCAGCAGCCTGGACCCTCAAGGCAATGCTGTTCCCTTCCTAGACAAAACTGTCCTCTCATTTCCCTATGTTCTCTGCATTAGTTAAGTAGTTAATTTTCATAATTAGGACCTTAGGAATTTCGCATCTGTTTCCTATAGCGTTTGTAAGAATACAGGTGGATATGGATACATATTAGAGTCCTCTTCCAATATGGCTACATATAAGTTGATTTTTCTTTTTAACAAACAAGTCTATATTTTCTAGAAAGTTCACCATCATACATTGACTCATTCCCTAACCATGGAGAATAAATGAGGTGGTGGCGTGGAGCACTTCAACAGCAGAAGGGCTTTTATCCAAACGGAAGGCAATTCAGCTCTCCACACCAATCTGGATGATTAACTAATACTAATTGATGGTGATGAGCTCTTTAGGCATACGAGAAACAAGTCACCCTCTTAAAGTGTTTTCAGGACCCTCTGTCTTGGGGTTGTGGACAGACATGACAGGTTCACAGTGCCAGAGCAATCTGTTCTGAAGAGAAAAAGTTCAGCCAACCATTTCATCAGCATTATGCCACAGAGTCACTCACAGGAGCCTTAAAAACTGTTTTTGACGGCTTGTTTCAGCTGTCTGCAAATCTACCCTCCAGATACAAACCTCAGAAAATGTCTAGAAGAAAAGGAAAGTAGATATTTGATGCTGAGTTTCATTGATTACCAATTTTTGCTTTACATATCTGATCCACTTCGTTAAACCATCTTTGTGGTCCTCTTTAATTTTTTAAAGATAACATGAAGTTCAGAGTCAGGCTTACATCAATATTTTTACATCTTCAAATTTGGAAGTTTGCATATAAAGTCTTACAGAGACTAACTCATGTTTTTCTCTCATAATAGAAATTTAAATAGCATTCCAATTGTATTTATGTGTGTGCTAATGGTCTTCTCTGCTATGAACTTCAGAAATTTTAGTGTCCATTTAGTCATAACACACACACAGCTTCAGAGACCTGACAGGCAGATCTATAGAGCACTAACCTTGTCTACTTATGTGAGGCAAAAGAAAAAGGGTGAGGTGTCAGTGGTGAATCTGGTTGTTTTCTCTTTTCTTCTTCTTTTTTACTTGATGCTTAACCATAATGAACCATAGGCTTTTATGAGAAAACTTTGCTGGCCCCTACAAGATTTCTTTGCCAAAGATCGAGAGATTTTTCTTTCCATTTTTATTTGAAAAATTGTTAGTATCTTAATTTTGTATTTATGTGACACTGTTTGTTGAAAAGTTTAGCAGTCCTTTTTATACAACATCAGATGTCATGCTGTTTGGAGTTTAGTGGCATAATGTTATCAGATCCCATAAAAATGTGAAAAAAAAAAATCAACCCTGCTCATAAGGAATCCATTAGAGGAAATCTTCAGTATATGAAATTGTGACTCAAAAAAGCTTGCAACTCCTATAGCCATAACTAGCTTTTCAGCAAGGCTATTGTAAAGTCAACAATTCTTTCAGCACAAGGTGGCTTTGTGTCTAAAACTCGACTATACTCCTGAGTTACTAACGACACTCAAATGCATGCCAGGATTACTCTTCAGAAGACAGGAGGCTGAAGCTCGTGAAGATGTTACCATGCTCCCTCTACCCATGTGGAGTCTAATAAATGGCAGGTGTTGGGGTCATACATCTTTTTTTAATATTGCAACAACCTAGTTCTGTGTACTTTGACATGATAGTTGGGGAAAAAAAACACATCTAAGCTCTGTAGAAAATACTGCAGATTTCTTTTGACCATTCAAAATGTGAAAGAGACTAAGTTTATTATTAGCTACTAATGTAAAGTATGCATAATTGTACCAGATAACTACTATTCGCTTTGCTGCTCTGAAGGAGCCGAGATCTGCTGATCCAGAAGGAACTCTGAGACCCTGGGTCACCAGAGGCCTGCCGTAGAAGAGATGTCTGGTTGGTATCACATACAAAGAGATAGTTCACAAACACCTACATTTCAGTAGCCGTTTAATTGACTGGGTCAGAGGTTTGGCCTCTCCAGCTGTCTTTGTACTGATGACATAGACATTAACTCTGCCACATCCATGTTGATGAAGGATGTAAGCCATCTTCATCCCAATTAGACCTTTTGAGTGGCCCCATGGAGAGTAATTGGAGTCAAGGACCCAAACAGGCAATTGCTAGGACCAACTGTTTGTTTTCATGATAGCACAATATATTAGTGATTTGCATTTGAATATCGAGTAAATTAAAAGCAGTGTATTCATATGGTAAACTCCAGAGCATAGAAATTACAAACACACACACACACACACACACACACACACACACACACACACACTAAAATGCCTTTATTTCTGAGCAAACTGATGTCCAGAAATGTTCTGGGGAGATGCTATGTGCCTTTCACAGTTGCATCTAACTACCTGCCCCTAAATGGCCAGCTCACCAGAACCCTGAAATAAGAATAATAGAGTTCCTTAAAACTCATCTGGTACAGTGGATATACCCAACCATGGACTGGAATGTCTACAACCACGAGCCAAGTCAACCCTTTCTCCTTATAACTTACTAATCTCGGGTATTCTGTCATAATGTTGGAAGGCTGGCATACCTTCCCAATAAGGAAATCTGCAATTTAGTGTGGTTTTATATGACATATCTCTGTAGGTCTCTATTTTAATCATGAGCTCATTAAGCATAGAAACCCTGTAGGGTCTTTAATATACCCACTAGGTGCCATATGCTTTGGGTACATATTAATAGAAGTCTAAAATCAACTCACTTGCACCTCATAAAACAAATTAGTTGAAGCGTTTCCACTTTCTTAGTCCTTTTTGTTAACACCTTATCTAGTTGTGGAATTATGGTAGATTCTCTCTGGTTCAGTGTGCTTCTTGCTTTTCCATACACTTTTAAAATATAAACAACTTTAGCCATGCATCTCCAGATTTTCAGCAGACAAGACATTTTCATATTCGACTTTAAATGCATTAAGAAAGGCTGAGAGAACAGTGTCTGCAAAGCTCTTGCTGTGAGGATGATGAGGGTAATGAGTGAAATTAATGAAAATTCAATGGTGGTGACTACAAAGTTGTTTTTTAAAATGTCACTTGTTCAAAACTTGAAGCTCAGCATACATGAATATAGGAAGGCCCTTCCAAATGGAGGCCGTGGGTACAGTCCCCCGTGTGTATTCAGCATTTGAGGATACATTCAGGATGTGGATTGTGTTTTTCTGTGTATCTTGTCCTCTCCACCCTTCCAAACAAACTGTTAGAGATCCTTGCCATATGGTAGCTGGATTTGAGCCTCATGATTATTTCACCAATGACATCATGGGAATATAGGAATGATCTATCTCGCCCACTTTCCTTTTTTCTTTCTAATGATTACTGCTCAGGTAACCTTAGATTTAAAAAAATCAATTCCTTTGTTGTGTCTACTTATACATCCTTCATGAGCTCCTGTTTTCGTCATTTGAGCAATCTAGTTCCTGGTTGTCTCAGGAAAGATCTCCCAGCACTTTCTGATCTATTCTGTCTCCTTTCTTTTCTAGTAACCATAAAATAAAATTTGTCTTAAACAAATGTAAATATTTGGATATCTGAAGAAATACTTCTTGGTAATGAGAAGAAATTCTTTCAGTGAAGAAATAAAAGCATTAGCATAGATTTATTTGATTGGGCATGATAAGGTATTTTTTGTAGTATATGACAGCCATGGGGTGGTTAATGAACAAAATATGAGTGATATGTCCACAAGGCAATAAAGGAACAGACATGCATGCCCTGGACATATCCAGCTACAAGTCTCATATGAAGTCCTAATTAATGGTTCAACCTCTCCCATGGTAGATGCATGGTCTCAAAATCCATTTGGGCCTACTGAGCTCACATTGGCTCTCCTCATGGGCCTTTGTGATTTTGTGTTTTCCCCCAACAATCCATATAAGTACAGATGTCTCTCTTCTGTTCCAACTTGAAGGGACGAGTCTTTTTCCTTCAGGTTTAGACGAAGTGGCTCAAGCATTCCAGAAGAAAGGAGTGGAAGATGTGGGTGTTAGCTCTCCCAGATCTCTTCCCTTTCTCACAGGAGACCACTTTGTAAAGGATTGCAAGATGTGTCTTCTGTGGTCTTTGAATGCTACCCCATATCCTTCTCCAAGTCTTCTGTAAACACTGACACAAACAGGTATAGGATGATAAGCTATAAGAATACTGAAAATAGTTTCATTTCAACTTAAACCATTGGACCTGAATATTCCCTTTCCTTCCCTCCAAAGCTCAAGAATGTTTAATCTTCTTGTTTCCTGGTGTCATCAGTTGGATACAAACCCATATGTGTTGGTAAAATTTGAGAGAAAGATCCTTACCGGCTCATCTAAACAACAGACGACTTATACTTGGTTAGTTCACAGCTAATGATGCCCTGTTTCTATCAAAAAGACAGAATGATGATTGGATATTTGATTATAGTTAATTCAGAAGATTTCTCTAACAGGCTGAACGTTGACTTGGATAATATCTAGTGCATAGTATGCTAGGAGGTGGCTGCTCTATGAACTTAGAGACACATGTTCTAATCTGAGGTAGAGGGGATTTATCCCTTCCTGCCCACTGTTCCTGCTTCTGTAAATAAGAACAGCAACAACTACATATGATGTGTGATTATATCGTGTATAATAAAATAACAAGGACAATAATAAATTACAATAATTCGTAGAGACTCTGAATTGGTTACATACTGACTCCTTATGGGCATAAGTACCACATCTAGCTACATCAGCACTGTGTCTCCACCACTCCATTCTGTGTGGTACCTCACAGATGCTCATTAAGTATTTGTCAAGTCAGTGTTGTCTGTAGTCAACAAGAAAGCTGACCCTTTGATTGTTTGACCTTCTACCTCTCCTTTCTTATTTTTGTATCACTGTCAGTGTCCTGAAGCCCCCAAGGTTTGGTCCGGGCATCTAAAAAGCTGTCTTTTCTGATCTCAGGAAATGCACCTCAGGGATTTTAAGAAAATGTTTCATATTTGTGAACACACTCCAGGTTGGATCCCTGGCCCACTTTCACACATGCGCACACCTAACTTTTTCCTTCTCTCTTTCCTTCCTTTGTAAAGTGATAGCCAATGACAGACTACTTACTTCTCCAGACTTTATTAGAAGTCCATGAAACTGGCTTGTGAAACCTACAGATGGATTGCAAAGCTCTCATAAACCTTGATATTGTATGAAATGCATGTGCCTGTTTATAGACAGGGGATGGTAGTTTTTATGAGATTCTCTGGGGTACTTTGACCCATAGAGTGTGCAGATCCACTCTAGTAAATGAGCAAGACCCAGTCGCTTACAAAATTCTCTACTTTCCCCTTTGGCAATGTCCTCAATTCCTTTGAAATCCTTTCTGAGATGATAAAGAAGCACTCCCTTTGCTTCCTAGAATTTCACAGTGCAGCAAGGACAGCTTGTGTGTGGATCTTAAAGCTTCCATCTCAGGGAGGCCTCACTTGGGATCCCCCAGGCCAGCAATCCATAATTCATCACCTCCAGACAGTATCCACTTTACATTTCCAGTGCTTGCTGTTGGACTGCCCTGACACTTGACAAGCAGATGGCCTTCATGTGCACAGTGACTTCTGGGAAAGTGATTTCTCACCTCCACGAGTCTTGTGGATGCTGTGCATAAAGACATTGGTCTTGCTGACATAGAGGGTCATTCTGCAGTACCTAAGAAAAAAAGGCACACACTGATGTCATACAACTGCCTTAAAGAAATAGAAACCAATCTTGGGGCTAGTTGTAGTATACCCAGACATTAAGGAAGTGCTTCAGTCTTTGGGCTTTGTTTTTTCAAGGACCAGTCAGGAACCAGGACAATGTGGTCTGCAGCATCATCCAGCTTCAGTCTCTATGATGTATAGTTCTGGTTGGTCAATTAAATTCTAAAGCCTCCATGATCTAGAGTTCTCTAACATACCAAGCAATGGGCTGGAAATTTATTCAATCATAAATATTGAGAACCCAACAAAGGGACCATTTTGTGGACAGGAATACTTAATGTTATGAAGCTACCGTTTGCTCTGAAAATGGGAAAACTCCAATTTCGTAAAAACAATAGGTCTCTTAAAATTTTACAAAGTTTGGAAATGAACAGGTGGAGGTATGCCTGTCTCACTCCCTATGAAATAACAAAGCGAATAAAAAATCATACTAGTATCTGAAAAAATAAGCTAAATTAGCATGTTACAGAATTGATTGAGTAAATAGGTCCACTTATTTCAAATACACTCCCTTGACATCTGTGAAATAGATTTGAAGTCCAGACACAAGCTTTATTTATCATTAAAAGTACACAAGTTCCATACTTCAAATTAAAATAAATTAAGAACAAACTAATAACTAAAATAATACTTTTAAGTGTAAAAACCAACTATTTGTACAAAAGCATAATAATTTTATAATCATAAAACTGTGCTTTCTGATACAATGTTATTTTATAACTACATGACTTATTGAAATAATTTGATAATTGTGTTAGAAGTAACTAAAAATGGCTCAGTTTAAAACAAAACAAAACAAAAAATGGTTGATAAAAGATTTGAATGGCTGTACTTCACCAAAGTTGTGTGTGTAGGCAAATGTGTGTTTAGTTGCTAAGATATAAGTGATTAGACAAATGCAAATTAAAGGCAAAAAGAGACTCTTTCTCGTGCCTATTAAAATGAAAAGGTCTGATTCAGCAAGTGTTGTCAGGAATAAGGACCATCTAGAATAGCTTGAAATCTATATGGTCTTTCAATAAAAAACCCAGAGCCAGATATTGGGGCAAATGCTGAAAGAACAGAGAGACAAAGGAGCAAGCCACTGCCACATCTTACCTCTAGGACTTCTCAGCCTGAAAAGCCTTCAGCCAAAAAAAAAAAAACTTAGTTCCTGTCCCTCATGCCTTATATACTTTTCTCCGCCCAGCCATATCACTTCCTTCTTAATTCTGGGATTAAAGGAATGTGTGCTTCCCAAGCAAAGGCATGAGATCTTAAGTACTGGGATTAAAGGTGTGTGCCATGACTACCTAGCTCTGTTTCTCTCCTAGACTGAGTCAATCTCATGTAGTCCAGGGTGGCTTTGAACTCACAGAGATCCAGACCCCAGACAGATCCCTGCCTCCTGAGTACTGGAATTAAAGATGTGTGCCACCACTGCCTGGCATCTATGTTTAATCTAGTGGCTTGTTCTGTTCTCTGATCTCCAGGAAAATTTTATTAAGGTTCACAATATATTACTACATAGAACTGTCACTCACCATGATCAGGTCATATGACATCATAAAATATTACCCTTAACTTTAGGGAATGTAGTCTACCCAGGAAAATATTCCTCCCAGGAGGGGGCTTCCTCTAGGGCCCCTGATTACTAGCCTACACATCCCTGCAGAAGCCATCACAGACTACATGGGCTACATCTGTTCTGATTTATAATGAGCCTCCTGTAAGCTTCTACACAGCAGATGGGAGACACAGCTAGATGTTAGATGAAGTCGGAGTCAGTCCCTGAGACCCTTTCTTTGGTGGTACAGGGCATGGCCAGAGTAGAGCTGGAAGATACTGGCATATTC
Organism: Peromyscus maniculatus bairdii; assembly: GCF_049852395.1. Lineage (NCBI taxonomy): Eukaryota > Metazoa > Chordata > Mammalia > Rodentia > Cricetidae > Peromyscus > Peromyscus maniculatus. The sequence goes on from NC_134868.1 coordinate 40,838,906, forward strand.
AGCTGGAGCTCCTGCAGTGTGTCCCTGACTCATCCACCCATCTCTGTTACCTCCCCTCTGTCACAAGGCAGAATGCATTCTCATCACACAAAGAGATGGAAATCCCCGCAGGAGCGTGCTCTTTCTGTACTGGAGGTGCAGTTTTCCAAGACAGAATTATGAAGTCATCAGGAGGTCTCTGAGTTGTAAAGGGAAGTTCTGCTGGTGGAGCAGCTGCAATCCTATGGATTAAATCGATCTGTAAATATGTATTCTTGGATTCCATAGTGATCCCACAGGCCTGTTTAAAGGCTGGCTTTTACGGCTGTGGTTTCAAATCATGGCCTGCCTTCTCAGCTCCCTGAAGCTTAGCTAAGGCTACTGCAGCTCATGGGAGTCACTGAGCATCAGTCCACACCTGTGCACACCCCCGAAGAACCACATGACACACACTTCGCCGTCTGTGTCTTGGACGAGAGCATTCTGTTACCCAGTCATTAGAAGATGAGGAAGAAGAAGAAAATAAGTGAGTTCTAAAAATCCTCAGGAGAAAGAGTCCCAAACTGTTAGCACAAAGGAAGAGTTTTAAGTGAAAAGAAATTGCCATAGACAAGATAAAGTTAGCTGGAAGTAAAATGCTAAAGTTCTAAAGCAGGTGATACATAGAGGGATGTGCATAATATATCTCTCTCTTTCGGCTTTTGTCTTTGCCATAAATAGACATGAGGTAACGTGTGTATGAAGACTTACTTCCCTCCTGAAGAGCTCACCCGGCAGAGGCTTGTTCCCAGCATGCCCTGCTCTTATAAACCAAGAGATAATTTGACATGATTACATAATCGTGTGGCCATCCGTGCTCTTCCTCCTCCTCTAGATCAAATGGAAAGTCTCTTCCTAGGGTATAAAATGCATTGATTCACTTAGCAACAGTAGTGATTTTCTCACAAAAAATTAATCTATTTCCCAAACTGTCACTTTGGAAGTCAGGGTGCCGGTATCGAGAATAGAAAGATACTGGCCATCACCCCTTCTATAGCTTTCAACTTAGTGGGTGATCCAGACAACTAAGCAGATTGTTTTAAAAGAAAATATGTAGCTATGTTGGAAATTATGGCTTACCTACCCCACAGAACATTTTCCCCATTTTTATTGTGGCCAGGGCTTTTTAACTGCACCCAACTGAAAGACCGGATCTAACCTGTTCTATAGCTAATGTGTCCATAGTACTAACTACCGCTCCATGAGATACAAGCATAGCTATTTGGTGATATTTCCAGGGTGACTCTGAAAGGGGGAGAACTAAGTTAGAAGGAGGATGTCTTTTTTATCATACTTTCCTTCTTAGAACTGGGAAGCAACAGCTGGAGCTGCAGCAACAATTCTAAACTATGAGGTAATTTTAGTAGTACTAACGAGTTAGAATGCTGGTACTGTTATTCCATGTCACCTCCAAAGTGCTTCTTGCTGGCTCCTTCACATGAGCGGCTGAACTTAAACCACCCTAATTGGACTTCTCACTAAGGCAGACAGAAATAATATCAACTGTCAGAATGACCTATACAAGGTGAGAATATCTCCCAGCTTTCTGCTGGTAGGGGAAAGTCAGAGATGGTATCTCCTGAGAGTGGCATTTTCAATGGAGACTTGGGGAACAGGCTGGTGAGGAAGGCATCAGAGAGTGTTGAAAGAAGAAGGGATGCTGTGTGAAGCTCCGCATCAGAAAAAACCAAACACCTACAACATGCTAAAAGAAGGCGAGCACAGCAGGGATGCACAGGAGGCTGGACGCCATCTGGATCCTTCACTATGAAGAGATGACCACTATTCAAGAAATCTCAAAGGCAGCTGTGGAGCAGCGGTGCCTTTGAGTACAGGTCTACCTAGGGAGATACTTTCATACACCTGGGCTCGTGGAACTTAATATTCTTCCCCAGGGAGAGCATTTCACATCAGGAGAGCATCTCAGCCAGAACTCTGAGGCCCAACTATTAGAAGTCAAGCAGATGGAGGACTTCCTATTTTCTGTTTAAATATGTATTTCTTTCTTTCTTTCTTTTTTTTTTTTTAGAACTCAAAAACAAAACAAAACTATTAGGATACTTCCGTGTCCCAAATTCTAAGAAATCACTAGAGTGGAGGGCGTGGGTGAGGAGAGGTTTGTTTTGTTTTGTGTATAGATAACCGCAGAGGAAAAGATGGATGCAAGCTTTCCAGGAGGGGGACCTGCCTTCTTTGTGGTCTTGCCTTCCTAGAGAACCTGGGGGCAGACAGTTATTAGGATAATATTTATAAACAGGATGAGTTGACGTAAGCCCCTACGATCCTCAGTTTCATTATTTGTAAAGTGAAGATGATAACACTCACTTTTAGAGTTGTTTGGAGAGCAACTAAGAGATGGGAAAGGACTTGTAAGTAGATGAGAAGAACATAATACATTTAGACCTATCTGTGATTCATTCACCTTTTAGACTAGTTGAATCTTCAAAGATTATTACATGCAGAAATTAATCTTAGTGTGTCAGTCTTGTCCCAATTAGCTTTATGTATTTTGGAGTTTTGTATTTTGATACATTTTCTAGAATTGTTCTATTTCGAGGAAAACTAGAGAAAAGTTTATTTCTTTGGGAGGTCCTGATGTTCTAAGCCTTTACCACAAAGCTACAAAATCTAAACTGCCGTTTTTTCCAGAAGTATAGCTTTCTCTACCATCCTGCAAGGCATTCCAGCCATGTGTCAACATGCTTACCCATTCATGAGAAATACACAAGACAAGGCAGTTCAACTGCAGTGAGTTAAGACCACAGTTTCTTTGTGCTGCAATTTCCCCTCCAAAATATTCTTCCTGTGGAGCAAGGAATTGAATGCCTGTGGATGTTTCTGGAATCTCACCGAAGGAAAGTTGGAGACACAACCATAGCCTTTGAGGCACGGTGGGAGTTTCGAGTAAGTGTATGGCAAGGTAACTTCCCCTTCTTTGCCTCAACAAGAGCAATAGTACTTTCCTGCCAAGAAGGCGCAGGGCCAGAGACTGTACCACGCTGTGTATGACCAAGGATACCAAGTATCAGCAATACAAGGATGTGAGTGATGATGGTGCAGCACACCTGGAAATGGGTGGAGCCAGAAGCTAACTAGTGTAAAGTTCAACAGAGTACAGGCATGTGCAGTGGTGACCAGGAAGGATGGAGAGCCAGAGTCAGTCAGTTGGAAATTCATTCTGGCAGGAATATAGGAATATGCATAAGCATGACAATTTAGAGTATGCAATTTTAAATTCACCATTTTTCCATTTAAAATAGAAATTACAGAAAGTCAAATTTATCAAAATCCCTAGACTTAGAAAGCATAAGACTGTCTGTAATAGCACCATGGTTTGAGTGTATCTGTAATTAAAAAAAAAAAGAAGAAGAAGAAACTGTGGTGATATATTGTGTATCCTAATAAAATTTCCCTGAAGGTCAGAGTGACAAAGGAACAAGCCACTGCCATGTCTCACCTCACCAACTCCACGAATCCTCTGACTGAAATCCTCTGAGTCCTCACCCAACAGCCCTAGCTGAAAAAACCTTCCTGTCTTCTCACCTCTCTGCCTACCATATCACTTCCTTTTTAGTGCTGGGATTAGAGGCATGCGACTTCCCAAGCAAAGGCATGAGATCTTAAGTACTGGGATTAAAGGTGTGTGCCATGACTACCTAGCTCTGTTTCTCTCCTAGACTGAGTCAATCTCATGTAGTCCAGGGTGGCTTTGAATTCACAGAGATCCAGACAGATCTCTGCCTTCCAAGTGCTGGAATTAAAGGTGTGTGCCACCACTGCCTGGCATCTATGCTTAATCTAGTGGCTTGTTCTGTTCTCTGATCTTCAGGCAAATTTTGTTAGGGTACATAATATGTCACCACAGAAACATAGTATGAGTTTTATGAAATTTGATCAACCTGTGGATATCTACAAGAAATTATCAAAATAAGTTGTATAACTGAAAGATGCTTATTTACATATTAATAATAAAAATTTTAATCAATTTCATTAAAGACCAATTTTCTCCTTTTTCCTTAGAAAAACAGACACAATATAAAATTACTGTTGGATGAAGGAAGAAGAAATTTAAAAATATTCATTCCATCAGTTGAAAGAAGGATGGGAGAAAGCATGAATGCATTGAAAGTGCTGTTGCAAAATACCCTAGGCTAGCCTGGGCTCCAGAGTAAGGTCCGGTCTTAAAAAAGAAAAAAGAAGAAAGGCGTCAGTTAGTTAATGAAAGTGTCATGCTGTTTTGCTGAATTTATAGTGTGTGTGGCTTTGATACATTTACCTTTTATAGCTGGTGAACTTCCTTAACTTAAAGTGGATATTCATTTTTTATGCCTAGTAATTTATTCTTTTCCTTAACAGGGCTTTTGAAATTTTATTTAACTCATATCCCATAAAACTTGAACCAGGGTATTCTTCTTGGCTGATTATCTATTTTCTGCCCACAGTGAGGCCCCTTAATTCTCCTCTGGGCCGTTGGTGATATGACCAGACTTCCTCTGGTTCTGGCAGACCGGGACGTAAACCACAGCCTAAATGACATTAAGTCTGGTGACTAGGGATAAAAATTGACCCTGTACCTGTGAAACCAGAACTGAAATCACCAATGTTCAAAGGAAGCCACCACTGTGGCTTTGTGTCTGACACTGAGAAATGAACTTGACTGTCACAGACTTATTTATCCATATGACAGACCATGATATACAAGTGCATTGCTCAGGCAAATTGACCTTATGTATCACGATGACTAACCTTGGTTGTCAATTTGACATACCTGGGGAGAGAGAACCTCAGTTGAGGAATTGTCTCCATCAGAAGGGCCTCTGGGTATGCCTGTGTGGTGTTTGATTGATTGATGAATTGATGTGAGAGGCCCCAGTACACTGTGGGCAGTGCTACCCTGGAGAGGTGGTCCTGGGTAGAAGAAAGGTAGGCAAGCAAACCCAGGAGAATCAAGCCAGTAAGCAGTGTTTCTCCATGGTATCTTTTGCCCCTACCTTGAGTTTCTCACCTGGATTTCTTCAATAATGGAGTAAAAGCCAAATAAACCCTGCCTCCAGATTGGTTATGGTCACAGCAAGAGAAAGCAACTTGATAATCTGTCCAGAGCATTCTATACTGCAAGGAGTTACTCACATGGAACACTTCATTCCTTCTTCATTCCATCCTTCTATAGGAGCCAAGGATCTGCACAACAGAGAAACACCCTGAGCAGACAAATGTCAGGGAGCCCTTCAGAAAGCCATTATCAGAACTGGGACTTAGCATTTCTTTTGCTGAGGGATTGAGAGTGATAACGGGGGAGCTGAGCAAGGATGACCACTGAATCCCTAAATTGTACATCTCATTGATCCCAGCAGAAGCTCTGGGGTCATCCAGAAGCCCATTGACTTAATTGTCTTGTGTCGCCTGTGTGGTAGGTGTCTCAAGCCTTACCCTTACTAGCCACACATGTCAACCGTCCCACAAAGAGACCCTCACAAACAGTTCCTTCTCATCCCAGGTGAGATTTATGCTTCGCTTCTTAATGAAGGTGACTCAAGAACACTTTCCTTAAATAGCCTAAGCAAGCGGCAGGCAGCTGCTGCATCTTTCTTCTCTCAGAACCCATACCCTCTTGATGGTTCCTGACTTGCCTTATAGAACCCCAGTCAAAACCTTCCTGTGGCCTGCAAGCCTGGCATGGGGGGGGGCTCACTGATCCCTAATGAGAGTGCTCTCATGCTCTCCTTACCCTATTCCCTATTTCTGCTGGTTCACTCTTGGCTTTCCTCCTCACGCAGACTCTCCCTCTGACTACACACAAGCTGTCCTCTGTGCCTCTGGTTGATCTGCACCTCTGCAGAAGGCTAATTTCTGCTCACCCACCTGAAATGATTTCAAATACCACATTCTGGAGAATCTGAGTAGATCCCCTCGTTCTAGCTTAGTATACATTGGATCATGTTGCCTTTCTGGCGTTAAGTCACTGTGACCTACAAAGTCACCAGTAGCACACGGTTTGCACTGTTTCCTGTACATCATGGCCATCAACCCAGTTATAATGAGGTCATTATCTGGATCACTGGTAGGTCATAGATATCTAGCATAGACATGTCTATCTGGTTTGGGGCAGTTCCATGCATTCTGGATACTTCCCAGTGAACATTCATTGGCCACTGTTCAACAGTTGCCATTGCTTTTACATCTCCCATGGTCATGGCACACACAGACTTTGCAATGTCATGGAGAAGAGGACTATTTAGCCTAAAGAATATTTGTTGCTTCATTTTTCAAGGATGCCATTCTCTTGCTACCATCCTGCTGCCATTTGTAGCACTTCAGAATAAAAAAAAATTTCACAGTGTTGTGCCAAATGAGCACTCTTAGATTATCAAGCAGAAGGTTTTTTAAAACACTGGGGATGATGTCATTTACGAATGATATCATGTACAGATGCTGTGGAAATCCTACAGAAAACTCAGAGAAGACGGCAGATACCCTTAGCTCCTCTGTAATGGCAAAAGCATGTCTGTGACATACTCATGAGAACTTGGGGAGTCATGGAAGTCCTTCTTTGCATCCCTAGAAGCACAAAAAGTCTGAGATCACAGCAGAGAAGCCCCCCTGTTAAACCAATCAAGTCTTCTCGTGCCTGGTGCGAGGCCAAGCACAAGGGTTGTGTAATTGACTCTATCCATTCTGCCAATATTCCAGGCCATTAGTGGAGTCTATCCCAGCTTTTGTATTCCTGTGGTACCTTCTAAAACTGTGCCTTGTTGTTGGGATCTTTAGGCTTTGTCTGCATCTTGAATGTGTCTTCTCAGCATCTCCTTACAAGCTGAGAAGCACCACATAGTTAAGAGCAACCCAGTTGCTTATTTATCTCAGTAACTAGCCTCACAGGACCTCACTTCCTGCTTCTATCAAATGGGAAGGACAGTGTGTTACTCACCCTCACGCCATATTGTGGCTGCCATCCACTGAAATCATGGTTGTACGAGTGTACTAAAAATGCTATGGTCAGAACCCAAGAACAAAGGTTTCTTACAACTGAGAACTCCCTTCAGTGCTCAGGTGACTTGCTTATTGGTGTAATTTCTCTAGTGCAGTAGTGAAGTTGTCAACCTTCCTAATGCTGCAACCCTTTAATACGGTTCCTCATGTTGTGGGACCCCCTCCCCCCCAACCAAAACATTATTTCCGTTGCTAGCTTGTAACTGTAATTTTGCTACTGTTGTGAAGCATAATGAAAACATCTGTGTTTTCTGATGGTCTTAGGTGACTCTTACAAAAGGGTTGTTCGACCCCAAAGAGGTTGCAACACATAGGTTGCTAGTAAGAGCACAGTGCTCTAAGTGGCTGGTCCCAAAGGCATACATGGGGAGGTGCTGTGATAAATGAATCTTCCCCTCTGATCCTGTTCACCAAACAGACATTCTTAGAACAAGGTTATCAGATAACATTTTAGAAAACAAGATTCTCCCCCATCCCTCACTCACCCATCCCTCCCTCATCCATCCCTCACTCACTCACCCATCCCTTACTCACCCATCCCTCACTCATCCACCCTTGTCTCTATTGGTCCATCTGTCTTTTTGAAAATTATTTGTGCCATTTAAAAATATAACTATTCCAAGCTACTAAAAATGATTCATGGACTCTTCTGAAGTTCTAAAATATATAGACTTTGGCAATGTTAAATATACAAAATAATCTGTGACAGGAAACAAGCCAATGATTGTCAGGGTCTAAGTGATGGGGAGGAGGTTGTCCACCAAAGCAGACAAGGAAGCTATGAAGGGCTGTGGGACTTTTCTCTTTCATGAAGTTCCACTTTTAGGTGTTTTATGGTACTCTGTCTTAAACCGAGGGCCTTGCACGTGGTAACATATACTGTAAGCACACATGCATACATAACTTTGTCGTTATGCTGAATAGGATTTCAGTGTGTAGATCTGCTGTGTGATTTGTACTGCAGTGTTGATAAGCACAGGGGGCTTAGTTTTAGTCTTCTATTATAATAATATTGTGATAAGCACCTTCTTGGGACTCTTGGTTGTATGCTTTTGCATATGTGTTAATATATGTTAATATATGCATTCTTAAAATTGTGAGGGATTAATCTGCATTTTAAATTTAGATGGACAAGATTAAGTTGATTTTTTTAAATCTGTAAAATTCTTACTCCATCTAGTAGTATAAGAAAGTGCCTGTTCATACATTGCGTTATTAAAATTTCTAGCATTTGATTATCTGGTAGGCAAAATGATATCTCAAAGATATATCAATTGATACACTTTGAAACTTTATCATAAAAGCTTGCAAATAAATAAAGACATCAGACACAAATATTAACCAGACCCCAAAGTCTATAAAACTTAATGAACTTATGTATAGTTAGGATGAGCACACAGAGTTTCTAAAGTTCATATTAATTTTACACTTTCAGTATCAAAATATATCTTATGCACTTATCCATCACCAAAACCAAAAATTTCATGGCAGAAGCAGAATTAGAAAAACAATTAGCTTTATATCTTCTTTCTAAAGTGTCAGTCATTTTCATTTACTCTTCCTCACCCCTCATATTTAGCTTTTCTTGTTCTCTTTTCTTCATGTTATTTTGAACATACGTGTACATTTTTTCTTCTATATTTTGCATATAAGAGGAAACATGGCTGCTTATTTCTTTCTGAGATTGTGTGACCTTGCTTAATATTATTTTATTTATTTTAAGATTTTCAACTTATTTATTTTATATTTTTCCATTCTTTTTTATTTTTGATATTATAAGATAATTGCATTTCTCCCTTCCCTTTCCTCCTCCCTCCAAACTTTTCCATATTCCCCTCCTTGCTCTCTTTCAAAGTTATGGCCTCTTTTTTCATTAATTGTTATTACATGCAAGTGTGTGTGTGTGTGTGTGTGTGTGTGTGTGTGTGTGTGTGTGTGTATACATATATATTCCCAAATATAACCTGCTCAATGTGTATAATGTTACTGGTTTTCAGGGTTGACCACTTGGTACTGTATAAATAATTAGTATACTTTTCCCTGGAGAAGACTATTTTTCCTACTTTCAGCATTCTTTAGTTGCCTCTTACTCTTCCTTTGTGTAGGGTTGAGGCCACATGGGCTTTCCCCTGTCCACTTTAGCATGTCTATTATTGTCATTGTCCAGGTAATGTTTATATAGTTATGTTGGTGAGATCATATGACTGTAGCTACCAACATTACTAGAAGACATGGTCTCACAACAAAGTCCCTGATCCACAGATAGCTAAACAGTAAATACGTTAGACATCATGTACAGTGCAGTCCGGTGGCAAACACTCAACTGCTCATCTGGCTGCCATGCACTGAGAATGAAGTCAGAGAGAGCATATAAGGCACAGGGCAGTGTTGTATGCAACACAACTCCTATGGAAAGACAAATAGTGCCAGGTTTGGCACACAAGCTCTTGTCGGTTTGCTCCTGGTGAGAGGCTACTTATTGATTCCGACCATGTTTATTAAATGAAGAGTTTTCTCCATTGACGTGCTGTAGCACTTTCTCCCTTTACTCTGTTGTTCTTTAGGTCTTATGCAAACACTCCATTTGATGTCTTCATCCTGCCAAAAGACTGAAGAGTTACGGTTCACAGGAAAGAAAAAAAAGACAGGAGGCAGGAGAGGGAGGACTGATGTGCATTAACAAATGACAGTGGGAAAATGGCTTTCTCTAGTGAGTAGAAATGTTTTAAGTGTTTTTGTTGCTGTTCATATGAGCCTGCCTTTTCTTTTTCTAAGTGACCTTGAAAATTGAAGTGAGTACGAGAGGAAATCAGAGATCAAGGGAGATATTTTTAGAACAAGTTTGACAGAGGATTACATAGTTTCAAAATATTGGCATATATGTGAAAATGGGGGAAATTAAGAGGGAGTGGATGCATCCAAGCAACAAATGGAATGTTAACAAGAGCAATAGATTGCTTTCAGAGCTGAGGACACAGCATGATTCTTCAGTTATCTGAGTGGCTAGCCTACTGAAAGGCTGAGAAAGGAAGCTCTGGGGACAATGGTTGTGTGCTGTACATGTTTTTGCTCAGTAGATGCAGATGCACTTAGTGCTCTATTCCACCCCTATCTTTATCGTTGTCTTGATTATGTTTCTATTGCCAAGACAAAACACCATGGCCAAAGCAACTTATAGGAGAGTTTATGGGGCTTGTGGTTTCAGAAAGTGAGTCCATAACCATCATGGTGGGAAGGATGGCAGCAGAAAGGCAGGCATGGTGCTGGGGCAATAGCTGAGAATTTACATCCTACCTGCAAGTAGGAGGCAGAGAGAGCTAATTGGGAATATCATGTTTTTAAAACCTCAAAGCCCACCCCCAGTGACATACCTACTCCAAGAAGGCCATACACCCTAACCTTTCCCAAACAGTTCTATCAACTAGTGATTGTCAAATATATGGACTTTGGGGAGACTTTCTCACCCAGACCACCACATTCCCTTCCATAGCCCCATAGGCTTTGGGTGTATCATAATGCAAAATGCATATAGTTCAATCTCAAATGTCTCCATGGGTTTTCATAGTCTCAATGCAATTTAAAAGTCTAAAATCTCCTCTGAGACTCAAAATGATCTCTTAATTATTAGCCTCTATAAAATAAAAAAGCAAATTACATACTTCCAACATACAGAGACACAGAATATACATTTTCATTCCAAAAATGGAAGGATGGGAGCACAGTGAAGACATATTGACTGGAAGCAAAACCTAAATTCAGCCGGGCAAACTCCAAATCCTGTAGCTCTATTCCTGACATCAAGAGCCCTAAATGGCTCTGCCCTTCCAGCTTTGCTCATTACAGTATACTTTTCTCTCCTGGGCAGTTTCTGTTCTCTGTATGTAGCTTTCCCTTGCAGATATCTTTTTTTGTTTGTTTGTTTGTTTTTGTTTTCAAGACAGCATTTCTCTATGTTTTGGTGCCTGTCCTGGATTTTGCTCTGTAGACCAGGCTGGCCTCGAACTCACAGAGATCTGCCTGGCTCTGCCTTCCAAGTGCTGGGATTAAAGGCCTGTGCCACCAATGCCTGGCCCTAGCAGATATCTTATGGCTCTGGTGTCTCCAGCATCCTGGGGTTTTAAATGTAATCTAAGCTTCGCTTTCACAGCTTCATGCAATGGCCTCTCTAAACCTCAGTCCAGGAACTCTTCTGCCACATGCCTGGCCTCAGAAGCTTTCCCTAACTTCAGGGGAAGATTCCACACCCCCTTTACTACTGTATCCTTAAATCCTGAACAGCGTGGCTGCAGCTACCAAAGTTCAACTACTCAATTGGGATGGAACCTCACTCCCTCCTTGAACTACATTAACATAAACTTCAATTTGTTGATGATTTTTAGGACCAGAAAAATCCCTCGGGCCTTTTTCTTTCACAAATTGCAAGATTAGTTAGGTGGGTTCTTCAGTAACAGAAAAGTATTTAAAGCGGAAGTTGGTACCAGGGAATGAATGGGCTATGGCTATGGCAGGCCTGCCCATGCTGTACTTTGGAGGAATGTGGGAGACTGGGACTTTGGACTAGATAAGCAGTTGAATGCCACAAGCAAGTGGAGTTTTGGGTCATCCTAATAGGAGCTTGGATGATAGTAGTACTGAGAGTCATGAGGACTGGATGCTCAACTCAAGAAATGTCTTATCTTGGCCTTTTTTCATCTCTTCACAACAACTCTTAAGTCCAACATTACATTTCTTGGTGTTCTTTCTGCCCCACTTTTTCATTGTAGATCTGCATAAGAGTGATTAGTAATAACTAATATCAACAGGATTAGTGATAGGCTCTCTTGACTTCTCCTCTGCTAACAAAATGAGCCCCAAACCTTTCAATTTAGCCTCAGGTAGACTCTTAAGACACAGGCAAAAAGCAGCCATATTCTTTGATAAGGTATCTCAAGAATGGTCTCTAGCCCCATTGTTAGTATTACACACTTCTAAAATTTCTTGAGTTGAACTCCCATAGTCCACATGACTCTCAGCATTTCTGTCTCCCAAGCTTCTATTAGGATAGTGCATTAAGCTCCTCTTGTGGCACTGAACTGCTTTCTTAGCCCCCCCCCCCAGTCTTCTACATTCCTCCAAAGGACAGCGTGGTCAGACTTGTCATAGCATTAGCCCATTCCCTGGTACCAACTTCTGTCTTAAATTTTTTCTGTTTCAAAACAAACAAACAAAAATCAGAAACAGTACAACCAGGGCATCTTATAAAGGAAAGAGTTTATTTGGAGGCTTACAGTTTCAGAGGGTGAGTCCATGATCATCATGGCAGCAGGCAGCCAGGCATGCTGCTGGAGCAGTAGCTGAGAGTTTATTCACAAATAGGAGACAGAGAGAGTGGGAATGGTATAGGCTTTTAAAACTTCAAATCCTACCTCCAGTGATAAACCTCTTCCAACAAGGCCATCTCCTAATCCTTCCCAAAGAGTTCCAGCAACTGAGGCCAGAACCAAGTATTCATATCTATGAGTCTCTAGAGGCCATTCATCAAAACCATCACAATCATTATCATCTCATGTAATTAAAACTACACAATAATCAAATAGGATTCTTTCTGGGGTACCATGGGGTGAATATGCACAGAGTGGATGAAGTGGTGAGTAAATGTGTATTGTTGACATGAGCACAGCTGTATCAAGGACCCAATGCCCCAGACACATGGAGATGGCAAAGCCTTTCACATATGGGTCAAGCTCAGAATTGGCAAAGCGTTCCTCTGGGAATGTTAGTGCAAATGTTGACCAAATGAATAAGTACAAATGTTTATGAATGATTGACCAATGTGTGTGAAAACTAGCAACTGCCACTTCTTCTCCCCAGATGACTGTAGCCTGAAACTGCTGGGCTACAGAGACCTCCTACAGACAAACTCACCCTTCTCTCTGAGCTAAATATAAATGCACTGAGGTTCCAGGTTGTTGCATAGTTTGAGCTACCTCATCAGAGTAGACTTGGTCCCATGACCCCAGGATTTCTGTATGTGTCTGCATGTCTGTCCTTTCATCACTCACTTGTTCCAACACCAAACCTTTCAGGATCCAGTGAAGTAAAGAGGTTCCTAGTTAAGCTTTTGTTTTAACAGATTCTATTCCTTAAGGCTGAATACAAGATACTAATAAATGTGAGATGTTTATCAGAAATTATGACAACGCTCACTATGACGTTTTTTCTTTTTCTTTTTTTTTTGATTTTTCGAGACAGGGTTTCTCTGTGTAGTTTTGATGCCTGTCCTGGATCTCACTCTGTAGACCAGGCTGGCCTCGAACTCACAGAGATCCGCCTGGCTCTGCCTCCCGAGTGTTGGGATTAAAGGCATGCCCCACCACCACCCGGCTCACTGTGACTTTTAACCCAGTCTCTGCTGTCTCTGTACATTTGGCAAATGATATAGTTCTTCATCTGACGTATTTTGAAAACAAAACAAACTAGGTTTCAGAAGTCCATGTAAATATTTTAGAAAATAAAACAGAAAGGAAATAACTTTTGATAGACTTAGTCTTTGCCCAAACACAGCTGTGTTATTTGTGTGTATAAATGTCTGCGCAAATACAGGGTGGATGGGGCAGAAGTAGAGGGTTGCTCAGGGCATGGATGGAACAGTTTACAGACTTACCAGAACTAGAATATTGGTGAAATTGGGCTCTCAGCTCCCCCACAGGTGTTTTAACATGGGATAACCCAGCCCATTTATACGTTCACTCTATAGAGAAGCAACAAGACAAGCTGTGGCTCATGGCAGTGTGGATTGTCTGCCACTGGGGCTGTGGTTGCTGTCTCTCCAGTCCTGGTGTCATTTACATTGTCTCCACTGGGAAAGATCAGGTGTCAGTAGGGACTAGAAGCAAGGAAAAAGCCATCCCCTGGAACCGCGTGTGAAGGAGAGGGGAAGTGAGTGACGACATGCCTCTGTGCTGGATCATTTTCAGGGGTAGGAGACCACTACATCCTGAGGCTTTTTAGCAGAAAGGAAGCTGAAGGACAAACATCTGAAGGAGAAATTAATCTCTGTGAGTAGGTGACAAGCCGAGATAAGCCCTCGGGGTGCACGTCCGGGTAGCACAGATGTTAGTGTGAGAACCAGCACTTGAGGCAAAGAGAATGGGGAGAAGAGTGGGGGAGGGGAGCCCTGGCAAAGAGAAACAAAATACACCAAACAGAAACATCGTCACTGGCAACCGATTCTTCTCAAAGGCTATATATCTGCTGGAAAAATAAAATCTCATACACCTGTATAGCAAAGGCACGGTGACTTGAATTTTTGCCTCTTGATTCAGACAGTCCAAGTGTGCTTTGAAGAACAGTTTCATGGGTGCTTTGAGAGCCACAGGAACATGCACACCCATTCAGCCTAGCCCTTGGAATGTGCCTGAAAAGAAACTCAGAAACATGTATGTATACAGGTGGTTCAGATCAATGGTAACATGTTTACCTAGTATGCACAAGGCCCAGGACCTTGTTTTCAGTATCACACAGAAAAATAGAACAACCAAAAAATGCATATTTGAAAATATATTGATAGATTCAAGTTGTTATTTTTTAACTGCCATAGAGAAAAATGAGAGGACTTACTAATCCAGTGATAGCCTATTCAATGCTAAAAATTATATTAAAGGTTGGAAAACATTAAAAATTCTCATATGATAAGAATATATAACTAAGTGCATTATGTGGCTTCAATATGCAATTATTATAACTACATGTGTACAAGAACAAACCCCTGAAGGAAAAAAGTAGAAAGATTATAACAACATTCTTTTTCCCCTTAAGACAACATTGTTGTCATTGTAAGAGTACATTTCCTAAGTGAAACAAAGGGTAAAAGAAAAGGTTGAAACTTTACCATCGCCAGGAGGTGGTAGCGCACACCTTTAATCTCGGCACTTGGGAGGCAGAGCCAGGCAAATCTCTGTGAGTTCGAGGCCAGCCTGGTCTACAGAGTGAGATCCAGGACAGGCACCAAGACTACACAGAGAAACCCTGTCTCGAAAAACCAAAAGGAAAAAAAAAAGTTTTCTTTTTTAAGAAAAACAAAACAAAAAAAGAAATTTTACCATGTGCAGATCAACTAGTCTGAATCTCTTGTTTTATGGTGTTGAGTTGTATATAAAATGTCTGAGAGAGAGGATAAGCTGATTTCAATGAGAACAGTAAGGACTGTTCATTCCTTAAGTACTGTTAGAAGTACTGTCACTGTCCAGAGGAAACACATAACAAAGGATGCATTAGTGTTGCCTGACCATGTCTCCCAAATCACCCAGCTTACTTGAACTCTGCCTCCCTAAAACACAGCATCCCTCCTTATCAACCACACACATAAGGAGCAGGACATCATGATGATGACTCCTTAAGGAAGAGAATGGAGGGGTCGTTATTTCAGGAGCAGCATGCTTCTCTGTACCTAACTGTGTTATACACATTGGTGAGGTCAAGCAAAGAAAGTGGCAAAGATTTATATTTCAGCCTTTTGAAAAATATGAAATAAATTACTGCACAGTCCTTTGGACAACAAAATAAGACAAACCAAAATTACTTCTCTCTTAATTCTGTTTCCCAACATGCCCACCCCAAGGAGGACACTACATCATTTCCCTCTGACTTGACTGTCCCAATAAGATAGTCTCACTGAGAGAATGGATATTGTTTTGGGGGAGTATAAATTATGGTTATGGCATGGCTAAGGTGACTCTTACCATCAACTACAATATACTGCTCAAATCAGTCAGATCAGCACAGTTTAAGAAACAGGAGCTAAGACTTCATCCCAGAGGAAAAGGTACCCCTCGGCCTCAGACTAGGGGGGATCTGAAGCTGAACAGCCCCCAGGATGCATACTTTTGCCTAGACCTTACACTGCCACCAAAACCTTCATATATAGATGCTGTCATACTTTGTAGTTAGAAGCTAATTCAAGAGGTAAGTATGAATTTAGGACTTGAGTGGTGGAACTGCATAATTTCTTTAAATGATCAGGTACTAAAATCTGTTCTGGGAGCACCCACTCAGTTGTGTGATGATCTTATCCTGAGTTTCTATTAATGATGTCTGGAATGCTGAGTTTTCCAGTTCTGGGTAGGAGAGAGGGCTTTGGCCTTCTAGGGGCTTCTGTTTAGAATGGAAACAAGTTCAAGACAATGGTACCACAGGGCAGCATTGGCAATGGGCGTCTCCTGGAGAGGGAAGATGCTGGTGAATGAAAAAGACAATAAAAAGGAAAAGGAACCAGACTGGTCCCAGGTATGGTGGAGGAGAAAGTTTACTGTAGATATGTAGGAAAGCATAGCCAGAGTAGACATGACCAGATTGAGCTGGACTATAAGAGGAGAAGGGGGAGGGGAAGGGAGAGGGGAGAGGTGAGAACCAGGTGGAGCAGACAGGAGTCCCAAAAGAGATTAAATGGAAATGACCAGTTAACCAAAATGGTTAGATTATATAGGGAAGGGCAGCTGGGGAAAGGGCAGCCTAGCTTGTGGGCTGGAGAAATTTAGGGTAGGAGGCGGGCTATACCATGAAGACCCTGTAACAGGTAGCGACTGAGGGATGTTGGGAGAACCTGGTGGCCAGGTCCTCTTTGGTATGTTAAATAGGCATCTCAGCCTATTTTATTCTTATTTTATTTATTTATTTTATTCTTGTCTTTATGATCAAGAAAAATGTATATTTTATTTCAAATGCTCATCTTAAGATTTAGCAAATTATCACAATGAATTCTTGAATAAGTTAATCACCCTGGTTTGTTGAAATGATTTAGCCATATTTCTTTTTGAAGGGACATTTAAAAGCTTATGAGTGGTCATAGTGATAGGCTATATAGTGAAGTAGGAAACCCAAGAATAGGGTAAAAATATCTGGACTGAGATTTGCACATAATTCCTGATGCTGGTCTTCATGACTTCCTACACGCTTATTTGTGTTCACAGTATAAAAGAAGAGAGACTACTATTTTTGCTCAGGTCATGGGTAGCGCTGCCTGTTGTCTGTCTGCTCTGTGTATTTTCTCATGTTCTTCTTCAATTATTAAAACTCTTTACTTTGACAAGAAACATCTCTTCCTTCTGCCTGGGGCAGTCAGTGAGCATGACCTATCACCTACCCTCTGCACAAGACTCTACCCCCTTCACCTCTGATTATCCACAGGTTGGTGCTTGGCCAAAAAGACAGGACTAATAGAAGTCATCTTGGTCTATACCAGGTATGTAAACAGACTCGGGAGTAGTTCTTCTTGCCAATAAGAGATGCTAAACTGGAAAATGACGAATCAGGAGAGACAAGGGACACATTACTAGCTGTGAGGAGCTGCCACGGCTCCAATGGGGGAAAAGGTGGAAATGGTAGAAACAGACAGATGGAGAGAAGCAGAGAGCCTAGGACCTGAGTCCCTGGCTGCTGTCCCTAAGGACCTGGAACCTGGTTGCTATAATTGTTGGGTTCTTTCTATAATCCAAGATTCCTTCCTATCAGTGAGAGACTGTATGTTCCTTCTTTTGGCTAGCAGCTCTGAGTAGGACACTACCATCTAAAACAGAAAGAGCCCTGGTAACACATCCTTTGTTATCAGAAAAGAATTGGAATGCCAATTTCACAAGGAAATCATTTTATTTTCTAAAATTAATGTAGAAAGCATTTTTTCCTATGGGGCTTAATAGCACACCCTGAGTGATGTCATAGGCAGTGCCCTCACCATGCGATTACAGGAAATGCAGAAGTGATTTTCATGTGGTGGTTTCTAGTATAAACCTTGAATCAAAGCCAAGGGCATAACATTAAGGCTTAATTGAATTGAAACAATTCTTCAAGGTTTTGCCCATATCATATTGAGTGTTCAACATTCTAGTGGTCTAATTTCACTCAAGGGAGCTTCAAGGAGTGGAGAGTTACTCTATTATCCCTGAGCCCCTTCTTGCCTATGTGTCCAAACTTATGCTAAAGGCTGGTTAACAAATATTTAGATCCTCTAATTTCTAACATGACTGACATTTCTAGATAAATGAGTAAGAAATGCATCTTAAAAATGCCTTTGGGACAGTGTAAAATTAAAAGGAAAATAAATATTTATTATTATTTGAGTATAAAGCACTGGCTTCTGCATAGAAGTGATCTCACAATGGCCTTTGAGGATACCTATAAGCGCTGATTTTTCATTTAGCAGTCACCTTTGGATTTACAGGAGTATTTAAGTAGACCATCAGTTAGATACTCAGAGTTGCAAAACTGAGTGTTTTTTAACCTGAAGTAGTTGTTCAATGAGAATGTGTGCTTATTTGCTACCACAGAAGAACTTGGTCTCCCAATATGTTCTCAGAAGAGAATGGGTTTCAAATGTTCGTTGGTCTGTATGTTCATTTATTATCTCAAATGTTGGTTCTAAAAGGACAGATGTGCATCGTTCTCACTGGGGCATCGTTCTCACTGGGGCATCCTTGGTACTGAAATCAGGTAACAGAACATTTATGTTGCCATTAAAACAATTTAGTCAAACATTAACTGTATCTAGGTGATTGGCAATAAACACTTGAGAGCCAAATTGGTCCTAAAAATCACATTTATTCTTTCTATATATTTCCAACCTTTTAATAAAACAATGATTTATAAGTCATCAGTAGTTAAATAAATTCATACATAGTAAAAAAAATAACCAAGAAAATATTATGGATTTGGCCTTTTAAAGTAATACCTATTCAAATTACAAAAATATGAACAGTTTTTCCCACATTATTGGATTCATAATTAAGAAGTAAGACAATAATCTAAATCTCAAAGCAAATTCAGAGGAAGCATCTGAACAAATTTAACAAAACATAAATCTAGTTGCCCAGTGTTTTCATTTTCACATTATGAGTGGCATTAATTGGATGATAATAATAATAAATTAACCCTAAAATCTTGTACTTCTGAACTCTTATTAGGAGCTTTACATGAATTATCTCTCTACTGCAGTCTTATAAAGTGATTTTTATTATCATTTCCACTTTTATATGTTAAACATGAAATTTAAAGAAGATTAATACATTTCCAGGATGGCAAAGTTAGTAGCCAACACATTCTATCCCTGAGTGAAAATATTATTAGAAATCAAATAAATAAATGTGTTGGGATTAGACAAGTATAATAATTAACATCTATATAATAGTTATTTTTACAAATGTGTGTAACAATAAAATATCACTCTACTTTTGGAACAACATCTTTGAAGTGATAGAGTTCGATGATTGTCTTAAAACAAAGGTTTTAGAGGAAACTGGAAACTTGAAGGCAGTTCATCCTGGTTCTCAGTCTGTGGGTTGCAACCCCTTTGGGGTCAAATGACACTTTGACAGGCGTCGCCCAAGACCACACAGATATTTACATTATGGTTCATAACAGTAGTAAAATTAAGTTATGAAGTAGCAATGAAAATAATGTGGTTGGGGGTCACCACGACATGAGGAACTCTATAAAAGGGTCGCAGCATCAGGAAGGTTGAGAGCCACTGTTCTAAGTGTCATTCCAAGCCAGCTCCATCTCTGATGCTCTCCAAGACTCTCAGAGCCCCTGTCCCTGGAAGAGACACCCTATATACTGGTTGAACTTTGACTATTTGGTAAATGAACTTGAAGATTTTTTTTAAAAATTTATCAAAATTTTTATAAGATATATTTTGATTACGTTATTCCCCTCCCCAGCACCTTCCAGCTCCTCCCACTTTCCTGCCCACTCAACTTCATGTTCTTTCTCTCTTTCTCAAAGGCGGGGTTGGGGAAAGCAACAAACAAATGAAGTCAGATAGATTTTAGGTATTAAAATAGCTGTAGTAGCACTCACAATTACCACCTACATTTTCTTTACCAAGGAATAGACTTGGATGTGGCTGTGACCTGGAGCCCATACCTATAAACAAATGGGCCAGGGCCTGTAGCTCAGTGGTTGAGTTAACCTGGATTGTGCAAAGTCCTGGGTTTGATGCCCAGCCCTGGAAATAAAGAAGCCAATGGACCTAATCTCAGAAGTCTGAGGAAGAGAAGGAAGCCCGAGGCTAGCCACAATGACTGATTCCACCCACAAGCACTCTTTTAACTCTGTCTCATACCCTGTAAACGAGCAAAGGACACTCTGCCCTCATGAAGCTCACATGGAGAGGATCAGAGTGTTGATGTGTTTAATTGAAAAACTAAAAAAACCCGAGGTAAGAAAATAAACAATCTCTTTTATGTCAAAAAGCCACATGTTGAAATGCGATTAAAATCATGTGGAACTCAAACATAAAAATCCCTGGTCTATCAGAACGGAAGAGAGGACACGACCAAGCCAAGTTTCCCTTTCTTGGCGTCACTGACGTCCTACTTCTGAGTAGCATATAGCTGTGTGTCTGTCTACATAGCTGGCAGAGGTAAGCTGCCCCCACATGTTGTCATGGGCTCTTCTTCCATTTGTGAACTCACCCTGAGATTTGAATGTAAGACAACTGGAGAGAAATAAAAATTTCTCATGTTTGCCTTTAAGCCACTATAAGAAGAATAGGGATTATCCTATCAGACTGGAATAGGGAGTTTTCAGAGCCCAACATCAGAATCAAATGGATGTGACTGCTATTAGTTTTCTTATTGTTGTTGCTGGGTTTGTTTGTTTCGCTCACAGTTTGTTTTCGAGGAAAGTTGTTATCCCAAAGATTATAGTCAATGCTTTAAAACAAAATTATCTGACTATAAGGAGACCTATATTTGTCTCAGATGGATTTTTATAGTTTTTTTATAGTTTTTATAGGATTTTATAGTCTCTGATGTGGTTTTGATTTGTTCTGCTTTTTGGTTAGTGATAATGTGTGCCACTGAGGATATTTTAAATGTATAGTTGCCTTAGCTTTTCCATCTCTGATAACTACATCTGCTTGATGAAGAAATAGTTATTATAATGATGTTCACAAAAATGATCCTCTGATTTAACTTAATATGTCGTAAAATATTAATCTTGCATGTCAATGTTCCTTTCCTTTCTCATTTCAGCCACCCCCTTTGATACAGCACATGATTTAATCAAATCTTATTCTTTAGTGGTCCCTGGACATGGTGAGATATTTCTTATCCCATATATGTGATAACCCCTATTCTATAAGTCTAGTTCACACCCAGTGCCTCCTCTCCCTTGATGGATGAACAACATCCCCACACATGACTTAGAACTTTTAAGTCCCTCTATCTAATTAAGTAGTAAACCCAGGATAGCAGAACGTTAGTGCTGAAGGAGTCCCAGCTCCTCCGGATTGCTCACCTGGCTAAATCAGAGGCCTTTGAAAATTTTTGGCATACGAGTTCTTAAGTCCTAGCCACAGATCTGGTAAACTGAAGTGGCCTTAGGAATCCATGTTTTTTTTTAATATTTATTTATTTCACATCCTATTCACAGATAAACAATTAATTTAAGTCTAGAATACATGCTACCCTTTACTCTTTATATCCAATCAGCAAAACATTATCAATGTAATGGGCTACTGTTGTGTCTAATGAAGGAACATGATCAGAATTCCTATGAACTTTATAATCATAAGGAACTTGGGATTTAAAACCTTCCCATGACAAGATAATAGGGTTATTCTGTTTGAATCCGTGTTTTAAAGAAATTGTTTGAGGTACTTCAGAAGCCACAGTGGGCTCAAAAGCTACTGTGTTCACATAAAGTTGATGTCACAAACAATGAAGCAGCAATTGTGTGATTTGTTCAAAATGACAGGGAGCAAATTGCAGAATTGGGGCTTGGACTTGGTGACTTCTCAGCTGTACCATCCTCTGGTGTTTAAGTTGCCACCCTGTAGTTATTTGTCTATCAAGTGACACCAACCTACAGAATCATCTACAGCAGTTTGGGGACAGTGAGGGGTTGAAAATATTTCCAGCTTAGAAATCAACCATTGGCCAGCTGGATGGTCTGGGTGTGTGACATGAACATAGTCACAACTTTTTAATCTGGGGCCTGGGTAATAGTTCTTGCTCTCAAAGGTGTGCAGGTTGGTATGTTCAGGATGAATATTATAAATTCTTCTATACAAGAGTAGTATTGATGAGAAATGCATGGAACACACAGGTAATGGCAGTGAAGCTTAGCAGAGAATCTTTGAGCACAGAGGCCGGGGAGGCTACCCAGCATGGATTGGGCTAGGTCTCACAGATACGTGTCTGCTAGTGGAGCTGATGTGAGGTCTGAAGCATGTCCTGCAGTGCAATCTGCTTTGTTGACCAAGCTCTGAGGTCCTGTTTACCAGGATTGTCCGATGGCTGATATCTCAGTAGTGATATTAGAGAGTGCCAGGCACATAGACAAATAGTGTCTTTTACTACTTTTTTTCTAAACCAATGGTTCAAATACAGAATGTTTTCTTGGGAGGAAAAGATAACAGATTTCAATGTAGCATGATACTCCAGTCTTCAAATCCAAGACCACCATCTTTTTTCTTCAGTCAGTTTTACCTCAAGTCTCATGATGAACCTATATTATTTTATTAATGAGATTTGAAAATAATCAAGTAACCCAGTGAGAATTAAAAACGGCCTTAATTGTGACTGCAATTGTTCTTCTTCCCCACCATACTAGAGTTCACTGATCACTGTTCCATAGACGAGCAGTTTCTGAATTCCTTTTCCCAACATGCTTCTCATCTTGAGCAAGATATTTTTGGGAAGCAAAAGAACCAAGAGTGATCACCCCATCTCTAGTGTAATCATGTCCAAAACTGAACTCTGCTTTTGACATCCATTTCTGTAGCAGTGCCATGGTTAAGTAGTGGAATGATACAGAGATAGGTAACAACTCTGATTACCTCCCAGAGTCTGCGTTCCAACTCTCATCCTCCTGGCCTTGATAGTCTTTTCTTTTTTGCCACTGCTCTAGAAAATCACCCTTCTATCCTCGTTGACGTGATGAACTAAGGTTCACTTTCTATTGCTGCGATAAAGACCATACCAAAAGCATGTGGGAAGGAGAAGGTTTATTTGGCTGGCATGTTGCACGTCACATGATCACAGTCCATCACCAAAGCAAGCCAAGACAGAAACTCAAGGCAAGAGCTGAAGCAGAAACCAACAGAGATGAGTGTTTCTTATTGGCTTGGTCTTTCTATCTCCTCTTCTTGTCTCTACAACTGGGGAGAGAGAGCAAATCAAAGCACTAGTGATTTCTGACAAGGAGCTAGCAATGCAAGGGTGGGAACAAAGCATAATTAAAAATAAAATGATCCTTCAACATATTCTAAGTTGGAAAAAACTGAAGGGAATCCCATGGAAACTCAATATACTCTAGGAATATATTTTAAGGTATGTAGAGTTTGAATTTGAAAAATACAAGTAGTTACTAGATTTGGAAAGACAATTGATGCTACATGCAGGGAGCTAAGGAATTTCTTGTTCTTGTTCTAACAATATGATAATTGGCACATAGTTTTATTTACCATATTTATTAATGAGACTTCTATGATTTCATCAGCAAGTACCAAAATATAGAATGTGAGAAAGAGATAATGGCAGAAATTGACGTGACATTGTTTTCATTCGAAGAATGAAGATTGGACTTCTAATGTGTGATTAAGTTAGGTCCACCAGAAAAAAAAAAAAACAAAAACAAAAACACAATGCCCACCTAAAAGAGTATACACAATAACTCTTTTGCCTTGGACAACACTTACATAATCTCAGTTGGGCAGCTCCTTGAGAGTCTGTGATGGTGATGGAATGCATTCACAACCTGGGTGAACAATGTACACACAGCCAAGTTCAATTCCCAGGAAGTCTTTCGGGAAGTGCCAGATTAAGTGATATTTACATACCCAGTCTCTTTGAAGAGTGTCCTTTCAGGTTCCTTACCCTAAAGAAGTCATGCCCCAGCTTATACCCTGTTCCTGTAACAATTATGTTGGTTTCTTTTTACCAGTGGTTCAGTAATGACATTACAAAAGAAAAAAAAAAAAAAAAAGGAAAAGAAAAAGCTGGATGCCATGACTGACTGTTGAAAAGTTCCCAACAACAACATAAAGTCTTAGGAGCTCTGAGTCTCAACATGTTTCCTCCTAGGCCTTGTGTAAACCAAGATAAATGTTAGAGGAAGACTGAGTTCAGCATTTGTGCTGAAGCAGCAGCTGTCAGCATTGGTGACATTCAGTGTTTTATGGATCTAAATTGAGCCGGGATTAGGAGGCCACCTGTCTCCCTGAGCTTGTTGTGATTCAGTTACTTGGAAAAAAATAGACTTCCAGATGAGGATTTTAAAGTCTAGTGGGGCTGGGAAGCCAGGTATGGCTTGTCAATGAGAAATATGAATATCCTGATCAGAATTCTTGTTAGCCTTACTCAGCAACTGCCCGTATCACTGTTCCTCTTAATGTCCTTGCCAAGACATCTTCAGCTGTACAAATGGTACCAGTTCTGTCCCTTAAGCTGCAGAAGTGTTAGGGGTGAGAACATTAAGCATAAAAGTAGATCAAGTATATTCAAAAAGCTCTCTGTGATCAAAAACTAATTAGGTCTCTAGACAAATACACGAGCTAATCATTTTCTTAGTGTGTGTGTACATCCAGAGCCAAGAGAGGATGTCTCATTGATTATTAAGCAGAATTTCTAGTGTTGTTTACCCTATAATAAGATCCATTCCCATCATGGAGAACCAGGCCAGGCACTCTCGTGGTTTTTTAATAAATGCTTTCTGAATTAATTAATGTATCAAAAGGCATCTTTGAAGTGGCCGGGATGACATTAAAAGGGTGTGTAGCCACAGAACACAGTTGTCTGCTGCAGCTCTGGTTCCAGGTCGAAAAGTCTAGAAAGAACTCATCAGAAAAAGAGTACAGATGTTTGGGGAATTTCACTTTATCCATTTGGAGGCTGTTTAGAAGTGAGTCCCCCTCCCCTCCCCCAAGCTTCATTTCTCAGAATACTATTTCAATGTTATTTGTTTCTCCCTTAATGATTCTATTTTCAGCTTTTGGTCATAATGAACTTTGGGTGATAAATTAGTGAGAATAAAAATCAATAAAAAGGATGAAGTTTTCATTTTGGAGAGTAAAAGTGATATTTGTGTTAGGGAATAAAAGAAACACTGCAGATAGAATTTCCTCTCATCTCAGAGATACTCATCTGGCTTCTGGGAAAGAGCTAATATTTATGGGCCTCCCATAGTACAAGGGCAACCTCATGCCACACGCCTTAAAACTCACATTAGGAAATAGCCACATGTCGACGAACTCTCTTCAAGAAACAATGTTCATTTAACAACTGAAGACACAAAAGGCTTTATTTATGAGTCATTATTGAAATCCAAAAGCCCTTTCTGGGGCTGGAAGTGGTAGAGTGTACACTTAAACAAGCACAAATGTTCACTGTTCAGCACGAACAAATAAAACAAAACAATTACCACCAGCAACAAACACCTAATGAGAGAGAGAGAGAGAGAGAGAGAGAATATTACATCTTTCTGTAGTAGCTAAATCATCAGACTCACTCAAGTTGTCCTTTGACCTCCACATGTATACTCTGTCCTACTCTTGAATGCATGCAAAGGTGTAGGCATATGCACACACACACACACACACACACACACACACACACACACACACACATACCTTGCACACACACTTGCACACATACCCTACAGTTAGATAAACAGATAATAGCCTTTATTGTTCTTCCCACTGTGTGTGGAAGAGTCATGAGTCCCAAGGAAAGATACAGGAACCGTAGTTCAAAGTCATTTCAAGTCAGCCCTGAAACCATAGACCACAAAAATGGACGCAGCAGGTTGTTATTTGTATATCTCTTGAATTCATATGTGTACATGCATATGCATATAATAATAATAAATGTAAAGAAGCCATCCACTTGAGAGTGGGTGGAGAACATAGGAGGAGTTTGAGGGGTGATAGCTGGGAGGGCCTGGAGGGAAGAAAGTGGGGTGATGTACTTCTATTTCTATAAAAACATATTTAAAAATATTCTAAGGGACAGTCCTATGTCTTTTTGGTATGCTTTGCCTATAGTTCTTTGCACAGGCCTGGCAACCCGAGTTCCATCTCCTTGGTGTCCTACAAACAGGCATCAGAGAACTGACTTCCAAGAGTTGTCAGACCTCCACACAGGCACAGTGACTCTTACTGGCCTGCACAACCCCATCCCATACACACTAAATAAACATTTCCTAAAAGGGTTTCACATTCTTAAGACTTTGTACTTGCATGCACAGATGCAAGCCTACTCCTTTCATTTGTTTGACAGAGCTCTAAAATAAACTATTTGATAAGGTAAAAATAAATATTGTGTATGCATGTTCATATTTCTGTCTTTGTCTATGTGTACATGGTATTGGTGTACACGTTCATGTGTGAGTGCAGGCACATTTGTGTGTGGAGGATCATGGACAACAACAGATGTCAATATTCATCTTCTACCTTTTCTGTGTGACAGGTGGCTTGTTCACCACTGCTGGCTGGATGAACTTCTGGGGATTCTTCTATTTCTGACTCCCACCTCACCATGAAAGTGTTGAGACTGCAGATCTATACCACAAGTCCAGCTTTAAGTGGGTTCTGAGGAGCTAAACGCAGTTCTTCAGTCTTGCATGGCAATAACTACGAGGCATCCTTCCAGCCCTATCTGCGCATTTTAATTGAATAATGCCCAGGATATGACTAAATAAGGGAGAAATCAACTTGTTGATATTTTAGATGCGATGTCCCTCAACCCCACGGATAATTCAGTTAGGACAGAAATGTGAGAAAGTGTGAATATTAAGACACAGATTCACCCAATCATGGGAAAACAGCTGCAGAACGGCAAGAAGGGAGCGGCTGGACACTCTCTGCCAGGAGCCACTATTATAAGGCATGATGCTAATGATAACATAGAGATGGTTCTCTTGAAAATTTAAAATAATGAAAGGCTGGAGGGAGGGGAGCTGGTGATCTCCATAGCACGGTGGCAGCCTACACACCACAGGGCTAGAAAAAGGGGACCAGATATGACTGAATGACAACTTCATGAGTCATTGTAAGCCCATTCCAGGGAAGCAGCTTGAAATGGAAATCACATTCATCTTCTAAGTACTTTTAATTTAGCGAAGCCCTTTATTGAGATATTTGTAAGCAAATATGACATATCAATGATTCTTTCTGTCTTTCTTTTTTAAAGCAGTAACTTTGGCATATAGTCCACTAACTGAAAATGAGTGAAATATATCAAGACAATGCATTTTGAACATTCTACTCACTTTGACACATTTAAAATGTCTTACTCTTTTCTCTTGTTTTAAATACAGGACCTTTGTTAGCACTGATTTATTTTACTGTTGTTAATATGTCTAATTAAGTCATCATCAATATGTCCAAGAAACACAGTGGCTTTTAATTATTTTACACCTTAAGTTCTATTCTACTACGTGAAAAATCTCTGTATTCATTCAAGCCACTTCTTTCCTTTTGTGTATTGTCCGGCAGAAGGAGTCTTAGGAACTATTCCGACATAGATTTAACAATGCGATCTTCTGCGATAGTGCTTCACGGTTGTTTAGTTCTTCTGGTCTTGACCTCCTCGTGTTTTCAGTGACTTTGGGATGGTGAAATGAGTCTTCAGGAAAAAATCTTTTAATTAAAGCAAACAAAGGATCGGTTTTTACGGGAAGGCGGTCAGTCAGAGAGTTCTTGTGGTTAAAGGGGGCAGGGGAGATGCTGTATGGAGAGACAAAGAGAGGACCCTGGCGGGGGGGTCAGGAGATTACACAGCAGTTCCCCTATTCCACCCACCCTACAAGGTTCTCCTGGAATCTTCTCCATTCACTTGGACCACTTCATTAATAATTGTTTTTCTGACTATAGTCCAGAAACTTCCAAAAATAATAAGTTTCCCAGACCACCACACTATTGTCAATTCAGGAGCCATCTTACAATAAAAACAAACAAACAAAAATGGGGAAAAAAAATCATTCTATACATCTTGGCACATTTAGTTTTTTTTTTTTTTGGTTTTGTTTGTTTGTTTGTTTTAAGAGAGTCAGAGAATGTGTGTTTCTTCTTTCACGTGTCTCAGAACATCATTTTGGTCTTACAGAGGGGAAGGTTGTATTCTGTCTAAAGCTGCAATTTCTTGTCCTCCTGAAGAAATCCATTGTCTACTCTGAGCTTCCACTGAAGCAGGTGTCAGTATCTCCTAACCTTGGTCCTCACTGTCAAGTGTGTTACCATCCTTATTTTCTTTGTCTAAAAGTTTTACTATTCCTGCTGCTTCCTCCTTCCTAACACGTACTTTCCTGAAGCCTTGTACAAACTCTTTGTGCCTCCAGATCCACACTCTTTTTGGTTCTAGTGTCCTTTTAAAACATATTAATAACCATTTGTCTAATAGACCGATACCTGCTCTCTGTTATTTCTAGCCTTATAACATGATGTATCCATCTAACTACAGCATGCCTCACACCTCCACACTGAGCAACTGGCTATAAACATGCCATAGCCTGTCCCTCAAGTGTTCTTGATTTTGTTGCATTTCTTTCCTGTTACCTTCTCAGTCCCTTTTCCAGATCTACTGCCATAGTGGCCCTCTTACTCTACATTACCGTCAGTTTCTTCTATGTCTCTAACCCTGCGTCACTTGAAATGGGCACAAGGAAGAAACAAAGAACTGTGACCAAGCTCACTTGCAATCCCTGGGAGATCTCTTAACAAAGTAGATTTGGGACTGGGAAACTCTCTTATTTCATTCTTTTCCTTATTCTAGAATTTACAAGTATGTTTCATAGAGTGATCTGCCAAGAGGACATTATGGATCCCAAGGATCATGTACCCTTACCTTGTGGCCGTTTCACAGAGACCACAATGGGGCAATTTAGATTTTTTTTTTTCCGAGACAGGGTTTCTCTGTGTAGCTTTGTGCCTTTCTTGGATCTTTCTCTGTAGACCAGGCTGGCCTCGAACTCACAGAGATCCGCCTGGCTCTGCCTCCCTAGTGCTGGGATTAAAGGCGTGTGCCACCACCGCCTGGCACAATGGGGCATTTTAAACTTAGTCTTTCTGATTGTTGTTCCTCTTCCTCCTCCTCTTCTCCATTTCTTCTTGTCTAATAAAATATAGCTTCAACTTATTGTTCAAGTGAGGTTGAAAGGTTTAGCTTTCATTGCATTAGGCACAACAGTTCGACAAAATCAAAATGCCATTTCACTGGGTGGCACAGCCATATGAACACAGTTCATTTTTGCCATGCTGTGCTTTTTCATGGGTTAAAACCAGGCATGGTTTATGATAGGATAAAGTGAATGTTGGACACATGGCCATAAAGGATGGCTGTGTCATTAGTCACCCCCAGAAAAAAGGGAAGGTAGAGATTTTTGCCTGAACCCTGTTGACCTTGGTGATTCCTAGTCCTCATGGCTGCTATGTCCTGAATGACAGTAGCATTCTTCACTTCTCTTTCCTGTATATACAGGTCACTACTTTCACATCAAGTGGATAAGATAGCCTGTGAGAACTGATGGACTTGTTCGGGCATTTCTATTATGGCCAAGAGCTAACACATACCAACTGCTTATTTACCTGAAAGTAAACAGCGACTTAAGGAGTTTAGTTGGTTTGGGGTCACATGACAGATATATGTGTAACACCATTAGGCACTTCTAAGCTGTTTTCCATGGTTTTAAATTAATTTCCATTCTCAACAACAGTGTGCAGTTCTTGATGAAGTCATGCATTTTTCCGCTTTTGATATTCCATTGGGTTTATGGGATAACACATTGTGGTTTTAATTTAAATTTCTGGGGACTAATGACATTGAGCACCCTTTTGTGTGTTATTTGCACATGTACAGTTGTTTTAGTGAAGATATTTTAAAAGTGTGTATGTATGTTTTTACATATCTTGGACAAGTTACTTTCTTTTTAGATATGCAAGGTACAAATGTTTTCTCCAAGCCTGTGGCTTTCCTCCTCATGCATCTCACATTATCTTTCACCGAGAAGATGTTAAATCTGCTGAAATAAAATCCATCAAGTCTCATTTTGCATTATGTTTTTGGTAGTGTAGATGAGGAAGTTTTCCCTAACCAAGACAACAAGGATCGTTTTTTTCCTTGAGAAATGTTATGGTTTTTATTTTAATTTTCTATTTATAGTTCATTTGAGGTTAATTTTCATATGTGATAAAAGATACGAATTAAATTTCAGAGTTTTTTCATATGGATATCTTGTTATTACAACATTATTTTTCTGAAAAGACAAGCTTTTTCTCCACTAAACTGCTGTTTTCTTTTTTGTAAAAGATCATCTACTGTGTATGTCTCTACTGCTGGTATCTTTGTTCTGTTCCACTGGTCTACTTATTCATTTATTCTAATGCCACATACTAGCATTACATTAGCTTTGTAATAAATCTTGAAGTCAGGCACGCTGAATCATTACTCTTTTTTCTCTCTTTAAAAATCATTTGGGCCACTCTGGAATCTATGTATTTAGAGGTTGTGATTTTCTATAAAAGAAGCCTGCTGAGATTTTCATTGGGATTCTATTGAGTCTAAAGAACAATTTAAGACTTCACAACTTAATATTGAATCTTATTTCTTAGTATACTTTGGTCCTTTAAACCTTTTTATTGATGATAGTTTAAGAGGTCTTGTGCATATTTTGTCAGGATTTATCTTAAGTATTGTATGTTCCTAATGTAATCATTAAAGATTTTCATTACCTTAAATTTCAAATTGTTCATTTTTAGAACAGAAAATACAAGAAATACTTACAATACTAATGCCTTAAACTTGCTAAATATATTCATTAGTTTTATGTAGATTATTGGAGATAGCATGAAATTTTTTGTATAGACGATTTTAATATAAGCAGCAAAGATTGTAGGCCATACATTCCACATTTTACTGAAACTTCTTCAATTTCTACCAAGACTTTTGCCACTTCTTAAACTTATTTATTTATTAACTTTTTTTTCATCCTTTGTGGATTTTACATCATGTGTCCTGATTCCACTCATCAACCTGTCCCCTTGCCTCTGCCCTCTGCCCTTGTAACCCTCCCCACACAAAAAAAATTTAGAAGCATAGCCTAAAAACAAAGCAAAACAAAAAAGAAAAAGAAAATCTCAGTATGGAAGCTGTAGTGTGACTCAGTGAGTCACACAGTATACTCCTTAGTCCATTCATCTTTACTTGTAAGTGTTCTTTGCAGTGGATCTTTGGTCTGGCTTGAGGCCTCTGGCTTCTGCTGCTCTACAGGCCCTCACTGGGACTCCTCCTGGATATCCTATTGTCCTGTGTCATGGGGGTCCTGTAGCTATGGATCTGTAGATCCAGATTTCTGCCACTTTTTAATATGGGAAAAGTTATTTTCATGTCCAAGTCTATGCTCATTTCTCACTGCCATCTCACCAGGTTCACATTTATAATATTCATGTTTCAGCCAACTTCTCTACCTACTAATGTTTCTCTTCTCTGGGACAACCGGAGTGATCTCTAGACTTGTGCTTGCTCCTTCCTGAGCCCCCACCTGAATTATCCTTAGTCTGGATTTCTGTCAACTGTCCCTTCAAGGCGATGTAGGCAATTGCTAAATTGTACTTCATAGCTCTTCCAGTCTCCACCTGCTGCCTATGGCCAAAGCTGTTTCCACGTATCTGTTAGAACTGTATCTCTCTCCCCAGAGTCAGAATAAGCATCCGGTTTCTATTTCTAGGGCTCTCAGAACTACTTGTCACAGACTTTGAGTGACTTTATACAAAAGACATTGGTTAACTCATAGCTCTGGAGATGACAGATCCAAAAGTCATGATGTTGGTGGGGCCTTGCTCCTTTGGAGATACTAGGATTGCCTTCTTGTCTTGCTTTGTCAATTCTTATGGCCACAGCAATCTTTGACACTCCTGGGCATATAGCTACATCACTTGAGTTTCTGAATCTGCTTCCTATCGGCCTTTTCATAAGACTAATGCATTTTGGATTAGGCTCCCTAAATCAAGTGTGACCTTGTCTTTAACATATTTAAATATAATCTGTTTGTAAATAAGACCACATTTACAGGTACCAGATGTTTGGGTCTCAAAATTTCTCAGGGAATACAATTCAACACAAAACAATGGATTAGTTGGCTATTTGTTGTTGAGCTGTTTGAGTGCCCTACTTTATTATGTAATCTAAAAACTTTTCATATTATTATATGGATGTCATTTTTGTTATTGTTAATATATATGTGAAGCAATGAATTTCAAGCAAAATCTTGTCGTTTTTCAAGAAATCTTGTGCAGTTTGTCATGTGTTTCTATTAGTTTCATAGCAGTTTGGAATAATCTTTAAAAATAATCTTGCTTAATCTCAAATCATGAAGTTTTATTTCTATGTTTTCTTCTCTAATGGTTTTTTAGCTTGTCTTACCTTTAATTCTATGATCAATTTTTGTTCTTTTTTTTTTTTACACACTGAAGTACAAAAGTTGCCTAAAAGCACATCTTATGCTGTTATGTAAAGGTCAGACTTAACTGTTTAAGCCTTGACACTATGAAAAAAAATCAGTTAATCAATCCATAAGCATGCAATGCTCCTTAGATTTATTGTAGTCTTTTCTAGTCACTTCCAACAAAGTTTTCATTCCATGTCTTATACTTCTGTCAAATTTATTCCCAGGTATTTTATAATTCCTGATGCCACTATAAATGTAATTGGTTCCTCAATTCCAGTTTTTGATTAATTGACAGTAGAAAGCAATATAGTTCACTTTTGTATATTCATCTTATATCCTACAATCTAGTTGAACTCAATTATCAGTTCTAATGGTTTCTTTGTGAAGATCTTAGAATTTTCCATAAAAATACCATGTTATCTATGAATAGAAAGTACTTTTTCCATTTTAATCAGAATACCTTTATATCTTGTGTAATTGCCTGGCTCAATCATAAAATTACTGTTAAGTAGAAGAACTGTCAAGAACAGCTGTTCTCTTATTCCTGACTTTGGTGGATAGCTTTCATTTTTTTTTTCACCACAATGATACGAGCTATGAAAGTGCCCTCTATCTGATTGCGGAAGTTGCCTTCCACTCCTAGTTTGTTGAGTGTTGCCAATAAAAGTGTATTGAATGTTATCAAATGCTTTAGGGATACATTGAAACAATTGTGTAGTTTGTGTCCTTGACCTCAATATGTGTGATTACAATATGTGTTATTACATTATGTTGTAGAGAGTGATTTTTGTATGTTAAACCAATCTTGCATTCTCAGAAATGATTTGCATTTGATAATGCTGTATAATCTTTTTCCATTTTAATGGCTTTGGCTTGCTAGTATTTGGGTATTTTCTGCTTTGGGGTGTTTTTAGGGGAGTGGACAAGAGAAATCTTATAGTTCATAAAGTATTTTGGTCTGTTGCTGCTTCTGTTCTCTAGTCTATCAGATCTATGGTCTCTGCCCTTTGTTTCTGTTGCTTTGCCCTCAAAGTCACTCATCCAACACATTTGGTGGATAGCTGTGTAATCACATGCTTAACGTTCTCTCTAGAGCAGGGCTCCATCTTGTGCATTGTGGGTAGACTGAGCACTTTCTTAACTACCTAGTATTGATTCCTTTTCACATACAGTTCTGTTCTCAATGTGTGCTTCATCTAGTATTTTACTATAAACAGTAGGGGAAAGTTGGCTCTATCTTCTGCACTTTGAAGATATCATCAGATAATATTCAGCTAAATAAAAGTTCCAATTAAAGCACAGCATGCCACATTTTCTTCTACTTTGTAACAAGGATCACATTTCATCCAGTTTCAATAATATTTCTTATTTCTTTCTGAGACCCCAACAGGAATCCCTTTAATGTTCATAATTCTCATTCTCTCTATATAAAAATATGTAAGTATATTCAAAAAAATCTAGGTTTTTTTTTCTGTATACACCTCAAAATTCCTTTTTAAACTTTTTAAATTTTTATGTGTATGTATTTTGCCTGAACATATGTGTGTGCATTATGTTTGTGCCTGGTGCCCCAGAGGTCAGAAGAGAGCATTAGAGGCTGTGAAATTGGAGTTACAGTTAGTTCTGAGCTATATAGGTTCTAGGAACCAAACTGGACTCTTCTGAAAGACCAGGAGTTCCTTTAAGCACTGAGGGACTCTTTAGCCTCCTATCTCAAAATCCGTGAAACCTGTACCATTAGCTGGTCCTAAAGTCACTTTTATTTTTAGTAGTCAAGTTTTTCAACTCTCATTTAATTCTTCAGTCAGCACTTCTTAAAATAGTGGGCTGATGGAAGCATTCTCTACCGATCTACATTTTTATATTTGATTTTTAAACTTTTTGAGGATTTTATATGTGAGTTCTATATTTATATTATTTTTACAGCTTTCTTCACACTCTAGCTCTTCTTATGCTTGAAAACCCTCTCAAGTTCATTTCTTCATGACCACCTCTTTAGGATATATATATATATATATATATATATATATATATATATATATATCCCATATATGTGTGTATGGGCCATATATATAATGTACATTGTATGCTGCATGCATATGCATATATTATGTATATATGATGTATTTGTATCTATGTACATATGTGTATATACATATATTGTAATATATGTGCATATATAGTACAATAATAATTATATTACATATATGTATATGTATATGACCTAGTAAGTCCATTTGATATTGCTGTGTTGCTCATAGATATGTGTGTTTAGAGCTGACCACTTGGAATGGGATATCAGATAGTTCATCTGGAGAAACATGATTCTCTGTCCATTATAAACTGTTGATTCCCAGTAGCTCTTCATCTAGATGTGGAACCTTGTGAGGTTTTCCCCATTCATGCTGGCATGTCATCTCGTATGATCATCATGCATGCCTGATTGCTGATCTTTCATGAGTGCAGCTACTTTATAAATTCTAGAAGATACTGTCTTATAGCAACTACCCTAGTCCTCCAGCTCTTACAGTCTTTCTGGCCCATCTTCCATGATGTTCCCTGAGCCTCATGTAGGGATTGCGTTCTAGATGTATCAGTTGGTACTGGACACCCTTGATCACTTATTCTCTTCTTTTTTGATCAGGCATTGGTCTCTGTAGTAGCCTGTCTTCTGAAATAAAATAAAAAGCTTCTTTGATGAGGGATGAGAGCTTTTATTATCTGCAAATATAACAATAAGTATATAGAATACAGTAAGAAAGTACATTGGTTTTGGAAAATGATCAAAGTAGGTTTTCTCTAAAGTCTATGACATCCATAGCCATAGGTAGTTGGCTAGGTTTATGGTACCAAACATAAATTCCCTCTCTTGCATTGAGTGTGTCTTAAGTTGGTTTATAGTAGGTTTCCATCCAAGGTCTATGACATCCATAGCCATGGGTAGTTGGCTAGGTTAGTGGTACCAAGCATAAATTCCCTCCCTCCCATTGAGTGTGTCTTAAGTTCTTTATATAACCATTAATCACCTCTAAGATATGAGTACCACTCACTATTGCACCATTGTGGCTATCTTGTCATGTTGGTCATTGATGTGGTTCACAGGGTCTATGGCTGGTAGGACTGTTGATTACTTTTCTCACTGGTAGCTAGCATAGCACCTTCTGATACTATGAGACAAAACTACTCCTATAGTTTTTGATATTCTTGGAAAGAGGAGAACCCCATTTCTTGCTACCAAAATCTGTATTAGTTGGAGTTCAAGAGAAAAATAAAACCAATAAGAGGCAGCCCAATAGGACACCATTCATTATTTTAGAGTCCAATATCACTATCATATAGAATTTCTTTTCATTTATTAATGGGTTTTTCTTATCTTAAAAAAAAATTGGATTATGGAGTAGAGTTAATCATCATGTCAGTGTAGGTTTCTCTGGCTCCTGACTCCACCTTCTTAGTACCCTTCTGGATGAGGATTCCATTGTTTTCTATCCTTTCGACACCTATCATTGTAGCTCTAGGTAGCATGTTACCTTCCTTTTCACTCTAATATTTATGTATATATAGTATATGATGTGTATGATACATATGTATATGCATATGTACATGTATATGTATGAAAAAACATCTGTTACACAGCTTTCCAGTCATGCTTGCCTATGTGGTCCATGCTATTCTATCTCTCAGCACTGTAGTTACTGATTTTGTCTGAAGTCTGGTTATAAAGTTTAAATCCTTAGGTTTTGCAGGTGTTCTGTTTTTACATAGTGCTGAAATTGCCAAATGTGATGGATTTTTTTTGAGATAACCCATCTTATATTGTAGTAGAAATAATCTTTTCTACACTTTTCAGTCTTTCTTACTTTTTAAATCTTGGTCTAATGATGATGTTTTTATTAGCCACTTAAAATGAAAAGAAGGCAACAATATTTATGAAGCATTGCCCCTCTTGCAATTGCTTTTATTATTGCATAACAGGTGTTATAGAGTAGCAGCCACTGTTGGTTTCCATATTATCTCCAGAAATGTCAAATTTTCCATCTCATCTGCATTGTAAGTATTGGGTGAGGGAAGATAATGCCTTTTAGTCTTTCAGTATACATAAGTATCCTGCACTTCATTTTATAGGAAGCCTCCTGCACTGCATACCCATCACCTCCCTGCACCTCCTCACTCTGCAGGCATCTCCATGGTAACAGAGCCCTCAGATTAGAAACTGCTCAGATGGACCACACCCAACCACAGGGAGACTGTCTTGTTAATATACCTAAGTTCTTAGACTATTGTTTTGTGACTAAGGAAGGCTTGAAGCAGTGGTTCTCAACCTTCCTAGTGCTGCAACTCTTTAACACAGTTCCTCATATTGTGGCGACCCCCAACCATAAAATTATCTTGTTGCTACTTCATAACTGTAATGTTGCTGCTGTCATGAATTATGATGTAAATATCTGATATTCAGGCTATCTAATATGGGAACCCTGTGAAAGTGCCATTCAACTACAAAACTATGAGCATTACATAACATCCTTCTGTCCCCCATCTCTGTCCCTAGCCAGCTGCCTTTCATTCAGATCTATGTGCCTTACCCTTTTCCTTAATAAATACACCTTGGCATGATTAAGGGAGACCTTTGTATCAGCAGAGGGACTAGAAAGGAGTTAAAAGAGGGACTTTCTAGGTTGGCTCCTTCTGTACTTGATGGTGCCTGACATGTCTCAGAAAACTCCGTGGGCTCTGGAGTTCCATAGCAGTCGCAGTCAAGTTGTCAAAACTTGGTGATACGGACAGGTGAGGTCTTAATGCAAACCAGAGAGATAACCTTGGGTCAACCGTCTAGTGTGTTACTGAAGTATTTCATACACCATATCTATTCACCGTCCCCTGTCCTTAGACAATACATTGTCTGAAGACATAGGTTGTATCATTATACTTCCTTTGGCAACAACAATATGTATGAGACAGAGTGATGTATTGAGTGGCTTATTAAGGATACTGAAAGCTCAGGACTAGGCCGACTCAACCATTTGGTACATCCATGAGGCCACATAGCCAGATGGCATCACAGAAGCAGGATGCGTGCAAGGGAGATTTCAGACCAGACAAGAAGACAGGGTGGGGAGGAGCAGGCTTGCTTGTTTTTGTTTGAGGTGTTTGTTTGTTTGTTGTTGTTGTTTTGTGTGTGTGAGAGGGGGGGGGTCCCACTGTCCAGCCCTGTCTGGTTTTGAATTCCCTACTTAGACCAGGCTGGCCTCGAACTCACAGAGATCTAGCTGCCTCTGCCTCCTGAGTGCTGGGATTGAAGATGTGAGGCAGCCGGTTTTACTCTTTGATAACAATCTCACAAAATGTAGTCAACTCTGCATGGCCACCACTAGTGACTTTCCACCAGGCTCCTCTTCTCAAAGGGACCCCCTTTGTGCCACCACACGAAGACCCAAAAGCCCAGTTCATGGTCTTTCCAGGGAATGGGCCACATTCCAAAACATAGCATAGGCTCTGACCACCTCATTCTTCATTGTGTCCTCATGCCTAAGGTACTGCTTGGCCTATGTTAGAGGAATGAATGAATGAATGAGGGCCCTGAAACCATTTGGTGTCCAAATGTTCATCCGAATCTGTTTCAGCTCTGTTTCTTCCTTGCTCTAACCTAAAAAGTCAGACTTTATAAACTTAACCCCTCTGCCACCCTCTCTGTGTGATACAGTTATCTTCTCCTATAATTCAATGATTTAGTATCCACTCTCTTCCCCTCTCAGATCCTCTGGAAGATGAGCAGAAATATTCTGTTCTCACTTCAGGGTTTTGTTTTCTGTCAACCATGAGAAGGGAACAGTTGGGACATCAACCGTGGAGAAACTGTCACAGTTACAGAAGAACCTGAACCTGCCAGCAAGCCATACCCAGGCTATCCCAGTTTCCTCTAGTCTACCTTGGGTCATGTGGTATGCTTCTTTGAGAAAGAAGTCATTTGAAGCCTTAGTTCCCCCTTTCCATGAGGACCTCCCTCTGTGCTGCATTCCACTTCTCGCTCTCCATTGTGTTCAAGTCCTTGTAGACTCTTCTTGGGGGTTTCTATGTTGTGTTCTCAAATTCCTCTCCGTAACCACCCAGGAAGCCCAGTATTAATTAAATCAGTCAGTGTTTCAAGCGGCCACTCCCACTGGCCCTTTCCCACTGAAGTCCCTCCATTGGAGAGAGGAGAATGTGTGTCTGTTATATAAGCAGATGAGTAATTCAGCTGCTCTGATGGATATGAGACACATGTCCTTCTTGGGAATATTTAAACACAGATGCTCAGTCCTATCTCATCTTTTCCTCTTTAATTTGCTGCACAGCTGATTATTCCTCTAATGCTCACACTCAGACAATTACACAGTGACAAAAGGCTTGCTCGGAATTCCAGACATCCTCTTTAATTATTTCCTACGATAACCAGGCAATCTTTATGACGCTATTACTGTTCAGTTTTCTAATTTCACTTTGCAGTCATGGGGACTGCACAATAATCTACATAATCCCCTTCTGATTGCATCTGATACATACACGCTTCAGTTTAGTGGCATTTAGGCTAAACCCTTTCATGCCCTCACTTCATTACTAGGATTTTTAAAATGTGCTTCCATGTGATAATCTAGTCTCTAAGTGAAAAGGCTGTTCCCACAGATTCTTTCTAAGAACAATCTGGAAGTTAATAGATGTGATAATTTTATACCAAACCACAGGATTTGGAGAAGTCAGCTCAGGATTTGAAACCTTGCCCCACAACTTACTGGTTCTGCGTTTTTCTTGGTCAAGAATATAAACATGTTTGAACTTCAATACATAAAAATGGCTCTTGCATAAGGTTTATACAAGGATTAAATGGGATTATGTATGCAGTGCTCTTAAGAGCAAAGACTCAGAATCCAGAGTATATGAGTTTGAACTGTGTAGTTTGGGACAAGGACTAAATATGAGTATCTCCTGACTGTACCATCTCTAAACTGGGAATAATTATACAGTATCTTACTCAGAAGTTGTCGTGGGATATAGAATCATGTGATGTTGTAGTCTCTGGTATTTAATAAGTGCTTAATACAAAATCATTATTGTGATATGGTATGAACAAAAACCATATAAGGCCTAATGTGTGTGCTGGTTTCCATGTGTCAGTTTATACACTTATCTAGTGGAAGTATTTTATACAAATATAGTCCAATTTTTTAACACAAGATAAATGGATACAAGTAGCTGTGGAGAAGCCTGTTTGATGTCTCTTCTCTGAGTTTATTCTGATTATACTATTATAAATATATATATATATACATATACATATATATATAGTATCTATTCACATATCTCATCCTTCTCTTTTGTACTTTCAAACTATTTTTCATTCATTTTAAGTCATGGATTTTACAATATTGCTCAGGATGGTGTGAACTCCTGGGTTCAAATCATCCTTCTGCCTCAACCTCTCAAGGAACTGAGACAGCAGATATGTACCATCATGCCTAGCCTAATGTACATTTTTGAAGCAAAGATTGTCTTCATCTTTGATATCTTTTAGGGATTAGAACATTGACTTGCTAGTAATTAATACTCATGCTTAGTATTTCTTTTTTTCTTTTCTTTTCTTTTTTTTTTTTTTTTGTTGTTTGTTTTTCGAGACAGGGTTTCTCTGTGTAGCTTTGTGCCTTTCCTGGAACTCACTTGGTAGCCCAGGCTGGCCTCGAACTCACAGAGATTCACCTGGCTCTGCCTCCCGAGTGCTGGGATTAAAAATTCTAGCATCAAATGACCAGCCTCAAGTTATCATGGCAAGGGATCAAAGACAGTCAAAGAGCTATTGTAGAGAGAAATACAGTTTAATATAAATTTAATTTCTAAAACGCCAAGATGCTCCCATTTAATGGAAGGAGTGTGGTATTTAGCTTGAGCTCTGCATTCTTGTTTTGTTGAGCACTGTCTTGGGCAAACATGATTGGATCTCTTTTCCCACCTATAACAAGAGCACAGTATCCCCACTTCTTCTCAGAGATGCATCAATTTGTTAAATGAGGTAATATACAGATGATCTGAAGAGCAATATGATAATTCTAAAGAAGCAACTTGGGGTTGGGGATTTAGCTCAGTGGTAGAGCGCTTGCCTAGCAAGCACAAGGCCCTGGGTTCAATCCTCAGCTTCAAAAAAAAAAAAAAAAAAAAAAAGAAGAAGCAACTTGATGCAACTCTCAGCTGAGTGTTAGCAGTTCATTTTTCATAGCTGAGCTGGCCTTAATCATGCCTACTGAGTTTGTTTTGGAAAAAAAAAAGACATACTAGAATTAATTGATTCTTCGGAATATATAGCCTACTGAGTCTATTGGATGAATCAATACTTAAATCTAAGATGTTGCCTTTAGCATAAAAGGGGTACTCATTTTAGTAGAGGGCTTAAAGGCTGCATGTAATAAAGAGAGGGGAGAAAGGGCATCACCCACACCCCAGGCCTGTTTCCTTTTGTACTCACTTGATCTGCGTACTCTTCAGAATGAGAATAGAAGTACTTCTCTTGCTTCTTCTTTCTTGTGCCTTTCTGACCGCTACCACGCTACCACGTACAATCTCCTCCAGAGTACAAGGCATGCATATCCTTAGCCTCCATAGCCACCTTGAAGTTTCTATGTCCTCCTAAGCGCTGGGCACAAGTGAATGAAAAGCCCCGGATAATGCCACATTGAAAAGGCAATCTCCTCATAGGGTATCAGCTCTCTGCTAGTGGAGACGCAACAGCACGTCCACTCTGTTGCAGAATGCTTCGGAATGGAGGAAATCTGAAAGGTCACTGAGTTTAAACCTGTGGCTTATGACTGGAGCATTTTCTTGTATGCCTGAGAATGCAGTGTTTTCAGAACTAATTTGTTACCAGTGAGTTCTCTTTATGCTCCAAAGCCTTCAGAGGCTTTTCTCCAATACAGCCGAGGCTTAGTTCATTTCTGACACAAGTGTCTGCGTGGTCACTGAGAATATTTGGGGTGGGCAGTGGCAACAGGCATCCTCTGAGAAGATGGCGAGGTGTCCTTCAATTAACAGAAAAATGGAGCCTCATCTGACAGTGTTCAGGGCGAAGGGCACTTCTCACTGGATTCTTCTCCTGGTGGTGGCCATGCGCTGAGCCCCTTGTCCTCCCTTGCCCTTCTTCCTTGAAGCCCAATGGTGGGAGAGTAAGCCATAGAGCTGGGGGGTAGCATCCTGTCCAGAGGTTCAAGAATAGCTTGCAGCTGAGAGACAAGATTAACTAGTCCAGAGGAGACTCACTGTGGTCCCTTAGCATATGGGATCTGTTAGTGACACTGCAGCTCGGAATTGTGTGAGGAAGACCTAGGAAAACCTGTAGGTCCCCACTGAGCTCATTACCTTAAATTAGCTTCCATGTTCTAGCAGCCAGTGCAGGAGGGAGAAACCTCCTAAATTGCAGGAAAGTGAATGCAAATGTAGGGAAGATTCCCTACCATGAGGCTACTCCACCCAGCTCCCACAAAGTGAAGGACTGTTGGTACATTAGTTATACAAGGAAAGACAAACCTCATGCCAAGGAGACTGTATCCAGAGCAAGCTGAGATGGACTGCTTCCCAGAATACATGGGGATAACAGTTAATGCTGGGCCATACCTTCTCCCTAAGTCAGAGTTAACTTCTTGTGTAAACAGAGTGTTGACACTGACACTCTTCACAGGAAAGCCCTTAGTGAGGATTAGCTGAGTAATGAGGGCAAATTAGAAGGGTGAGAGAAACGCTCAAGGAAATCGCTGATGGATTTCTCCCAGGAGGAGGCTCCCTTCAAGGCTCTTTCATCTGGGTCTTCCAGGCATCCTTATCTATTAGTCTCCTGCTGACCCCTTGCCTTGGAGGGCTTTGGATCCTTAATCTTAAGGATGGCCGGCATCTCCCACTAACAACCATTAGCACCAATACTCACCGTGTCCTTTTATGGGGAGACACTGAGACAGAAATTTTGGACAAGTTATCAATGGTGCACACCCATTTCTAAGAGGAGGAAAATCTCTTTTCAAAAATACTCCTTCCTGATTATGGAGAATACAAACTTTCTAGAAAAAGAACCCACCTTAGAATGTAATCAAAATTCTCAGAAGTGTACATAACTAGTGCCCAAGGAAGGCTTCTTTCAGCACATAAACATTTGTCTTTTCATTACTCTTTTTTCACATGACTGGTTTTTAAAGAGAGAATTTAATTGCTTTGGAACTCTGAATTATAGGTCTCCTCTCTTGACCTGCTCATGCTACTGCCTAAATCTGAAATTTCTGCTTCTATGTACAGTACTGACCTTCCTTGAGCTGCATATTCTGTGTCTGTAGGCAAGTTTAAGGGCATCTTATTTGCATAGAACATGGAAATATGGGTATAATGAGGTTCAAGGGTTCATGGTTCACTCATATTTTATAGGTGATCAATGTGAGACTTTGGGAGGAGAAGTAGTTTCTCCAACCATTCCAACTGCTTCAAGGTCACAGAACAAGAAGAATACAGGGTCTGCTACATGATTATGGGTTGTTCCCTTGTATGAAGTCAACAATACAGGACATAGGCTGAAATAATGTGAACCCTGGTAAAGTAGGAAATAAATGTTTGTGCTGTATGTAATGGCATTTCAAAATCCAGTATTAAGCATATCGTTGTGGCTGGGACCATGTACTTCAGTTCATTCATGCTTTCTATTCAAGTGCTACAAATTTTAAATAAAGAAAAGGACTATTCCTATCTGTCACTCAGCTAAGTTTCACCATTAATGTCTCAACATTTACTTCATTGGGGCATTCTGGGATGGTGCTTACTATATGTGGAACTATTTAAATACTCTGATAGTTACTCTTACAAGACAATTTTTCTGACCCTTGGAATCCCAGACATTTGGCCAAACATCATTAGCTGTGTGTTTTTTAGATGTTTCTGAGTCAGTCTCACTCAGAGTGAGATGAACACTCTAGGCCTCAAATTGAACAAAGCAAATTGCCTGTTTTCAGTGTGTGTGTGTCTCATCCAATCCACTGAAGACATACACAGAATAAAAAAACTAAGATGGAACTCCCCCTCCCCCGCCCCATCTGCCTCACTGCTCTCACCTCAGACCTTAGGAGGTCTTTGTTCTTTGAACTTAACTGGAAACACAAGTTCTTTGTGAGTGGCCAGAACTGTGGGTCTAGACAGGCAGGTAGACCAACAGTTATCTTCATTCCCAGCATTCAGACATGGGCTAGGGCCACAACATCAGCTCTCC
This sequence comes from Peromyscus maniculatus bairdii, assembly GCF_049852395.1. Taxonomy (NCBI): domain Eukaryota; kingdom Metazoa; phylum Chordata; class Mammalia; order Rodentia; family Cricetidae; genus Peromyscus; species Peromyscus maniculatus. The sequence continues at coordinate 40,882,587 of NC_134868.1, forward strand.
TGGGTTGCCAGCTAGCCAACTGCAGATCAGGTCTTATTGACCTCAACAAAAACATGACTCAATTCTTTAGGATAACTCTGTCTCTCTCTGTCTCCCCCCTTTCTTTATAAGCACACACATGCACTCATAGACGTGCACTCATACACAAACACCCCTAATTGTTATTCTTTTTCTAGAGAAGCCAGATATTACACACGTAATTTGACACTTTTACATGTGTATAAACGAATATATGTGTGTGCTATTACAAATTTACTATTAATCATCTCCAAAGCTCTGTAAAATAGGCATTGGCATCATGATTATTGTTATTACTATTTCTAAACTATATGTAAAATCCAGAAACTATGCTTATAATGGTTAAGTTGCTTATCCATCTGTAAGGAATATAAATTTACCCAAATCCTCATTCTCCAAAGTCTTAAGCTTGTGTATACCTATTGCTAATAATTCACTATAAGTAGTAATTATGTATAACTGTGGAAATACATGTCAGAACATTCATAATTATAAAATTTTTGAATACCAAACAATAGATGATTGCTGTTCTGTTAAGGTTTTTAGTAGACACCCCTTTAAGATGACAGCCGACTCTACTTGATTCCTTGATGTCTGAAGGCCTCAATTCACCCAGAAGTATCCTCACAGACCAGGAATAGTATTCATTCAAATGTCTGGGTTCCCATAGCCTAAGAAAGTTGAGAGGAACTGAAGGAGAGAAGGAGGGATGGAGAGAGGAAAGATAGCAAAATTGGAGAAAAAGAGGAAGAAGATAAATTATTAGTTTATGAGCCTATGGAGGCTGAAAATCCCCAATATTTTCTGTCAGTCATAAAATATCATTATTTTGATATAATTACCCAATGAAATCCCACAAACTTTACAAAGCATACCAATACTACTTGCTTACTTGACTAATTATTCAGAATATATTGATGAGCATGAAAAGCATGTTAAAAGCCTAAAGAAAGAGGATGACTAACTGAACTGTTATTCTAGATGAGATTTTGAAATTACATTTAAATATTGTGCTTATTGAGGCTATAGTGAGGTATGTTTATATTTATTCTAGAGAAGAAAAATGATATTGTGTAAAACTAATGAAACCTGAATAAATAGCCGATTTTATTTTAATGTGTATTAAAATTGGTTCATTCATTATTCAGTTCTACATTAGTGGGTCTGCCTATTACTGCACCAAATGCTGGGTGGTTTTAATAATAAGAGAAATTGGGTATGTGATAGATGGATGACATTCTGCTACGTTTACCTTTTCTATAAGTGTAAAATTTTGCCAAGGTTAAAGTTTGTTTAAAATAAATTAAAAGCTATTACATATAAGAAAAAAATGACAAATGATAATTAAAATTATCACCTTTGGGCCAGTAAGATGGCTTCATAGATATGAGTACTTGCCTTCAATCCCCAGAACCCACAAAACAGAGGGAGACAACTGACTTCCACAAGTTGTTCTCTGAGCTTCACATGTGTACAAGTAATGTATGCATACTCCCCATCACTACCACCAGCACCACCAGCACCAGCACCACCACCACCACCAACAACAACAACAACAACAAGAACAACACAAGTAAGTACATGTAAAAGCATTCAAAAGTACTCTTCCTCCTCATTGCTTCCATAGTGTCTGAAATTGAAATCATTAATATACCCCTTCATTTTTAGGAAATCTATATTTCCTGAAGAAGAATCCCTTAAAACCTTTCTCACATTATTTCATGTACATCGATCACTGAGGCAGACAAACTGGATCTCATCTTGGAAAACAGACAAAAGTGTCTTCAAAGAGTGGAACGCAGGCTAGATTAAACACTAGAAAAAGAAGAGAAAGCTGGTCTGCAGCTAGCCATCCTTGATGTTGTTAAGGCTTCCATGTAGAGCAGAGAGCAGAATAACACTTTTTCATATGTTCACAGCTGACAGAGCTATGCAAACTAGTCTTTCTTAAGGGAGACTTTTCCCCCCAAGGCTTGATACCAGGCAACAAGTACAGTTTGGTTTCTTTTGCAAAAATCGTTTTCACATGCAAACAACTCTTAGACTTGCAAACGTCCTTAGGCTGATCAGGACCAGGATGACATAATGGAGGGAAAGACGGGAGTAAGGAATGAGGTCCAGCTACTAATTTACATGGTGTTTTCAAATAAAATCCACCAAGTCCAGGTACCAGATCTCTGAAATGAAGAACTTGGATGAAACGAATATTCCCAGACTGGACTCTTCTGAGCCCTGGGAGTTTCCCAGAAGTCCTCTGGGTTTGTATGAAATTTTCTGAACCCCCAAAACTGGATTCATCCTAAGCACCTTAATTTTTACCTGCTTTATAGACCAAGCTTCTGGGTACAGTTTGTTTTAGGACAATTAAGATTTTGTTAAAACAAGACTTTTGTGTTCTTACCTAATTCTTTTCTTCTTATGAGATTTTGTTAAACTCTAACACTCATGAACATTCTGCATAATAACATAAAACACAATTAGAGTTCAAAAATGAGTTTCTTTCTTTTTTTTTCCCCCTGGATTTCTGCTCATATGATCCTGGTACAAGAAATAAATGAACACAAAAGAGGAACAAATGGAGATTTAGCATTTCAAAAGTCAAATGTTCCTACCATTCTATCTGGGAAGCATTCCTTCCTCTACCTGCTGCTGTGACACAGCAGGACGTGTTTAAGGAATCTGCGTCAGGATTCAGGTTGCATTCTTTCACAACCCTGATGCTGCTCAAGAGGCTTCATCAGCTCCCAAAGCAGTCCATGTAAGACACTGTGCAAAGTTTTCACAACCTTGCTCTGCAAAGCATCTACTTAGAAGAATCAGAAATGCCAAGGAACAGGAAAATATGCCAAGACAATCCATTCCCCTAAGAAACAAAGGAGGAAAAATGTCTTGCTCCTATTTCAGTGGAGCTAGCCGGAGCCAGTTGAGTCATTCTTGAGCTGAAAAGATTACTCTTCTGTTTTTCCTGGCCTTTCAGCTGCAGCCCTAATGTAGACAGGCAAAGGCCAAAGAGCAAGTGAATGAGCCAGAAATGTCAATGTTTGGAAGGGTTTTGAAACTAACTTAGAGGGGTACTCTGTTCGCATCAAGGCAGCGAGGACCAGAAGCCTGTCACAACAAGAGCAAACTATCTCACCCCACAGCTCCCTCTGGGTCTGAATTTGGCTGAGATTAAACCTCCTGTAACCTTCAGATTTATAAATAACATGTCTCTTCAATCTCTCCTGGGCCATGTGATAACCTAGGCATCATTATTCTTGGGAGCAACAGTTAAAACAGGAAAAATAGGAGAAAAGTCTTGATAGATTCTAAGACCTGGGTCCTCATTTGCCCTGGAGTAGTGTATTGGTTGCATTTGTGTTACTGACATCGAAATACATGACATAAATAAGGAAGCAAAGGTTTATTTTGGCTCCTGGTTCCAAAGGGTCTCAGTCCATCATAGCAGGGAAGGAAAGGCAGAGCAGTTGGCAGAGGCTGTTCGCATAATGGCAGTACAGAAAAATCAAACCAGGAGCTGAGGCATGACCTTGAAAGGCATGCCTCTAGTGACCTAGCTCCTTCAGCCATCTCCTAAAAGTTCCAGATGTTTCCAAATCAGTGACACCACCTATAGAAAGCAAAGTGAAAGACGAGTCTTTAAGAAATCCTTTGGATTCAAACCTTAACATTCTGCTCTTCTCCTTCCAAGGTTCATGGCCATCCCATCAAACAAAGAATCCAGTCCAATTTGAAGAGTTAACATAGTTTTAATAGCGCTGATGCTGTGCAGAAGTCAAATTTCAAAGCCACTTCTGAGACTCAAGGGAAGCTCTTAGTGCCTTGTAGTACTTTCTTTCAAAAAGAAAATTTTATGCTTCCATTATAAAATGTCATAGAAAAAAAAGCATTGTCATTCTAAAAATGAGGCTCTGAAGAATATCAAGGAAAGTGTGGACCAAAGCAAGACTGAAATGTATCAGAAAAATGTACCAAATCTCATAGCATCTCCAAACTTCTATAAACCAGTTCCTAAGGCCTGAGAACTACATGATCATATATTAGGAACAGCAATAACCCCATTTCCAATTTCTCTAGTACTTTTTTCTGTACCTTTCCTTTCTTTTTCTTCCTTCCTTCCTTTCTCTCTCTCTCTCTCTCTCTCTCTCTCTCTCTCTCTCTCTCTCTCTCTCTCTCTCTCTCTCTCTCTCTCTCCTTTCATTTTTTTGTGTATTGGAATGTATTTATTGTGCATAATGATGGATTTCATAAAGTTATTTTCATTAAAGTGTATCACATACTTTGAACTTGTTTACCCCATGTATCCTCTCCTTTCTTTTCTCCTCTCCCTTTCTCATTAGCTTACTTCCTTTTCATATGTGTGTATGTGTGTATGCATGTATACGTGTGTGCACTCATATATGAAATCTAGGCTCCACCTATAAGGGCAAACACTGAACTTGTTGCCTGAGTTTGGGTTATTTCACTTACTATGATGCTCTCCAGTTGCATCCATTTCTCTCCATTGACACACTTTCATTCTTCTTTAGGAGAATAAAAACCTTCTGAGTATGTGCACCACATTTTCTTTATCTACTCACCCACTGACAGGCACCTAGGCTGCTCTGCAACTTGGCTATTATGAACAGGGCTGCAACAACCATGGATGTGCAGGTTTGTCTCTGTGGTGTTCTGACTTTGATTCCTGTCAGTGTAAACTGAGTTTTCTGTATTAGCTAGTCTACAGAGGCTGTAACAGTTAGAACATTCAAAGGCCCACCCCTGGTACCGACTTCTCTCAGCCAGAAGCCCCAATGTAAAGATTTCAAAGCCTGATCCTCTGAGGGACAGTTTAGATCCACATCATAGCAAACTGAAAATGGCCACAATGATGCACCAATCTAAGCAACAAGAAATCATGTTAACCCACTAAATAGTCGTCCTCCACTGTGCCCTGGAAAATCATGTCAGCCTGTGGATGAGAAGAGGTAAAGCATGCACCCAGTGAACCAGGGTCAGGGTGCATTCTTCAGAAAGTTTGAGTTCCCACTTGACAGAAGCATTTGAACAAAGCTCTACATTGTTATATCTGTTTTCTATAGTGTGTTCCTAATTTCAGCACTCTGGAGGCAGAGGCAGGAGTTTTAAGCTAGCCTGGTCTACAAAGTAGGTTTCAGGATACCCATCACTATTCAGAGAAACCCTATCTTAAAAAAAAAATCCAAAAAACAAAATAAAAAAGAAGAAAATACATTAAAATGTGTTCTATAGAAGGAAGCTTTATCTTAGTAAAGGGCATATAAAAGAAAGCAGTTCATAACAATGCATAAAACCCAGCAGTTAATGTTTAAACTTATCGTTTTCTTTAGTAATTCTATTTCTTGGTTTCCTTACATTTGGGTCATTATATATATTATATGAAGCAAGCAGTTAGGTCTATGTTTATTATGCGAGTTAAAAAAAAAGGAAAACAAGTAATACATAAGAAAAGGTACTTAAAGCTGTTTAAACTTCCTAAAATTAATGCAAGTTCTCTAACCTATTTGTTATAATATATATATATATATATATATATATATATATATATATATATATATATCAAAGTCAATGTCTCCCTAATTCTGTCGTCTGCCCCCATACCCCTAACACCATTGCTCATTTCAATGACTACATCACAATCTAGATTTTTTTGCATCTGGTTTGGTAAAATTGTTCAGGGTATTAAAACTTATATTATTAAAACTTACTTATTAAACTGGAGAATTATAGATAAGTGCTTTGGCACATAAACTTTATTATTTCAGCCCTACACATTGCCCTGATGCCCAGACCTAAAGTAGAGACACTGCCCTACGCTAATAGGTCAAAGATCAGATTGCTAATGTACTCTAGATTCTTTCATGATTACATAGCAAGGCTGTGAGGACAGCATCATTGTAAAGTCTGGAGACTCAGCACAATCTAGTTAAAATCATTGTTGTACCACTTACCAACATATCAACAATTGGATATTTATTTGCCAACTTCAAGCTTCATATTCAACTGCTGTGGAATGTCATTCTGTATGCTGTGAATGTGTGTTGCTCTAATTGGTTGATAAATAAAATACTGATTGGCCAGTAGCCAGGCAGGAAGTATAGGCAGGATAAACCAACAAGGAGAATACTGGGAAGAGGAACACTGAGTCAGGAGTCATCAGCCAGACACAGAGGAAGCAAGATGACAAGGCAGAACTGAGAAAATGTACCAAGCCATGTGGCTAAACATAGATAAGAATTATGGGTTAATTTAAGTGTAAGAGCTAGTCAGTAATAAGCCTGAGCTAATGGCCAAGCAGTTATAATTAATATAAGCTTCTGAATGATTATTTTATAAGCAGGCCACAGAACTGTGGGGACCTGGAGGGACAGGAGAAATCATCTGACTACATCCAACATCTATAATAGTATATAATTCACCTGTTGAACATTGTTGTATTAAATTACCTTAATGATACAAAATGTCCCTAGAATGGTTTCAGACTCAGTCTCCTTTCTTTTTTTTCCTTCCCGCTTTACTTTCCCCCTCCCTCCCTCCCTCCCTCCCTCCCTCCCTCCCTCTCTCCATCCCTACCCCATCCCTCTATTTATTCTTTCCTTCCTTACCACACATGATGAATATCAGCAGAATGGATATCCAAGGCAATGGTTTTTCAGAGGAGTCTCCAAACCAGCAGAATAAAAATCACTTGAAAATGTGGTTGAAATGTTAATATTTTTGCCTCACTCCAGCCCTCTTCTACCAGAAACTCTAGGCTGGGGTCACCAAATGTCTTAACAAGGCCAGTGCAGGATCCTGAATCATTTTGTATTATGGCATGAATATTAACATGGTATCATAAATACCATGCGATGTCAGTCATGTAAATGAGTCTCTACCTCCAGTGAAGGGAAAAGGGAAAGGCTCGAGCTTGCACTACAGTTGCACCATGACTAGATTTACAAATGCCACTAGTGTGGGAAAAGCATCTTGTTTAATGGATTGATCTGTCCGGATGGCCTTCTATGCAGGGTATGTAAAGGTGGTACCAGCAGGTCCATACTCAGTCAGTCTAAGCCCTCTACATAGCATGGGAGTGTTTATACAACATTATCTTGGGCAGTGGACCATGGAAGCTTTAATGTAGCACAATTTCATAAATATTAGATACTGATGCAAGTGTGGGTGATGAGCAGGGAGCAGATAAACAGACTGGCTTCCCCGTCTCCTTTATGAGCTCTAGTTATTGGATTCTCTGGTGAGTATTGCAGAATATGTACACTTAAGGAGAGACTTGGGACACGTGATCTTCCAACCATGGCAATGTTAACATTCACTCACAACAAGAGCCACTTCATGAAATTATTTTATTTTCAATGATTGTGTGTGAATTTTGCAGGAATACGTTCCCTACATATATCTGATGCAAGAGCAACTCTTCTTAACTGAAATTCCTTTCTTGCCCTTTCAGAGAAGAACCTACTAGGTTATACACAAGATACTTTCTAGCCACAGGAAAGAAACCTGAAGAAGCTAGAGTTGATTTTCCATTAAAAGGCTTTGTGAGGAAATTCTGCTGTGGTTCCTTTCAGTACCAATGCTCCTTTTCTGTGGTAAAAATCTTCTTTCTCTTACATGATTAGGAAAGAATATTTGGTACAGTATTAGCTGTTATCCATTAAGCCTGTTTGCTCTTCAGCTTTCAAATCATTTCTGCCTTTATCTTGAAAAATTAAAATAATAGACAAGATAAATCCTGGTAGTCATTTCACATTGACCAAAGCTCATAGATGAAATAACAAAGGAAGGCACATGCACAATCTTAGAAAGCCAAGGTCCTTTTACCAAATGTCTGTGAAGCACTTTTAGAATAGAGTGATTCATATCTGCAGTATTCAGCCATATTACAGTTATTGGATATGAATGATAATTTTTTCCCATCTAGTTAAGACTTACATTTTACATGCTAACAAAATTCGCGATCTATCCTATCCAAACAATATATGAGTCGCATATAGTATTTGAAATATTTTTTGAGGACATAGCTCTGTGGTAGAGTGTGCAGCATGGCCAAGAGTCTAGATTCAATTGACAGCACTTAAAAAAAAGAAGAACTTATTGTATCTTACCTTTTGGGAACTAGAAGCAAGAGGATCAGATCAAAACCAAGCTTGGCTATGTAGTTAGTTCAACAGCAGCCTGCACTATATGAGACCCCCTCTCAAAAAAAAAAAATAAATAATAAGAATAATTAAAACTACCACCAAAAACTTTAAAGTCAAATTTTGAGATGAAAGGAGTAACATTTAATTCTATAGTCTGCATAGTATACTCCAAATATTGTCATTGCAGCATACAATCCATATGCAAATCATAAATACATAAAATATATTTTTTGTCTTTGAAATTCATTTTGTATTTTAAAATTAAGGGAAAACTCAATTTGTTATAGCTGTATTTTGACTTCAAAATTATCCCATGTGTCTAGCTAGTGGCTCTCATGTCATATTCATCAGGACAAATTTAGATGTGTTAAAAGAAAAATATATAAGGTATCTTCTTAAACAACATTTATCAAAGTCATTTACCTGATCAGCATATACAAGAACCTACCAAAAATTATTCCTAAAGTATAAAGTGTGGTAAATGTAAAGCAATTATTTGTCAGTAATGTATACATTAAGAAATGTTCCCTGCTCTTCCCATTATTGCACTGCCAAACTGTGGGTGAAAGGAATTCCATTGGCAAATGTAGACATTTCACATGAAATGTTCCTGTACTATCCATGTTTAAGTTTGATGAGATCCAACAAGCACTGAGTTTCCTAAAATACTTAGATGCTATGTGCATTTCACATTCATGGATAGAGAACATTCCTTACAGCGATGTGCACATTTATTAGAGTTGTATTCATTGTTTCCCTGAAACCTTGTTCTTGAACCTATAGGACATCATTCGTTCTTGGGAAATAAGCTCCTTTCCACCAAGTTTCCAGAACCTGTGTAGTTGATTTTGTTTAGTTTTAATTTTATGTATTTATTTTTCATTTTTATTAGTTCTTTGAGAATTTTATACAAAGTGTTTTGATTATATTCACCCCTCTTCCAACACTTCCCAGATCTCCCCTGCTTCCCTACCCACCCAACTTTGTGTCCTCCTTATTTTTTATACCCATGGAAGTCTCAATTAGTGCTGCATATTTTCATGGATGTGTGGCCTTCTGCTGGAGTGTGATAGACTTACCAAGGACTACACTCTTAAAGAAAACTGACTCTCCTTCTCCCAGCAACTATCAGCACCTCCCTGGCTATGGGCTGGGGCTTTGTGTTCACCCATCCCCCCACTTTGGATTTGGTCTGACGTGAGCTTGCATGGCCTTATGTGTGTGTTGTTACAACTGCTCTGAGCTGTTCAACTACCCTCCCATGTCTGGAAGACACTGTTTCCTTATAGTCTTCCTCCACCTCTGGCTCTTGCGATCTTTCTGCCACTTGTTCTATGATCTCGGAGGCTTGGGAAAAGGGGGTGTAACATAGATGTCCTATTTAGAGCTGTGGATTCTCTCCTTCTCAGCACCTTGACCATTTCTGGGCCTCCGTGTTAATCATCATCTGAAAACAGACGATTTTCTGATGATGTTTGAGAGATGGGTAAATCTGTATGTATAATAATAATAATTTAATTAGGCTTTAGTTTAGTACTATCTGTTTAGCAGAATAATAAGTTCTCCTATAAAGCCTATGACCTGTCTAGTCATGGGATCTCAATCTGAGAGTGATACTAAGTATGCATTTCATCCTGTGAGAGGAGCCTTAAATCAAATCAGAAAGTGATTGGTTACTCTCATGATGTTTGTGTCACTCTTGTGGCAGTGGGCATGAGTTGCCAGACCAGTCATTATATTGTATCTCCCAGGGTTCATAGCTTGGCAAGGCGGATGATTACTTTTCTCCTCCAGTAGTGTGTGTAGCGCCTTCTAACACCATGAAAGCTAGCACGTAGGGCTAAAGCTTCCAGGCCAATGCCACTTTGATTTCTTCATGTCCTATGACTTGCATATGTAATGTCTTCAGTGATGGGGTTTTACCATTAAGTTCTGGTAGGTCACCAATACCACTGGCAATCACCTGTAATTTGTGTGTGTGTGGGGGGCAGTTTAAGGAATCTCACTGGCCACCAACTACAAAAGAAGTCACCCATGATGGACACGAAGCTCTTTATTTATTAGCCTGTGGCATCTAGTAGGGGCATTGTCATACTGTTATAGGGTAAACCCATTTTAACTATATTATATATATATCAACCCAGGCTGTTGCCATGACAACACATTGCTCTCTACAAACTGACAGCAAGTCCTCATTGCTGAAAGCAACATCTATGAAACTCATTAAACATGGAGAAGTCAAGATGGTGCCTACAAAGAACCTTGACATCTACATGCATCTTTCGGATATATATATATATATATAGAGAGAGAGAGAGAGAGAGAGAGAGGGGGGGGGAGAGAGAGCTTCTAAAGTAGTGGGTAGGTTTCCATACTATTTCTACAAAAAGTTCTTAGTGTTTCTCATAGTCCCTTCTCTACTTTATCATCTCCAAACCAAATCTGATGCTTCCTCTTCCATTATTCCCATTTAAGCCTTTATATCACTGTGTTTCATGTCCACTCCCTTGGAAGACCCCCTATGTACTCCCCCACACACGGCCTCTTACTAATTCCCTGACTTACATGGGTTTTCCAAATGAAACATACATCTCTGAATATTCAAGGCTAACATCCACAAATGAGAGAAAATATGCAACATCTGTCTTTCTAGGTCTGGTATACCTCATTTCAAATGGTTGTTTCCGGCTTCATCCACTTACTTGAAAAAAATTTTAATTTGTTTTTCTTAATAGCTAAATATTCCATTGTTTGAATATCACATTTTTATTACCCATTAATTGGTTGGGGGATGTCTAGTCTGTCTCCATTTCCTGGCTATTGTGAATATGGCAGCAATAAACATAGATGAGCGGGTGCGTAGTATGATATAGAGTTCTATGGGTATAACACAAGGGTACTGCAGCTGGATCCTGTGGTATAACCATCTCTAGGTTTCTGAGAAAGCTGCACACTGATTTCTGCAGTAGCCGCTCCAATGTGCACTCACATCAGCAGGGAATACATGTTTTCCTTTCCCCACATCCATGCCAGCATTTGTCACCATTTACTTTTTTGGTCTCCGTCATCTGACTGGAGTAAGATGAAATCTCAGAGTAGTTTTAATTTGCATTTCTATGAAGAATAAGAATGTTGAAGTTTTCAATGTTTCCCAATCATTTGTATTTCATCTTTTGGGAATTCTCTGTTTAGTTTCACCCCCCCCCCCATTTTTTAATTGGGTTGTTTGTTTTAATGGTGTCTAGCTTTTTGAGATTTTATATACTCTAGATGTTAGTGCTCTGTCAGCTGGTATAGCTGGTAAGGACTTTTTTTTTCATTTTGTAGGCTGCTTCTTCACCTAAAGCAAACTTCAAACCCGAAACTAGTCATGAAAAATGGGATGTTACAATCTTATCATATATGCACCAAATACAGGTGTATCAATTTCATAGGAAGACTGTTAGATATTAAACCTCAGACTGGTCAACACGGCGTTATTGGTGATTTCAATACCCCACTCTCACTGATAGATAGGTCATCAAGAAAGAAAAAGTACAAACCAAAAATGAACTAAATAGAAAAACTCTGGAGTTAAATGACATCATAAATCAAATTGACTTACAGAAAATCCCGCCCAAACACTAAGGGAATATTCTTCTCAACAGCCCATGGAACTTTCTCCAGAATTGACCACATATCAGGACACACACACACACAAAAAAAAAGTCTAAATGAATATAGGAAAATTGAAATAGCATCCTGCATTCTATTTGACCACAGTGGAATTGTGGGAGGCCAGCTCCCACCTTTTACAGGGCTCTTATGAGGAGGAGAGAGGCAGAAGGAATTTGTAGATAGAAAGATAGCAGAGATGAGACAGACAGAAACACAGGATAGATTCAGGAGGACCTGGATCAAACTTCACTGCCCCTTCTGTCTCTTCAGAAGGGCTTTTTATAGGAATGCCAAAGGGTGGGGCAAAAGACACCCCCCCCTTGCTAGATAGAACAAAGTATACCTCACAGCCAAGTGCAGACCCTTCCAAACACCTGGTAACCATGCACATGGCCAAGCCATCCCCTTATGCAGCCCTGCTGGATAAAGCAAACTCAGGTCTCACTAGGAAACCTCTGTGGGTTCCCACGTGGAATAAAGCTGGATATAAACAGCAAAGAAGCAACAGAAAATATGCAAACTTTTGGACACTACATGGCACACTACTGATGGATAACTGAGATAAGGAAGCATTTAGGGATATTTTAAAAGTCCTGCACTTCAATGAAAATGAAAACACAACATACCAAAAGCTATGGGACACAATGAAAATCCTATGAGGAAATTTTATAGCATTAAGTTCCCACATCAAAAAAAAAAAATCAAGAAATCTTAAATTATGCACATAAGTCTTAGAAAAACAAAAAAAAACAACACTCTCCAAAATAATAGATGGGAAGACATAATTAAAGGCAGAGATGAAATTAATGATATAGAAATGAAAAAAATCAATACAAAGAATCAATGAAACAAAGAGTTGGTTCATTGAAAAGGTTAGCAAAATTGATAAAGTTTTAGCCAAAGCAACCAAAAGAAAGAGAGGATCCAAATTAATAAAATGTTATATAAAAAAGGAGGCATCATTACAACAGATACAAAGGAAATTCAGAGAATCATATGGACATACTTAACTTTTTTTTTGAGAACTTCATATATAAGTACTATATTTGCATCATTTCTACCTCTCCCTCTTCTTACTCCAACTCCTCCTTGGTTCCCCCCTCCACTGCCTCATCCCTCAAATTCATGACTTATTATTATTATTGCTACATATACACACATGTGCGCGAGCACACACACACACACACACACACACACACACACTCACACGCACATGCACACACACATCATCTATATCTATACCATCTATATCTATCTATGTTTATATGTACATGTACATATACATACACACACATATGTGTGCACACACACAAACAGCTTGTTCAGTCCACTTAGTGTTGCTTATGTATACATGTGATTGGGTTGACTGATTGGGATTGGATAACCTATCAGGGGTCTCATCCTGGAGAAGACCAATTCTCCCTCTCTGAGCAGCATCAATAGCTTGTAGCTCTTCATCTAGAGGAGCTTCAGTACTTAGGAGACTGATTTCTTAGAGACGTTCCTCAGGATTAGAATTTAAAGGTAGAAATACGTAAATAAGCAAATAGAATTAAGCTCTTGCTGTGTATGAAGAAGCAGAGGTGAGCCAGCTGCAGGGCAGCTTGCTGTTGCCACCCAACTGTAGCCGTGGGGAATAAAAATATGTAAGAGCATGTCCCACTTGAAGTGTTAACATGTACGTATTGTGCTGTACACACAGTTGGCACTGAACTTATTTATTTTTCATATTAAGGAATGGAGTTCAGATTTTCTCACAAGTTAGACAATCATCCTGCCACTGAGCCACACCCCAGCTCAGCCCAAGCTGCCCATTCTTATGAGAGAGGAACTCTGATGGATTTCTAGACTGCGAAAGCACGCCCTAACACAGACCGCAGAATGAAATACAACTGCTGGTGTTTCCCTGTGTGCAGGGACATGAAGCACGGCTGACCTAAAGCCACGTCAGACTAGAGCTGATTTCCAGTCACTTTGTTCTATTAGACCAATTCTGCTTATATCCTTGGGAAGGATAAAGAACCCAAGAAAAAGATAACTGGGGGAAAGTAGCCAGGTCTATAGTTGTTTCTAAGTGTATTTGGATAGTTTCACCTATTTTCTTGCACATCAATTCCAGAAACACAGGGCTGGAGAAATAACTTAGCAGCAAAAATATCATACCAAAAATAAGGTAAATAAGAGGTCAAAGTAGCTACCATGTACTGCCAAAATGCCCATCATAGCACAAGAATCTATTCTTTTACACATATACAAAATGAAACATTATTTCTCTCTCTCTCTCCATGGTCCAGAAAATATGTGGAGAAATAGCACATCCTCCCACAGGCCTTGTTTATTTTGTGCTCTCCTATTTTAATAGACTCAATAAACAGAAGAACCAGGAGAGCACAGTGGGGAAGAATCACAAGAAGCTGTCAGTTGATGGCATCAGAGAACTCTGAGTGCTCGCTCTGGTGACTCTTCCGTGCCGAACGCCATCCTCTTCTAAGGGTCAGGGCTCAGGGTGTCCACGTCAACCCTTGTGCTCTGTGTTTATATTCGGCCGACAGGACACGTTGTACGCACACATGCAAAGAACTTCCAGTGTCCCCCTTCTACAGGAGAGGCAGAGAGCATGCCCAGTGGGGTGGGACAGGCTCCCTTGTGGTTTAAAGAGGGCTTGGCTTGTGGCTGCATTTCCTTTCAGGGGACGGGGCTGTTGTTGTCTCGGTGCAACATCCTACTTGGATGTCTCAAAAGAGAAAGAAAAGCCCTGAATGCTTCATTTCTGGATGTCTTCCTCTTTAAGATCCAGAACATCTGCTGACCTTTTCCAGAGGCCTTGCCCAGAACTCTAAAGGACCATGAGCCTTTCAAGCCATGGGCTCAACATCAAAAAAGCACTTTAGATGTTCCTTCCTCCCTTTAGTCCTTGCCACTTCATGATGGTTGACTGCACTCATCTCTCATTTTTCCAACTCAAAATGAAATCACTAGCCACGTTGGAATTAGTTATTTTTAACCAGAGAAGGCTTTTGGATGCTCACCATCGCACCACCAGCTGCCTTTGCCTACCCTTAGAACACATTATCTAGAGTACTCAAGGGATCCCCAGACCAAATGAGACCCGCCTGAATTCTGTACTCAGATGTCAGGAATTGGGAAAGAGGAAGAAAGAAATGGATTCAAAACCAATTGCTGGTTGTATGGAGGAGGATAAGAAAGAGGGGGGACCAAGTGTGAGATTCCCACAAGTTCACTTCCACACTGGAGAGATGGCTCACCTGGCTAAGTGCTTGCTTTCCACATGTCTTCACAATACACATTAAGTAAACAGGACATGGTGGCTTGTGATGGTAATCCCTCCTTTGGGGAAGTAGACGCAAGTGGATCCCTGCGGCTCACTGGCCCCTAGCCTAGCCTACTTGGTTAACTCCAAGCCAATGAGAAAGTCTATCTCAAAAAAAAAAAAAAAAAAAAAAAAAAAAGGTAGTCAAGTCTGCCCAAGATTATATTCTGGCCTACTTATGCACACACATACACATGTTGTGTTCAAGTACATTCACATCCACATAAAGTCAGGGGAGGATAAGCACATGTCATGTAATTATGATCCTAGTACTGGGGAGGCAGAGGCAGGTGGAAGTTTACAAGCCACTGGCCAATCTGTCTACCTTATTTGGTGAACTCCAGGTCAGTGAGAGGTCTTGTCTCAAAAACCAAGATGCCTGAGGAACACAACACCTGAAGGTATCCTCTGTCCTCTACACGTGTGCGCACTTGAGTGCTCACACACACACACACACACACACACACACACATCTACACCTATGCTCATAGACAAACACAGAGCTGCATGTACATGAGTAAACACACACACACACACATTTCATTTCCCGATTGGAGAATTAGCAAAGAGACAATATTGGCTATTAGCAGTGGTCAGAGTGCAGACAAATAATTTTATTTGTCTACTTCTGTTATACTGCTTGTAGGCTCAGGATGAAGTTGGGCTCTCTCTCAGGAGTGTGTTTGTGTTTTAAAATGCAAGATAATCACCGGCAGCTAGTGCTCCTTGGCATGCTGTGTGATGAGTGAGGTCATGTTCATAAAGCCCTCTGAAAGAAAAGCATGTGGAAGAGCGAGGCTATTACTGTCCCACGATCATTTTCTATAAGTGATCCTAAAGTCCAGCATGGTGATTAACAGGCTATTAGAGCAAAGTTATTGATTGCTCTTTCCTTGAAGCAGCTAATGCAGTGAGCATCAGCAGGCCACAGACCCAAAACTTGTCCTCTTCCTGTACATGTGTGTGCTTTGTGTTAGAGAAAATATAAAGACTTTCATATACACAGTGGGTCATTTTAGAATAGTTGCTAGAAGAATGGAAAAATCACATATATTGATTTTGTTTTCTTTTTTTTTCTGATAATAAAAATAGTAGATACATTACAAAAGATCAAAATATGACAAGTAGAAATGAGGAGGAAGTGCATTAGTCCCAGTTCATCACTGTTCAAAAAGAGCTAATTTTGTGTTTTATGTACACTGTCCACAGATCACATTAAGCATCATGATAAATATCCTTTTTTTCCTTCTATCCTATTCTTCATAAATAGTTATACTGTGGATAGTTGCACATATCAATTATTATAAGTACCTGCAAAACATTTGTTTGCAGGATATTTGATGATGATGGATATTTGCTGTTAGTTAATTCAGTTAACAAAACACGTGTTGATGAACAGTGCTTACAGTTTTGACTTCATACTAATGGCCTGATGTGAGGAGTCCTCTTTGTTCATCTTGGAGCTTTGAATGGGTTTTCTCTGTGATAAATCTCTGTGAATAGAATGTTGGAACAAGAGATTTAGAGATTGTCTATCTTAAACATATTGACAATCCACCTACCAAAGGAGTCATGGGAGATTGCATTCCAACCACAATAAAAGGGAACGCCAGATTCTTCCATTCTTGCCAACACTGGGTATTGTCAGTGTTTTTGATCTCTGCCAAACTGATAGGGGAATGGAATGTTGAACGGTTTTTTATGTTGCATTCTAACCATGCCATATCAGACTGTAACTGGATGCAGTTGTTATTTGTCAGGGGAACTGTTTTAACTCAAGCACACTGCCCGAGTCTGTGTAATAAGCAACCGTGATATAACGAAGCCTTCCTGTAGTTTTAGACAAGAAGCCAAACTTGCACATGGTTTAAATCACTCCCTCATTTACACTCCTAGGGTTTCTCACCTGAGGAAACCCCCTGGAAATCCTCTGGAAATGCTCCATCTGACCCAGTACCAGTTAGCTGCTCTGTCCAAAAAATTAAAAAAAAAAAAAATGGATTCTGATAGTCTTGTTTCAGGGAGCCATGTTGGAGCTGTTTTGCTCTATAGCTAGGCTGTGCTATGAGGTGGCCCAGTGAATTGATGTACTGGGAACTATTAATCCCTTTGTGTCAGCAATAACATTTTTCACAGTTTCAATGTGTTGCAGAGGTTATTGTCTCCAGGACAGGTAATTGAGGAGACCTCACACTTCATCAGCATTTCATCTTTATTACACAGCCACACACAGGACAGCATATTTCTCCTTTCACTGACAGATTATGCCAAGATTTACAAGGTCTGGTCGGCATGAAAGCAAACACATGTTAAGGCAGTGATTCAAAGAATGCACAGATAGAGGGCCAGCATTATCCAAATGTCCAAATGTTCAAGTCTTTTCCCTGCCTTGGAGGGCAATCTCCTAATAAGCACATGCTTGTACACACACACACACACACACACCCCACAAATACTAGTTTTGCTGTAGTTCCCATGAAGACATTCATGACTAAGTTCTGGAATTTACCTTCAGGCAAATACATCTACTCAGAGTTTTTAGCTGGTTGTTGAGAGGTCAGTTTGGACCTCTGCCATGGTATATTTTTCTCCAATTCCATACTGATAGTAGAGTAATGAGGAATCAGAAAGTTTTTTTGAGCCAGAAGTTTAAAATCTAGTATTTGGAACTCATCTAGAAACTCAGGTCTTCGGCCTCACTTCTGAACCAAATTTTAAGGTCAATATCCCAAACTGAGCCATCCGGCAGCTGGCCTGGTGCACACCACTGGGCATTGTCCATTGGGCCTAATCTGGTCTCAAGCTCTTTCTCGGCTCCTCTCCCCACCTTGGCATCCACAATAGCATTACGTGAGCTTAGAATGAATGGAACATGGATCCTGAAGTCTTTTTCCCAGGCCATATAGGAAAGGTTAATTATCACTGACACTGGACACACACACACACACACACACACCACCACCACCACCACTACCACCACAACCAACAACACAAACACACACACACACACACACACACACACACACATACATACACACACATACACACACGCACACAAACACACACACCAGACTCTTGATTCAATACAATTCACTCTAGTTGCAGAAAACTAGACTCACCTTGAATGGTAATTAAAAATGTGTTTTTAAGTGTTCCATTGAACTTGAAATACTGATGCCAATTTTATGGACTGAGAAACCCTGTCTCAAAAAAACAAAACAAACAAACAAAAAAGAGTCTGGAAGATGAAGAGCATAGCAAAGCCTTGCAATTTTGGTAAAACAAATGTGCTACCCTGGGTTGGAAAACCTGGTGTGAGTAAATCTCAGACCTACATCTTAGTCTTTTAAAATCTTAGGCAAGTTAATTCTTGTAGTTGGGGCTTAGTTTCCTGATTGGTTACACTCAGGACAGATGAAGCCATTTAAGATTGTCTTCTACATCATAGCTGCATATTGTAGATATTCAATGTAAAGTGGCTAATATGAGCCTGGAGAGATGGCTCGGTGGTTAAGAGCACTGGCTGCTCTCCCAGAGGACCCGAGTTCAATTTTTAGCACTAACATGGTGGCTCACAACCATCTGTAACTCTAATTCCAAGGGATCCAATACCCTTCTCTGGCCTCCTTGGACACCTAGCAATGTGTGTGGTACACAGACATATATGCAGGCAAAATACTTATAGAAATAATATAGAAATAATAAGTAAATCTTTAAAATGTTTCTTAAATATTAATAAATAAAAATAAAGATGGTTATTAGGACCAGCAAAATGGCTTAGTGAGTAAGAGTACTTGCAAGAGAACTGACCTCCACATACAGGCTATGATGCACAGGTTAACACTCACAGATACAGACAGAGAGAGAGAGAATGTTTAAAATAATTTTTAATGAAAGTCATTATTACTATAGCTTATCTTCTGCAGCTTTACTTTTCTTTGATTTAGAGGATATTGGTAGCATTTCTCCAACTTATCTTGGAGAGTTGTTTGCCACTGAATGAAAAGGAGGTTAAATGGAGTAAAAATATCTGACTTTGGTAAATAAATAAATTTAAATACAGATCTTTGTAGCTGGAGGGCTTCTCTCCAGGTTCCCCAAGCCCCGCAGTCCCACAATCCACTTATAAAATAATCACTCAGACACTTATATTACTTATAAACTGTATGGCCGTGGCAGGCTTCTTGCTAATTGTTCTTTTATCTTAAATTAACCCATTTCTATAAATCTATACTTTGCCACGTGGCTGGTGGCTTACCGGCATCTTTACATGCTCTTGTCCTGGCGGTGGCTGCAGTGTCTCTCCTCTCAGCCTTCCGCTTCCCAGAATTCTCCTCTCTCCTTGTCCCACCTACTTCCTGCCTCGTCACTGGCCACCAGTGTTTTATTTATATAGAACAATATCCACAGCACTTGCCCTTTTTTCTTTTTTTTTTTTTTTTAAAAAGGTTTTAACTTTAACATGGTAAAATTATATATAACAAAACAATTATCGAGGAAGAATTATAGTTACAATATTAAAGAAGATGTCCTATCTATCTTATATTTGTGAGTTTAAGGTTTTATATCTAACTTATCTTTTATCATAACTGAGGAAATTACAACTATCTAGTTTTCAACCACATCAAAGACCTGAGAAGGAACATAATGGTACCTGAGAAATGGTAGATGGATGCAAGCAACTTTCGGGAATCTTGCAAGAGTAGACCAAGACAGCTGGCAGCCTGGACAGTCACCTAATGTTTCTCAGCATTGTTGGTGCATTCAGATTGGCTACAGGCCTAGAATATCTGACAGACCATTTTCAGAAGCAGGAATTTTGAGAGACCATCTTACCCTGTCTTGGCAGAGTACAGTGGTCACTTTCCTTGTGTCCCGCTTGTCCAGAAAGGACAGCATTGCATTTGTACTGTCAGCCATCAAGGCAAGGGCAGTTCTTTGCCCAGTAGGCCATTTTGTGCCAAAAAGACAAACTTCCAAATGGAAATGTCTTAGAAGCCCAACATTCTCTCGGGATCAATTGGTGCAGCCAGGAGCAATTGTGCCTCACGTCAACAGAATTCTAAGTTATTTAAATGCCATATTCTCTAGGTCTATGAAGTGTTTGAAGATTACCTATCTATCTGAAATATATCTATGTATACCTAGAAAACTTAACTAACATGGCTACAGATATGATTATCATAGATGACTAATTATTAATCTATTTTTTAATTATCCATTACAATTTTAAATGAGTTACATAAACATAATACCTCAAACAAGAATAGAAATATATATACACAGTATAACAATATTAACTTCAAGTTTGTATCAATAAACTAAAATCCATACCAATGTAAAACATTTTAAACATAAACTAAAATCTATACCAATGTAAAACATTTTAAACAAGTTGTTCTTTAAAAGTAGGTTAATTAATCTATCCTTTTATCTTATCATCTCTATATCCTCCTATATATCTATATTATATCCCCTTTTCTTTTTTAGAAAGAGATCACATTTATAATCAATCTATTTTAAATAAAAATATTGGTTTTCTCTGTCCCACACCAGAGGGCTCTTCTGATTTGGGACACAAGAATTGCCTAACCATTTTTTTTTTTTTTAAAGCAATATGTCTGGGTTTAGAGGGGGAGTGAGCCAATTCCACCTCCAAAGCCAGCTTGGTATATTTGGGAATTTGGGCGTAGCATCTCTTACTACTTCCTGCTGGAGGGGGGCGCTGTATCTTATGGGGATGCAAAGAAAATTTTAGACCTATGGGGTAGTCCGTGAGGCTGTATTGTTTGAACCAGTTGCCTTGAAACAGCTCTGGGTGCTGGATCATCTGGGCCATGGTGTCATCGGAGACCTTTCAGGGGGTCTTGGCTGTTGAAACCTGATGTATCTTAATCTGGAACAAATCCATAGCCTCTGGCTTTGTGTGGAAACAAAAGCAGAACCTCTTTTCCAAAGCAACATATCCTTAAATCCAAATTTTGAAGTCAAGGTACCTTTAAAATATACATTTTGGCATAACTCAACAGCTTTTGCAATCAAATGTTTTTCTTCAGTTACAAATATCAAAGACAACATAATCCAGATTCTCTGTGTGGTAGCCATCGTTACGTGGCTTATTTTTTATATTACCTTGAGCCTTGAGCCTATTGCTTTAAACTGTACCATTCTAAGACTGAAACTGCGCTGTGGCTGCTGGCTCCACCCACTTTAGCTGCCCAACATGGCAGTGGTACATTTTCCGCCAGCTCTGGGAGTCATCAAGTCTCAGAAATAGTGGGTCTAAGCTTTTATCAAAGCAGCGTGTAGCCCAGAAACCTCTTTTTTTTTTTTTTTTTTTAATAATAGTAAAGACTAAATCTACCACACAGCTTAATGTGCCACTGGCAGACGACTCATTTCCGCCATACTGTCGGTCAAACGCACACGCCAGGAACCCGCCAGTGTTCAAACCCGCGTTTTGCACCGTCTAGCTGCTCATATGAGACAAGAAGCAGGAACCTGGTTTTGGCTCTGTTTAGAATTGGTTATTAAATATTCTCAGGTTTAAGGTGGAAGCTCGAGCCGTTGGGCGCCATTTGTAGCTGGAGGGCTTCTCTCCAGGTTCCCCAAGCCCCGCAGTCCCACAATCCACTTATAAAATAATCACTCAGACACTTATATTACTTATAAACTGTATGGCCGTGGCAGGCTTCTTGCTAATTGTTCTTTTATCTTAAATTAACCCATTTCTATAAATCTATACTTTGCCACGTGGCTGGTGGCTTACCGGCATCTTTACATGCTCTTGTCCTGGCGGTGGCTGCAGTGTCTCTCCTCTCAGCCTTCCGCTTCCCAGAATTCTCCTCTCTCCTTGTCCCACCTACTTCCTGCCTCGTCACTGGCCACCAGTGTTTTATTTATATAGAACAATATCCACAGCAGATCTTGTCTGAGTGGTATTTACATGAGGTCTCACTGTCTCTAGAACAAATCCCTTTTAATCAGGAAAACGCAAGTTGTCAATTTCTTTAATAGCTGTGAGAATCCTATTCAGAAGTCACTGTCTCAACATACAGAATGTTTGAGTCTCTTATTAATGAAGTCTAGTGTAAGTGTACAGGTTGATATCATCAATATAAGACTAATTAGAAATGGTTATGGATATCAGCAGAGGTCAGAAAACTCTATCCTATCACCCCAAGTGATTCTCCCATCTTTTTTATATGGACATTTTTATTAGTTCTTTGAGAATTTCATACAATGTGTTTTGATCATACTCAGCCCTCCTCCAACTCCTCCCAGATCCAACCCACCCTTCCCTATCCACCCAAATTTGTGTCCTCTTTGCATATAAAATATGTGTGATATATATGTATTATTAATACCTTTGAAGCCCCGTTTGTGTTCTCCAGATATTCTTTGGTGTGTGGTCTTCCAATGGAGCATGATAGACTTAACAAGGGCTATAGTCTTTAAGACAACTGACTCTCATTCTTCCAGACATGATTAATTGCCAAATAGCTCTCCGTTCTGTGTTGGAATTTTGTCTGGTTTGATCTCCCATAGGTCTTGTGTATGCTGTCCCAACCATCATGAGTTCATATGTACAGCTGGCCTATTGTGTCCAGAAAACACTGTTTCCTTGCAGTTAGCCACCATTTCTGGCTCTTACATTCTGTCCACATCTTCTTCCACAATGATCACTGAGCCTTGGGAAAGAGGTCATGTGGTACAGATGCCTCATGTAGAGCTGAACATCCCACAGTCACTTATTCTCTGCATCGTGGCCAGTTGTGGGTCTCTGTGTTAATCACCACCCATGACACGTAAAACCTTTTCTAAATATACTGACTGCAAATGAATTATTATTATAAATAAAGTTTTATTCAAATGTATTCACCTGTTAATATCCATGGTTGCTTTGGGGCTTCCATGACAGAACCATTTAATAGCAACAAAGAACCAGAACTCATTTGCTCACAAGAACTGTGCTATTGACTCTTTCTGAAAAGCCCCTGCCCAGCTCTGGTAGCACTGTTTCTGATTACATAGGTAGTGATTGGTTCCAACAGTTAATTTGTACTATTTAAAGCCATAGAGTAGAGGATTTAGAGGCATAAAGAAAAGAATGCATAGATTGATTTAGTTAGAAGACAGAGGGAAACATCCCAGGTACCACCATTGGATGCCTGCCTAAAGAGAAGGCTGGGAAGTAGAGTTGAGCTCAGAGCCCATCTGTAGGAAATGGGTGCTCTGACAGCTTGTAGAGGGAAGATCCTGTGGAAAGTCATCCTGCCACAGAGACATGAGGGTGTAGCTCTCTGCATGATGACAATTAGGAAACATGATTTGGATAAGAATAACCAAAATCGGCTACTTATTTAAGAAGGTCTGTTTTGGAGCTAAACCAACTGAATGAGACAGCAAGAAATGGGAGGTCAGTTTGTGTGACTATTTAGGAGGAAAGCATGACTACTAGGTAAATACCCACTGAGGGGAAAAAATGGAGCTCTGTAATCTCAGCATTGGGGCAGGGAGGCAGGAGTTTGTAATTTGAGGAAAGTCTTAGTTACATGACAAGTTAAGGCTGCTACCTGTAAAGACTCTGAGAAGGAAGAGAAAGGAGGAAGGAGGGAAGGGAGAGAGAGAGAGAGAGAGAGAGAGAGAGAGAGAGAGAGAGAGAGAGAGAACGAATCATCAACTGCATCAGATTGCTGTGAATATCCCATATTTTATGTGTTACTTCCTTCGTTTTAAAACTTTGTGTGTGTGTGTGCTCACTGTTTGTGTCTGTCCCTGTGTATAAATGGGAAAGCACACCATACCTCAGCCAACATGTGGAGGTCAGAGGACAACTTTGAGTGTCATCCCTCACCCTCCACATAGTCTGGGACAGGGTCTCTTCATTTTTCATAGCTGTGCATACCAGGCTAGCTGGCTCACAGTCATCTGAGAATTCCGTCTCCCCCTCACATCTCCTTGTAGAAACTCAGAGGTGACAGGGGCATGCTACCTTGTCCAGTTTCACATGGATTTAGGGGATCTGGATTTGGGTCCTCATATAGCACGGCCAGTGCTCTACTCACTGAGCCATCTCCCCTGCACTCCAGTGTGGACTTGTAAATTTTAGTATTGATGGATGAATAATGAATCTTTTTTCCTCAGTCTACTTTCCTAGAAATGACAAAACTACAATTCAGATATCTGGAACTTTTCTGATGTCAGATACTGTGTAATTCATAAACAATTCTTTGTATTTTCATTTTCAGGCTTTCTAGAACACAGAACTTACGAACTACCCTAATATCTAACACAATTTCTCTTGAGGGTTGTTATTTGTTTGCTGAGTAATAAACATTCCCCTGGGAGATGTTTACATTTGTGACGACGATGAATTGATGGACACGCGGGTAGAAATCTCTGTCATGGGTCCTTCCGTTGATGATCCCCACTCTGAGCCTCGAGTCCGCACCCCACACACTGCCTTCCTGCTCACACTTCCCATACAGTGTCTGACACACACAAAGCACATGCCTGGAAGAAGCTTCCCTTTCAACCATCTTTTGGGCTTGCAGCATGTGCTTCAAAAAGATAGTGGCGTTCTTGCGCTCTGACATACACTAAAATGTCAGGGTGGCAGAAGTGAAGATTCTACTTTTCTGATAAAGATCAGTGGCTGTTTCCTGTCTTGAGGATGAGAATTGAGCAAACGCAAAGGTCATCTGTGTTTGTATTAACAAAGAAGGAGTTACACTCCATTTTCGCAACATCAGCTCATTATTTATCCACTTGTCTTTTTTTTTTTAATCATCCCTTTGAACTGCCTGCATTTGCTTATCATGATATTTCTATGTCTATAAACAGCTGGAGTATCTGTTCTATTTCTCCAAATAGAAGCTCAGGTCATTTTATGATACAGCCATTATAAGTCATCGGAATTCACCCATCTGTTGCCCTTCCACATCTGGGGTAACTTTAACTCTTTAAATCAGTAGAGAAACTAGAAAAGTCATCATGACATTGGCTGCTTACTTTTTTCTGCCATTTTGATTTCCTTTGGATCATTTCCTCTAAAAACTCACACAGGAGTCATGTGAAATGACTTACTTCTACTTTGAGATAGCCTTAAACCCAACGAGATACACAGTTCTGCTCTTAGTTTTCCCTTTTTCTATTTATTCTCCCTGGAACAGAGCTACTCAGAGCTTCATCCCAAGCCTCTGAAGATGTGAAGTCACAGAGCTCCCAAGACTGCCTTTCCCAGTGACAGATGGGCACAGAGAATGCCCCAGTGGAGCTGTGGGAGGGCCAGCGGGCAAAGCTCACTTAGCTCTTAATTCTCATGACTTCACCTATATCCCATCATTCTGTTAGAGTTCAGTATGATTTGATTTCCTTTATCTTTGTTTTGGGAGCATGTATATATATATAGTGGTAGATGTTTCCAATCCATTTGACTACCTTGAATTTTAAAACTCTTGTATCAATAATAAAGAAGCCAAAAATAAGAAAAAAAACTGAATAATCAGATTTAAATATATTATGCAAGACAAATCACAAATGGTCACCCAAGTATAATTCACTTCCTACTTGTAGCCAAGCTAAGCTCTTCAGTTGCGTATTGTGAAAACATTTTCAACACTTAGAAAATGAAGGAACGTTTAATCCCTTATGCTGAGTGACTTCTAAATACAACACGAACAGAGGGGGTCAACTATACAATTGTTTTCTTCTTATTTCAATAACTATAGGCTGGATAGTTCAGTGGTTACATACTACCCTCCAAATTTTTGCAGTTTATAACAACCAAAATGTCCTTTGTGATACAGTACATGTTGGGAAGCTCGGCTTCACATTATGTTCCGTATGGGACCAACCAGATTGTGTGTGTGTATGTGTCAGGGGTAATCTCTTAATATTCTATGTTCACCATGGCAAAAAAAGAGACAAAACTGTCATCAGCTTCTATCTGGACATCACATTTCCACTCCCATCTTAGTGGTAGCACAAATAAAGCCAAGTCTGGCTTCAGTGTTGCGGGGCTTGTAACTTCATCCTCATGGGGAGAGCGATTTTAGTGGAAGGAAATAAAACATACCAGTCCATAATACCCTAATAATATTAATCTAGGATGATTCTTTACATTTTTTATCCCTTTCCCTTGCAAATCATTAGCCTGGAAGCCTGGCTTATGGAATCAGCTTCATTACAGTAGCATTGTTGGACTGTATAGTTGACCTTGTTAGGTTTTAATCAAAGGTTTCTTTTCTGCTTTCATCTCCATGGAGCTCTGGGCTTTCCTTCTAGGGGATTTCATGCAAGAAAACCAGTGCTTCCTTCTGCTCAGTTAGCTGCTGGTTTCCTTTAACAAGCTGGTAAAAGTGCATTCAAGTTGAAGAGATGTCACCCCTCAGCAAATCCAAGGAGACCATGCTTATGATAGCATCCTGGGATTTCTGATGATCACATTGTGCCCTGATGCAAACTTGGCTTTTATTTCAGCAACTGGAATGAGTCATCCTGGACCTCTGGTACCCACCGAAGGATGCCTTTATTTTATATTTCCCCTAAAGATTAACCACTTGGTTCAAAACAGAAAAATTCTGTCTATATATTAAAGAAATTCTACATATATAGGAATTTCCCTACATATTAACCACTTGGTTCAAGACAGACTTTCTTATCCTAGGCAAGCTGGTTACTTTGTTTCATTTTGGGGATAGGACCCAGTGAAATTTAGTCCAGTACCAGAACAAGTCATTAACTTCAGATTATGTAGTCCATCCCACATGTTAAAGTTTGCATAAATAAACAGTGGCTGCACCAACACCAGGTACAAGTTTATGCAAATTGTCATAATAACATTGAATCTTCATGAGATGAGGTGGTGAAGGGAATGAAAGGTGTTTTATTTCAAGTCAGCTAAATAAGCAGGCTGTATGCTTTCCAGTGTGGTTTCTGACGTGAATGGGCTAAATACCAAGCACTTATCCAAAATTTCCTCTTCTCTCTATTTGGTAGAATGATGGGATTAAAGGGAAAGAACTTGATAGAAGCAATAATAGCTGTAGGTGTGATATAGTGAATCAAAATGGGAAGTTGAGTCTTCTGAGACTCTAGCTTCCTTGAGTCAAGTCTTTGCTTTATCATACATAGTCATGACCTTCTTTTGCCATGTTGGTCCAAACACAGTGAAGCCTTCTGCCCACCAATACTCTTTCCCTGCCATGTCCTGATGACTAATGCCAGAACAACACCAAGGCTCCTTGGCAGTAACTTACGCAGGTACGTATGTTTCTAATTAGAGGGAAACTGTCAGAACACGACTTGGACTAGATATTCCCAGCTAATAATCTAGAAAGAAAAGTGCTTTGTTTTCCAACAGAAGATAATAAGAGCTTCATTCATTCCCCCTCCCCTTTCTCTCCCTTGTTGTTGGTTTGTTTTGATGTCCATGCATGGGCAAGACAAGCTGTTCTTGCAAATGATGTGGGCATTTCCTCTCAGACATTGGATATTGTGCGTTCGTTATCTGCTTTGCCATCAATCCACTGCCTTGTCACAATTCCCTTTCCAGAATTCCATGACCTACATTTCTTTTCTTAGCTGAAATGATGCAAGAATTTTAAGAATTAATATAAATTAATCAAAATAGTGTTAACATACACATCCCTATAGTTTTGTGGATCATTTCTCTTTTTTTCTGTCTGTAATGGTTTTGTTGCAGGCCAGAAGGGTTAAACTTGAGTGTGCTGTGTGGATAGTGAAACTGAACGCATTATAGGTTCAGATGAGCAAAGAAGTCTTTTTAGGGAATCGGTTGTTTTTTGTTTTTGTTTTGTTTTTTTTCTTGACTGTGCTATCCTAACTTGGATTTTCAGATCTGTTTGATTCTGGTCTTAGGAACACCTCAGGGGGTTGGGGATTTAGCTCAGTGGTAGAGTGCTTGCCTAGCAAGCACAAGGCCCTGGGTTCGGTCCTCAGCTCTGAAAAAAAAAAAAAAAAAAAAAGGAACACCTCAGCTCTCCATGTCTCTAGACTTAGGATAGTGCTAGTATTATTGTTGCCAAATTTTGCAACCTAATCCTGACTCATTCCATGAATCACAAAAAATCACCTAAGGCTAAATTCGCAGTCCACCAGAATTCCCTTTCTAGCCATGAGAGCTTTGCCTGTCATGATCCTCTTCATACTTCTCCATTCTTTGTGTCTACAGTTGCTTGAATGAAGAGGAAATGCTCTAATATTTTCCCATTGCTCCATATGTCCTATAAAGTAAAGAACTATGTCTCTGAACAGCAATAAGTGGTATGTTCTTCCTTCTCCTAGTCAAGCCTCACTAAACTTGAATACACTTACAGAGCCTAGGTTAGCACTAGGAATCTGAGGTTACACCTGAATGTATAGAGAGTCTGGTGTATTCGGGCTGCTGAATTTTGGTGTAGGACTGAGCTGCCTTCCAATAACCCAAGTCTTCTCTTAGGACATCTGACCACTTGCATGTGTCATACTATGCTCATCACTAAGGATGCTGACTGTGCTTTCTCTCATATTTAAGTGATGAGTAGAACAATTATAGAAGCACTGAGTCAAAACAGCATCTGCTTGATAGAAAGTTCATTTTCCACAGTAGACACACAGTCTCATTCTTGCTTTGTCTGCTCTGCAATGTTCTTTCTTTTTCCTTCTTACCTATCGGAAGCCTTTTCTAATGATTAATTTAAACCCCAGTGAACATTCATCTACTCTGCCTTTCAGGACGTCACAGCACTAAAACAATTGTATAAAATAATTGCAGTTAGCATGTATTGAGCACCAGCTGTCTTGTCTTTGGCATATTGCCTCCTTTTAACTTTATATGTCATTGTAACATAAATATTTATCACACATGTACACACACACAGAGATGAACACACATGCCCCCCCACATATACACATGCACGCACATGCATACTCACTTACGTAGGTAATAAAAGTGAGGCTGAGAAAAATCTAGTAAGTTACTCTCCTGTTACCAGAAATAGCATCAGAGTTGAGATTTAATCCCAGATGTTCTTGATTCCAGAGCCTCTACTGTCATCTACCGAGCCCTTATTGTTTTCATTTCATATCTAGTGAGCTGTACAACCCACAGAGACAAGCAAGAGACGTGACCAGACAGTGACTGTGAAAACAGTCTAATAGATTTTAATTTGCAAAGGCATCAGAACCACAGGGTGAGGCCTTAACTTCATATGGTTCTCACACTGCTGCAATTGATCCTAAAGAAGAATCCACAGGGCCTGGTTTAGAGTTTAATCCTGAGCTCCCCCAGATACCTCCATTCATTCCAGGAGTATGTAAAATCCTGGGCATTGTTGGGAACTTGGAGAACATTTACCAAGTTGCCAAACCCTGTGCTAGTCCTCAAGGGGGAGTTAACATTTCCCAGAGTTCCTTAGAAATACCTATTTTGAACCATCAGGACCTGTAAATGGACGTTTCTTTCCCACCTGCCAGTTCTTAAATACCTGGCAACCACTTCCCAAATTATTACACAGAGGCTTATATTAATTATAAATGATCGGCCAATAGCTCAGGCTTGTTACTAGCTAACTCTTACACTTAAATTAACCCCTATTTCTATTTATACTTTGTCACATAGTAGTACCTTTATTAACATGGCACAGTCATCTCCTGTTCCCTCTGTGTCTGGCTGGTGACCCCTGACTCTGCCCTTCTCCTTCCCATCATCTTTAGTTTGGTCACCCCACCTATATTTCCTGATTGGCTACTGGCCAGTTAGCATTTTACTAAACCAATTTGAGTGACAAATTTTTACAATGTACAAGAGAATTTTTCCACAGCAAGAACCTACCTAGGAAAAGACATCTTCAGATCCTCTAGTCTATGCTTATTTTGTCTCC
The DNA here is from genome assembly GCF_049852395.1 of Peromyscus maniculatus bairdii. NCBI lineage: Eukaryota > Metazoa > Chordata > Mammalia > Rodentia > Cricetidae > Peromyscus > Peromyscus maniculatus. Next base: position 40,912,643 of record NC_134868.1, read on the forward strand.
TCATAATATGAAATATTTCAATGAAAATTTAATTTCGCCAGGCGGTGGTGGCACACGCCTTTAATCCCAGCACTCGGGAGGCAGAGCCAGGTGGATCTCTGTGAGTTCGAGGCCAGCCTGGACTACCAAGTGAGTCCCAGGAAAGACGCAAAGCTACACAGAGAAACCCTGTCTCAAAAAAACCAAAAAAATAAAAAAAGAAAAAAAGAAAATTTAATTTCATTTTGTATAGAATACAACTCCATCAATCTCATAGGCTTTCTTTGTTATGAGAGGAAAAAAAAACTTGTATTTGTCCATTTGTTTTATTTTAAAACAATAAAAGAATTGGCTACGGCACTTCCATTTGCTCTAACTAGCAAATAAGCTCTCAGGTGTGCATATGCTCAATGGGGACAGTGCTTACTTCATAAGGATTGTTAAGTGATTTATGATAAGAAATGTCACAAGCAGAAGGTGATAAAGGTCACTATGTATTGCATTAGCCCCTCTCCCTTCCTAAGAACATTTGTGTTTCAGAAAAGATAAGCCAGCAAACCCAAGATACAAAGAGGCTTTCAATTTGCAATTGCCCTCTGCTATTTTCAAGTGGGGAATGCAAGGATTTATTAAGTGGGGATCCTAGGAGTTATTACCAGTATAGTTCCCAGCCTTGGGTAACTCTGGTCCTGTGCATACTAGAAAACCACAGGCAATGAGGATTCATGGAACAGCATGAGAAGGGATAGAATCAACTGGTAACTAACCAGTGAACAGTGCCCTATGCTTACTTTACAGTTATTAATTTATTTCATTTTCTTGATCTCTTACAGAGTAGATATTGCTATTAATTTCACTATGCAAATAAGAAAACATATCCTAAGAAATTTAAGAATTTCTCAAGACCATATATTCTATGGACAGATATAGAATTTGAGCCTGGCTTTCCCTTGGTACATAGGCTACAGTTTTCCACACTAGCATACTATATTTATCATCAAACAAATAGAAAGAAAGAAAGAAAGAAAGAAAGAAAGAAAGAAAGAAAGAAAGAAAGGAAGGAAGGAAGGAAGGAAGGAAGGAAGGAAGGAAGGAAGGAAGGAAGGAAGGAAGGAAGGAAGGAAGAAAGAAAGAAAGAAAAAAGGAAAAGAAAGTGCTGAAAGTGCTTTCTTCGCTCCTTGGAATGACTCAAGATATTCCTGGAAAATCTCACTTAGAAGGAAAAGGGATTTTTTTTTAAGTCCCAGTCAGTTAAATAATGATTAAGTTAAATCTCCCATTATATGTCATCCCAGGGAAGAAGGGAGAATGAGATGGACTATTTTGGAGGAAGCATCTGTTCCATGGATAGTTATGGGGTACAACATGGCCTATATTCTGAGAGGTGAGGCCAGGACGAGCATCATAGCTCAAGACACATCATCTATCTGCAAAGTCAACACCTACAGTCACCATGCTGGGGGTGGTGGTGGTAGTGCTCATGGGTGAGGTAGGACATACCAGGGGCCTGTTTCCTATCATGTTTATTTGAGGATCAGGCAGAATTACCTCAAATGGAAGGAACAAATGTTGAGACATCAGAAACATGTCACAGTGAAAGAGAAATACAAGGCTCAAAAGGAAGTTTCAGTTCACTTGCCCTCCCTGCAATTAGGAAAGAGGTGATAAGGGTACAAAGGGGCAGAGGAGCATCCAAGAACCAGGAAAATCTCCCAGATTCATGGTGGAAAAGTTAAACATGGCCAGTCGTGGGGCTGTGGAAACTATTAGACAAGGGGACTAATTGCAGACATTTTAGTGAGCCTCAGGAAATGGGAAGGCCCTTCACCCTTTCGGGCTTGTAGTTTTTCCAATTTTCCTTGTTCAGGAATGAATTAATTCTTTAAGCAGTGTACCTCCTGCTATGATTTCTCAACACCACAAAGGAAGATAATTATAGATTCCTAATGGACAGAAATAGACAAGGCTGTGCTATAGCAGATAACTGGGGAATGTTCTGTCTTGTGAACTGCATTGTTTCTGTCCTGGCCAGCACAGGAAGGATTCAGACCAATGTGCCTCTAAGGGAGAGTTGGAGTCACCCCACTTTCTCCCTATTGCAAATTCTGGGTTTCTTTGGAGCTTAGACCCAGACCTGGAGTAAGAAAAAAATTCTCATAACATGGATATTATTTCTTTTTGGACTGGGTCTGGATAGTTAGTTTTGCATCAGCTTGACAGAAACTAGAGTCATTGGTGAGGAGGGAACCTCAACTGAGAAAATTTTTTCATAAGGTTTAGGCAAGCCTGTAGGGCATTTTCTTAATAATGATTGTTGGGCAAGGGCCCCGCCCATTGTGGGTGGTGCCATCAATGTCTTAGTTGCTCAGATCAGGACCCAGATCCAGGAAGCCTTTTGGAGTAAACCTCCTGGGTGCCCAGGCTCATTCTATTACCTACTCACCAATGACACTAAGACTAGTACCTCGCCTGGGAGGTGGTAGCGCACACCTTTAATCCAGCACTCGTGAGGTAGAGGCAGGCAGATCTCTGGGTTCGAGGCCATCCTGGCCTACATAGTGAGTTCCAAGACAGCCAGGGCTACACAGAGAAACCCTGTCTTCAAAAACCAAAAACCAAACAAACGAACAACGAAAAAAGTACCTCAGATATACCTGCCTTCCAAGTGACAATTACTTAATATTACAATTTAAAGGGTTAAGAGGAGGTTGCCAGGTGCACTGGAACAATAGCCATCTGCACTGTTAATTGTTAATAGTGAATCTTATTCTTTTGTACAGTTAACATACTACTGAATTTTTTTTTTTCAGGGAAAAGGAGGTAAGTTGAAATTTTAAGAAAGATGACAGGCAAGCAAGATGACAGGTGTTAGAATTGAAATAAAAAAATGTCCCCCAAAAGCTTGTGTTTCATAGATTTGGATTATCACCCTTCAGTCAAGATGAACATATGACCACATAGACCACCCAACAAATATGCTGCATCTCTCTCTCTCTTTGCTTGGAGATTGTGGTGACTAAGTAGACCCTACAGTACTTTATAATATGGAAACCTTATAACTAGGTTTAGATATTTATGTGATTATCTATGTCACAGTATGTAAACTAAATCTTACATAGTCAAATATGGAAACACACATATTTAAACACAAGTCTTGGCTCTGACCTCCCATCACAATTCTATTGGTTTATAGGCAGTCAGGGAGGCAAAATAGATGGGGCAATGTTCTCCCACCCACCACTCATACAAAGCATATCTAGTATATGGGATTCACAGGTCAGTATGTAGATGCTATCTAAATCCACAGGACTTTTCCCCTTTTGATTGATTTTGCTGTTGCTGTTGTCAGTCGGTTGGTTGCTTGGTTCTGTTCTGTTCTTATGACTCCCATCTATTCATCACTCAAGTCCTAGTCAGCCTTAGGAAACCATCCACCTCCTCACCTTCCTCCCATCCCCTGTTTGAACTCAGTGTGTCTTCTTTGCTGTTGTTCACCTTGTCACAGTGTGTCCCCTGTTACAGGGTATCAGAGGAAGCAAATTCCCCCTCCTCCTCACTTTTGTGGCAACTTCTTTGACAGCAAAGACCAGGCCTCACTCACTGTTGTCTCCCTGTGCCCAGCCAGAGCCTGGCTGTGTCACTTCTGAGAAGTGTTGGTGGTGGGTTGGTGAGCCTCTAAGAGTCCCATCTGGTCTACGTCATTGGAACCAGGTGACTCCCTTCATTTCATCTGGTTGGTTTGAATGGAGAGTAGAATCAGAAAAGGAAGATGGCCATGAATTTGCAAATACTTGTTTGACCATGCTGTAAGTATAACGTTGTAATTTATGGTTTCTAGGAAGGTTTCTCTTAAAGCCAACATTCATAATTTTAAATATAACAACATACGGCCTCTTTCATGCCTTCATTGTTTTGTATGATGGAAATACCTAATTAAAGTACATTTCTATAGTTACTTTTGTTATATCTCATAAGCTGCACTTTCTTCAATATATAATTCTCAGTCAAAAAGTAATGTAGGTGCTTTTTCTGAGAGTTCTTCTGGAGGGGAAGTTGTTTGTGGAAGATATACCCTAAGTTTAGATGTATGTAAAAAATAATAATCAAAGAAAAAGAAGTCATCAATTTGAAATACAGGGACTATGGAAGTGTTTGGAGGGAGGGTTTGGAGGAATTGGAGGGAAGAAACAGAATGGGAAGATGATATAATTATATTTTAATTGAAATTTTTAAATCTGTGGAAAAATTGTCAAACTTTGTATTTTGAGGAAATTTACATCCTCACATACAATTTTAAGAAATAATGAGAGAATTTTTAAACTAGTTTCTTCTAATGGTAGTACTCTGGACAGTCACACCACTAGGATATTAACATTGTAACTGGCAGAACACTTCTACCACTAAAATGACCCATTGTGTTTAGCCCTTTATAGCTACATCTGCTTCCTTTGCCCATCCCTCCTTAAACATTAATATTTTGTCATTTCAAAAATGCTTCATTAGCAGAACCAGATGGCACATAACTTCTAGGCACAGTTCCTTTCTTTCCAGCATATTCATTAGAGAGTCCTTACTTAATATGAGCCCCCATCAGTCGCCTTGTTTATATAAGCAGTTCATACATTTTATTGCTGCATAGTATCAGCATCACACTGCATGATGTTTATCTGACACTTACCGAAGAATACTTGGGTTATTTCTAGTTTGCTGTTTCTATAAATGAAGTTTTTATCAGCATTCATGCTCAGTTTCTTGCATAAACTAAGTGTTCAGTTTCCTAGTATAAGCATTAGAATGAAATTGGTGGGTCCTATGGTAGTTGCACCCTGAGTGTTTTTAAAACAACTACCAATATTGTCCGAAATAGATGCATAATTTTGCATTTCCATCAACAGTGGTCCACTGTTTCTGCATCATTGCCATCACTTGATATTACCGTTACTTTTATTGTATCCATTCTGATTAGTAGTGGCATTAAATAGTGGTATCTCAGTGCTGTTCCAGTTTACATTTCCTTTATGGTGTATTTTCATTTTCTCATTGTCATCTGTATATCCATTACTAAATATCTTTCTGGCTTATAACTGATAGGTTTTGAGAGTTCTTCATATATTCTTATTTTATTTAATTATTTTATTATTCTGTGTGTATGGGTATTTTGCCTGCATGCATGTCTGTGTACCACGAATGTATAGTGCTCTCAGAGACCAGAACAGAGTATCAGATACCCTGGCACAGAAGTCATAAACAGCTGTGAGCTGCCAGGTAAGCGCTGATAATTGAACCTGGGTCCTCTGGAAGAGTAGAGAATGCTCTTAACCATGGAGCCATCTCTCCAGCCTCTCTTCATATATTCTTGAAGAAAATCCTTTGTTGGATGTGTGACATAAAATGAATACCAATCCATAACTTGGTTCCTGGTTCCCTTTACCAAACTTGACTGAGATTTTATTTATTAAAATATAAAATCATTTTAATATTTACTTGGCTACAATATGCCTCAGGGTTTTCCAGTAGAGAAACTTGCCATAGATAATAAAAAGTAAGTACCTAGAAGCTTAGATCCACTCATGTAATGTCATGGAAATTGGACCTGAACAATTATACAACAGGCAATATCCTAAATTTTAAATTGGTTAATTGTCCTTTTTTGATCAAATCTTAGGCTGCACATCTGTTCCAAATAGCTCTATGCCAAGGAATTAGGGTCGAAGGCTAGGACTCTGCGGTCTCTTAGCTTCGGGGTTATATTTACTGGATTCTACTGGAGTTATTTGGTAATTTCCTTCCAGGAAGCTCATGACAGTGTTGCTCTCTAAATCTTCATTGCTCTTTGATGAAAAAGAAGATAAGTTCTTAATTCCTCCTTTCTCCTTTAATTATAGAATTTGGAGAAAAAAAAACTATTGTGTTTCTCCACAAGCTTTGTAAGAACATTCAAACATCCATTTTTGAGCTCAAAGTTTTGAGCAATTTTCTTGTGTTGTTATGATCTTATTTTTAAAAAAAAATCTGTATTTGGACCAAAATTAAAATCAGAAAAGTCACTTTTATATTATAGGACTGTGGTGATAGTTTCTATTTTTTTTTTAATTTTGGCTAATATCTGCTGGCTTAAAAAAATCATTTCCAATCATCACTCTTAAGTTGTGAAGTTTCGCTGAGTAGGTCACACAGGGCTGACAAATGACTAAGAGAAGAATATCACAAGGTAATATGTCGTCATCCTCATTTCCATGGTGATGAACTCATACACCAAACTTACTGAGACCGTGACTCAGTGAACCATTTGACAGTCGATAGAAAGGAACGGTAGCTCATCAGGGCTTTGCATACTATTAATTAAAATGAAGGGATGGCTATTTCTCCCACTGAGACTATATAAAAATATTGCATGTATCCAGACATGCCTGAACATAGCTATGCTGGAATTGGAGTTTCTCAAATTGCCAGAGATTCATAAGTAGAAGTTGACTTAAAATCGTGTATTTATGAGACAAGACACTTTCTTCTCAGATAGAGAAATCACACTCATTAATCATAGGGGCAAATTTCCCTCATGATGCTCTCCCTTTTGCCAGTTAATGTTCTTGCATTTCACTGTTAGACGTTGGTGAGGAGTAGACAGAAGGGAGAACGTTTGAAGGCTATCCTGCACAAAGATTCAAATAGTACTTTAGAGCTTCAAGTCCAGCACTTCCCCTGATTATTGTAGCTGGTACATGCTTTGGGCTAAGTTTCTATGACACCACCAGACGCAAAACGACTTGGCAGGCATGGTACCTGCCTGCTGTTTGTACCATCTCCGTGGTAACAAACATCCAGGATGCTGGGAGCACATATTTGGCTCTCTGACTCATTTTATAGACCTGGGAAATTTCAGGCCTTCCTCTGGCTCTGTATCAATATCTATTTTTTTTTAAATGTCTTTTCTATCAAAGGTGTTCAAAGATCTTTTGAGAGAGGCTTTACTTTGGGGTCTCTAGAAAAACGCTGGCTTGTAACAAGAAACTTAAGTCAAATACTAATGTTGGGCTCTTTTGGCACAGTGGAAAAGGCCCTAAGCACCTTAAGTTCAAGACTTTGCTTTACCCTAAGGTTATATGGTCAACTCTAAGATGTGGTTGATTTTGCTGTAAATGTGAGAAGGTACCTGGGTCATGATGGTAGGACATCAAAATAAATTTACTGCTTGGTAAAAGGTCAGTGGTTCATAGCTGCTACTTTTCTCTTTTATAACCAATATTGGAAAGATCTTTCCCTATTAACATTTTGTGTAGAGAATTATTTTAAGTAACCCTAAAGCACCATTAAGGCTAACCATTCACCTTTCCTATATCTCTACAGTCCATGGGGAACACATGTCTGTTTTTTGCATTGGGCAATGTAGAAAACAAACAGCTACACCCAGAGAGAACAGCTGCTTCTCCCAATTCAAACAGTCTGCTGCTCCTCTGCATAGATTTGAAGTCTCTTCCTTCTACAAGTTCACCTTATGAGCTAAAGGAAGTCAGAGCCACTTTTCTCCTGCATTGCCCCTCTGGCTCTTTGGCACTCAGCACATCCTCATTTGGGAAGGATTCATTCCGTGTCTCACAAAGCCTATTGTTACCTATTCCTACTATTAGGAAAAGGTGAAATGCTTTTCTCAGGCTGAGGTAAAATGGAATTCCCTGGAAGGATGGGCCTGAATGCTCAGCCCAATATTGTGCTGAACTCTTCTAAACCCAATAATTTTTATTTTCAGACTGTTTTTTGTAAAATGTTAAATCTAAATGTAAAATATTGAAATCTCCTTTGGTGCTTTCGTAAAGCCTATGGTTTACCAAAAGGTTTGTTTCACTAAGTACCAAAAATAGTATACCTGCCTGAAAGGAACAAAGAAAGATGTAGAAATCAATTTATTGAGTATATACCATGTAAAAAGCTTCTACTGGACCAGCTCTTTTAGAAGATTGCCTTTGAACAAATCTAATCAAAGTAGGGGGTGCATTCCAAACTTCAGAGGACAAAAAGTGATTGTTTGTATTCTGGGAAGTTTAATAACCATTTATTGAAGAATTATTGAATGCATGGTGAGAATCTGAGAAAACAAGAAGACTGCATGCCCAAGCTTTTACCTTTGTCTCGCTTCTTCTCAAAGGCTTGGTTCAGCGTTGATCAGGCAGGCCATTCCCATTCTCATGTTCCATTCCACGTGAATAGCAAAGCTAGTGATGTGATCCTTTAGTGATCATAGACTCAAACACAAGAGAAGGGGTAGTCGGATAGGGGTATCCATGTATTGTTTCAGGCAAAAAGTCTACAAGGCAGACTTGGTTAAAAAATGGAGAGCTTGGAGCCAGGTATAGTATCATGTGCCTGTAATCCCAGCCCTTGGGAAACAGAGGCAGGAGGATTTTGAGTTCCAGGCTGGGCCGTCATCGGCTACATTAGTCAGCCTCTGTCTCCAGTTTCAAAAAACAAAAGCAAAGAATACAACTTAATGAAGGAGCTCTCAACTAGCATATATACGTCTGGACCAGGATTTTATCCCTGGCACTACCAGGGTGGAGGGCAGAGTGCTTCAAAAAGGAAATGAAGTTGGGGGAGATGGCAGCTGACACAGAAAAAAAATCTTGTCCTGAACTTGCTAGAAAAGCATGCTTTTGCAAAATATATTTCCATTGCAAATTTCCTTATATTTAAAGTGGGAAAAAATATCCATCTCAGAAACCTTTCTAGAGATTTTCATCCATTATGGCTCTAAGATCTCTTGTCCTGCTTCAACATCAAGGACACATGCTTCAGAGATACCCAAAGACGATTATGTACAGTGAAAAATTCTCATGTGTTCTACTTGCATAGAATTCTAAATAGAGGAAAAATTTAAATCTTTTATTTTTTTTCCATTTTACAAAGGAGCTGCGGTAGCATCAATTATGCTATTAAGTCAGTCGAGTTGCTATGGACTGGCATGACTCAAGCATTTTCCATAGGGTAGGCTCGTCTATTGTGATCCTATGCAATTGCCATGTTTTCCTCTAGTGCTTAGATGAGAAAAATCATTCTTTGCTCAAAAGTTTTATGATTTGTTGAAAGCAGAAGAGGGTCTTTCATCTGGTGCAAATCGTATCTTGATCACTACTAACAGATAAAGACATCTTTTAAAATCTGTCTCCCCTCTTTAAGCCCTACCTAGATCACCTTGAGCAATAAGTGGAACTGACTTTAAATATGTCTTTCTCTCTAGACAACAGTAAAATGACAACAGTATTTTCCAGCCACTGTCTTTACAGTCAGTGATTTGAACAGATGCTGTGGTGGGAAGTTGACAAAGATGCTTCTAGAATGGCAGTACCTTGTTTCCCCATCTTCTAGGGGACCGCATTGTAGCGCAAACTCTAATTGATCTTAATAATAAAAACCTGGAGCCGGATATCGGGGTAAATGCTGAAAGATCAGAGAGAGACAAAGGAGCAAGTCACAGCCACCTCTTACCTTGCCACCTCCTCAGCCTGAAAGGGGGCCTAGCTCCTGTCTCTGCCTGCCTTATATTCCTCTCTTCGCCCAGCCATATCACTTCTTGTTTCCTCCTCCCAAGTATTGGGATCAAAGGCATGAGATAACAAGTGCTGGGATTAAAGGTGTGTGTCACCACTGCCTGGCCTCAATGGTTAGCCAGTGGCTAGCTCCACAGTCTGAGCTCCAGGCAAGCTTTATTTGTTAGAGCACAAATAAAATATCACCACTATCTCCTAGGGACCACATGGTAATGGTGGCAGGCTAGAGTGGCTGAGTGGCAGGTACATTGCTTGTTGATAGATGTTGACCCCACTGACACTTCTTTTTATGATGGTTCAGCACATTATTTGCCTTGCTCTAAGCTCTAAGCATCCTGGTCAAGACTTGAATAGAAACCTCCATTCAAAATTAACATTAACATTTTCTCCCTTTTCCCCACTTTTTTCTTTTCTTTTCTTTTTTTTTTTTTTTTGAAAGTTCTTGCTGTGTTGCCCATACTAGCTTTGAACTCAAGATCCTTCTGCCTCAGCCTCCTAGATGCTGGGATTATAACTGCACAACATTATACTGGGCTTGCTCCTTTTTGACTGAGTTCATTTCTTACATAAAATGGACCAGGTTAATTTTCATTTCATTCTCATGACATCTCCAATAAAATGTAGTAGGATTGCATGAGGAAGGTCTCATTGATGATCACAAATCACTCTGCAGTCTGCTAAAGCTGAAGATATTTCTTCTGGATTCACAATTTCTTAAATTATGGCTCCAAATTCACTAGACCTCCCAGAGAGAAATGAGGCTTTTATCTATGGGAGAGTCATTTTTTCAAGAAGAGTGATATACCAGTGGCTTCCCTCCTGTGGGATGGTAGGAAGAAGGTAGGTTCTTTCCTTCCCATCTCCCAAGAGTAGGAGCTCAACAAACCTCAACAGACTGGTTGAATCATGAACTAAAGCTCAGTTAGATCTTAGTGGCATTAAGAGAAGCCAGTGGTAAAATACCAACGTACAAAAATAAAGAGATACAATTATCTTCGCTTAACTTTATATACTCTCTCAGCCACTGCCAAGACCTACTACCAAAAAATTGGAAGAGAAGTCTTTTCAAGGTCTGGTCATTTATTTGTTCTTCTTAAAGGCTTAGTTTTGACTGGCTCAGACTCAGAATTAGAAGCCTTTAGAGGGAACAACCGGTATCTCTTGGCAGTCTGTTCCTGGTGTCTTCCTTTGGTTTCGTTCATTCTCTTGGTGAAAAGCCCAATATTTTCTGCAGCCTCCTCTCGGCTTTTCAGTACTGTGTTGTTTCTCTGGAGCAATATGCTGTCCCTTGTGGTGCAGGACATTTGGAGTGAGAAGACACTGAATCTTAGGGGTTTGGGTCCTAGGCTTCTGACCTTCTTTGTTTAAGGGATTTCTGACAACACACTGGCATATTTATCTTCATTAGAGAGATTGAAAAGTTGAAGATAGCAGCTAGTATTGTATGCCCAGTAATCAATCTCACTTCTCAATTAAAACACCAAGGCAATGAAATCCACAAGTTGAATAGATACTTGCACTCCCATGTTCACAACAGAATTTTTCACAGTTACTCATTGATAGACAAGCAGATACAGAAAAAAAATGGCATATATGCACAATAGTTAAACATGAAATTCTGTCATTTGCATCAATTTGTGGGTGGATTTGAAGGGCACTATGTTAAATGCAATAGGCCAGGCATAGAAAGGCAAATGGTGCATGGTCTTACCCATTAGAAAAATCTTAAAAGATTGATCTCAAAGCAGTTGAGAACCAAGTAGTGATTTCCTAGTGCCCAGAAGGCAGAGGCAGGGGGATCTCTGAGTTTGAGGCCAGGCTTGTCATATTTTAAAGTTTAGATATCTCATCACGTTGCACTGTTCAGACCTTCCTGAGCTTAATTACATATGTTCACTTCAGTTTCAACACCTAAACATATTCTCTGTTTCTTCCTTTCTTTGTTTTTTCAAGACAAGATCTCATGCAGCCAAGGTTGGTCTCAAATTCACTATATAGCTAAAGTTGACCTAGGACTCATTATATAGTTGAGGTTGGCCTTTAACTCCTGCCCCCATCTCCCAAATTATGGAAATATAGAAATATAGGTATGTGTCACTATGCCCAGCTTCCAACCATATTTTGACGTGGAAAGAAAAAATACAAAACCAATCCTGTAACCCCATCAAAGCAACCGGAGAATCATTGTTACATTAATCATTATACTAATACCTGGACTTAACCAAAGGAAGGAAGTTTATTTATGTGGGTAACAGAAGTTGGACTACACGTTTGGGCAAAGTCACTGAGCACACAAACCAGAAAGGACTTCTGAAAATCTCCTCTCTTCGATGATAAACTTTGGATGCCACCTGCTTATGATTTTGCTTTCAAGAAGATTTCAAACTAGGTTCTTTATTCTATCAAAAGGAGTACAGCATCCAGAGTTTAAATTGGTGTAATCTCTCAGGATCTTGAATTTGACACTTTCATAATTTTTCTGTAATAATTGTCTCAGGGAACTGAAAAGGGCCTTTGGCTGGCCTGAGTTGAAGAGGAAGATCTGAAGCCTGGGCTGTTTTATTTTATTTCTTTTTACCCCCTAAAGCGCTGGAAATGGTTGGCCTTGATGAGCTCCTGAGGCAACCACAAGATGAGGTAACACAGGATCGAGATGGAAAGCAAGCTCGCCCACATCCTACGTCAATTAGCTATTTTCTTTCTTTTGTAAACAGAGGGCAGAGTGGTGTAGTGCTTACGGTAGATGCTCTGCCTGTGCCTTCTGACCTCCCCTAGAGTTTGCTTCTGCCCTACCCACCCCAACCTCCCTGAGCCCCTCTGGCCTACCCACCCCCTACATAAGCTGACACCAGAAAATGTTGTTTCACAATACTCACTGTTTACTCTCCTCTGGCTTCCTCTGAAAGACCGTCATCACAGGGAATTCTCTGGGAGAATCACAAGGGTTTTCTGGGTGTGTGTGTGTGTGTGTGTGTGTGTGTGTGTGTGTGTGTAAAGGTGAGGAGGACAGTCTCCCTCTAGCCTAAAATAAAGTAGACTGAAAATGCAACTTGGTAGTAAAGTGCTTGCCTAATGTACAAAAAGCCCCTGCTTCAATCCCTAGCCTCACAAAAAGAGAAAAAAAAAAAAAAAGAATAAGTTAAGATTCAATTCCAAATTTGCTGACACTCATTCCTTCAGGTCCAAGGCCTTTAAAAAGAATTAAAACATTATACAACCCTTAACAGTAGAGTTTACAGGAAAACTAATTCCTTCTTTGATGCACTGAGCACCGATTACATCAGGCAATGTACTAGGCACCATCTTAGATCAATAACAGGGGGTCTGGGGAGACAGCATAGTCACTAAAGTATTGGCTTTGCAAGTGCAGGGACCTGAGTTTGGTCCACAGAATCCACCTGCAAAATTGAGTCATGGTTGCACACATCCAACTGTTGGGTAGTAGGAGACAGGTTATCTACTCTGACATGTGAGCTCCAGCCATTGGGAGACTCCATCTCAAGAAACAAGGTGGGTAGCTTTTAAGAAATGACAACAGAGGTTGATCTTTGGCCTCCATATGCACTAACACACACATGCATGTTCACTGACACACCTCCATGAGTGCATCCCCCAACACACACACACACACACACACACACACACACACACACACACACACACACACACACACTGATTAACATTTGGACTGAATCCACAGCTTAACAGAGCTGACAAGAAACAAAGAATAGAAACACATTGTGGCAATAAACATGTGAATGCAGTAGCTTCATAGAGTAAAGGACATTCTAGATAAACTAAAGCATATAGAAGAATGTGCCCCTTGAGACCAGGAAAGGGAAGTCGGGGCTTTGTAGAGGAAACAGTGTGTGCCATGGAGGAGAGCACAGTATGTCTGGGGAAGGGCAGCCAGTTCAGAATGGCTGGCACAGTAAGTTCAGGGATGGGAACGAACTGGCAAGGGAAGAGATTATTGGAGCCAAAGTAATTGAACTGTGATTGAATTTCAGATATGGTAATGTTTACAAGGATTCTGGCAGTATGCTGAACAGGTACCTATGACAGAGCAAAGAGAGAATATTTACACTTTCTAGGGGACTAGGCAGGAATAGAATAGATGCTGAACACTTACTACAGAGCAGACATTGTGCAAGATTATTTTATACATTTTTACGTTTTCTCCATGACCTTGGAAGTTAAGGTTTATTTAAAAATTCAAATTACAGCGAAGCACAGGGGAGCCTGGGGTCTTGGCCTTGGGCTGTGCAATGGTGAGTGACAAGGTGCTTCAGAAGATGGCAGGGAGGATTGGCTGGTCACGGTGTCTCCGTCCCCTTCTTTGACTGCCTGTGCAAGTGCTGCAATTAATGAGAAGCTGGCTGGCAAGTTAAGGAGACAGGAGGCCTTCCGAAACCACTGGGAAACAAGCGGATGTGGTCTTCTGGGACTCGCCCTCAACTACCTATCAACAGAAATGGGAAAGTTTTTAAATTAGATCTTTCTCAGCCTCTCCTATCGTTACCACATATTCCCGTTCTATTTCTTGATGCTGTAAAATCTTTCACTTTTCTCCAACTTCCCCAGCGAGGAGCATGCTGATGTGCCAGTGTGGATCTGAAGTCCTACTTTGTCCTGATGCAGAAACCTCTTGTCTACTTCTCCCTCTGGTCTTGCCATTGGGCCACCCAAGCTTCTTCCTTGATGATACCTTCCACTGCCCAGTTGCCCATCTTCCTGCCCCGACAGGCACAGCATGAACCCCACAAAGGGCACTCCTTGCTATAGCTGCCCTCTGGAAGAGAAGCAGAAGATGGGAAGTGAAGGCCCCAGTCCAGGCCCTTTCATCCCTGCTTGTGAGCATGGAGAAGCCCCCACTTTTGGGGGAAGATGTCTTCCTTGTTCCTTTTGTCTTTACACTTTCACATTCTAAGTGGTCTTTACATCCTTAACATGTCTCCTCTTGCAACTGAATAAGGAAATTTAGGGACACAAATGCATTGGCCCAACTAACTAGTCATCAAATTATTAGAGATATTTATAGCAACTCTTGCTCCTTGACCTTCAGTGCCTCTTCTTGCTTATTAGACTGAACTTTTAGAGTTGGATAAGGGTCATTGCAATATCACTTAAACACTCTAAATTCTAATTTCAAATTTTATTTTGTGTTTTCCTTTATGCTGTTTATTTGCATATGTGCTGGGTGTTTACTTATCACGCTGATATCTTTTCCTTCAAATCACTTTCAGGGAGGACAAGACATTTAACCAAGCATCTATAACAGTTCTAGGATGGCTTGGATGTATTAAATGGGATTGCCTTGAGTGGGCTCTGAATCTTCTCAGAGGATGGCATCGACAGAGTGGGCTGTCAAAGAAGAGTGGTCAGGCTTGATGGGACTGCAGTAGGCATGTTTTGACTGACTTAGAGATGAGAAGGCTTCACGGAGGATGTGGCATTTGAGTTGGGACCTGCATTAAAGTGTTTCATGATAGAGAAAAAGGAACGGGAATTCGGAATTCCAAAATGATCAAACAGTACGAATGCATTATGTCCACAGGCACAACAGGGTAGTTCATGTCCAAGGATCATATATAGCTCAGGGCTGCTGAAGTCTACAATGTATAGTTGAAGGAAGTGGAAAAGAGATAATCCTTGAAAGATAAATTAGGGTTTTCTTGTCAAACTATCCACATGCCATATTGAGAAGCTGTGAGTTCATCCAGTTGCCACTATGAACCAGGTCATGTTTCAAAAGATAGATCTAGTGGAAGAAAATCAGTCCAGAAACTGATACTGTAAAATACAAATATCTCCACGGAATCAAAGTAGAAAGCGTCTACCTGGGTCTGTGTCTTGTACTCTGCTTAGACTGCAGGGTTGGAAAAATAAGCAGTAGTAGGTGGTGGTGTAGAGCAGGGGTAGATGGTTGCCCAGTGTGTACAAGGTCCTGCACTTGATCCCCAGCACTGCAGAAAGAAAGGAAAAAAGAGTCATAAAGTATGTTCTTAGGTATATTTAAGCATCAATCCACAATAAGTCCCCTCTAGTATGACACTTCCCTCAAACTGCTGCCATCTCCAAGCAACTTATTTTTTTAAGACAAGGAGGGTGGTAGGGTTGCTTCTTCGAGGTGCTTCGATTTCTGTTAACATCTATTCTCCTTGAGTAGACACTTCTAGAAAACATTAAGAGAATTAGCTACCCAGAATCTTTGCCGGTAGCTCCTTTAAGCTTTACCATGACTTTGAAGTTTATCAGAGTTCTAGATCTTTCTTTGAAATTTTAGAATGCTTTGGAAAGCACTGGTTAACATTGGAAAGAACACAGGGAGAGGGGTGGGGGAAGCAGAGGCCACAAAACAGAGGTTTTGATCCCTAATACATTCTGCTTGGAATTAATGTCTTATTGATGAGCTAAGCATAGAACTCGGCACACAGAAGCTATTGAAATGTTGTGTCAGTCTAGAAAATCACGTTCGTTATTTCTCGTTCTCAATGTAAACGGGTGATAAATCACCACATGGGGGTATATGCATTAGGGCTTCCCACATAAACTTCGCCTCTGCGTGTGTAAACATTTTCTTATTATCACAAATAATCAACAGGAGAGTAGCAGATGCAAGTTTAGCTTTTCCCCAGAATGTTTATCATGCTTGTTTTAAACTGTTTATAGGAGACACTGAACTATAAATGTCTTTCAGGAGGTGGGTAGGCCCATATGGCTCAGAAGGCTTTTCTGTGATAAAACTGTTTGGTTAAATTTTAGGCAACACATGGTCCTTTCATAGCCATTGTTTGTCATTTCAAACATTGCTGTTGATATTCAACTCCTAAAACAAATAACGCCACCCTAAAACATTTATAATAACTTAAGAAACAAGGCTCATCTTAGCCCTGCCAGGAGCCAGCTGTGTGCTCTTTACCCCGCCCCCTCCCAGCTGTGGCTCAGGAAGGCAGGTTTGTCCATCTCTGTCCAGCAGACCATGGTGCAGGGCCCCGCTCTCATCTTCAAAGAAAATCTTGGATGCGATCCACATTCAATGCTGGCCACATGAGACTTTCCCATCTTAAATGTGTCTATTGGATTGGGGGGTCAGGGGGAAGCCTGGATGTTCAATAGCCTGGGTAAGGTTGGTTTCTCGGGCATAAACCAAGCAATGCCTGGAAGTGAGTCACATCCAGCCTGGGTCTCAACTAGTTAATGGAATCGACAACATTGCTCTGAAAGCTGCCATCAGATTAGCTTGCACAGAGGGTCTCTTGCTTTGTCCAAATTCAAGTAGTAGTGATGCAATTAGCCAGAAAGGGACAGACCCGACCCCGAGGCTTTGGTGTGCTGTGTTCTCTCTAGTTCATTTTCACTGATGGAAATAAAGTTTATCTTTCTTAAGCCCTCACAGAATCACAGAAGCAAAGACTTAAGCAAGAACTCTGGAGAGAGGTTTTTTTTAATTATGTATTTATTTATATTTATTAAATTGGAGGCATGATATCTTAAGAATAATAAGTTTCAAGTATTTTTGCTTCAAGTTTATTGACTAGAACAAAAAGAAAAATAAATCCTTTGCGCTTTTCCTTTAACTAACTGCTTTGGCTTTTCTGCTTTGATTTCAGTCAAAAGTACTCTATACCAAAGTACCCTATACCCTCTTCCCCTCTTCTCTTTCATTTCTTCATGTATGGAAAGGTCAGTTCAATATGTTTATAGTAAGCAAGGGAGACGGGTCATGCCAACAGAGATGGATGGAACGTATGGATTTGATGGGGGGCCGTTTTCCACCATGAGTGTGAACAAATACTGTGAATGCACAGACCAGAGAGAAATATCACTTCTGACGGATGAGGAGAGTGAAGAGGACTCCACGGGAAAGCTGGCTTTTGAGCAGCCTTTAAAGATCAGTTTGGTCTCAAAAGGAAAAGTGTGACTAGAGAAGGCATGCAGTGGATAGGGCAGGAAGGCCACCTCCCCTCATCCTTGTGCCTACTCTTTCCCCTCTCAATGTAAGATGTAAATTTGAAAACATTCATGTACCTCTTTTTTTTTCCTTTTTATTTAATTTCTTCCTTTCTTCTTTTCTATATCTATGGAAAACTAGAATCCCACACCTTGTATTTTAAAAGCAGATTTTAGTTTACATCAGTGTTTCAAATGGAATAGTATCCTCAGTCTAAATAGCTTTTGGCAATTTCCAGGGTAATTTTGTTTGCAGACATTGAAGAGCTACCTGCAGAGGCAAGGGTGCGTATGACAGGCGTTGTACCATCTTGTGCAATAGTTGATGTCCTACAGATAATCATGCAGGTGAAAGACTTATTTATAATCACTTCTGTCCTATATGTAACATGATTTTTAAAACCTCATATGTACTGAGATTTCAGATACACAGCTACCATATGAATATGAATACAATGCATTTTTACTTCGAAACTTGTGCTTGTCAAAAATTTTTCACAACATTGCTGTTTTCACAGAATTGCACATTTTCCCATGACTTTAGTAAATTACATTGCTTCCATAGCTTATATCATTTAATCACAGATGCAATGCAGAAATGTAGATGTCTTCTAAGAGAAACACAAGCATCAGGCTACTTCCCTGTGTCTTCTGGAGCCAGCTGACCAAGCATGTGTCTACTCAGTCTCACTGTGGATGGGTGGTACAGCATGCATGCACAGTGTAGTTTGCCTACATCATCTAGCCAAGCCTTCTTTCTGCACGCTGGTTCCATGACTTTGGGAAAGTATTTAACATTTCTAAGCTTACTTTCCTTATCTATAATAGGGTAATAATACTGGTACTTACCTTGTAAATATCAAACTTTGAGAACTTTGAGAGACCTGTGGATGCAAGGCTCCATCCTAGAGCCTTGCCTCCAGCCTAGAGCTTACACTCTCAGGAATAATGGATAAGGTTCCTTTTCCCCCAACAGCCTTGAAAGCATTTGTTGTTATTTTATTTTTATTTTTTGTCATAACCATGCTGATTGGAGAGATACAGGATCTCAAATGGTTTTAATATGCATTTCCTGGGTGGCTGAAGATGTTTAACATTTTTTTTTTAAAAAAATATTCATTGGCATTTTGTGTTTCTTCCTTTGAGAACAGTCTTTTCATTTTATTAATCCATTTATTGGATGGCAACTTCATGTTGGGGTGTTTAAATTTACACTTTTCTATGTGTTCTAGGTATCAATCACCATATGAAGTAGAGCTGGCGAATATTTTTCTCCACTTCTGCAGGCTGTCTTTTCATTCTGCTGGTCGTTTCTCTGGCTGTGTGGAAACATTTTAATTTCATGTGGTCCTACTTGTTAATTCTTGGATGATTTCTTATGCTGTTGGATTCCAGTTCAGAAAGTTCTTGCCTATAATTCTAACTTCAGGTGTATCCCTTATGTTTTCCTCTAGCAGTATCTGCATTTCTGGTTTTAAATCAAGGTCTTTGATCTGTTTTGAAGTGATTTTTGTATAGGATGAGAGAAATGGATCTAATTTCATTCTTCTGCATGTAGATCTCTATATATTCTCTGAACTGTTGGTCGAACAAACTGCCTTTTCTTCCAGTGTGTGTGTGTGTTCTTGATGGCTTTGTAAAAACAACTAGGTGACTGTGGCTGTGTGAAGTTTTTTTCTGGGTCAGTTTCTTTAAGGCAGTTTCTTATGCATGTATGCTATAGACTATGCAACACCATGGCTGGGAACTGGAGGCAGAGAGCATCTGTAATCAGACCCGCTAATTTTTCAACAAATGTCTCCTGGGTATTCCCAGTAGCTAGGAGAAATCACAACTATACTAGTTTCCTATGTGTTTACATCAGGTTAGAGTGTCAAATGCTGTAAAATATTTGTGGATTTCTGTGTCATTGTGGAAGATGTGGTTCTGTGTCTTCTTTTTAACTATAAATTACTTTTCTTTTTATGGCAGATATTCCCTAAGCATTTTAAGTTATCTTAGTAGATAAGTATTAACATCTGTGCATTTTACTTCAAAATAGTTCACCCGAAGCCTCACTAACTTTTATAAAGCAAGTCCGATGAGACTGAGAACTGCTAATGTGTGGCATTTAAAAATTGTAAGGGTTGTATTGGTGTGTGTTATTCCATCTGGTATTCATCAAAACCATGTGAGATAAAACAAAACAAAAAAACCTTAGTTCACAGAGAAGAAAATAAAATTCGAGAACACCTGAAAACTCCTCAAACCTTCAGTGTAGTGAGGGAAGAATGAGTATTGACCCAAGCCTTAGGAAGACACTCCTCCTTCCATTTTTGTTCTGTTCTGTTTATACATCACACCTGGGCAGGTACCCCATCAACTCGGCCTGAGCTTCACAGGTGATGGCCTGAGGTTGAACCCTAAACCTATGAGAAGAAAAGCACCATGGATAGGAACGAGCAACTGCCCACCCCAAGTTTATTTGTAAACTATGCTATTATTTTTTTTCGTGTCTACATTCCTTGCTTGATGAACCTTGTTGAATATCTAGTCATATTGTCTCTGAAGATGCCTTCCCACAGAAGAAATTTTAAAAATTTTACTGCCTTAATCAGCTTTTTACAAATAGCTCTGTCTCACCAACATGGCTGCCCAAACAGGGGCTGAACATGGAGGACATAAATGGACATGCCAGGATACATGGGAAAAGCCCACATGGCCTCAACAGTATACAAGGAACTATAGGCAACTATAGGGAAGCTGAGAGTGGGAGAGTGGGAGAGGTGGTCTTCCCCAGGGAAGAGCACAGCAATTGGTTGTCCAGTGACAAATGGTCAGCCATGGAAACACACATCCAAGTAACCCTATATGGACTGAACAAATTATATTTAGGAATACATATGTATAGACATATATACATGCAATAACCATTAATGAAAAACAGGCCATGAATTTAAAGGGCAGTGGAGTGGATGAAAGGCCTTGAAGGGAGGGAAGAAAAGGGAGAAATACTGTAATTATATCATAATCTAAAAAATAAAAAAATCAAGGCTACAGCAAGCAGCTTCCACAGGCCTCACCTCCCACCAAAAGGAAAGGCTACACACAGTCCCTTTCCCAGAAGGGAGTCTTCATCTAAGAGAGTGCCTGCTTGTGAGGACCCACAGCCAAGGTCTCCAGAGCCCAGGGCACAGGGTCTGAGTGACTGGTCCTTGCCAATAATACACATTCACTCAGGACTTTGTCCACTCCTTACACAGTCACTCAAGGTTTGGTTCCCCACAACCCAAGAGCTAATAACTTTAAGGCAAAACAGGAATAGCTGAACAGGACTAGTAAATCATGGCTAATATTCTATTTGTATGTAAAGGAAAGTTTTATGGCATCCACCAATGACATTCCAGAACAAACAGCAACCTGCTATGTTCCCAATAAGATCCTGACCCGAATAAGCACATATACTTTTTTAAAAAAGTGTGTGTGTGTGTGTGTGTGTGTGTCTGTCTGTCTGTCTGTCTGTCTGTCTGTCTGTTCTTAGTTAGGTTTCCAAACAGAAACAGTGCAATTGTCTCTAAAGGAAGGCAGCAAAAAAATAAATGCAAGCCCTTGACAAGCTAGCATGGCTGGCTTTTGTTTTTTGACTCCCAACGTTTCCCTTCATTTTGCTCTGAGTGAAGTTCAGTTCATCATCCCACCAGCAGCACACCTACCAGAGAGTGCTCATGGCCTGGTAAACCCCCGTTTCCATGTCTATAAAACAAATGATTTGTGCCATATCAAGAACCTCTCTACTTCTGAAATTCACCCAAAGAGCAATTCCAAATTATCCCCCATGGAATCGAGCCCCTGCTGATCATCAGCTAACTCTGCTGAACTCCATGGCTTTCACCGAAGCCCTGTCTGATCCCCACATAATAACACACTGCTAATTTCAATGGCTTCACTAATAAATTGTATTTCCAAGTTGAATCAAAACAACAATGCGCCGAGCACTGCTCAAAACAGGAGATAAAAGGAAATCCTGTGGAAAGCAGGCAAAATGCTTTTTAAAAAATCAAGAAGCAATCACTGTGCTGCATTCCTTGATTTCAACAGCAATTATGTTAATAATCAAAAGAGACGAGTAATCAAAGCAGAAGCCCAATCAGCAGGATCAGGAGGAATTTCTTTAAGCCTTTTGACAGATTCAGCAGTGAAGCTCAGGACCTCTGCTTATGACTAACGCCTACTCTGCTAATTGTCTTATTGGGTGACGTTTCTTACTGGGAAAATTGCTTCAGATTGTCTTTTCTTCATGTAAGTTTAGAATATTTTCCAATGTATGTGACTCAGAATTTCCCTGTCCAGAACAAGAAAACAATTCTGTAAGTGAAAAAAAAAAGGGTGTATTTGGCAACTCAGTTTCACAAAAATCAAACTATGTGTTGGAACCTGTTGTCAGTAGTATTGATTATTTACCTTCCTGTTCACACCTGTTCCTTTTCTTTATAAAAGAGATTCTGGGTTTTTTGTTGTTGTTGTTTTGGGAGTGTTTGTTTGTTTATTTGTTTGTTGAAGCTCTTGAGGAAAGAACACACATGCTAATTGATAAACGAAAATAAATGCCTTCCTCTCTCACACGTTTGTCTCTCTTTGCAGCTAAAGTTTGTCACAGTCAAGCATTCATAGTGTTTGCATTGATTGGTTCAGACGATCCTTAGTGGCTCAGAGAGCATCCACAGGTCAGTCAGACACAGTCCCATCTACAAAACAGGGCATAACGTGGGACACAATGCTTTTCCACGAAGTGCTTCTGTGTTTGTCATTGGTTCCTTCCCTGAATACCCCTGTTTTAGGTCTTAACTGAAAGCAAGCCATTCAGCTTCATCACTATATTGTCTCAACCAACACAATACCAAGTTGAATATTGAACTTTTTAGAAATAGAAGGAAATACGCATGTGTATTCATAGTTCCTATCCTAATTTCATTGTTTTTATTGAATTTAAAGTATTTTTAACTTGGAGAATTTTGTACATGAGTAATGTATTTTTATCGTTTCTACCCTTCCCTCTCCCCACTCCAACTTCTTCTGTGTCTCTTCTAATCTCTTTCAAAGCATAACCTCTTTCTATTGAATATATGTATATGTATATAGATATAGATATTCTGCTCAGTCTATTTACTGATGCTCATATGTATATGTGTTTAGGGCTGACCATTTGGGATTGGAAAATGTCAGAGGGGTAGGTACTGCAGAAGACTGAATGTCCATTTTTCAACATCCGTAGATTTCTGTGGCTCTTCATGAAGGTGTGAGGGCTTGTGAGATTTTCATCATCCATACTGGCATGTCAATTGAGTTGTCATTGTACTAGTCTTGTTGAGGTAAACACATTGTTGAGCTGTCGTGGGTGCAGTTTCTCTGTCAATATTTCCTAGCAGCTGTACTGGTCTCCGACTCTCTAAATATTTCTGTGGTGTTCCCTGGGTGTTAGACTCAGGGGTTGTGCATGAGTTGGGGCTGGACACCCAGAGTCAGCTCTTTTTTTTTCATTTTGACCAATTGTGGCTTTCTGTAATGGTATCTGCCTACTGAAAAAAAGTACCTTCTTGAATGATGGGTAAGAGCCACACTTAACTATGGGTATAAGGATAGATATTTAGAATGTAGTTAGGAGTTAAACTAGTTTAGGAAATTGGCAATAGTAGATTCTTCTCAAGAACCAATGACTTCACCAGGTTGCTGATGAGGTTTACAGTACCAAGCATACATTCATTCCTATTGAGCAGGCCATAAGTACAGTTAGATGACTTTTAGTTAGTCCCAAGATGGAAAGGCTACTATTGAGTGTTTGTGGATGGATGTCTTCCCATGCTGGTCATTATTGTAGTCTATAGGCTTTACAGCTGGGTAAGATCATTGATGCTTTTTCTCCCTTGGCATCTCGAATTACACCCTAGGATTCTATGAGAGTTAATTCTCAGGGAGGTTGTTTCCAGGTCAGTCCCAGCTTGATTAGTAAAGTCCTGTGTACCCAGTGTGTGGTATCTTCAGCAGCAGGGCCTTACCTTTAAGTATTAGGGGGCAAACAAGGGCAATGACAGTAGTGTATATTAATAGTTTTGGGAGTCTCTCACACTGCTCTGATCAACAATATGAAAAGAAGCTTCCCATGCCTGGCACTGAAGTTTTGTTTAGAAAGTCTAAGTCTCTTGGTTGAAGAGGAGTCATTATCAGCCCAAGTATGTAACTTCATTTCCTCCACCCTATCATGATCTAGTGTCTGCTATTATTACAGGTTATACACTCACATTTAAAGATTTGGAAATAGGATCCACAAATAAGAGAGAGCATGGGCATTTGTCATTCCTGAAATGGGCTATATCACTCAGCACATTATTTATCCATCCCATACATTTAACTGCAGATTTTATTATTTCATTTTTCTTTATAGCTTTGAACAGAATTTCATTGTGTATATATATCACATTTTCATTATCCATTCATTAACTGAAGGCTATTTTTGCTTTGTTTTTCCATTTCTTAGCTATTGTGAATAGAGCAGCAATGAACATGGCTGAGCAAATAACTAACTGTTAAATAAAACACTGAGTCCTTTGGATATAGGCTAATGCATTGGTTCTCAACCTTCCTGATGCTGCAACCCTTAATATAGTTTTTCACGTTGTGTTGACCCCCAACCATAAAATTACTTTCCTTGCTACTTCACAACTGTAATTTTGCTATTGTTGTAAATCATAATGTAAATATCTGATATTCAGATGCTCTTAGATGACCCCTATGACCCCTATGAAAGGGTTGTTCAACTCCCAAAGGGGTCATGACCTACCAGTTAAGAACCACTGTGCTAATGAAGTAGTATAGTAGGTGATGTAGTAGATTTCTTTTAGGTGTATTTTTCTGTTTCTGTGAAGAATGTTTGTATATTTTGATTGGCATTGCACTAAATCTGTAAGTTGACTTTGGTAGGATGATCATTTTCACAATATTAATTCCACTAATTCTTGAGGATAGAGAAGCATTCTGTCTTCTAGTGTCTTACTCAATATCTTTCTTCAGAGATTTGGAATGTAATAAAAATGAAATGCAACACATCAAAATTTCTGGGCCACATTAAAAGCAGTTCTCACAGAGAAGTTTACAGTTCCAAGCACCCACAGTTAAAAAAAGAAAGAAAGAAAGAGAGAAAGAGAGAAAGAGAGAGAGAGAGAAAGAGAGAAAGAAAGAAAGAAAGAAAGAAAGAAAGAAAGAAAGAAAGAAAGAAAGAAAGAAAGAAAGAAAGAAAGGAAGAAAACAAACAAACCAGCAAGGGCACAAATAAAATGACCCAATTGTGCAATTCAAAAATTCAGAAAAACAGGACAATAGATGGTAAGGAAATAATAAAAGTCAGAAAATTCATGAAACAAAGAAAACAATACAAAGAAATGGTGACTCTAAGAGCTGGTTCTTTAGGAAGATTAAGCAAGATCAACAAACATTTGGCCATTTAACCAAAAGGGAAAAAAAATTACCCAAATTAACAGAAGTAGAGATAAATAGGAAACATTACAATAAGCATGAAATAAATCCAGAAGACTAGAAGGAAATACTGAAAATATATACTTCATTGAGTTAGAAATTGTTTTAGAAGATGAGTTTATAGATTTATCCAACCCACCAAAGTTAAACCAAGAAGAGATCAACAACTTAGACTCATAACAAATAAGAAGGCAGTAATAAAAAGCTTTCCAGCTTAAAAACACAAAATAAAAAAGTCCAGGTTCAGATATATTTACAGCAGAATTCTATTGAACTTCCAAAGAAGAGCTACAATCAATACTATTAAAATATTTTAAAAAATAGTAACAGAATAAACACTTCCAAACTCCTATGAAGCAAATATTGCTCTAAGACCAAAACCAGGTAAAGACACAGCAAACAAACAAACAAAAGCAAAACAGAACAAACAAACCAAAAACAGAACAATAGGCCCCTATCCCCAATGAATATAGACATAAAGATCCTGAAGAAAATACTCGCAAACTGAATCTCACACATCAAAAAGATCATCTACCACAATCAAGTTGACTTTATTCTGGAAATAAAGGCATGGTTCAACATAAGTTAAGTCAATAAATAATTCCAATATACTTAAAGACAAATCAATCAGTTATCCTAATAGATACAACAAAGACCTTTGACAAAATCCAGCATGCATTCGTGATGAAAATCATCAGAAGAGTAGGAATGCAGGAAGTATATCTCAACATAATAAAGGCTGTGTGTGTGTGGGTGTGTGTGTGTTTATATATGTGTATGAACACATATATGTATATACATAAATATATGTGTGTATGTACATACGTATATTCATATATGTATGTCTTTATCAAGCCAACAACCAACATTCATCCTGAGTAGAGAAAAATTCAAAGCTACTCAATTAAAATGAGAAACAAAATAGGTCTGTCCACTATCCCCATTCCTTCCAATATAGTACTGGAAGCACTAACTCCTTGAGCAAGAATAGAAGAGAAAGAAATTAGAGGGATACAAACAGGGTGGGGAAAAAAGTCAAACTATCCCTATTTGTAGATAATATGATACGGTTTACATTAGTGATCCCAAAACTTCCACCAGAAAACTTCTAGAAGTGATCAACAGTTTCAGCAAAGTGACAGGATACAAAACCAACTTACAAAACTCAGTAACATTTCTATACATTTATAAGAAACACACCTAGAAAGAAAGCATAGAAACACTCCCATTTACAAAACAGAAAACAAACAAAAGGTGTAAGAATAAATCTAACCAAGGAGGTGGGCGAGCACTACAACAGCTACATTAAAAAGAAAAGAGGGGGGTTACTATGATCCTTCTTTTTTTTTTTTTTTTGTTTTTTTTGTTTTTGTTTTTGTTTTTGTTTTTGAGACAGGGTTTCTCTGAAGGCTATTTAGTTTTGCTTTGTTTTTCCATTTCCATTTCTTAGCCTGTCCAGGATTTCCCTCTGTAGACCTGGCTGGCCTCGATCTCACAGAGATCCACCTGGCTCTGCCTCCCGACTGCTGGGATTAAAGGCATGCACCACCACCACCCAGCTTCTATGATCCTTCTTACAATAACTAACAGAAAGAAAATATTTCTTCTCTAATCTTTTCTTTGGAACAAAATCCCTCTATGTCATTTACATGGATATTGACCCAAACACCTGCTACCAGAACTTAGCACACTAATTAAGGAACTCCATAAAATTCAAGACTACTTTTTGGAAATCTCTTTTGTTTTGTTCTTAATTTTTTCCTCATCAAAACAAAGTACAGTTATAGAAGGGATAATCTAGCTCGTGTATGTATATTCAGAGGTAATATATGTGTGTATGCTAATGATTATCTAACAAGGTTAATGTATTTGCCTGCTCTCCATAGAAGATTTGGGCCTCCAGTGTGCAGAGATAATATGACAAGAGATATGACCCTGATTATTAGAATTTAAAAAAAAAAAAACAATATTTAACCAATCGCTCACCAAGAAAAGCTAATTAAGTACTTCCATGTTTCTACCTTCTTTCCTTTTCTCTCTAAAAGTTTTGCTCTATAAACTTCGATTTCTGTCATATATAGATGGCCATTCCTCTTTCTGTCTCCATGGTACCACAGCAGATGAAGTCATTATAACTGCTTTTTCTACCTTCTCCCAGAAGTCATTACAAAAAATTAGAAGTGTTGTTTGTGGAGTTTGATTAATTTAGATAATTAAGTGTTACCAAGAAATTTATATTCATTCTGGAATTTGTGTTTATTGTCCTAAATACAGCTAAAGGGGAGGACAGAAGCAGACAAACCTTCTAGTAGACAAAACTAAGAGATATCTCTCTTGATTTTCTTTCTATTTTTCTGGCTAGTCATCCTCTTTTCTTTCACTGTCTCTGCTGTTTAGCTTCCTAATGCCCAAGCTTGGCAGTCCTTATTCTTCCTACTCATTACATATACCTGGATGGCTTTATTCACTTTATACATACTGATGGCATCCAACACCTTAGAGAATTCCTGTCTCCCAAAATTCAAGACCTACAGGTTCAGTTCACTTCTTGACAAAGTTGTTAAGAGGCATCAATACCTTGATGCTGGCAACAGAATTCTTGGTATTGCCTTCAGCTAGTTCTTCTCCTGGTCTTGCACATCTCAGTAAGCACTGTTAGTACAAACCATAATTGCTCAAGTCAGATACCTAGGAATTACGAGGAATTGCTCCTTTCTTCTCCT
Organism: Peromyscus maniculatus bairdii; assembly: GCF_049852395.1. Taxonomy (NCBI): domain Eukaryota; kingdom Metazoa; phylum Chordata; class Mammalia; order Rodentia; family Cricetidae; genus Peromyscus; species Peromyscus maniculatus. The sequence continues at coordinate 40,940,346 of NC_134868.1, forward strand.
TGCCACCCATCCCCATATTCTATAACTTCTGATTCCAATATAACGACTTCTTTGCTGTGGGATAATGTTCTTGTACACTGTAAAGATTTGTCACTTGAATTGGTTTAATAAAATACTGATTGGCCAGTAATCAGGCAGGAAGTATAGTCAGGGCAATCAGACTAGGAGACTTATGGGAAGAGGAAGAGGGAGTCAGGAGTCACCAGTCAGATGCAGAAGAAGTAAGATGAGAATGTTGCACTGAGAAAAGATTCCAAGCCACTTGGCTAAACATAGATAAATATTATGGGTAATTATAAGAATTATGAAGTGTAAGAACTAGTTAGTAGTAAGCCTGAGCTACCTGCCGAGCATCTATAAGTAATATTAAACCTCTGGGTCAACTATTTGGAAAGCGGGTGCCAGGTATGTGGGAGTTGCTGGCTGGACACAGAAACTTCCATCTACACTTCTCCTTAGTCCAATTCACACTCTCTTGCTTGCTTCAGCAGCAGTCTTCAAAGTCATTTTTTTTTATTTTGTGTTTGTTCCTTCCAATGAAGTTACTTAGAGTCTCCAGCAGGCTAGATAGATCATGTCACTCCAGTGTTTAAACTTTGCACTCGATTTTCACCTCACTTAGAATAAAATCAGAACTCCCTATTATGCTCTTAATTGGTCTGAGTTTCTGCCACTCCACTTGTCTATTACACTTAAAAGCCACTAACCCTTATTTATTGCTGTTTCATAAACTCATTCAGACCATGGGGCTTTTGTTCAGTAGCCTCCTCCCTTCACGTTCATCTTCTGTTTTACTTTCTGAGGACTCAGTTACATGAAGTCCAAAAATATCAATGGAGAATTCCAGAAGTAAATAATCCCTCGGTTTTAAATTGCTATATTTTAAAGGTTATCATCAAATCTCATAAAATCAAAGCTTTTCACTTCACCCCAACAGGAACACGAACCATTCCTTTGGCCAGCATTTCCATGTTACATAAGCTGTGCCATGACAGTCAAACAGTGGACATCTCAGTTATTAGACAGCCTATGAAGGCCCCACAGTGCTTGTTCTCAGTCACCCTCACACACTAGGCCAGTTCTGTGTCACAGTGCTCACATCATTCTCCTCACTTCATCTCACTATGCAGGCACTGCTTCATCTCACATCACACAAGAAAGAAAGTAAATACAGAGCAAAAGGATATTCTGGGAGCAGCAGAGAGAGAAAAAGAGACAGTAGTCATATAACTTACACTTCTGTTGCTATTCCATTATTGTTTTGGTTCATTTCTAACTATCTGTAATATACACATTCAAGGATAAAAAAACACATAGGTATATAGGGCTGATGCTGTCAAACTGCATCACCCTCTCAGATAAGCTCCAACAGCTGGCATGTCTATAGATGCCACATCCACAGACTCATCCAAAGGAAGATCAAAACATCATTTACTGTATCTCCACAGGACTGGGAACATTTTTCTTGTCCTCCTTTCTTAAACAACATAGCATGACAATCGTTTACACAAAATTTACATTACAGTAGGTATCATGTAAGAAATTTAGAGATAATTTAAAGTACACAGGGAGATTAAATGGCCTACAGATGAATACTCCACCATTTTATATAAGCGGTTCATGTATCCACAGATTTCAGATCCTGGAACATCCCTCTGTAGATACTGGGAGATGACCATATTTGATAATTTTTGTAAGTCAATCTTCAGAAGACTGACAGCCTCACTATGAAGAGTACTGACAAAAGACTGACATTCTCTTGCCTAAGGCTGGTATCACCACTGAGCTTTATTGCACCTTCTATTAATTTTACGTAGCACATGCATCTTTGCTACACTTATATCTTAGATTATTGTCTTGTATCTTGCCCTGGAATAGAATGTAAATCCCATGAGAGAACTTTGTGTATTTGTTCTGATGAAGAGCCATTGGCAAGGTGCGTGACCTGTAGATGAACTTGAACATATTAGGATGAACAAATAAAAATTGTTAGAAAATATAATCTAAAGTAAGTCATAACTGCTTCCCAGCCTTTTGGTTAAGATTGAGTTTTAAAATAAGTCAGACACATAATATACCTGTCTTCTTGCTTGTATGAATTAGTAACATGTTATGAACTGGAACCCTTTATACAAGTGTCTCAGTTCTTACAGACTTGATGAATAAGCGTGTTTCATCTTTACACATGAAAATTAGCAAAAATGCAGTGAGGTGTGGGCTGTGGTCAAGCCTGGGCTACAAGCATTAAGACTGGCTGAAAAGCCTTGCTGAACCACTTCCTGAGCTAGACTTTAGTACCTGTTAGGGTTCTTCACAGTTTCAGAGCAAATAGCAATGAGCCTAGTTGACTTTCCACTTGGAACATTTGATGTTTGAGGGTCACCTCTTTTTCCACTGTTGTTGCTAACTGGGTGCATTCATCTTTGAATTCAAAAGCCTGATAGCAGTTTTAGCAAATCCATGTATAGACTCAGTGAACACTTTGCTTTGCCACCCCTGGAACAGAAGGCGCTAACTGAAGGCTCAGGACAGTTTGTTTTCTCCTGGTTTGACTTTCACGTATTTCCAAGAATAAGATACGACAAGAAGTACAGTTATCTATTTCTAAGTTCTACATTTTAATAAAAAGTACAATGTATTTTACTTCTTGAGCCTGTCACTCCTAGTTTAAAAGTTACATGAGAAATAATAAGCCAAGCATTTGCCCTTCCATGTAGATGGGGAGATTGAACAGCAGCAAAGAGCCATGTCAAGATGTCAATAGACTACACGACCTAATTTTCATAGTTCTAAAAATGATATTAATATAGCAAAAAAGGGAAAGGGGGCTAAAGAAGGGAGGAGAAAAATAAATCAATTGGGTATGGAATTTTTTTTTTCAATTCTCTAAAAGCTACACAGAGAAACCCTGTCTCGAAAAACCAAAAAAGAGAGAGAGAGAGAGAGAGAGAGAGAGAGAGAGAGAGAGAGAGAGAGAGAGAATTTTAAATATACAAAAAAAACCCTGAAGCTTGAGTCTGTATAGTGAACAAGGAGATGCCTTTAAAAGTTTCTCCTGTTTATTGATTGATTGATTGATTGATTGACTGACTTCAGTGTCTGGAGGTCAGAGGACAATTTTTGTCAGTTTTCTTTTCCACCATATGAGGCTTAATAAGGATAAAATTCAGGTCATTGGTCTTGACAGCAAGGGCTTTCCTCACTGAGCCATCTCAATGGTCTGAGAGAGATCACTCCTGGGGCTGAGCTAGGCTTAGGCTTCATGCAGCCTTCAGAATCCTAAGCCAGAGTCTGTCCTCCATGTTTATCATGAATTCTCCCCCAGCTCTAAACTAGTTGTGCTACAAAACGTAACTGGTGGTCTTATTCAAGACATCGGAGTTTGTGAACAGAAATATTAAGTAAGGCTACTGCAGCCCGTGTTTCAGAAAGAGGGAAGGGAGAAAAGCTAGAGAGATGACTCAGTGGTTAAAAGCATCTGTGGTTCTTTTGAAGGACATATGTTCAATTCCAGCATCTATGTGGTGGCTCATAGCCATCCATAACTCCAGTTCCAGGAGATCTGATGCCCTATTCTGACCTCTGTGGACCCCAGGCATGCATGTGGTATACACACATACATGGAGGCAAAACATTCATATACATAAAGTAAAATTAACACAGCTTTACAAAATATAAAATTTGAAAAAGAATGTGGGGGACTTTTTCAATTTTTTTCATTTAGAAAATGTATGTTTTTTAAAATAATATTTTTATTTATTCCTTGAAACTTTTGCACAAGAGTGTATGAGATTTCTTTGTAAAACTGGATGCATTACTTACAACATTGGTACATCTTTCCAGCCTGTAGATTTTCTTAAGCATTACCATTGAACCAGAACTTGAGAGCTGTCATTTCTAGCTAAGATAACTCTAGCTGCCTGTGATTCTTATATCCTTATTCTTTGTTTCATTGTTTTTATTTTTCCTAAACCATCTCATTCTGGGTAAAGTGGTCATCTAAAAGTGAGAAGTCTACCAGAATTTAGAAAAGGGATTGACCTGTCCTCTGGCAGCTTCCCTCTTCAGTGTTACTGTGTGTGACAGTCCTCATCACTTTACTATCAACCTTTTATTTGGAAACTGTAGGAAGGGAGGTTCTGTGTCTTTACTACCAAGTCAGCCTGTTACCCAGGGAGTTGGAACAAGTTTTCTTCTTTAAAAGACATTGTTGGAGCTGGGAAGTAGTGGTGCATGCCTTTAATCCCAGCAGTTGAGAGGCAGAGGCAGGCACATCTCTGTGAGTTCAAAGTCAGCCTGGTCTACAGAGTGAATTCCAAGACAGCCAGAGCTACAAAGAGAAACTCTGCCTCGAAAAACAAAACAAACAAACAAAAAGAGGTGTTGGATACATTTAGAGCCCCTTGCTGCCAATCAACTTTCTCACACTGGGAATCATGCCAAAAGCAAAGAGGGGCTTTTTCAAAACAACTTATTTCTAAGAGTATATAACAACAACAGTGGCTTTAATAAAAACACAACAGTGAGCATTTTGTGTATGCATTATGGTTTTCCAAATGTTCATTAGCCTGTAATCCAGCAATTACTCTTCTGGAAAACCACTCTGAGGATATTCTCTTTCTTCTACAAAAGATTTTAGGAACAAGAGCATTTAATATAGTGTTATTTGTAAATAAAAATAAAAGATGGAGATGGTCCAACATTATATAAGTGGCTAGAGAAGACATAGTGCTGGGCTGGAGAGACAGCATAGACGATGCATTTGCAGGAATTATGACGACTGGAGATTCCCCAGGACCCATGTAAAAGGCAGGTGGGTGTGTGCCCTGGCCATAATTCAGTAATCAGGAGACAGAGACTGGGGATGCATGGAGCAAGAGGGCTACCTAGGCTTTTTGAAACAACCAGCAGCAGGTTCCAAGACTGCCTTGGTGACTAAGGTGGAGCTCAGTTGAGCAAAAACACTAGACAGCAGCCTCCAGCCTGCAGAGGGAGTGCCCCAGCCCCTGGATGCCACATATACATAATCATGAAAAGCCAAGGAAAGAGAACCCCTCCACACAAAAAAGCTCAACTAACTAAATATCCAAACAAAAACCTTATAATCTTCTATGAAATTGATTTATTTTTAGTAAAAAAAAGGCCAAAAGTATGAGAAAATCATACTTAAAATAAAAAATCAAACACATACAAGAATGAATGGTTAATAATTATGATGCTAATTGTTGAGTTATCATTGATTGACGAGTTGATGGGTCTTAAGTAATTTGCATTATCTTTTCTATCTTCTTCTGTATATTCTAACATTTTCTTAGTGATAACCAAGATTTCTTTCAATTTTTTAAAAATTCCAATTCAGGGTGTTCACTTAGTGGTGTTAAAAATTAATGTAAGTGATATAAGCCGGATTCAGAAAGAGAAATATTTCTTTGTCTCATATACACAATCTAGATTTTATTCTTTGTGTGTGGGTATGTGTGTTGGGAGGGGGAAGGGAGAGAGAGACAGAGAAAGAGAAGTAAAAGGGGGATATGTGAGGGAAGAAAGGGGTCTAAGTGAGGGAAGAAAGGGGTCTAAGAAAAGATTTACAAGAAAGGGTAGTATAAGAAAAAGAAAAATAGTACATTTTCCCTCATATTCAAAATCTAGATTTTTATGTATATATACACATATATATTGTTACATGCATTATATGTTTACATATAAATTTAGATTATATAATATATTTACATATTCTATGAATCTAGATTTATATATTTTTATAATAGGTTGCAATATATAATAATTATATATTGTTTATATATATGTGACATGAAATCAGAAGGGAAACTATTTAAAGAGGAGGTCAAGGACTAACATGAAGGAATAGAAAGTATGGGGAGTGGGTGGGACAAATATGTACAAGGTACTAGACCATATATATGAAAATGTTATAAATAAAACCCATCATTAATACACTAAAAACTAATCAAAACTAAAACAAAATAAATATTGAATACAAAAAACAATTTCTAAAATGAGAAAAAAATATAGACCACAGTATAAAAATCGCTATTAACTGAAATTCAGCATGGAAATACCACTGAATTTTTTTAAATCAATGTACACTTGATTTTGGCTTCTAACCCCAACACTTCTCATGTAACCAAAATCATCCCTGTCATGTCTTCCATGTGTTCAAAATGCAACGAAGCAATTAAACAGGATCATTCGGCATGCTCTCTGCCTTAGGGTTTCTATTGTTGTGAAGAGACATCATGATCATGACAACTCTTATAAAAGAAAAACCTTTAATTGGAGTGGCTTGATTACAGTTCAGGGTATGACATGGTGGTGTGCAGGCAGACATGGTGCCTCTGAGAATCCTTACATTTTGACTCACCAGCAACAGGAAGGAAGGGTTCTGTCTCAATGGGTGTAGCTTGAGCAAAGGAGACCTCAAAGCCCAACCCCACTGTGACTCACTTCCTCCAACAAGGCCACAACTACTCTGACAAGGCCACACCTCCTAATAGTGCCACTCCCTTTGGGGCCATTTTCTTCCAAACCGCCACACTTTCTAAACTCTGTTGGTATCTTTGTTTATAAACAGCACTGGGTGACTGGATCTCAAAGGTGACAGGTCACATTGCAGGCTTACTGTTGGTCCCACCTTATTGTAGAATGCGCTTTGCTGTGGGGTAGATGAGGCTGTGGACAGGTCACTTGGTTGGTGTGTCTAGTGGCTTTTCCACTCTTTTTTGGGCTCTTTTCTGAACCTATTGTTCTCTTTCAGAAAGAAGTGTTTGACCTGAGTCAGTAACTACTTTCACACTTGTGATAGTGAAATTAGAATATGTTAAGTATGAATGATACTAGAATACCAATAATAAACTATATGACCTTACAATACCACATATTGCTATATAAGTCATAAAAGCACATGCTACATGCTGCCCGTCTGGATCACTATGCCTCTTTTTCTTTTTAGGTGTTTAACTTAGCTTCACAGTCCTTTTCTTCATAATTTTTTTTTGTTTACCTTGCCTAACAGAAATTTTTAAGACCTGAAATTTTAAGGCTGTGGTATTGCTTTCTAGAACACATGAAAACTAAACACAAAGCAATGCCAACATGAGGCATGAGTACCAGCATACCCACCCACAGGATGAGAATATGCCCAAAGGGAATCTGTTTATCCCCCCCCACCACCACCGTTTTTTAGCCTGCAAATTTTATAGCTCTTGGGCAAAATGAATCCTGCAGCATCCATCCATTATGGCCAGCCCACAGCTGCTGAATAAGACAGTTGCTTCCCAATGCATGAGAAATATTCCCATAGAAGTTAATTTATGGAAATCATACTTCACTCATAAAGCTTCACTGAGTTACTTTTAAGGGCTACACATTATGCTTTGGCAAACACAGAGATAAACTGCGTAGTATAGAACCACACATTCTGCATAAATAGTAACAGGAGTAAAAACCAAAGGAGAGATGCAATTAGATGGCTGTGCCACTCAAGATGAGATGAAATGTCAGTGATATAAGAAAGGTCCTCATTGACATAGGGTCTGACCCCTTCCCTCTTCATATAGATGCCAGCATTTCAGGACTACTGATTGGTGACATCTCGGGTTTTTTTTTTGTAGTTGTCTAGTGCACAGGGCTTCAAAGGTGCACTTTAAGTGCTTTGAAAATCCTAATGATGAACATCTGGACCCAGCAGAGAATCTTCCAGGAAGCTGGCTTGTCTATGGGGTAGCCACCTCTAAAAAGGCCATAAATACCAGTATAACAGTGTATAATGCTCTGGGGATTGCTGTCTTTCTGCCCCCAATTCCTGGTGCTTTCCCTCTGAAATGACATATCAGGAACAAGACAATCAACCAAACATTAGAGCCAGAAGAATGGCTTTCCTGCTAGGTGGGATACCCAGGCTGGGGAGGTGGTGCACCCATAGGTTACAAAGTTAGGGGGACACAGGAGACTAATATTAGAGTCCAGTTTTGCCTCCCTGTGAGGACTCAATCTTGTTTTTCTTCTTGGGTTCTGTCTGTTTGTAACCTGGGGGTCAAGTAAAGTTTAATCTTTTAGTTGATTCTTGAGAAACTATTTCAAGTCTGTATTTCCAAGCATAATGCTTCATCTCAGCAACAACAACAACAAAAACCAGTTACTTCAACCCCCACTTCGCTTGTAGCCGAATTCTCGGTGTTTTCACTCCTGACCCCTGTCACCAGCCACCATGATTATGTTCAAAAGTATTAAACTTAAATCAGCCATTCATAACTTCTGTTTGACATTTCTTGGAATAACACGTGTTTTTGTTTTGTTTTTTTTTAATTCCTTAAATTCTCCTAGATAATTTTCTTGGTTTGGATCCCCCCCCCCCCAACCACGTTAAGTTACATCAGCAAACTGCCTTCCTGGGGTCCACCTGTTTCTCTACTAACTGTGCTCTCCTCTAATGGGCACCTAGCAGGCACATATCTACAGGTATACATGTTTGAGCAGTCTGGCACTCGAATTTCCATTACACAACGCACATTCATTATGCATTAAGGGTCCTGGAGAGATGCTGCCAGTCTCATACCATCAATATGTATTTTTTATTCACTTCAATATTTGGAGTTTGTTTCTCAAAGGAATGTTTAAAAGACTCAGTGCAAAGAAAAGAAAAAAAAATAGTGATAGGGGACATGGAGAGGTGGCTTAGTAGTAAAGAGCTGTTCTTACAGGGATCCAAGTTGAATTCCCAGCTCCATCATTGGGTGGCCCACAGGTGCCTATAACTCCAGTTCTAAAGGGTTCAAATTCCTCTGGCTTCCAAGGGCACCTGCACTTACATGAACCTACCCACATGTATACACACACAAAGGAGCAGTGTGTACATGCACACTTGTGTGTGTGTGTGTGTGTGTGTGTGTGTGTGTGTGTGTACTTAAAGATAAAGAAAAAATGAAAAATAGGGATTAAATTGTCAGAGATGATGAAACTTCGTGCCATTGTCTGCTGATAAATAAGAGGGATGGTGTGGCCACTTGGGAGTCTCCATGTGTCTTATAAATCCTGGCCAACTGCTCTCCTCTGGGAAATTCAAATAGGTGTAGATAGGCTGAGTCATCTTATGCACTGGCAAAAATCGAGAAAGAAAGTTGGCTAGTACATCTCCAGCCATAGGAGCTTATACATATGCTATGAAATAAGAAGCAGGACTCTGGTGAGTAGATGGGACTCAGAGAAAGCTTAGAGCCCATACTAGGTCACAGGACTTTGAGGAGAGAGCCATGGATGCCCAATCAAGTTTGGGGTCAGGAAAACTGGAATCTCCTGCCATTGTTTGGGGCAACCAATGACTGACAGACTGTGAGGAACAATGTCAGTCAAACTCTGGGCCTCAGTGTGTCCAGCAGAAGGAGTTTTATCTACTGTACCATTATGGAGGAGATGTGGGATATCAGTAAAACTCTGAGTAATCAGCCTCAGTTTCTTCTCCTGTAAAACAGAAACAATCTTATTTCAGTAGAAAAAAAAATCATGTCAGTTAAGGGTTTAGCAGAACACTCAACAATTAGTAAATATAAAGAAGAGGAGGGATGCTTCCTGTAAGCAGCGAATGAGGTGAGAGCTAATCCCAAGATTCTTCTCCTTGAGGGATAAAGAACGCTGAGGAGAGACCGAAGGAGCACAAGACACAGGAGGAAGGAGCAGAAAGGCCAGCAAATGAACAAGCCAAACATCATTGAAAAGCCCGACATGGTGGCTTGCTTGTAACCATACACTAGGAAGCAGGAGGCAGGAACATGGTAGATTTAGGCAGCCTCAACTACAGAGAGAGTCCCAGGCCAACTTGAGATACATAGTGAGACTCTATCTAGGGAAAGACGACAAATATATATATTTGTATGTATGTGTGTATATACATATATATACATATATATATATATATATACATACACACACACACACACACACATATATATATGTATAAAATCTCTGAATCATTCAGTACAGAGGCTTGTTTCAATGTTACTTAAGTCTATGCGAGAGTTTCAAGCTTCCTATCATTATTGTATGTGTGTGCTCAGGTATGTGAGTGCCAGCTTGAGCATTCCATGGAGTTCGAGTGGAGGTCAGAGACACCCTCAGATGTTGGTCCTCATTTTCCCTCTGGCTTGAGGCAAGGTCTCTGTATTGTTTTTCTGCTGTACAAGACAGGTTAGCTGACCCACGAGCCTCCAGGAATTCTCCTGTCCCATCTCCCATCTCCTCAGAGGAGTATTCAGAGTTAACAAACACTCACGTTATCATGTCCAGCTTTTGCCTGGGTCCTGGGGTTCCGATCTCAGGTCCTCACGCTTAGGCAGAAAGCATTTTTATCCACAGAATCATCTTCTTCACCCTTAACTTTCAGCTCCTCCTTTTCTCATAAATGCCCCACCCCCAGCAGAACATAAAAGCTAGGATCCCCGAGACAAGACGGAAAATGTGAGCAAGGTTTTGAGGTTACTAGTTGTGAGTTCGCTGTTCCTAAACCCTACCCTAGTCCTTCTGAAATGTCCCTCCCTGCCCAGAAAAGGCTGTGTGAAAGCAAGGAGAGGAATAGCCCCATTTCGCCTCTCATACCAGGTTCCTGCACCTCACATACCAGGAGTTCCTACTTCCACAATTTCATCCGGAAACTCATTAGAGAGCTCCACTGCTGTCCATTTAATTTCTGCATTTTCCTTTCTGTCTACTTCACAATCTTGTTGTTTGGCTGAAACTGTTTTACCTAAAATATAATTCTCACCATCGTTCGCAACCATCGACCTGTTACGTTCAGTGGGAGTCGGCCTCTTGATTTTTAGTAAGCAGGAACTTAAAAATGAAGAGAGGCAGTGTTTTAATTGTTACAGATCTTTGCTTTGCTTGACATGGCATTTGACATTCACCCAATGCTGCTCAGGTTCTCCTCACCCCACTGGGTCCTTATAGGTGGTGTGAACATTGGATCCATCTGTGTCCCCTGGCTCCTTCCACTTGCAGTTAATTCTGTTACCATTTAACTCCTATCAATGGACATATCTTTCCTCTTTTTCATTATCTTTCTCGGCAACAATAGGAGTCCTTATCACCATGGCTTAGTCAGTGGAAGGATGGACTGCCCCGACCTGGTGCTGCTTAAAAAAAAAAAAAAATCCATTGTCTAATCCTCTTTCCCGGGACCCAAGTGGATCTATATTTTTCCTCTACATCTTGCAATTTGTCACATTTACATTTTGGGGGGCTACCTTAAATCGACAGTCCTGATAAAGCCATTAGGATTAGTGATCGGTCACCATCAACCATGCTACTAAACATGGGAGACAGGCCACTGTTTACATTTTGGTTTTGAAAATGGCTCGTTTAGGTAAAACAGATGACTTCAGTAGTATGTAGTTGGCTTTGGTAAGACATAAAAATGTATTTTAAAAAGCAGAAAGACAGGGTTTCTCTGTGTAGCTTTGTGCCTTTCCTGGATCTTGCTCTGTAGACCAGGCTGGCCTCGAACTCACAAAGATCTGCCTGGCTCTGCCTCCTCTGTTGTGTTTGTAATACTTAAATACCATAAGAGAAAAAAAAAAATCTTACTCTTTTTTTCCCCTTGATTCCATCAGCCTTCTTAGCACCATTTCCTTCAATAAGATAAACAAGCTATTATTTATTTATTTATTTAGGGTTTTTTGAGACAAGGTTTCTCTGTGTGGCCCTGGCTGTGCCGGAATTCGATCTGTAGAGCAGGCTGGCCTCGAACTTAGACATCCACCTGCCTCTGCCTCTCTGCCTCTCTGCCTCTCTGCCTCTCTGCCTCTCTGCCTCTCTGCCTCTCTGCCTCTCTGCCTCTCTGCCTCTCTGCCTCTCTGCCTCTCTGCCTCTCTGCCTCTCTGCCTCTCTGCCTCTCTGCCTCTCTGCCTCTCTGCCTCTCTGCCTCTCTGCCTCTCTGCCTCTCTGCCTCTCTGCCTCTCTGCCTCTCTGCCTCTGCCTCTGCCTCCTGAGTGCTGGGATTAAAACCACCACCCGGCTAACAAGCTATTTGAAATGACAGCCGAATTGTAACTTGGTTTTGTTTTTGCTTTTAACTCATTTTTAGGCATCTTTAGGGCTGCTTCTAGAGACAGCTGGAGACTTAGTATTAAAAGGGGCAACAGGGCTCGTGCAGGCATTTCCGGTCCTAATCTTAACCGTAGAGAAGATAAACAGGGATCTGCCTCCTTCCTGAATTTGCCCAGGCAGCTTCCAGTCAGGGACGCCCCTGCTTTCAGGAGCCCCTGGGGGGTTCCATGGGGCTTATCAAGAAAGAAATTGTGCAGATAAAGAGGGAGGGGACGTTACTCCCACAGATCCTGTTTGTGAGTTCTTGGCCTTTGTCCTCTATTTCTCCTGATATCTGTCCTTAAGGCAATGTTTTTAGAGTCCATTCATCTTTTGAAGGGTTGATGGGGCTTTTGAATCAGTGTAAAGGCCACAGTGTGGTCCGGAGACCTTGCTGTTTCAGGACCCGCGTTTAAGCTTGGGAGCGGGCTGCCGAGTCATTACTCTTCCAAGTTTTCTGCACATGTGGGGAAAGCCTTCACATGCACTATGTGTGAGGGAGCTTGATAGCTTGCAGTGTGCATTTTAGTGCAGTTTTTTTGTTGTTATTGCTTATTTAAGCCCCGCCCCTCCTGGTTGCATCCCCTTAAAGAAGCATGAAGGACAAGCAGGAAAGGAACAGAGTCCCATGGTAAAGAGTCAAAGGTAAAGTCTTACTAATTTAATGACCCCCCCCCCCAAACACACACACAGATATTTCTACAATTTAACGTTTTTGAAAGTTCTCCATGGAATTCTAGTCATTTTCCCTCTCTGGATTTGCATTTTTGATGTTTAGAAGACACAAGTGTCTATTACTAACAACAACCACCACAAAAAGGATCGGAAATTTTAAGATATGAGGGAAAGTAGGGAGAATACAGTCTCTGCCAATTAATTTGAATCTCCTTTAACCTTAAACAAGCTAAGGAATGACTAAGCCTTATTAGTCATTAGGAAAACTACGTTGTTAGTGGGATTAGGGGTGGTACAGGAGCCATCTCCATTGGAGATTTCCATCTGTCTATAAATCAAGAGTAAATAGAAGAAGAAGTAAGGACCTGAAGAAAAAGGGCAACATTCAAGTGTTGGCTCTGAGAGCCCAAGGTCATGATGGGAGAGACAAGCTATTCCTCACAGACCTTCTCTGGTCATTCTGTCTGCTGGTTTTGCTCTACAAAACACCTGAAGTTGCCCTCAACTAATATAGAATATTAGCATCAAAAGACCGTATTTCTGTTTCTGCTTTATGTAATCATGGGGATGAAGGATATACCTGATAATATAAAGTTACAGAAAAAGTTTGACTCCATAGGTCCACCACAAAGATGGTTTTAAAAAGACGATGTATTTTTTCTACTTATGTGTGCATACGTGAGCCTGCATGAGAGTATGTGTAATGTGCATGTGCAGGAGTCTGTGAGTCCAAAAGAGGGGGTCAGGTCCTCTGGAAGTGGCGTTCCAGGTGTTTGTGAGCTGCCAAGTGAGGGCTAGGAACACACCCAGGTACTCTGTAAAAACAGTGAGCAGTACTCTTAACCACTGAGCCATCTCTGCAGTACCAGATTTATGACTTAATATTCATTAATTGACTTGCTTATACTGAGGCAGCCAAGATGCCTGTGAGTATGATCTTTTATGGGTGGGTACCACACACCTTTCTTTCATTGCTCTAAGGGGTTGGTATGACGTTTTCATTTTGATTCAGAAAACTCTATCTTTTCTAGGACTGACTCCTTTTGGCAGTACATGAGAATTACCAATGATTCCAACATTTGCTGCTCATAATAGAATCTCTTCTCCTTCCCTGGTGTCTTGATATATGGCCTGCTGTAAATATTGACAGTTATGTTGCTGGAAAGAATAACATGGAGAAGGCTTTTCTTGGGGCTCCAAATTGCATTTCTTGGTTAATTGATTGGGCCAGCTGTCTCTGCCGTGTCTTGACCTCCACAAGAGCCAGCAAGATTGATGGTTTCAATAGCCTTTCATGGCGCACTGAAGCATTCAGATCCAGCTTTTGTTACTTGGGAAACACTGAGCTCTTGTGTAATGTGTTATTTAGATGGACTCAGAGGCTGATGAGTTGGGAGGCAGACAAATGCCCAACTGAAAGACAATGGCCGCAGATCAAAGGAGCCGATGAGATAGAGTTCATGAAATGTGAATACAATTCCACGGGAGGACTGATGCTCACGGGAGCAAAAAGCCAATCAAGTTAAATATTCATTCCAGCCACAAGTCTGGAATTCTCTCACTGGGACCCAGGCCTCTAGGAAGTTTCCTCCCCTTTTCAAGGTCTACACAAGGAAAGAACAAAGCCATCAAGGATGCGCTCATTCCGGAAAGCCTGCTGCAAGATTGCAGGAACCAGAGGTCAGCAGCTACCACTGAGAGTTCATTGCAGTCGACCCCAGGAAGAATAGGACTTAAACAGTAGTTCTGAGGGAGTACTCGGCATCGTCACCACCAATGAGCCCAATGAATGTGACAGTTTAGAATTATCGGCTACATTTCCCCAGAACTGGCTGTCTCCCCATATATCAAACAAACCTGAAACTCATGGCTTAATCGACTTATCATAAATCAGGTGTCAAGAGGGTGTGTAAGTGTTTAGATCCAGGAATATGGTACTTTGATTCAAGAGTACCAAAATATTAAGTAAAAACTGTTGACCAACTTGTAGCCACATGCGTCTTAATTAACATCAAAATCTAATTGACTTTTGGGAGTAGATGAATAGTATGCTGTTGCAGAAACAAAACACAGAAAGGCAGGAAATAAATCCAACAAGTTTAATTGGATGGTAAGAATTATTCATTTCACCAACAAGTATTACATTTGACTTTTTATCATCTCACCATGTATACCTCAACTCTATACACAGATTAATGGATGAAAACTTGTTATACTTTATTTGCTCATATCTTAGAATATGTTATACAGAGACAATTTACCTCTGTTATGTTCCTTTTCTGCTCAGCTTTTTGGCTTATTTATCTTTACCAATAACATTGCCATGTGCACAGATTGCAATGGAAATTTTCAAAATCACACACACACACACACACACACACACACACACACACACACACACTTCCTCTGGAATAACTGAGGAAGAGAAACTGCCTCATCCTTTCAAGTGAGAGTTGCCACTTTGACCCAGGCAAATGATGAGCAATAAAATCACAATGCCAATAAGCGCTGTCAAGTATCCTTCTGCTGCATAATAACTCAGCAGTAGGCAGCACTAATGGTGTTTATGAGCTGCCAGGCTGGGATTGGCCCCAAAGCGAGGAGGCATTTGCCCAGTGGGCTTCTTCTTGGGGGGGGGGGCTCTTTGCAGCCTGGGGACCCTTTTATGTAATTCTCAGCAAAAGCTGTCTCCTCAGGCCAAGGACTTTTGCAGTGAGCTGTGTTCAATGATCGCCTTAAGGTTCATATTGTTTTCAAAATGTTTAGCATGTCAATATAATACTATGAGAATTACTAGGTAGGACAGGCCCATGCTCAGAGGTCGTGACTATAGGTGCATAGGCATTATTTGTTTATTTGATAGTCCAAGCTAAAGCTCAAATTCTTCCCAAAGTTTTATAGAGACCATTGTATGCTAAATTCAAATAGCATAATCAAATACAATAACAACCATGAGCCATGAGTAAGAAGTAGATTATATAGAGACAGAAGTAGAGCCTACCACATGGTGATAGCTGAATAAAGGCAAAAAAGAAAGTAATTGAGCATCATGGGGTCAGACCATCCAAGTTGCCTTTAACATTAAAATGATGCAAATATTTGGGAGGTCAAGAAGGAAACCAGTAATCCCTAATATATTTAGGTTTCATTTTGACGCCCACAAGCTGAAACTACCTCTTTGGGGGGTGTGTCCTTACCTCAGCAAGGAATATAATTGAATCTGGAAATTATTTCCAGAGATGCTTGTTAGGGCCTGCTAGTTCTGCTCCCTGAACAGTACTGTGCTGAGTTGGTTCTGGGCTGAGTTTTGAGACAGCTTCTGCTTACAAAGAAGGGCTGTGTCCACCTGCCCTAGAAAATTCATCGAAACTCCACATTAATTCATGTAAAACATCATCTCATGGGAATTAAAATAAAAAAAAACTTAAGAGACAGACCCTGGAAGGGTGTCAGGAATCCTCAACTCCTCGTCCCTATAACTGAAGGGGGAGATGAGTTTGTCAGTGTTGAAATGAAAGGTGCGAGAAGAGCAAGGATCACAATTCAAAGGTGTTAAGGATCATCACCTTCATGCTTCTTTATATTATATCTTTTTATTTTGCCTTGTATTTTAATTTATTTAAAAAGATAACTTTGTGTATGTTCTTTAGTGGTGACCAAGGGCATGTAAGTTTCTCCCCAGTAGTATAGAAAACTCTGGGCGGTGGCACAAAGAAATAGGAAGGAATTTCAGTCATGTAAACACAGAGCAAATGCTGGTTGAGCCCAAGTGCGTACAGGATATGGAAAAGCAAAACCTATAGGCCCAGCCAATTGGTAATGAAATGAGGTAATAGAAGCAACAGACTCTGTTCTCACTTATATACACATATATAGTAAAAACATGGACCAGCCATGGCAATAGAGAATGGAAGGGTAGACTCCAGAGGCTGGAGACTGAGATGGGTATGGGGAAAGGGAAGATGTAGAACATAGGGTGCAGGGTTTCAGTTAGTTAGAAGTTAAGTTTCAGTGAACTATTATAAAGCATGGTCACACCTGGTAAGAATGTACTGTACATTTCAACAATGCTAAAAGAATAGATTTCAAGTGTTATCACCACCAAAAAGAGCAATAAGAAGATGAAACCATAGATAGGTTGGTTTGATTAGATCTTTCTCCAGCGTATACATCAAAACCTATTTTACCCCATAAATAATAAAATTCTTCTTTTCTTTAAGAAATTAATTAGTGAAGATAGATAGACAGACAAAAAGGAAAGGAAAGAATGTTAGACAAAATAGTTTGAGATTCTGTTAAGTAGCATATGTCAAATGAGTGATCAAGAAAAGAAGAGGACCATCAGAATAGAAGCCATTGCTGCGGTCCACAGATGATGTACTTCAAGTGGGATAGTGTGGCACAGTGGGTACATTTATGAAGCCTGGAGTCAGACAACCTGGGTTCAGATCTTGCTTTACCCCTGAGAACTATAGGATCTTAGGGAAACAAGTCTGGTTTGGGGTTTTCTGGGTTTGTTTTGTTTTCTTTCTTTCATTCTGTCTTTTTTTTTTTTTTTTTTTTTTTTTTTTGGTTTTTTAAGACAAGGTTTCTCTGTGTAACAGCCCTGACTGTTCTGGAACTTACTTTGGAGACCAGGCTGGCCTCAAACTCACAGAGATCTACCAGCTTCTGCCTCCTGAGTGCTGGGATTAAAGGCATGCGCCACCACACCCAGCAACTTGTCTGTGTGATTTCTTCTTCTCTAATACAGAGCTGACAGTAATCTGAAAGAACTGAAATAAAGATTCAGTAATTTAAGAGCTATAAAGTGCGTATAACAATGTCTGGTGGGCCTTTCTCGGGTCATCTTGAAGACTGAGTCAGAGGATGGAGGAGAGGTACAGAAATAGCCAATGAGCATTTCTCTCTGATTAGGATTGCAAGGGGGAACATATGCTTTGTGTGCTCGCTGGCAAGAAGTCCTCTCACTGAAGCATCAAGTTCTAGTGAGGGTGAGATACTATGGTATCAGATACCAGCGGCCCTGAAAAAATAAGACAGGAAATTTAGTTTTCATTCTATGAGGTAGTCCTCCATCTTCCTCTTCCAAGACAAGCAGTAATGCTCTGTGAAGACCGATGGACAATCACATATAAGTATGAGTAGACTGAAGTACCTGCAATCAAATAAAATTTACAAATTTATTTCTGACACTTACAGTATATATGACCAACCAAGGGTATGGCTATAACCAACTTTCAAGAAGGAAAAAAAAAATCCTAATGTGTTTAAATAGTTTCACCTTGGCCAACTGAAGCTATGAAAGCAATGTCACCATGCAAGGAGTGGTGGGGTGTGGACACACGCAGGCACAAGTATCCCAGTAGCCTACTGTGTTGTGCTACACGTGGTCTCCATGAGTTCTAAGCAAGCCTTGCCCTCTACCCCTACACTAGGCACCTGGTGGATATAGTGCATGGTCGTTTGAGATGGGTTATATGCATACATATATTTAGATGAATACATAATGAATTCAAACAATGATTTCAGTTGACATACTCTTTATAGATCCAAACCAAATTTGGTTTGGGTGACTTGTTCCTCAATAAGTAGTATCACGTTTCCCATCTGTTCTTTGCTTATCATGGAAGCATGCCCCAAATTTGGTGATTTGGGCCTCCCGTGGCCCATGCATCATGTGCTGTGTTTAGGGAAGGCCTCTTGAGTGCTGACTGACCCTGTGATAAACATAGGTTCTCTATCCACAGCAAAAACAAGAGAGGTTCCTGACAAGAGGAAATGGATGCAGCAGGGATGGAAATGAGAGAAGAGAGCTCAAGGTCCCACACTTCTTTGGTGCACTGTGTACAGGAAGGCACTGTGAGGAAGAGAGAAGGAACAGTGAGGTAGAACAGCCTACCAACACATGGGCAGAGCCATAGTGATGCCCCTCCCGCAGCCAGGCTTTCTTTAAGCCCAGTAGTGGTAGAGAACAACCAGGCTTTAAAAGTCATTTCGGTGTGCTTTTGTTCAACAAGGCATGCTTTTGATCTCTGAGGGTAGACCAAGTGAGGGTAGACTCTGAAGGGCCAGGCTTGTCCAAATGTCTCCCTGTAACCCTGTAATGTTTGTTAGTTACACACTGCATTCGTGTCTGCAGGACACTAAATCTGCATGATCCAAGGGAACCTATGCAGTGCTGTGTGTGTGTGTATGTGTGTGTATGTATGTGTGTATTTGTGTGTATGTATGTGTGTGTTTGTATGTGTGTGAATGTGTATGTGTTTGTGTGTGTATGTACATGTGTGTATGTGTGTGCATGTGTATGTATGCGTGTGTATGTGTGTGTGTATATGTGTGCATGTGTATGTATATGTGTGTTTGTATGTGTGTGTATGTATGTGTGTGTTTGTATGTGTGTGTATGTATGTGTGTGAGTTTGTGTGGTGGCAGTGGGTGTGGCGGTCTCTGTAGTTGTCATTTGGGGATGGTAGTGAAAGAACAGCATGTCCTCTCAGATCTTCCAGTTCATTTAGTTTACCGCCTTGGCCTTTGTTGTTACTTAATCCAAAGTACAGACTGGCTGGAGTTGTCATCTCTTCCCTGGTGGCACTAGCTTACTCCCTGAGATATGAATACACACCTCAGGGAATATCCCCGTAATTACCCATTCACCTGTCCACATGCAAGACACCAGAGCAGTTGAGTGTCCCAAAGCATTCCAGGCAATGTCCTTTGCCTCTGCTCCAATTTGTCCCAAAACAGATGTCTTCTTCTTCGCCACTTCTTGCTCCTCCATCACCCTGGATTTAAAACAGAGAAACCACCACAACCCCTTGTGCTTGGCATATGTCACATTTGCTTATGTCTGAGAGATCAATTCTTGATTTATCTGCCTTTTCTAGAATTTTCTTCTTCTTTGCTTTCATTATTAAATGTTATGGTAGAAAGACTGGGCTGGCTCAATTGTCTTGGTATTTCTCATTTCGGTGTTGGTCCTGACACCACAGTTCTTCCAATTCTGAGAAGAGGGGATGCGAGAGGAAAAGGACCTGTGCAAACAGTGCTGTCCTTCACAGCTCTGCCTCAAATGTCTCCTGAATCTTCTGCCCCCCCGTGGTTGACCTGACCTAGGTTCATGCAAATTCCAAATATAGTTTGCCGCTGTCCACTTCTCCTGCCAATTCCGCCGACAATGCAGGACACCCAGCACTTTGCAAATGCCCACATTTGTAGTCCAACGCTGTCACTTCTCTCTCACGGACACTGTTTATTACTCAGAAGCCAGATACTCTGTTCCGTGCCCTGTGTCCCTGTCCGCTTACCGCCCAAGTCAGTCCTCTACTCGCTTCTCTGCAGCTCTGTGGTGCAGCCCAAGCTTCCTACTGATTGGTGGACATTTGAGGTGTGTCATAACGTGCATGAAAACAGAAAAGTTAACATGCTAACACTGGTCTTAGAGAATTTAGCTTCAAGATGCTTCTGAAATCCACATGGTGCCCCAGCAAGTGTAGAATCTACTGGGAGTCACGTGGGTATCCTTTCACTAGTTATGCTGTCCCTGGCCTGCTCACGGCTTACATGGAAAGCCATGTCTCCATGTAAGATGAATTGCTAGTGGTCTTAATAATAATAATAATAATAATAAAAACCGGGATCAGATACTGGAGTGAAAACTAAGAGATCAGAGGAATAGGACAAGCCACAGCCAACCTCACCTTACCAACTCCTCAGCCTCCAGAGAGAGCTACTTCCTTCCTGTATACCCACAGCTATATGCCTTTCTGTCCCTGCCCTCTTACTTCCTCTCTCTGCCCAGCTATATTACTTCCTCTTTCCATCTAGCTCTATCACTTCCTGTCTGTCTGTACCGACCTCCAGATCTCTATGGTAAAGTACTGCTGGGATTAAAGGTGTGTGCCACCATGCCTGGCTCTGTTCCCAGTGTGGCCTTGAACTCACAGAGATCCGGATGAATCCCTGCCTCCTGAATGCTAGGATTCAAGGCGTGTGCTACAACTGCTTGACTTCTATGTTTAATATAGTGGCTGGCTTTTTTCTCTGATCTCCAGATAAGCTCTATTGGGAGGCAAAAATAAAAAATCATCACATCTCCATTTATCCAGTTGTCCAATAAATATACCCTCAGTTAAGAAGGGGGTCTCTTGGTTTGCTGGTCTTGTTTATTTCTGTTAACTTTAAATGAAAGTTAAACATTTTTTTGTGTATTATTAAAATCATAAAGTACTATCATTAGGCTTGGTGGTTTAATTAAAAATTTCCTTATTTAGAACACAATAATGAAGAAAATTTGTATGAAATAAAAACTTAGCCTGTAAATAATAAGCGTTTTAAAAAATACCACAATTAAGTGTAGTTAAAATACTCTGCTTCTTGCTTGAAAAAAATAAAGTCCTTGTGCTAGGAAGGAAGTCAAGGGATCTGGCTTCTGGCCATCACTTCTTCATCTCTCACTGTAATATTTATGCTCCAGAGACAAAAATTATCTTTGTTACCTTTCTTCTCCTTCTCCTCTCCTCCTCTTCCTTCTTCTTCTTCTTCTTCTTCTTCTTCTTCTTCTTCTTCTTCTTCTTCTTCTTCTTCTTCTTCTTCTTCTTCTTCTTCTTCTTCATCTCCTTCTATTCTTCTGCCTCTGCTTCACTTAACCCAATCTGGCCCCTTGCTAATGGTCCTCTGGCCTCAGCTTCCTAAATGCTGGGGTTATAGATATGCACCAGCTCACCCAGCTGCCAGTTGTCTTGGGTGTCTTATGTTCTTGGGCTGATCTACCTGTTAGACCCTTTGTGCCACTCTGTGTGGCATCTGTTCTCTCTTGCCTTCATTTCTCCCTACATGTCGAGTCACTAAACATAAGCTTCCATTTATTCTGTAAGCCCCAGCTCAGTTGTGACGTCCTTTGCAATTGACTTTGCCAGTCTCTCAGAATCATAGTCAGCTCCTTCTTTTGAGTCTGTCCTGAAACTCCCCCCAGGCATTATGTGTATTCTGTGTTTGCCTGCCCCCATGTTTCCATTCCTTAGTTCTTCATTTGCCTGCATGCTTTCTTTCTTCACAGCGTGAGTTCATCAAAGGCTAAGTGTATGTCTTATTTTTATCCCCAAAACTGGACTGGAGATACTGAAGAAATGCTTATGAAGTGAATAGGACAGAAGAGGGAGGGCTGAGAAGGAAGGGAGGAAGAAAGGAAGGGAGGGAGGGAGGGAGGGAGAGAGGGAGGAAGAAAGGAAGGAAGGAAGGAAGGAAGGAAGGAAGGAAGGAAGGAAGGAAGGAAGGAAGGAAGGAAGGAAGGAAGGAAGGAAAGCTAAGTTAACTAGATGTTAGCATTTCTTTGGGGGAAATACACCTTAACAAAACAAGCAAACCATGATTACAATGCTGTATTGCTTTAAAGTGACAAAAGTCATAGTTATGGCAGTCTTATCTAATTAAAACTTCATTTAATATTTTAATCTTTGAAGACTGGATATGGGAGCACATGCCTGCAATACTAGCGCTCAGAGCGCAGACCTGCAGATTCCAAGTCTAAGACCAGCATAGGTTGTATAGTGAGTTCAAATCCCACTTGAACTACATAGTAAGACTCTGTGTTAAGAAGCAATGTATGGGATGTGGCTCAGTAGCAGAACACTTGCCTGGCATGGGCAAGGCTCTGTCTCCAGCACCTTCTCTGTATTAATTACTTTTTGTTACTGTGATGAAATATCATGATCAAAGGTAACTTAAGGGAGAAAGGGTTTATTTTGTCTTCCAGTTCCAGAAAGGAAAGTCCACGATGGCAGGCAGGGGAGGGATGGCAGCAGGCATCCAGAGCAGGAAACTAAGAGATCACATCGTCAACTGCATCCTTGAAGCAGAGAGTACCAACAGAAAGTGAGGCAAGGATATGAACTCTTAGAGTCCAGTCCCAGTGATACACTTCCTTCCAGCAAGGCTCCACCACCTGGACGTTCCTCAGTCTCCCCAAAAACTGACAACAAAGTTAAAAAAGTTTTCAAATACCTGAGGCTATGGGGAACATTTCTTATTTCAACCATCACACCCCCCAGGAGTCTTGATGTTTTCTTTTAAATCCTGTAGGACCCCTTGTTTAAACAATCAGACCAAAAATGCATTTTCCTCTCAATACCTTAAAAGTATTCTTGAATATATGAGCTTTGTCAACTAAACTTTGCTAGATGACATCTATTAAAGCTTGTTAAGGAAAAACTTTAACCCAAGACCATTGTGATGGGTACAGGGACTACCATGATGGGGTCTTGGAGTAGGTAGAGGCATATTGAACTTAACTTTGAGTAGAATAAGCAAATGGGGATTGATAGCCAAGAAAAAAATGTGAGGTTCAGCAGATGGAAAATTAGTAAGTAGAGACTATGTGAGTAAGGAGGTTCTGGTGGAACCAACCTGGTAGGGTTTCTGGTAAAGACAGGTCATGGCCACCAGACATCTCCTGGGGGACATGGCGGGAATGAAGATTCTGGTCAGAAATGGAAGGTGGTAGGTTTTGCTAAACAGTTCAGCAAGGTTCTTTTGGCAAACCTGTCACAGTCAAGTTCCACACAAAGGCCTAGCAGATAGTTTAGAAACCTAAGCTGTGGCCAAGCAAAAAGAATCTTTGTTAGCCTCATAAAGTACCTTGTATTTTCCACAACTTGTGCTCATGTCTCATAATTTCATGGTATACATGCCCTTTGTCTTAGTTATAATTAACACTAAAGAGCATGTTGAGTTCTTACTCAGATGACTAGGAGATTCCAGGAACCTGTACCTGGTCACACAAGTGTCCCTTGCAGTATAAGAGATGAGGGGACCCATGAAGACACTCTAGTTGTTAGTTATTTAGCTGCGTTGTGTTCTTACCCTGCAAGGAAGTGTCACGAAACACAACAGAATCCGCTTATAAGAGTTTATTAGAGATAAAGGGACAGAGAGTGTGCAGGCCTGTGGGAGAGACACGTGCGTGGAGAAGAGGAAGAGGAGAGAAGAGAGAGAGAGAACCAGGAATATGGCGCTCCGCTTTAAAAACCGGCTGGGGGTGTGGCCAGGTCACGTCACTACTCCACATGTGTGCGTAGATCACATGGTCACGTTGCGCGCTTACGTGGCCACGTAATGTCACGGATCCTTGACCCGGAAATGGCTATCTCGACTTGGAATTGGCTAGGCGGAAGTGTCCGCCTGGTATATGCAACTGTGGGGGCGTGTTGTGAACCCTTCACTAGTCATGTCACCTAGGCTTTTAGAAGGCGTCATTGGCCATCTGAAGACAAGCTTGGAAGTAGACTATTGCTTAAATAATGACCTTAGCTTGTGTGAAATGTGCTTTTCTCTTAACACGAGTGCTCAAATTTGATGGGAAATATTCAAATTGTGCTATTTTTTCAGAAGTTATATGTGTTTTTTCTTTGAATGTATATATTGGTGTGTGTGTGTGTGTGTGTGTGTGTGTGTGTGTGTGTGTGTGTCTGTCTGTCTGTCTGTCTGTCTGTCCTAATCCCCTGTAGCTAGGCTGGAATCCAGTAAGCCCCAGCTATCCTATCGTCTCTGCTGCATAATGTGAAGGTGTTACAGATGTGTATAATCACACCTGACCTTTTACATGGGTTCAGGGGATTTGAACTTGGGTTCTCATTCTTGTATACTGAATCATCTCCCCAGCACTCCGAAGTTTTTGAAATTTAATATTAGTCCTCAACTTCAATGCCTTCCTCTGGATATAGTCAATACCAGGTCTCTGACACACATTAATGATGTGAGCATAACAAACATGGAGTGAAGAAAAGAGAGATGCTTTTTATTAAAAGTCTTAGAGTCTATTTTTATCAAATAAACATAATTAACAAAGAAAATTTTCAGCTTTTAAATATATGAGTTTTCACAAAGAATCACATTGGATATCCTCTGGCATGGGGTGATTTGATTGTCTCAAACTTAAAGAAAGGGGGAAAAAAGATAAACTGTGTTTTGATCTGAAACTGCTAGTTCAGACTAAGGGTTGATTTCAACCCTGCTTAGAACTCAGTTTCCACTCCTGGAGGACACAGTCTCATCCCAGAGAAATGGAATCCACTTTTGTCTGTTCAACTTGATATGCCATAGTGAGGAAAAGGTGATCTGAACAGCTGTCTTTTTGAGAGTTT
This sequence comes from Peromyscus maniculatus bairdii, assembly GCF_049852395.1. Lineage (NCBI taxonomy): Eukaryota > Metazoa > Chordata > Mammalia > Rodentia > Cricetidae > Peromyscus > Peromyscus maniculatus. Next base: position 40,965,257 of record NC_134868.1, read on the forward strand.
TTGTTGTCCTTGTCCTTTTACAGTATGGCTTGGAGACTTCTCAGTGTCCCTCATAACCGCTCGGTTCTCCTTCTGAAAGTCAGCATTTAATTCCAGGAGGAAAAGCCGGTGTCCTTGTCCTGGGCTAATCCTGAGATGACACCCAAATGATTTTAGAAATCCAAGAACAAATAAAATGTGCAACTCTCTATCCACAGATGTTTGAGTCCTGGCTGCCAGCATTCCTGTTTTATGGATTATAGTCTATGTGCAGGTTGTCGGCACTCTGGACCCTGAAAGCGAGGCCCACAGTGTGAATGGGAACACAGTCTGGATTCCGTGGATTAGAAGCATTTCTTTAGAAGGGTCTGAAGGATTTCTTGCTCAGGGGAAATCTGTCTACTCAGGAAGCTTGTTACCAGTCCCCTTTAACCAGACTCAAATGAAGACTCTTCAGCAAACATTTGTGGCGTGAGGGACTTGGCATGAGCCTTCAGTCCTTAGTGACAGGCTCATTCTGAAGGCATGAGGCTGGGCTGCAGGTTACAAAGGCGGCGGCGCATGCTTCCAATTGTAAGGCTCCTTTAGTGGAGTGTTTCTGAAGACAGTTGTCTCTTCCAGCACCACAGCCTCACCCGATTGAAAAGGTTCCTGCTGGCTAATTAACCTGCAGCACTTTCTTTTCTATTGCACCTGGCCTTTTGGGTCGTTTGTTTTAATTATTGGTCATGTCTACTATGACCAAAAATAGGGCCTCCATTATTTCATCAAAATATTTTGCATTGGAAAAAGTTTCCATCAACTATTCACTTAGGTATTACTGCTTTCATCTAAATTCACACGGTTATTACCTGCAATAAAAACAAAAACAACATACTCAAGCTCTCTTCTCTCCTAAAACTCTTGAATCCTGAGAGATATGTTTCATCCAATTTTCTAATGCCCTCTGTAAGAACATGCAGTGTGATGAATTTGATCTCCATGTATTTCAACACCTCATATGAACATTACTAAATGATAAAGAATTCAATTTCATGACTAATTGTGCTGGAGTGTCTGGTGCCCAAAGTTCTGCTTGAGTAAATACATTGCCAAAGCAAATCAGAGGGATTCATAGAAGACTGGGAATGTTAATATCTGCCTTCCCTTGGAACTGTATGAGCAGAATGTGTGAGCAGATGAAAACATAAAGACGAGGGTCATTATCCTCTGGTCATTTGGGAAACACCCAACAAAAAAATTGTTTAAAGATTTCCTGAACTGTTCTTTGGTGGTCTCTTTCTTCTTTGTTTTTGTTTTTTGTTTTGTTTCTTTCTTTCTTTTTTTTTTTTTTTTGTGACAAGGTTTCTCTGTATAGCTTTGTGCCTGTCTTGGAACTCACAGAGATCCACCTGGCTCTGCCTCCAGAGTGCTGGGATTAAAGGCATGCACCACCACTACCCGGCTGTGGTGGTTTCTTAACTGTAGGCTCTATGAAATAGGAAGGCAGAAGTGGAAATACAGTGGGGGGGGGGGGCACCGGAGCCCCAGATATCACAGAGCTGTGTGACATCTGATGACTGCAACACTTTAAAGTTCAAAGTAGCATCAAGACCTGGCCCAGGGCCTGGATGACAGTTTTTTGAAAGGAGGCCTATAGGTGTTTTCCTGGAGAAGAAAGATCAAGACTGTGTGAGCCTAGACCCACAGACAAAGATATTAAGTCATGGAAGGTCAATGTTTAAATCAATAACTCATAATCATTCTCCCATTGAAATGGAGTTGGCCAATGTGTCCATGAAAAACATAGCCAAATGCTTGCTGGGTCGTTCAAAATGTTGTCAGCACCAGGACTCTAATATTTAAGAGATTAATGTTTCAAAAGTTTTCCAAAAATTTCACTTGGAGTCTGATTGAAAAACTTCTTGGTCTCTATCCACAAGTGACTTTAGTGAGCTAAACACATTGCAATTGTACCTGACTATGGGGAAGTGGTTCTCATAATGTTACCCCTGGATAGACAAGTATCTATCTACCTGGGAACTTGTCACTACTGAGAATTCTTCATCACCTCACTCATGCCACAGACCCACTGAATCAGGAGGATGAGGTTACTATACCCATCTTCCCAGTGATTCTCAACCTTCCTATTGCTGTGACTCTTTAATGTAGTTCCTCAAGTTGTGGAGACCCCAACCATAAAAGCATTTTGTTGCTACTTCTCTTTTTATTTATTTGTTTGTTTGTTTGTTTGCTTGGTTGGTTGATTTTTCAAGACAGGGTTTCTCTGTGTAGTTTTGGTGCCTGTCTTGGATCTCACTCTGTAGACCAGACTGGCCTTGAACTCACAGAGATCTGCCTGCCTCTGTCTCCCAAGTGATGGCATTAAAGGCATGAGCCACCACTGCTGCCCAGCTTCATTGCTGCTTCTTAACTGTAATTTTGCTGAAGCAGCTCACCATTTGTCCACGGCTTCTTAGCGTCCAGGAGGCATGTGGTATCCTATCACTTGCCTAGAACTGACAAGGAAGCAGAATTGCTCTTACACATGCATGCTCACGTGAAGAGAGATGGCATCAGGGCTCCTTGACACAGTGCTGCAGACCCAAGAGACCAAATTTATTTGTCTTGAGAAATTTGAAGTTCTTTTGGTTTTCAAGATTCCTTAAATTTTATCATGTCTTTATGACTATTGACCCAACTTGCTTTCTTGCTTTACTTTCCATGCCAAAAAAAAAAGGGGAGGGGCAGGGTGAGGGGGAGCTAAGGACAGAGAAGAAACTGCCTACCACCCGTTCTTCCCTTCAGGTGGTATATTTGCTCATCCTGGCCTCATCCCTACTTGTCCAACTTATTCTGCAATACAGCTTTGCCTTTGCCCCAGTATATCTTCTTTTTAAAAGTTTTTGGTGTGTTTGTGACTACGTATATTTGTGGGTGTAAATGTATTTATATGAGCATAAAATAGCAATTTTCTCCACGATACATATGTGGATGTTAGGGCACAAACAACCTCATTGATCGACCGATGCTTGCTTTTACTTTGTTTGAGACAGGGTCTCTAATACATAATGTATCAAGAGTTGGCTTTTCCAAGTCTTTTGAGGACACTGGTTTTGTCTGCCTTAACCCAGGGAGTCACTGTTTAATTTTAGTTACAAACCCTTCTGAACAAACTCTTGAATGAGGTTAACTATACTCACCTCACAGAAATCTTGGAAGATGAGGTAGAAAAAAATATATATAAAAGACCTGGCATATTGTCTAACATATAAAACTAATCGATGACTTAATATTACCATGATTACTTTAGTTACTATAGAAACCTTCCCCTTATTTATCTTAGATTAGTATCCTTGGATTAATCATAAAGAACCAATTTACAAGAAAATCAGTCTCTTTTTATTACAGGACAAATAGGAGGTATTCAAGAATTGAAAGAACTAATTATTTGAATATATTATTCTGCTATGCTGGTAAAAAAAATAGTGTTTAAACAAGTTTCCTGATCATCCCTACAATATAAAAATGATGTTATACTTCTTAAAAATGGTAAGGATACTAGGAACACACAGTTTCATTTGGTTTTGAGATGAGGATACAGGGGAATGCTGTCTTACACAAACACAATGAGAGCTTCACCTTCATTCATTTATTCATTTCAGTGAACTCTGTATTACCAGGCAAGTGTCAGGTAGGAGAGAACCTCTCCCTGGATGATTTTTTTTTAGAATACACTACAGGGCTAGCTATCATGGTTTGAATCTGACTGACAAAAATAGTCTTTGTGGCAGATGTGGTGGTGGTGCACACCTTTAATCCCAGCACTTGGGAGGCGGAGACAGGCAGATATCTATGAGTTCAAGGACATTCTGATCTACAAAGACAGACCCTGTGTCAACGAACAAACAAACAAACAAACAAACACCAGCCTCGTGTTCTGAAGTCTTGTTCCCTGGCTGTAGTAGCATTTAAAAAAAAAATCTATGGCATCCTTAGAAAATAGGACTTCGATGCTTTTAGGTCCCTAGGGATGGTTGTTTGAATTGTCTATTTCTTGCTGTTGTGATGTGAGCAGACTCCCTCACGTGCTCCATGAACTGAGCTGCCCTGACATGCCCTCTCTGAAACCCTCTGAAACTGTGAATTCGATTTTTTTCTTCCCTTGTGTTGTTTTTGTTGGGTATTTTGGTCACTATGAAGTAACTAATCTATTGTCTGCATACTTACAAAAGGAAAACGCAGTCTCCATCCAGCCACAAACATCTCTCTGTGTTTCCTGTGCAGTCTACATTCTGTATAGAATCCCCATAGTCATCTCACTTTCGTTCTTCAGAGAATTTTATGCCATTGGGACGGGAAACCTCAGTTAAAACATAAAGTAGCCATTTTCTCCGCAAATAGTCATAGATAGCAGGGCATCTTTATGATTCTCTAGGACCTAGCACTGGGCTCTCCAGTGCCAAGCAGAAAGACCTGTAGTACTGAGTTGTTTATTTGCTGAATCACAGTATTGGGTGAGAGCCTGGCTGCCTGACAGTTGACTTTCAGTTGACCTTGCATGGTATATTTTCAAACTTTGTTCTCAGTATTCTCTATCAGTTTTTGCTCCTACTCACTACCCACCTCCGTTTGCTCCTCCTCTTTTTTTTTTTTTTAAGAAAACACACATCCACATACAAAACCTCAGCCCATACACACCAACCAGATTTGAGTTGCTGAACTGAGTTCATGAAACACTTCGAAGGGTGGATAGACACACTGCTATAGAAAGAAATGATTTAAGAAACAGGATGGATCCTTTCTTTGTCAAGACAGCAAATTCAAACTCAAGGATTTCTACAGAGTTTGGAAGAATGTACAGGAACCCAAGAGGGTCTAAAATAGCAGTTCTCAACCTATGGGTCACGATTCCTTTGGGGTTGCATATCAGACACTTATATCATGACTCATAACAATAGCAAAATTACAATTATGAAGTAGCAATGAAATAATTGTATGGTTGGTTGTCAACACAACATGAGGAACTGCATGAAAGGGTGACCTCATTAGGAAGGTTTGAGGACCACTAAAGGGACCTTGACTCTTGCCCCAGTGCTGACATCTGGTTTCAGCCTGGTTCCTCCCTTTTCTAGAAATCTTCCCTGTGCTTCATACTTGCAACAGTCCTAGTTCCCTAGAACTGCTTATCTCACAGTGAAAGGTTTAATAGGGATGACTACGAATAGGTAGGAAATGTCATTACAAAAACCTATTATTATTTTATATAATTAATATATGCTAATAAAAACAACAGGAAGAACTTCTGCCCTACAATTAGGCATCATTTTGTTGCTACATTTTTAAATTAAATTAAAAAATTTTTCAGTAGAAGGATAGTGTTATAAGGGTTAAATTCTTTGTAGTCTTTGCCAACAATAGTAATAAGAATTTGAAACATACCTTAGACGGTGGCACATTTTTTTTTTTAAAGTTAAAAAGTAAGGTATAGATGGAGTACTAATTAAAACAGCTTTTGCATCCAAACATCGAACTTAATGACCTTGGCCAGATGCACCATTTCTGAAAGCCTTTTTGCAAGTGATTTCCAGTACACCCTTATGCTCTTTCCCAGTTGGGGGTAATTAAGAGTCTTTCTCTGTGTTAAATTAGGAACTGCAGAAACAAGAAAGCTTCAAGCTTCCATTGTGAGCAGAGCCTCTTTTCTTGTTCACCATGTTCAAAGAATCTCAAAGGCAGCAGACTAGTGACTCTGAGCCTGTTAGGACAAGAGAACTCCAGGCTAAGTGGAAGCCCCAGGCTCACACAGATTAGGGATTCTTACTGAAGAGCTCATTGGGAGAATCCTCTTCCTCACAATGATTTTCTATCCCAGAAATAACAAACTCCAAATGACCCTACCCAAACAGTTACTTTTAAAAATGCTTGTCGTTCAAATCTTTCTTCTTCGCTTCAAGTTAAATATGAGAAGTAATTCTGCTGTTTAGAAAAAAGCTTACGTGTGTCATCTGAGGGATCATCTGGTTAAAAACAAAGTAGTATAGAAGGAATGCCTTTTCAGTGGCAACACGGTTACATCTTTGTAAATGCTTCATGTGAAATTTCAATTCCAGAATCTTCCATGTAGTAATTATCAATTCTCAGCTGTTTTTGGTATAGCGGAGTGGGCCATTATTAAAAATAAAACAAAACTCATTCCAAGCATCTTTATTCTTTCAAGAAATTGTTAAACAAATACAAATAGACCCAATGATTTTGCTGTTAACTTTGCTGAAAGTTGTAAGGATGAACTGACTTGAAAGGTAATGAGTTCCCTATTGTTGGAGGATTTGAGGTTCTGGCTGGGTGACTCCAGATGATGTTGGAATGGAGAGTCTTTAAGGTCCCCTCTAATCCAAAGATTCTATCATTATAATATTTATCACTTTATGAGGAGAAGACAGTGTTTGCAAGAAAATAATAAAATAAGAAAGGGAAAAGAGGGAAGAGGTTTTTATGCTGTTAGTGAAGAAATGGCCACACTTTATAATAGTTTTTCTTTTAAATCACTTGTTGGTAACAAAGGCTGTGTTGTAACCAAGTGGCTTTTATGGTAATAGAACCTTCTCGATTTTACTGTGCTGTGAAGAGGTCAAAGTACAGAACTGTTCCCACCTTTAAGGTGCTTGTTTGAAAGTGTCCCTTATCACCCTGACTTCTTGTCTACTGTGAGTATGCACATGTGTGATCCCAGCACCTAGGAGGCTGGAGCAAAGGACTATGTGTTTCAGGCTAGTCTGGACAATAAAGCAAGGCCCTGCCTCAAGAAGACAGACAGATTTAGGCAGGCAGGCAGAGAGACAGACAGACAGATTTCTGCTAATAATAGTAACACATGTCTACAGTAGAACATCCAAAAAGTACCAAGTACAGATCAATCATTATTGCCTCAGTGGAAAAGACAGGATAAAATAGGCAACGGATTCATCAATATGGAGGATGATCAAACACTAATCCTACTTCTCCCTCAGTTGTGACTTATATTGCAATCAGAGATGATAAAATCCAAGTTATAAAATTAATTAAAGTAATTTCATCAAGTGGTCATTTATGGAGGCTGATAGAATGGTTGGAAGTAACAAAAACCAATATAAAAGATAAGGCCAGGCTTAGGCCTACAGCTGAGTGTTAGAACATATTCTTAGCATACACAAGGCCTTGTGTTCATCCTCAGGACCTAGAAAAAAAATTTTTTTTTTTAAGAAATAGAAACTTATAGTTCTTTATAAAAGTAAGGATTTAGGAAATCTAATGTACAGATATATTCAAACTAAATTTTTTGCCTTAGGCAAATATTTCCCTTTTTATCTTTATATTAAGTTTCAGTGCCTCAGGAGTAGGTTCTATATAGTCTGTTTACGAATCTTCCAATATAATGTTTGTTTGCAATAATATAAACACTTCTGACTCAGTATACAATTCCTATTTAGGAGTGGCGTGTATTCTTGCCAAATATTCTGTAAGAGTTGGAAACATGGACAAAGAACTTTATGAGAAATGGTACAGACAAAACTTAAAAAATTAAAAGTCTCCATTCTTTCTGGGATTCTGAAGTCTTCCTCATTGGTTCTTTGCTTTAGCATTGAAAGAGTCAGTTGGCAAAACTGATTGCAGCTGACAGCAACCTGGGTACTTTTCTCAAACCTGTGAATGAAAAATGGCCTTCCTAGGTCTGTGTGTTCCACATCTGTGTGGGGCTGTCAAATAGGCCAATTATTTGGGGACATAATCCTTCCACCTAGTAGAATGGCCATAGGCAATACACTCATAACTATTTAAAAGGATTCCTCTAGGTGCTTTAGAAGGAGCTGGAACAGAAACTGGATTGTTTCTTTGGACTAGTCTGTAATAGAGGAATGAAACTTTTTGCTAAATGTGTTCAGTTTTCCTGAAAAAAAAAAATCCTGAACATTCTATCAAAAATCTCCAATATGATATACGTTTTCTTAGCAGGTTTCTATTGTTTTGTAATATCTTTTTCTCTAACCAGTGATTAATGAGACAGTAGATGGTAGAAAAGAAATGGTTTTGTTATCTACCTGACTGATTTTCATCTGATTAACCCACCACAGGAAGCCCCGGAACATTTTAGATATTGTTCAGAAGAATTCATCTAAAATTAGCAAGGAGAGGGTGGAGGACAGTTAAACAAGACATGTGGGTTTCTCTGTCATTTGATTCTTCTTAGCCCAATTTTCAGTTTTATCTTTATACTAGAACCCACTGACTTCAGTATTAGTAATATTTAAACACACAAAAAATATAGGAACAAACCCATAAACCTAGACTCTTTCTCTTCTATATTTAAAACTAAGTTCAAATACTTGATCAATAAATCCAAACTCCCTCAAATGCATACATCTCACTTGATCTTTATTGTAATTCATGTGGTTTAAGAACAGTAGGCACACATCCTTATCTTCCTTTATACCTAAAGATTTAGAGACACAGTAAGCTGCCCAGACTCACATGGCTAGCAGAGCAGACCAAGGATGGAGTCCATGTTTTCTCAGGTCAGATGTCCAGATGCAAATGTTTTTTAGCTCCGCTAATTTAACTTTGCTAATTGGTTTCATTAAAATTGACTCTTAGTGTAAGGAATTTAACATTTAATGAAATACAACACTGTATGGAATTGACCTTTGATCTCTAAAAATAACATCCAAGTGATAGGGACTTGATATTCAGCATAATTATCATTTCTTAACATATGTTGCCATATTTCTGCAGTTTTCAAGACATCTGGCCCCGGAGCTCCAAATCCAAACAGTTAACATGGCTCTAATCCATATCACCCCACAACTTTCCAAAGAACCAATCATTAGTCCAGTGATTGACAGTGGGGAGAAAATATTTTTTCCTCTTTTTCTTAATTTCATCAATTAGAGGACATCGAGTCAAGTAATGAAGGAAAAAAAATCAAATTATTGAGGAATGAAGCATACTTTTTTTTATCAATATGTCTATGCATGAGACTTTGCAGAAAATAGGTAAAATTCAAAGAAGTGGCTCGATTTGAAGGCTTGCATCCCCTTCTTAACTGTATAGTAAGAGAGCTTGGGCTTCAGTGGAGGACGAAGTATAGACACTGATGAGAAAATAAACTGGGGACCTAATAGGAGTCCAGGGCTGTATTTAATAAGATCTGTTTATACCTACTAACCTGTGTGCCAACGACCCCTTTTGACAATAGATGCTTTTCTCTTCCTGATGGGAAGAAGGTACCCTCTTCAAAGGGAAATTCATCGCCTGCTCTCAGACACACAAGGAAAGGACAGACGGACAATGCCTCCTTCACCTCTTCTTTCTCCATTGCCTTCTGCTCAAAATAATCCTTACACAAGGTGTTCCCGTCACTGCTCCCAATCTGAACCTCTTGCAAAGTTCCCTTTGCAACAGCGGTGTAAGTGGACTTAGAGTTAAGAGCTAAGAGAGCTTCAAGGAAGAAGAATGGGAATCAGAACAAGAACAGACAAGCAGATGAGGGATAACTGAAGCCTGTGTCTACATCCATCTTGACCAGTCTCCCTTTGCTGGGAATAGGGGAGTCCAATTAAATAACTTATGTTTCATTTCAAGAGCAGACTGTGGGAGGGGATAGGATGTCCTCTGACCTTTGACCTTATGTGGTATGAGCAACAGGGAACTAATAAGGGGGCATTTCTGTGGAAAAAAAAAAAGGAAAACAATGACTAATGCTTGGAACAGGGTGAGCAGTGTTTCTGGGGCCACATGACAGCCAGGCAGGCTTTCCAAAGACTGGACCTGCAGAGTCTTGAGGTGCTCATTGGAGATGATGGAGCTGTTACAGCCGTGGGTATTTCCTGGGTTATGAAGGAGCATGTTCTGTAGTGGTCCAAACTATTGTGATGATAAAGTCTTCCAGGTAATACCAAGTCTTCCACCTTGAGTTTTCAGGTAATATCGAGTCTTCTACCTTGAGTTTTCAGGCTTTAGGGAAAGGGCAATTTGCCAACTCGCAAGCCTAGGAAAACGTTCAGATCAAAAAAGGCTGCTTGAGTTTATAAAGAGGTAAAAATAACTCAGTGACAATGAACATTCATAAGTCGGAGATAGTTTTCCTTTAAAAGCTAAAATTAGGAGGAATGAGGTATCATGGTAGTAACCACTTGTTACTTGGTTCCATCCACAGCATAGAATAAAAAAGTGAAATAAAATAGGACATAAAATTCTAGTCGGTCATAGTGACACATATCTATAATCTCAGTCCTAGGGGAGCTGAGGAAGGAAGATTGTTTTGACTTTGAGACCAACTTGGACTAAATAATGAGTTCAAGGCTAGCCTGGGCTATATAGTGAGACACTATCTCAAACAAGGACAAAAAAAGAAGCAAAAGAATAATAAAATGAAGTCATAAAATCCCTCTCACAATCACATTTTTTGATGAAAGATAATCAAAGTACACTTATAAGAGAATCACTTATCTGAAATGGGTGTTCCCCAGCAGTGAATCTCGTGGCATGCTTGAGTTTCAATAGGCATTTAGGTAGATAGGGTAAGGTGGGTGGAAATAACTTATGAATGGTGTGTCTGGATTAATTTTTTTTTTATATCCGATCTCTGGCTATGCCCACTTGTGTATAACTTTAAGGTGTCGAGAATTCACAGAGAGAGAGAGGATGTATGGATCTGTGTGTTGCATATATTTTAAGAAGAAACAGTGAGGCATGATCACTGGGATTAAAGGTGTGTGCCACCACCACCCAGCTTTAATTCTTTTAAATGTCTTTTGTTACATATATCTGTTCATTTGGGTGTAGGTATATCATGTCATTCATGGGGAGCTCAGAGGAAACCATACTGGAGTCTGTTCTTTCCTCCTTTCCACAGGAGTCCTGTGGCCCAAACTCAGGTCACTAGGCTTGGCAGTCAGCATTTTCATCCACTAAGCAATCCTGCCAGCCCTCTCCAAGTTTATTGATGGAATCTTTCTATTTGTTTGTTTTTAAGAGATAGGGTCTCATTATTTAGCCCTGGCTGGCCTGGAATTCATTATGTAGACCAGACTGGCCAAACTAACAGAGATTCACCTGTTTCTGCCTCCCAAGTGCTGGGGTTACAGGTGTGTGTTACCTCCCCTGGCTCTTACAGAAATTGTCTAGGATCCATGCTGTATTTTTCCTTGCTTCATTTTGATCCTCCCATAGGTACCAATAGGACCATCATTTCTACTGAGTACTGAAAGCCCTTTCAAACCCAAGGCATCATCATCTGGGCACCAATAGGCTTATTATGCCCCAAAGTGAATACTGCTTTTTATGTTTTAATCAGGGACACAAGAGATATTCTCAAAGAGGATATGGAAGATTCAGTCCTGTGAGCCAAAGCCATTCCCAAAGCTCGACACAGGCATGGTGACACACACATATAATGCCAGCACCTAGGAGGCTCATGCACTAATATCCCTGTGTTTCAAGCCTAGGTTGGACTGTATAGTAAGACGTTGCCTCAAAACTGTGTGGGAGAGGGAAAGAGAGAAGGAAGGAAAGAAAGGGGGATAGGAAGAAGATGGAGAGACAGACATGACTCTTATTGTATGAATAGTAGGAATGGGGTTTATGAAAAAGTGTCCTAATCCAATACTGGCAGGTGACAGTGTGAGGGACTTGGTGAGTGGTAACAAGGCAGTGGGACAGAGACATCAAACACTCATGCAGAGGATAAGTTTTACCTCTTTCCTTGACACCTTGAGACTCAAGATCAGCAACCTGTGCCCCTCGGCAGGCAAAAACCCCAGGGACAGAGATCCCTCCCGTGGAACAGGATAAGCTCCCCAGCAGGAAGGGGGCCATCTCTGGCTATCCTGCTGGTAGTCCTCATCAAGCTGTGTCAAAGTGAGCCAGTGTAATAAGGGCCTTGGGGTCACCAGTCTGTAGAGACTGGCTTGAGCCATAGTTTTCTAGTCCTGAGCCTGCGTTCGACCCTCAGATTTTTCCTCCTTTGGACAAACAACACCAAAAGTAGCAAAGAAAGAAAAAAAAAAAAACAGTAGCTATCTCTAGGAAGATAAGAATTAAAAGACCTTGAGCCAAAAATCACAAGAGCTACAATAACCAAAAGGACTCGTCCTTAGGCACGTTTTCCTCCTGTCAACTTCAATCTGGAAAGGAAGAAGCAAGGAAAGGCTCAAACTGCTCCCAGTTGATCCGACCTGTGCAGACAGCCAGGGGCTGGCTTGTTAGGAATTCTTATCATTACTGGCTCTGATAGAGGTAGTCAGATATAAACTCTAGCCTCCTGAGCAAGGAGCCAACTCCCCCCACGCCCCCAATCCCTTCTTTGTCAAAACCTCCTCAGGGAAGAAAAGCTCTCCCTAGGGGCCTATAAATCAGAATAACTAAAGACAGTTAGCAAGAGAAGAAGCCTTCATCTATAGGAGCTCAAGAGTTTGCACAAAAGAAATGAAATGTAAAAGGAAGGACCAGGGAGGTATTTATACCCATTCAGCAAAGGAAAGCAGGTTTGCCCACAGAGGGTAAAAAATTATAGGGAAGTAAGAAAGTATTATATGCCTGGGTGAGGACTATTTTTAGTAGGGTCTATTTATATAAACTCATCTAGGTTTGACTCCCTATCTTTGATGATAAAAGAGTTGCTCCTCTCCTCCTGGTGGGGTGGAGTGAAGGGCAACTTCCTCGATGGAAAAATTGTGTCCTTGCATGGCACATTGAGACTAGGAGAGAGAATTCTTCCGGAATCTGTTCAGTCTTCATTGCCTTCGGCTCAAAATTATCCTTTTGCTAAAGTGGCATATTATTTTAGGGTGACATTCTAAGTGAGCTGGACTCTTGTATACAGAGGGTCAATCTGTTCTCTTTCTATGTGAGAAAGGACATTGGTTCCCAGATCCATTATTATATAGGATACCAAACCAAAAGCACTCTGTGAGGCGATACCTTTTGAGAGAATTAGGGAGAGAGCCAGTAAAAAAGAATTTAGTGTGGCTTTTCCCTTCCCCTTTCTTTTTTAAAGAGAGTATTGCAATATGATTGTCTAGGCTGGTCTTGAACTCCAAGGTTCAAACAACCTTCCCATCTCAGCTTGCTGAATGACTAGCTTGGGATCACTGATTCTTTACTGTTGTTATTATTGATCTTTAGTAGGCATACAAAATAAGATTCTTCTTTACAGCCTTTTTCTACATAGAAGCCACTATCTTGTGCTTGTGTTCATCCCATGACTTGCCTGTGTCCACCCCGCCCCCATTCCTGCTGGTCCCCAAATGATCTCCCTTCTGCTCTTCTATGAACCTTTCCATAAAACATGAGTGAAGAGGACAGACTACAAATCAGGGAAACAATTCTAAAAGCTGTTAAGCTGTTCTATTTTTAAAATAGATTTTCAAACATGTATAGCACCCTACACCATTCTACCTGTTCTTCCATTAATGGCTCTCCAATTCATTTAGTCAGTGATCTTAATCAATACTGCATCAACAAACATCTGACTTGTTTCAAAGGACTCTCCTTTATTGGTAGTAGGATGGTGTGGAATATTATAGTTTAAGATATGTTGGTGCATGCCTTTAATCCCAGCACTCGGGAGGCAGAGGCAGGTGGATCTCCGTGAGTTTGAGGCCAGCCTGGTCTACAAAGTGAGTTCCAGGACAGCCAGGGTTGTTACACAGAAAAATTATGTCTTGAAAAAACAAAGCAAAAAGAAGTGTTATGTTTGTTTATGCTATGGAATATTTGTTTAATGATGCAAAGATATGTGCATTCTTTTATGTTGCATTTGTTTAATTCTGTAAAGTTGTGTTACTTTGCCTGTGTAAAACATCTGATTGGTCTAATAAGGAGCTGAATGGCCAATAACTAGGCAGGAGAAAGAGATAGGTGAGGCTGGAGGGCAGAGAGAATAAATAGGAGAAATCTAGGCTCCAGAGAGTGAAGAGGAGCAAGAAAAGGAGAGGAGGATGCCAGGAGCCAGCCACCCAGCCACCCAGCCACCCAGCTAGCCATGGAGTAAGAAAGAAAGAAAGACATATAGAATAAAGAAAGATAAAAAGCCCAGAGGCAAAATGTAGTTAAAGAGAAATGGAATAATTTAAGCTAGAAAAACTGGCTAGAAACAGGCCAAGCTAAGGCCAGGCATTCATAAGTAAGAGTAAGCCTCCATGTATTTATTTGGGACCTGGGTGGAGGCCCCCCAAAGAGTTAAAAAAAATACAGTGTGAGATGAACTTGATTATTTTTTTTTTCAAAATTTGACTGTGTGGTAGGGGAGAGAGAGAAAATCTATAAATACATTCATAGCAAGCTGTAAATCAGCACGAGAAACAACTCTCAGAAATATGAGCAATGAAACACACACCTTAGTTAGCACAGGCAGCTGTAAAATTTAACTATAAATGTTCTTGGTGGCAGAACTATAAGGTGTATGGAGAGGAGAAAACATCTAAATGGAGATTAAGGTCAGCCTATGACTACAGAGATCTGACAGAATTAGGAAGTGTATGATCTGCTTTGTTCACTTTAGGAAAGTAACTTTGGTGGTTAATAAAACATACAGCTGGGCAGTGGTGGTGTGCGCTTTTAATTCCAGCACTTGGGAGGCAGAGGCAGGCGGATCTCTGTGAGTTCAAGGCCAGCCCGGGCTACAGAGTGAGTTCCAGGAAAGGCACAAAGCTACACAGAGAAACCCTGTCTCAAAAACAAAAACAAAAACAAAAAAACAAAACAAAAACAAAAACAAAACCAACCAACCAAACAAACAAAAAAAACCACCACATAAATCAATGTGAAGAAAAATTGGTGGTGGGGGAGGCAAGACTATATTCTAATTGTCTAATTGAAAAGTAATGAGGAATACCTATATGTGCTTACAGTAGGCATGAATAACGTAACTTGATAGTATTTAATAATCATAATCATTTATATATGCATATATATAAATAGATACAAATATATATTACACAAGGGTACAAAGATGTATACCACAGATGTTTTATGTAGTTGGAACTCATGTGTCTGGAAGATTCATGATGTGGCTTGATCATGCTCCTATTTTTTTTTCAAAACTAAAAGAAAATCACAGAGAAGACTTTTAAAAGAGTGATGATCAGAAGCTGAGTGAAGGTAGTCACATTGGGCTCAAGAAAGACCCTGGGAGCCGTGATGGTATTTGGTGGGAAATGGCTTGGTGTGAGTCCTATGAGACAGAGAGACCAAAGGGATGAAGGGGACAGTAGCATTTCTAGCTAGGTGGATGGTTTGTGGTGGTGTTATTGACAGAGATAAAGAGGATGGAGACGACAAAGTAAGTATCACTGACAGTGAGTTAGTAAGCTTACTCTGAAGCTGCCCAAGGCTGCTTGCTCTACAGGCATCTGAATGCTCATCTTGATCTCTTGTGCTTTGTGCCTTCTCAAGACTCTGGTCTTTCTGAAGACTTCTGTAATATGTGTACTCACTAGGTGGGGGAGAGGCGGGGCTAAGAGGATCGTATTCTTAGAGATTAGCATTTCATTCCCTGGGTCCTTTTACTTTCCTTCCTTTCTGAGTCCACAGTCATTGTTAAAGGTGCGAAAAAATGCATCATGTCCTGGGATCATCTAATCGTTGTTCCCATGTGTGTGCACATGTTTTTGTGTGTATGCATGTGTATGTGAGTGAGTGTGTATTTGTGTGAGAGTGTGTGTATGCATGCATGCATGTGTATGTGCATGAATGTGTGTATGCATGTGTGTGAGTGTGTGTGAGTGCATGTGAGTGTGTGTGAGTGCATGTGAGTGTGTGTGTGAATGCATATAGTGTGTGAGTGTATGTGTGCACTTGTGCATGTGCGTGTGCGTGCATGTGTGTGTGTGTGTGTGTGTGTGTGTGTGTGTGTGTGTGTGTGTGTATTTCAAGCTTAGTCCTGGAGAGAGAGGACTTGATTGTAGGGGAAAATGTCTTTGCTCTAAACAGGGGGAATACATGGCCTTCTACACATAAGGCAGGGTAGAGGGAAAGAAGGAATGAAGGAGAAGGGAGGAAAAAGAAAGAAGATTCCAGTGGGTGAAGAAAAAGGAGAGAGAAGACCGAAGTTTCTGTGTCCCTGGAGAGAGAAAGCGAGAAAACTTATTCCTCACCCCTGGTTAATCCGCTGAGACACTCAGGGCACTGGACCAACCAGTGGAACCTGCCCTTCTATTCTTGTTTGTTCCTTGGCTGGGCCAGGGCAGGGGGCATGAGGAGCAGTGAGAGAAAACAGATTCCAAAGAAGGAAGCCTGGCTGTGCTGTGGCCAATCAGTGTCTGACAGCCATGAGGGGCTCAGCATGCTGCCAAGGACCCTCTGGAGGGAGGGAGAAGGTGCCACACCCCCATAACCTGCAGAGGAAGACTCTCAGTGATCAAGAGGATGCCATGTTCCAGGACCATGTGCTAGCTTACTTCCCATCAGCCCTGTTTCTATCCAGTGTGCCCAGCACACCCTGGGAAGAATACCCTAGAAAGACTAAGGTGGATTTTATTTTTCCATCAGTGTTTAAACCTTTTAGAAAAGTAAGAGTGTGCTTTTATTTTTAACCTTTGGATTCGGGCTGAGATTGTGTTATCCGCCAGACCAGATAATTTACAGAATAACCAGACATTGGTGTTCAAACTACAAAAATATACAACAGATTTTAATCAGCAAATACATCAATAAACAAACGCCAGTGATCGTGCTTCACTGTTTCGTCTTAAAATATATGCAACACACAGATCCATACATCCTCTCTCTCTCTCTCTCTCTCTCTCTCTCTTTCTGTGTGTGTGTGTGTGGGGGGGTGAATTCTCGACACCTTAAGATTATACACAAGTGGGCAACTACTGCTATGGCAATGCCTCATCAGAAGCCTTTTCATTCTTTGCTTTCATAGGCATATTTCCCCTTTTCTCTTTACTTCTCTTAGCAAGCTTGCATGTCTGCTTAGCTTTGGTTATCCAGAAGTGTCTTATTCAGAAAAGAAGCAATAGAAGTTGAGGTACCTTCAGCCTCTTGTGTTATCTGGGCTAGACTGCTTTTTCAGTGTGTGTTAACCAGGGTTTGCCAACTGAGCTGTGATGGCTTGTGTTTGAATCAGTCAATGTCCTCGCTGATACAGAAGTAAAGACTCTCAGCCAATGTTGAACAACCTATGTGAAGGCTACAGCGTGCTCCATGGAAAATCTCAGCTCAGCTACAAAGTTGGGTGGTAGCAATACAACAGGTATATGTGGTATTCCCAACACAGAAGGTCCATACTGCCCCAATGCTAAGGCTGCTGGGAAGTTGGTAACACAGGCAGAACCAGTTTCAGTGGAGTATTACTCAGGCATAATGGTAGGTTTGAGATAGGCTTTACTGCCCAGCTCAAGCAAAGCATGGAGCTTTAGGAACACTTTGGCCTATAGTGCCCCTTTTATAATCCAGGAAAAAGGACATAAATAGACTTACTAGAGGATGTTGGATTAGGAGGGAGAATGAAGAGAATAAAAGCTTCCAGAGGAACTGGAATATTAATGAAAAGATCCTTCTGTTAAGAAACTAAAACACGCCGGGCGGTGGTGGCGCACGCCTTTAATCCCAGCACTCGGGAGGCAGAGGCAGGCGGATCGCTGTGAGTTCGAGGCCAGCCTGGGCTACCAAGTGAGCTCCAGGAAAGGCGCAAAACTACGCAGAGAAACCCTGTCTCGAAAAACAAAAACAAAAAAAAAAAAAAACAACAAAAAAAAAAAAAAAAAACAAAAAAAAAAAAAAAAAAAAGAAACTAAAACACATACATAGTCAGTATTCTTGTAGAATAAAACCAAATTAAATTACTTCAAACATTGTGCTTTCTTTTCAAAAGCTTTTGATATAAATCATATAATTAGAAAATTGGCAAGGCTTGACCTGACTTAACTTGGCATAGCACAACATGGTAGTATAATGCAAACCTATGGGCATTAAGGGCCACAAGAACTTCTGCAAAATCAGTGATATTTTTGTTACTGCTTATACCTTTGCTGGCATGTCAAAGGGATCTGCCACTAGCAGCCAATGTGCACTGAGCTGTTATTCTTTCGAGTAGTGCTGTTTCACTTACTCTAGTCTCTCTGTTGATGGCTGGTGCAAATGAAGCAGAGAGGATTAGTAACTTACTCAAGATCACAGAGCTAGGAGAGGGGTGGATGACCCGTAATAGAACCAAGCCGACTGATTTCAGCATTTACATTCTTAAACCCTCCCATAAACACCATACCTACTGCCTCCCTGGTATGGCAAATAAGTGCTTTCAGAACACAAAAAATCTTAGTAGATTAGATACTTTATTAAGAAGAATTTCCTTCCATTCTCCCTGTTTTGGGAGTCATATGTTTTTGTTTGTCTGTTTGTTTTTTTGTTTTGTTTTGTTTTGTTTTGTTTTTCTTATAATAAACAGGCATCTCTTTTGCAATCAAAAGCAACAAAAAAGAAATAGAACAAAAATTGCTATTCTTTTAAGAAAGAGCATGGTTTCTGTTCCAGATAATGTGAGATGAAGCTTCCCTGGCTTTTGTTTATTTATTTTCATTTTAGAGAGACCCAAAGGGAGAGAGAAACACATAAAAAACTGGGGCAGTAATTGGGGCCTGTCTGTATAAACAAAGATGTGTGTACAAAGCTGTTTTAATGAGGTTAGAGAGATGCCACATTATGATCAAATATTAAGCATAATGTTTGTTTTATTTTCATAATTCTTTGCATTGGTTGGCTTTCTGAAGTGTGTGTGTCTGTGTGTACAGTGATATGTATCAATCTTTTCAGTTCCTTTTTACTCTTCAACATGTTTAAGCAAGCGATCCCTTTCCAAATAAGGGGCAAAAGAATTTGGAGCAGTGAGGCAAGATGACAAGGAAGAAATGTTTCCTGTCTCAGCAAGAAAGGGACAGGAGTGAAACTTCTTGCAACATTTAGCTCTTTGGGGGAAGTGGCTATAATTTCTCCAGTAGCAGTTTGAATTAAAGGTCTAGGAACATACTTCTTACAGAAATGTATCCATGGGTTCAGGCTTTACCTGTCACATGTGGCTAATGGGTCGGTGCCAATCATCTCTAAGCACTTTGAGCTCTCCACATTTAGAATTATGATTTATGCAAATCCAGCAAGAAGTTTCACTACATTAAAAAAAGTTTGAATATTTTTAAGGATAGAATACTTATGGTAGTTTAAATGAGATGTCTTCCATCACCTTGGGCCTTTGAATACTTGTTCCCCAGTGGGCGATTTGTTTTGGTAGCCTTGCTGGAAGAGGTATGAATGGGGGCAGGCTTTGAGAGTTTCAAACTCATGTCATTTTTTATTAGTTGGCTCTCTGCTAGGTGCTTGTGGTTCAAGGTGTGAGTTTTCATCTCCCTGATCCTGCTGCCATGCCTTTGTCTCTGCCATCACGGACTCTAACCCTCTGAAAATGTAAGCTCTAATAAACTGTTCTATAAGTTGCCTTGGTCATGGTGTCTTATCACAGCAACAGAAAAGGAACTGATACAATACTGAACAGCACTGTCATATATATCATGAAAATCTTGTGTCACATAGCAAGGATTTTATGACAGACAAATAGTTCAGTTGACCTGTGACAGTACATAATATGGTATTCCAATTGATTTGAGATATATATATATATATATATATATATATATATATATATATATATATATGGATTAAGGAAGGATTGGTTATGCTATTTTACCTTGCCAACCAAAATAATATTTCTGCTTGGAGAAAGAGACCATCCGAATGGATGGGAAGAGCCAACTGGTGGGCTACATGCTCTAGAAGTGTTTTATACTCTTTACGGACCAATTAAGATAGGAGGCAGTACTTATTAGCAGTGCTAATTGAAAAATTTTAACGAGTTCATAACCTACGTACATTTCCCAGTTATGTACTAAGGCTCTCAGGGGTTGGCAAAGCTGAATCATAATATGTCTTTGCCAAGACTTGTCTGAGAATTCTTAACCTTTTTTTGTTTGCCAAGAACAAAGAAAAATTGTTGTAAACCTAGCTGCTGTTGTAACATATGAGCAGTCTTTTCCTAAAATGCAAATTAGACAAACAGGAATCATGACATCATTTGCAGAATGCAGTTACATTTGGCTCCTGCTGTTTTGTGTATATATGACTTTCATACCTCACTTGATATATTTTATTATGCTTTACCATTTTCAGAGCACTCGCATATGGGTAATATCATTTGATCTTTTCTTAGACCTGATGTTTTTAATATACTTCATGTTTGAAAACCATGATACTTAAATTTATATAGTGCTTGCAACACACAGCAAATGTTTTGATTATTGCTATATGGAAACTTTTTATTATGTCTCAACCTATAGGTTACACAGGTGGCAAAATAAGCCATTGTCAATTTTTATTGACAGATAAAATGGATTTTCAAATATTACCAAATGTATCTGGGTTTTCTTTAATGTAAAAATAATATTTAATAGCTGGGTGGCTACTCATGCCAATATGTAGGAACAACTAAGAATTTTGTCAGGTGGATTACTATTGAAACTTTGATTACCCTTAAAATTTGAAGCATTGGAAAGTGAATTGGGTTTTTTTTATATAGATTTATTTTTATTTTATATGCATTGGTAGTTATCTGTATGTATGTCTCTGAAGGTGCCAGAACCCTGGAATTGGAGCTATAGACAATTTTTAGCTATCATGGGGGTGCTGGGAATTGAACCTGGATCCTCTGGAAGAACAGCTAGTGCTTTTAACCACTAAGCCATCTCTCTAGCCCCAAAAGTTAGTTGTTAATATTACCTTACTAACAAATCAACTTCAAATACAGCTGCATTTTTTATTTAGAGCTTGTTATTGTTTAATAAATACCATAAAAAGTGTTCTAGTACCTCAAATTGGTGCTTCTTAGTAGAGTTCACAGTGGCTCTAAAGATAAGAGATGTAATTCTCTTTAGTTGTAAATGAAGAATTATCAAAAATAACAATCCATAGTTATGTTTGACAGCCACAACTACACCCAGAGTTGGCCCGTGATCTAGAGCAGTGGTTCTCAACCTTCCTAATGCTTTGACCCTTTAATATAGTTCATGTTGTGGTGACCCCAACCATAAAATTATTTTCATTACTACTTCAAAACTGTAAGTTTGCTACTGTCATGAATAATAATATAAATATCTGACATGGGACCTTGTGAGGGTCATGACCCACAGGCTGAGAACCACTAATCTAGAGGCAGCACCAAAGGCTTGCAATGAAAGACTTGTAATTCTGGTCATAGGAGCCCAAGTAACTCCAAATAAGATGGTGTGTGCTGACACCTTTATTGTGGTCCATCTGCCTATTCCCCTGCAAACTGAGCATGTGCCCAGAACAATACAGAATGGCTGGAACCTTGAGTGAGTTCTCTGTTCTCCATCTTTTACTGGCTTTACTTCTCCTGTGCATGCTCCTTCAGTGGACCCTGCTCCTGGGGTGTACTCTGCTCTTGCAAGTTGCTGTGTGTGGAGCACTTTCACTCATGTTCTTCACTAAGGACACACTGCTGATCTTTTTGACCTGCATTTAAGTTACACAGAGGACTCTTCCCAGTAAAGCTCAAGTCTGTATGCCCTGCTATACACTCTTTCAGTTTCTAGGGTATACCTTCTTAGTTGTATACACGTTGCTAGCACAAGAAGATTTTGTATTAGGTACCACATGAGAAAAGAGAGGCCTCAGTGGAGAAAGCTGCATCAAAACAAGACGAGGGGTGTGTTTGTTTCTTTATGTATTTATTTATTGTTAAATTTTTAGTAGGCAATCTTACATTGTTAGTATGTGCCAGGATTTGTGTATGGGAACATATCCAACTGTGTAAAATATATAAATTTATGACTGTAGCCCCTCCTTGAAATTTTTTGTTAGTTCTCTGAGAATTTTGTACAATAAATTTTGATCATATCTCTTTCCCTCTCTCATCTCCAACAAATACCACACTTCTCTACTCACCTACCCACCTAACTTTGTTTCCTTTTTCCCCCTCTGTATTGCCCATGGAGTGTAATTTGTTCTGGATATGTGGTTTTACCATGGAATATGGCCAGCTTACCAGTCGTTATTCTCGTCAAGAAAATTGTGTGGTGGTATTGTGTTCCCCAAAATATTGTGTACCTTTAAAAACTTATCTGGGGTCAGAGAACAGAAAAGCCACTAGTTAGGCAGTGATAGCACAATCCTTTAATCCTAGCATTCCAGAGACAGAAATCCCTCTGGATCTTTGTGAGTTCAAGGCCACACTGGAAACAGCCAAGCATGGTGACACACGCCTTTAATCCCAGAAAGCCAGCCTTTAATCCCAGAGAATGGTGGTAGAAAGCAGAAAGATATATAAGGCTTGAGGACAAGAAACTAGAAGCATTTTGGCCTGGTTAAGCATTTGGCTGGTTAAGCATGTGGCTGGTTAAGATTTCAGGCTTTGAAGCAGCACAGTTCAGCTGGGATTCATTCTGGATGAGGACTCAGAGGCTTCCAGTCTGAGGAAACAGGACCAGCTGAGGAACTGGTGAGGTGAGATAGCTGTGGCTTGTTCTGTCTCTCTGACCTTCCAGTAGTCACCCCAATAACTGGCCTCGGGTTTGATTTTATTAATAAGAACTTTTAAGATTCCTGCTACAAAATTGACTTCCTCTTTCCTAACAGCCATCAGCTGCCTATTAGTAGCTTCTTGGCCAGGGGAAGGACTTTGTGTCTCCTCTCTCCAGTCAGGCATTTGGTCTGGCTTGAGAATGCACGGGTCTTATGGTGATATCCCAACCACTGTAAGTTCCTATATGTAACTGCCCTATTGGAGCAGAAAACACTGTTTCCTTGTAGCCATCTACTGCATCTGGCCCTTACACTCTTTCCTCCCCATCTTCCTTAATGAGCCCTGAAGCTTGGGAGAAGGGATTGTGATGTAGATGTCCCTTTTAGGACTGGGTATTCCCCACTCCCTTATTCTTTGCACTTTGACCAGTCTCTATTTAATCACCATCTACTGCTAATAGAAGCTACTCTGATAATGGACCTGAGATGCAGTAATCTATGGGTACAATGATAGGTCATTAGGAGTCAAGTTAACACTGTGCTCATTTATCAGAATAACAGTAGGTTCTGCCCAAGAGCCTACAGTCTATCTAGCCTTAGGTTCTTGTCCCTAATCATGATGTCAGGCTCCTTTTTAAAGCTCAAACTGCATTTGGAGGTGATAACTACTGTTAGACACATATGGCATAATAAAGTGCTATGTTGTATGACACATAATAGGGCATTTGAGAGCTAAGATAAGATCTCTTGAATATGTAGAGTTTACCCACAATCCTCTTTGTTCTATGCATTGTGCTTATTAAACTGGCCTACAGTAATCTAAGTAGAAATAGATGAACATATGTATCATGTGACATATACTGGTGTATATAGGATCTCTTGAATGTGTAGTATTTTCCCACAATCTTCTTGGTTAATGCATTGTGCTTACTAAACCAGCCAACCATAGACGAAGTAGAAATAGATGAATATGTTAATTACAGGCAGGAGTGGGTTCAAATACTCTGCAAAAAAGGCCAAATCTACAACAAAGAAACAAGAGAAGAAACCAGGGGATATCTGAAAATAGGGTTAAACATAAAAGAACATTGTGTTGTGTGAAAGGCTTGTGTGCCAAAAGGAAAAGATAAATAATATGTGTGTGTGTGTGTGTGTGTGTGTGTGTGTGTGTGTGTGTGTGTATGTGTGTATCTTCATGTTTTATGATATTTTTGAGACAGAATCTTATGTACTCTTGGTAGACCTGGAACTCATTGTGTAGATCAGGCTGGCCTTGAACTCATGGAGATCCACCTGCCTTTGCCTCCCAAGGGCTGAGATTAAAGATATACATCATCTCACCTGGCACATTTTATGACTTAAGTCCTGAGCTATTGCTGTCTCTCCTGGGCTATTGCTGATGACATACCTCAAGCCCTTCTTTGGACTTAGTCTTTGTGTGCTTTACAATCTGATTTTTTGACTATGGTGACCAGCACTTCAGAGGCTGAGGCAAGGCTTGAGGCTGACCTGGACTAACTACCCTATCTCTATCACTGCCACCCCACCAACCTCCAAAAAAAAAAAAAAAAAACATAGCTGGAGAAATAGCTCAGTGGGTAAGAGTGCTTGCTGCGTGCGTAACCATGAGGATCTGAGTTTAAATACCCATGACCTAGATAAATGCCAGGAATGGTTGTATGGTATACTGAGGGCACCAAGAAAGGTGGATCCCAGGAATACATTGGTTAGTCAGCCATGCTGAAACTGAGAGTTTTGAGTTGGGTGAGACATCCTGTCATAAAAGAATAATATGGAGAGCAATATGTAAAGATACTGAACATCCTCCTCTGGCTTCCACATATGCATGCGTGGTCATGTGAACCTCTTCCCATGTGAGTGCGAGAGCACCCACTTGATGGCTCATAACCCTCTGTAACTCCAGTCCCAAGAGATCCAAGGCCCTCCTCAGACCCCCAAGGGCACCACACACACACATGTTCTGTACATACATACATGCAGGCAAAACACTCATGTACATTAAATAATAAAATAAAAAAATTTAAAAATTAAAAATAAGCAAATGAATAAAAATCTGACTTTGCTGATGGTTCTCCTTGATTTTTAGGAATTTTAAGATAAATCATGCTTTTTTTTTTCCCATAGGGTCACTTTAATATTGGGACATTTTAACTACTAAATGATATTGTCAAGTTAAATTGTTATTATAATATTTATATCTGTGAGATAAATACCCTTAAATACTTTTAAATACCCTTGAAAGTTGCTGTAACACATGATAATCTAGTCACTTAAAATTAATTTATGACTATTAATTGATTTAGCATTACTAAGCTCTTTGAGATAACCAGGACATATCAAAATCTTAAGGAAAAATATCTCTATATATTAATAAACAAGATGGGATAGTTCTATAGTCAGGACTAGTTTGCTCAATGTGTAATTTACTGTAAACATAAAATATTCTTTAACTCCTAAATGAATTTAATTGATAGGCCTTATTACAGATTAAAGGTTGATACCTTAGTAGGCTAAGTGATTATAAATGATTTTTTTCAAGAAGAAGAGTCCTTACCTAAAAGAGGCAATGGCTTCAAATAGTAGTAACAGGGAAAAAAAAACACAATAAGATTTTCTGCATATATTTGAAATGCTCAATGCTTACAGAGAAACGTGCACAAATTGGAATTCCCTGAAGCATCATATGAGATGCTAACAATAATGTCTCACACGTCTTATATCGTTTTCTTTCAATTTCTACTCTTGAGACAGTAAGCTTATGCAAAACACTGTCAATTAACACAGGGAAGCTTCAAGATGCAGAAAAACAAAGCCAAGCTGGGTATTTTCACCCAAAGAGATTTGAAATCTGCGACTGAGAAATTTAAGCTCTCGGCCTTATTTGATCAAAGCAACTTTGTCAGAAGTTCCCTCAAATATGTGTCTTGGTCTTGTGCTCCCAGGTTTCCCTGGGTGTTTAAAATGCACAGCCACAATGAAAAGGATGCAGATTTTTAGTTTCTCATCTTTTTATAAGTGTTTTGATCCTCTTGTGTTGGGCATTTGCACTGAACTTGAGAACCTGCACTTGGACACACATATACACAGAGAGAAACACACACACACACACACACACACACACACACACACACACACACAGTTTTGGTCCTCAAGAGGGCAGAATGCAATGGAGCATTTAATGAGAAGGTGAGAGCTGTGTGTCACCTCTTGGTGCTGGTGTGAGCTTGGATGTCTTAGCTAAAATTCCTCACCTGTAAATGGAGGTAAAAATATATGCCTATCTTATATCATAGAAATCAAAATCAGATGACATATGTAAAACTCTGCCTATAGGGCCACCCATAAGGAAAAATAAGTGGTATTTTAAAACTCTTCTTATATACTTTATGTATGAAGGATTGTTTTTGTCAACTTGATACAAGCTGGAGTGATCTGGAAAGAGGAGGCCACAGCTGAGAAAATGCCTCAATCAGATTGGACAATTGGAAAGTCCAGAGGGCATTTTCATGATCAATGATTGACGTACAAGGGCCCAGACCACCATGGGTGGTACCACCCCTGGGCATGTAGTCCTGGGTTGTGTTAGAAAGCAAGTTAAGCAGTCCATGATGAGCAAGCCAGTAAGTAGTGTTCTTCCAGGCATCTACTTCAATTCCTGCTTCCAGATTCCTGCTTTAACTTCCTGCCCTGATTCCCATTCATGATGGACTGTGAACTGTAAGCTAAAACAAACAAACAAAACAAAACAAAAAAATCTTGCCTCTCTAGTTTGCCTCTGGTCATAGAGTAGTTTTTTTTTTTCCACAACAGCAGAAACCTAATTAGGACACTATGGATGTATGGTGAAGTTTTGTTTTGTTATGTAACACCCCTTGTCCAAATTAGGAAACTAAATAGTTGATTTTGGCATCAAATAAATCTTGTATGTTCTCTTATTTTGGTACTGTTCCCTAGTGTTTCATCTAGTAAATACTGAAGTGAAGGCATTAGTATTGGACATGCTCATCCTAGATTGTATGAGTCCTAAGTGAAGAGTAAAATCAAATTAAATATTCCTCCCTGGGTTCAAGAAAACAATGAATGCCTTAAAGATTCTCACCTAAGGAAAAAAAAGGGAAATAAAAATAAAAGAGAAGAAAATATATTAATATTCATTTCAATGAAAAACTAATAAAGACAATTTTTAAATATGTACTATGAACTAATATTCTCAAACAAAGTCAGGAATTGAAGGAAGTATGATAACCTTGAAAACTGAAAGTGAGTGAAGTATTTCAAGATAAAGGAAATCTGGCTATTCCTAAAGAAAAATGGAAAGATCTTTACTCAAGGAAAGCTTTCTGAAGGATATATGGAAAGAAATGGCATCTTCTACCTGCTCAATTGGAAGGGGTAAATGGATATGACTAGCTGAAAGAGTCCTACAGGAAAACTAGTTCTTAATGCTTTTCTTCACCTTTCTTCACCTGATTTCCTATGCACATTGGAGCTTTACTAAATATGTAGCAGGCAGTTGGAAGGAGATTTTCCTCTGAAATATAGACCAGATGATTCCAATGCTTACTGAGTTGTGCATAGAGAGGATGTTGAAAGCATGGGAGAACCACTCCAGAGAGCCAAATCTGAAGGCCCTCTCCATTGGGAACACACATCAGTCTTGGGCTACCTGTTTCAAAAAAGCAGCTATCTGGAAACCTGTGAGGACACCTAAGGAACAGCATGTGCCCAACTGTGCCAGGCTTCAGCCACTGTATCTTTTGTATCTGGAAGGTGTCAGACTGGCTCTCCACACGATGGTGCTGTTGGGAGGTGGTAGAACCTTTCAAAGCTGAGGACACTGGGAGCTCTTAGGTCACTGCAAACATGTCCTCCAAGAGGGTTGTGAGATCCTGCCCCACCCCTCTTTTGTGCTTTCTGGATGTGGGACAGTTTAACTTGAAGTGTGTTCTACAATACTCTGTCTTGCCACTGTCTCAGAGGAAACAACACTGACCTAGCAACCAACTATAAGCTCCAACCTTCAACACTGTAGGTCAGAATGAACCTCTCTTCTTAAGTTGGTAGCCTCGGGTATTTGCAGCTGAATCACACTTTAATCAGCACGGGCCTCTAGAGAGAGATGTGTTCTTGGTCAGGTCCTTCATGAGTACCCTTCTCATCACCCTTTCATTTACTTAAGAACATGGACTAGGCATCCACAGAGGGCTCATGCAGCCCTGCACATTTCCTGATGCCCACTTGGTTATTGATTCTTTTCTCCGTATGCCCCCACAAAACTGTCTTTCTTCATCTGTTCACTGCTGTGGATATCACTCTATGTAAATAAAACACTGATGGCCAATGACCAGGCAGGAGGTAGGTGGGACAAGGAGAGAGGAGAATGCTGGGAAGCGGAAGGCTGAGGGAGAGACACTGCAGCCACCGCCAGGAGAAGAGCATGTAAAGATGCCGGTAAGCCACCAGCCACGAGGCAAGGTATAGATTTATAAAAATGGGTTAATTTAAGATAAAAGAACAGTTAGCAAGAAGCCTGCCACGGCCATACAGTTTATAAGTGATATAAGCGTCTGAGTGATTATTTTATAAATGGATTGTGGGACTGCGGGGCTTGGGGAACCTGGAGAGAAGCCCTCCAGCAACAAATGGCGCCCAACGGCTCGAGTTTCCACCTTAAACCTGAGAATATTTAATAACCAATTCTAAACAGAGCCAAAACCAGGTTCCTGCTTCTTGTCTCATATGAGCAGCTAGACGCCGCAAAACGCAGGTTTGAACACTGGCGGGTTCCTGGCGGGTGCGTTTGACCGGCAGTATGGCGGAAATGAGACATCTGCCAGCGGCAAATTAAGCTGTGTGGTAGATTTAGTCTTTACTAGTATTTAAAAAAAAAAAAAAAAAAAAAAAAAAAAAAAAGAGGTTTCTGGGCTACATGCTGCTTTGATAAAAGCTTAGACCCACTATTTCTGAGACTTGATGACTCCCAGAGCTGGCGGAAAACGTACCACTGCCATGTTGGGAAGCTGAAGTGGGCGGAGCCAGCAGCCACAGCGCCGTTTCAGGCTTACAATGGTACAGTTTAAAGCAATAGGCTCAAGGCTCAAGGTAATATAAAACATAAGCCACATAAAGATGGCTACCACACAGAGAATCTGGATTATGTTCTCTTTGATATTCATAACTAAAGAAAAACATTTGATTACAAAACCTGTTGAGTTATGCCAAAATGTATATTTTAAAGGTACCTTGACTTCAAAATTTGGATATAAGGATATGTTACTTTGGAAAAGAGGTTCTGCTTTTGTTTCCACAGAAAGCCAGAGGCTGTGGACTTGTTCCAGATTAAGATACATCAGGTTTCACCAGCCAAGACCCCCTGAAAGGTCTCCGATGACACCATGGCCCAGATGATCCAACATCCAGACCGGTTTCAAGGCAACTGGTTCACACAATACAGCCTCACGGACTACCCCATAGGTCTAAAATTTTCTTTGTATCCCCATAAGATACAGCGCCCCCCTCCAGCAGGAAGTAGTAAGAGATGCTACGCCCAAATTCCCAAATATACCAAGCTGGCTTTGGAGGTGGAATTGGCTCGCTCCCCCTCTAAACCCAGACATATTGCTTTAAAAAAAAATGGTTAATTGATTCTTGTGTCCCAAATCAGAAGAGCCCTCTGGTGTGGGACAGAGAAAAACCAATATTTTTATTTAAAACAGGTTGATTATAAATGTGATCTCTTTCAAAAAAAAAAAAGAAAAGGGGATATGATATAGATATATAGGAGGATATGGAGATGATAAGATAAAAGGGTAGATTAATGAACCTACTTTTAAAGAATAACTTGTTTAAAATGTTTTACATTGGTATAGATTTTAGTTTATGTTTAAAATGTTTTACATTGGTATAAATTTTGGTTCATTGATACAAACTTGAAGTTAATTTTGTTATACTCTCTCTATATATGTATATATTTCTATTCTTGTTTGAGGTGTTGTGTTTATATAACTCATTTAAAATTGTAATGGATAATTAAAAAATAGATTAATAATTAGTCATCTATGATAATCATATCTGTAGCCATGTTAGTTAAGTCTTCTAGGTATACATAGATATATTTCAGATAGATAGGTAATCTTCAAACACTTCATAGACCTGGAGAATATGGCATTTAAATAACTTAAAATTCTGTTGATGTGAGACACAATTGCTCCTGGCTGCACCAATTAATCCCGAGAGAATGTTGGGCTTCTAAGACATTTCCATTCGGAAGTTTGTCTTTTTGGCACAAAATGGCCTACTGGGCAAAGAACTGCCCTTGCCTTGACGGCTGACAGTACAAATGCAATGCTGTCCTTTCTGGACAAGCGGGACACAAGGAAAGCGACCACTGTACTCTGCCAAGACAGGGTAAGATGGTCTCTCAGAATTCCTGCTTCTAAAAATGGTCTGTCAGATACTCTAGGCCTGTAGCCAATTTGAATGCACCAACAATGCTGAGAAACATCAGGTGACTGTCCAGGCTGCCAGCTGTCTTGGTCTACTCTTGCAAGATTCCCGAAGTTGCTTGCATCCGTCTACCATTTCTCAGGTACCATTATGTTCCTTCTCAGGTCTTTGATGTGGTTGAAGGCTAGATAGTCGTAATTTCCTCAGTTATGATAAAAGATAAGTTAGCTATAAAACCTTAAACTCACAAATATAAGATAGATAGGACATCTTCTTTAATATTGTAACTATAATTCTTGCTCGGTAATTGTTTTGTTATATGTAATTTTACCATGTTAAAGTTAAAACCTTCCTTTTTAAAAAAAAGAAGAAAGGGGAAGTGCTGTGGATATCACTCTATGTAAATAAAACACTGATGGCCAATGACCAGGCAGGAGGTAGGTGGGACAAGGAGAGAGGAGAATGCTGGGAAGCGGAAGGCTGAGGGAGAGACACTGCAGCCACCGCCAGGAGAAGAGCATGTAAAGATGCCGGTAAGCCACCAGCCACGAGGCAAGGTATAGATTTATAAAAATGGGTTAATTTAAGATAAAAGAACAGTTAGCAAGAAGCCTGCCACGGCCATACAGTTTATAAGTGATATAAGCGTCTGAGTGATTATTTTATAAATGGATTGTGGGACTGCGGGGCTTGGGGAACCTGGAGAGAAGCCCTCCAGCAACAGTTCACTGCATGGCTGGTCAATAAACACAGAGGGAATGTTAGGGCTGACCCGGCTTTCTCCTTTTTCTCATTTTATTCTATCTAAGCCACCGAGCTTTGGTGTAGTGCTTTCTAGATTCGAGGTGGACTTATCTTCTCACATAATTCTTTCTGGAATTACCCTTAAAGACTCAGCTAGAAGTGTGTCTCACCAATCTCCTTGTTGGGTCTAGATCCAGTCAGGGTGACAATGAAGATTACCTTTCACATTGTGGGACAAATTACCATAAATTTATGCCTTAGAACCACTCTCATAAATTATCTCAGTGTTCTTGTCCCTGGGAGTCTAGACTTGGTCCAACCTGGCTTCTTGCTTCAGGGTGTCTTTCATAAGTCTGTAATTAAGGGGCTAACCAGGACTAGGGGCTCATGGCAAGCCCCACAAGAGAAGAATCTACTATATATGTACAGGTTGAGGTCCTTATGAGCTGATGAACTGAGAGAGTACTTTAGTGACTGTGAACCATAGGCCACCCCCATTGACACATGACCATTTCATTTAGCACCTTGCTTAATCAAAGAAGCAATGGAGGAAATCTGCTAACAATATGAAAGTCATTGTTTTTGTGACATGGCACTGTAGTGACATTCCATCACTTTTGCCACATCTGATTCATTAGAAGCCATTTGCTAGGTAAGACTACCCTCAAGATTGGGAGACTCCATGAGGGACAAATACTAGCAGGCAGGCTGTGGGATGATGCAGAGAGTGGTGGTTTAGAGTCATGGGTAATAAACACATGCATACAACTTTCTATAGTTAACTGAAGTCTCCACTGTCCCACATCAAACCTATACCCTCGTCACTCCAGTAAAAGTGGAGATCAATCATGACCTTCTTGCACAAGCTGATGACCTACCTCTCCCAAGGTTTTGTCATATGCAAATAACCAGAAGCAAATGGTATTCTGTTGCCCCTCTGGTTGGGCTCTGTGGCTTCCTCTTCACCCTGCATCTGTTCCTTTCACACATCCCTTTGATGGTTCTTTCTTCCCTTCATCTTAGAGGTCTACACCATGGAGAGGTGCCTGCACTCTACCTTTGATCCTCTCCTCTTTTGTAACTATTCCACTTAAATCGAGGCTTAATTTTCACTTGCTTGATGGCTGATGACACGGAACACTTTACAATTTTTTCTTTTTAGTTTTATGAGAGCCTGTTTATCTATTGTTGGCTTTATTTCCGGAGCAACCAAAGTTCTGTTTAGAAAGAACTTATTTGTGCCAATATCTTGTGGCTCATTCTCTACCTTCTCTAGAAGTTTCAGAGTTTCAAATTTTAGGTTGAGTGTGTTTTTTGTTTTATTTATTTATTTATTTACTTGCTTATTTATTTATTTATTTCCTACTCGGAGGTTTTTTTTTTTTTTTTTTTTTTTTTTTAGGCTAAGAGTCAAGTGTCTAATTTTCTTAACTCCTCTGGATAAAGATGCTGTCTTTTCCCCAGTGTGTATTTCTTACTTCTTTGCCAAAAATCAGATGGTTTTAATTGCGTGGACTTAAATCTGGATCTTCTTCTCTAACCTATTGATTTACATGCCTGTTTTTATTACTGTGGCTCTGTAGTGTAACTTGAGATCAGGTATGGCAATACTTTCACATTATTCTTTTTGCTCAGTATTGCTGAGCAAAGTGTTTTGTGTTTCCATGGGAATTTCAACCACCAACCCCCATTTCTGTGAAGAATATTACAAAGATTTTTGATTAGAACTTTCTCTGTAGACTTTTCCATCTTGCCCTAGTCAGAATGGCTATCATCAAGAAATCAAATGACAAACATAAATTGGCATCAATGGGAAAAAAAGGAAACATATTCACCTTAGGTAAGAGTGTAACTGCTCACCCACTATTGTTGCACTAATCCTAAATGGTCTTATAATTAAAAACCCGGTGCCAGATATTGGGGTAAATGCTGAAAGATCAGAGAGACAAAGGAACAAGCCACAATCACTTTTTATTTCTCCAACTCCACAAATTCTCTGACTAATGCCTCTGAGTACTCAGCCAAAAGGACTTCTAGTTCCTGTATCCTCATGCCTTATATGCCTTTCTCTGCCTGGCCATTTCACTTTCTATCTCAGCCTTCCTAATGCTGGGATTAAGGGCAGGTGTGCTTCCCAAATACTGGGGTTAAAGGTGTGTGCCACCACTGCCTGACCTCTATGTTTACCTTTTTGGCTGGCTCTGTCCTCTGATCTTCAGGCAAGCTTTATTTCTTAGATTACAATTATTACCACACACTCTAGAAATCAGTGTGCAGCATCCTCAAATAGTTGGAAATCGTTCCAGCTATTCCACTCATGACCCTAAACCCAAAGGACTCTACATCCTACTACAGAGATTCTTACACATCTCTGTTCATTACTGCCTTGTTCACAGTAGCTGGGAAATGAATCAGGCTAGATAGTCACCAACTGACAAATGAATAATGGTACACAGAATAGAATTCTATTCCATTGTAAAGAAAAATGAAATTATGAAACTTGGAAGTAAACAGATAAAACTAGAAAAAAAATGTTTTAACTAGGTGAGATAGCCCAGTCTTGGAGAGGCAAAAGCTGGATATTTTCCCTCATATAGGGTCCTAGTTTCACATTTCAAATACTGTGTGGTCATCCTGGAGAACCTGCAGAAACCAGAAAATTGGAATGAGTCCATTGGTGGTGCATTACATGAGGAGGGGATAGTAGAAGACAGGTCATATGGAAATATGGGGGGGGGGGCGAGATGGAGGGGGCTACTTGGAATGGGTAAGTTTAAGTCAGGGTGGGGGTGGGGGCGTATAGAAGATGAGGGAGGTGAGGAGAAAAGTTTAGCCAAACTGAAACACATATGAAAAGGCCACATGGGCACCTGCTATCTTGTAACTCAACTAAAATATATATTTGTATATGTATACACATACATCTATAAATGCATACATATGAATATACACTCATAGATATATATTTATATTTAAAAATCTAGTCTTGGCATTTTATGCGTTGATGACTCTCAAACAGATATTTTTACCCCATCTTTCCCCCAGTACCAGACAGTGTCTAGTTTTCATTTCAGGAGCTGGTGATTTTAAAGCCTGAGGTAATGACAGCCGCTCTACTCCTGGTTGAAACATCAAGCTTGATCTGTACTTGCTCTCACACCTGCTCTTTTCTTTCTACTCCCCAGCTTGTAGAGTCAATTAATATAGGATGATCAGGTTGCTGGACATATTTAAGAAGACTTGGTCTTGTCATATATTGAATCTACCCAAGGCCATGAGCTGTGGTTTTAATTCAACACATGACAGGCTCCTGTATAGACTCTCACTGGACTCTTTTTTCATTGCAAATTTTATTTACAATTTGAATAAAAACATGAGAGCTGAATACTCTATTAAATAATTGACTGATGCTTAAGTATGACAATTATAGTGTTAAAGAATATTTCAGCACATATTATGATTTTAAGTAATCAGTTAAGGTATTTGCTTTCTAGATTGAATATAGCTTTGGCTATCATGTAGCTGGACTTTCATCTCTCAGAGTGGATTACATTCCTGTTTCTTTCTCATTCCCCTCAATCCTGCCATCATTCCACATGTAGAGGGTTTTTTTTCTATAATAATCAGGTCCATAAATATCATATCTCTATAATGAAGTGATTCTAGAAAGGATAGACAAGTTTTTTTTAGTAAGTAATTACTCTCATATTCCAAGGACAAACTACCAATTAGTAATGATTGAGTATTTGTGACTTCAAAGTTGTATCTGGGATGTATGGTATTATCACTGAATGAGTCGAAATGAAAACAAGAAAATACTCTCATGCAGTTTTAGGGCAAATTCGGAGAGGGGGGAAATGGGAAAGAAATGGTGGAAATTGAGAAAATCCCACAATCTGCTGGAACACTGAGTTTTCTTAATTAAAGGGAATAACACTTCCCACATCACTTAGAACGTCTAAGAATGTTACTGCTTTCTGTCTACTTAATGTTCATTTCTCCTTGCTTTTTTTTTCTTCTGAAAAGTAATTAAATATTCATTAACATTACATGAGAGACTGCCTGATAATATCGTCAACAAAAGCTAAGTTTCCTACTTTTTCCTGCCACATATTTTCAGTCAAAGTGACAAAAAGAATCTAAAAATCTATGTAAGTTAAATGAACTATCCATTTTAAGCTGGGCAGTTGTGGTACACTCCTTTAATTCCAGCACTCGGGAGGCAGAGGCAGGTGGATGTCTGTGAGTTCCAGGCCAGCCTGGTCTACAGAATGAGTCCTAGGATAGCCAAGGCTGCTGTCTCCCAAAACCAAAAACCAAATAAATAAATAAATAAATAAATAAATAAATAAATAAATAAAATAAAAATGTATTTTCAAATATTATTGTAGCTGTGTATAATGATAGTGTCTTTTATTACCTAAATGCTTTAGAATCCTTTAAAGGTGTTTTTAGTATTACTTGGGGTGTACTTTTTTTTTTAACATATAAGATTTTGAAAATTTCAACTTCAGTTTATGTGTCTATAAAAAACATCTCTCTCCCTCCCATGTGACTGTGACGGTTAAATGACACAGTTACATGGTGCTCTTACTTTGTCACATGGCATAGAGAGAAGCCACAAAGGTAGCACTCTGGAAGAGACAGCTTTCCGAGAGCTAACCCATGGATGTAACAAGAAATAATACAGGAAGGCAGGTGAAGCTCCCATCCACTAGTGTGTCGGTAACTCACTCATTCAGGTGGCCCTGAACTAGGATTAATTAGGATTATGGAGATTTTTTTGTTAACCAAAATCAGCCATGATTTTTCAGAGCCACCCACAAACTGGGCACTTTCCAGTTTTCACTCTTACCAAAGTGAAAGCTCTCCACGATGTGATGATCAGCCTGACTGATGCGGAAACACACGTTTTCAGAATGTTTGTTGTTTCAAAAGAAGCGTCACAGCTACCGAGCTACTGTTTCAAAGTGCTTATGATTTCCTACTAGAAATTAGAGTGACTAATAATGGGAACAAAATGTGTTCTCATTCGAAATGCAATTAAATAGGCTAGGAGAAACCGTGACTTTTCTGACAGAGGCAGGCTGCTGTGTTTACTGTCAGCAGCTCTAGCAGTTTTCTAGAATCTGCCTTCTAGAAACATTTGCTTCATTTAAGATACACAGTTCTCTCAATTGTGGCTGGCAATAGAAAAGGTTATTTTTATTAATTTTTTTTCTAGTCAAGTTAGTTCTATAGAGAATCCTTATTCTTAAGAGTTCGTGGTAAGTTTGCTTAGTCAAACATTAAGAAATATTTAACAGGAAATGTGGTGTGTGTGTGTGTGTGTGTGTGTGTGTGTGTGTGTGTGTGTGTGTTTGTGTGTATGTGTGTGTATGAATGCATGTGCGTGTGCAATCACAGGTGAGTATGGGCTATCCCATGCTAGGGGAATGCTCTCACACCAAGCTGCACCGTCATTTTTCACAGGGAGTTATATTTAAGTTCTTGCACATGAGAGCTCCCAACAAGAATTTTATTTCACAACCAGATATGATTTATTCATCATTATGATAAAATTATGATTTTTTCAAATGCCTTAAGAAAGAAATAATTTCTACATAAATTTGTTTAAATTTTCCTAAAAGGCAAAATTGGTAGACAATTTCCCTGGTTTAAGAAAAGCATGTCTTTAAGACACTTTTCCACACTGTCATTCATGTGTTTTGCATTTTTTTTTTAGATAAAACTGAAGCTTGTTGACAAAACTAATTGATGTCGCCTTTAAAGAAATCCTTCCATTTCTGCATTTATCATTCATTCTTGATCTTTCATAGTTCAGGCCATAGCATTCAGTGAAATACAGGTATTTTATCATACACACACACACACACACACACACACACACACACACACACACATATAGTCTCAAAAAATAGGCAAGATACACAGTTTCCTAAGAAAAGATTTGAAGATGTCACTACCAACAACAACATAAAAAAGATTTCCCATCTGTTATGAACTCAGTCTTGAACCTGTAACCTTAAACTTCTCAGTTTGGAGACAGCACCTAAGTAGGCAACACTGGTAGACATTTGAGCATAATAACAACGGTTTGAATCAGTCCTACAGCTAGGAAAAGCCTCTAACTTTTATCTAGGTCTGAGCAGGGCATAGATTTTAGCTAATTTAATTTGAATAATCTTCTCAACTAAAGAGGCTGTTTTAAGAGCCTTATAATTAGCATTGTCTTATTGCCATTAAAATACGGGATGCTAGCTGGGGATGTAGTTCAGTTGGCACAGTGCTTGTTTGGCAGGCACAGAGCCCAGGGTTTGATCCCTGAGTATTACTCGGGCTATAATCCCAGCACTCTGGAAGTGGAGGCAGGAGGATCAGAAGTTAAAATACTGTATACTGAAGTAATTATCAGGGATCTTTCTATGTTTTCCAGGCTGGCTTCAACTCCTATACACAAGTAATCTTTTGTGTCAGTCTTCTAAATAGTTGGGATTACAGTGCACACCACCATGCCCAGCCTAAATGAAATGTCTTAAAAACAATATATTAGCAGAGTATGTTGGTGCACCCTTGGGATCCCAGCACTCAGGAGCTGGAGGTAGGAACTAGTGAGTTACAGGTCAGTTTGGGCTATATATAGAGATTTTTTCTTTTTAAAGAAGAAGGTAATAAATGATATTTAGCAGGCATAAAGAGAAAACTATTCATATCTATCAAATTCAAGCCCAGTACATTAACTCACCCAAGAAACTATACTCGTTAAATATCTAAAGAATATTTTAGTACAATTACAAGTTAAAGAACCATTTTCAGTCCCATGAAAGTAATAATGATCCCATAACCCAGAATCTGATTTCAAAGAACTGATCACATAATTATGAATAAATTAATATGGATTGCTCATTAAGAAGCCAGAGCCAGCTTTGATTTGAAATGTATTAGCAATAAAGTCAGGCAAGGTTCTTATTGTCTGGGCTTTGACATACAAGGCAAAACATTGAATTAATGGTAAAGGTCTAAAGTAGGTGTGGTGGTGCATGTTCCGAATTCCAGCATCAGGAGTTCAAGGTCAGCCTGGGCTACTTAGAAACTTTGAGGTTAGTCTGGACTGAACGTGACCCTGTCTCTGAAATGGGGGGGGGGGGGGGCGGGAAGAATTGTTATTGTGCTCTGGACTATTTTTGTAAGAAATTTATGAAAGCGGAATTGTAATGTTGCCCATTTCTGTCACAGTGTTGGTGAGGAGACAAATGTCAGAAAGACCTATAACCAGGGAGTGAAAATTGTCATCCTCCATCTGCTCTTTGCTTTGGAATTTTTGGAGAAGTTTTGTAACCTTGCATGCTCAGAGCATGGCCACAAGAGGATGCTATGTACAGTAGGAATGGGAAGAAGATGGCCGTGTTCAGGGAAGCTAACACAAGACCTGGGCCTTAAAGAGTAAAGTCATTAACAGTAAACATGGCTGGACAAATGTCACTTGAGGAACTCTTTAACTTGTCTGCCTTTTTACCATATTCTTCAAAGCGTCAGCATGTTAATCGACCCACTTTAAGGAGCCGACTTTGGAGAGTGCTTTTTAAAAAATACAGGAAGTTACTAATGCTAAATTACTCACAGGGTTCAGACACACTCTTACAGGTGAAGTGTAAGTCTCCCTAGGTTTAGGTACATTAGTTTCCTCCATTCACAAATACTTCAGAACATGGCTAGTGCAGTGAAGGACACGTTAAATCCAAACAAACATTAATCCTAGCACCATGGAATGATGGTTTGTTGAAATATTTAGAGTAGTGACTTGCAGATGAACTCATGTTCTGTCTAGAGCAGTGATTCTCAACCTTCCTAATGCTGAGAACCCTTAATACAGTTCCTCATTCTGTGGTGACCCCCAATCATAAAACTATTTTCATTGCTACTTCATAACTGTAATTTTGCTATTCTTATAAATCATAATTTAAGTGTCTATGTTTTCCAAGGGCCTTAGGCAACCTACATGTTGAGAAACACTGATCTATATTAACATTGATATCTGATGACAATTTTATAAAACCAGTCTGCATAGCTCAGACCTTGACAACATTTCCTTTAGAACTAGTGCTCAACTTCTCAAAATTGAGCTCACTGTATTTTTTTTTTTTTGGTTTTTTTATTATTATTATTATTATTATTATTATTTTACAACACCATTCAGTTCAACATAATAGCCACAGAATCCCCTGTTCTCCCCCTCTCGCCCACCCCTCCCCCCAGCCCACCCCCCATTCCCACCTCCTCCAGATCAAGGTCTCCCCCGAGGACCGGGGTTGACCTGGTAGACTCAGTCCAGGCAGGTCCATTCCCCCCTCCCAGACCGAGCCAAGTGTCCCTGCATAAGTCCCAGGATTCAAACAGCCAACTCATGCAACGAGTCCAGGACCTGGCACCAATGCACAGCTGCCTCCCAAACAGATCAAGCCAACTGACTGTCTCACCCGTTCAGGTGGCCTGATCCAGTTGGGGGCCCCTCAGCCTTTGGTTCATAGATCCTGTGCTTCCATTCATTTGGTTATTTGTCCCTGTGCTTTATCCAACCTTGGCTTCAACAATTCTCGCTCATATAAATCCTCTTCTTACTCACTAATTAGACTCCCAGTGCTCCACCAGGGGCCCAGCCGTGGATGTCTGCCTTCAGATTCCTCAGTCCTTGGATGGGGTTTATGGCACCACTATTTGGGTGTCTGGCCATCCCATCACCAGAGTAGGTCAGTTCCTGCCGTCTCGCGACCATTGCCAGCAGTCTTTTGAGGGGGTATCTTTGTGGATCTCCGTGGGCCTCCCTAGCTCTCTGCTTCCTCCCCTTCTCACCTTCTCACGTGGTCTTCATTTACCATGGTCTCCTATTCCTTGTTCTCCCTCTCTTTTCTTGATCCAGCTAGGATCTCCCACTCTTTCCCTCGACTGTCGCCCTTCATTGTTCCCACTCATGACCAGGCTATTCATGTAGATCTTGTCCATTTCTCCGTGTCTTTTTTTGGGGTCCCGTTTTCCAGGTAGCCTCACTGGTGATGTGAGTAGCAGTCTAGTCATCCTTGTTCCACATCTAGCATCTTCCTATGAGTGAGTACATACCATATTTGTCTTTCTGAGTCTGGGTTACCTCACTCAGGATGATTTTTTCTAGATCCATCCATTTGCCTGCAAACCGTGTGATGTCGTTGTTTTTCTCTGCTGAGTAGTATTCCATTGTGTATATGTGCCACAATTTATTTATCCATTCTTCAGTTGAAGGGCATCTAGGTTGTTTCCAGGTTTTGGCTATTACAAACAATGCTGATATGAACATAGCTGAGCAAGTGCTCTTGTGGTATGATTGAGCATTTCTTGGGTATATGCCCAGGAGTGGTATAGCTGGATCTTGGGGGAGATTGATTCCCAATTTTCTAAGAAAGCGCCATATTGATTTCCAAAGTGGTTGTACAAGCTTGCATTCCCACCAGCAGTGGAGGAGAGTTCCCCTAGTTCCACATCCTCTCCAGCATAAAGTGTCTTCAGTGTTTTTGATCTTAGCCACTCTGACAGGCGTAAGGTGGTATCTCAGAGTTGTCTTGATTTGCATTTCCCTGATGATTAGGGAAGTTGAGCAATTCCTTAAATGTCTTTCAGCCATTTGGGATTCCTCTGTTGAGAATTCTCTGTTTAGTTCTAAAGCCCATTTCTCAATTGGACTGTTGGTCCTTTTGATGTCTAATTTCTTGAGTTCCTTATATATTCTGGATATCAGTCCTCTGTCAGATGTGGGGTTGGTGAAGATCTTTTCCCATTCTGTAGGCTGTCGCTTTGCCTTATTGACCGTATCCTTTGCTCTACAAAAGCTTCTCAGTTTCAAGAGGTCCCATTGATTGATTGTTTGTCTCAGTGTCTGCGCTACTGGTGTTATATTTAGGAAGTGATCTCCTATGCCAAGGCGTTCAAGACTATTTCCTACTTTTTCTTCTAGCAGGTTCAGAGTAGCTGGATTTATGTTGAGGTCTTTGATCCACTTGGACTTAAGTTTTGTGCACGGTGACAGATATGGATCTATTTGCAGCCTTCTACACGCTGATATCCAGTTATGCCAGCACCATTTGTTGAAGATGCTTTCTTTTTTCCATTGTACACTTTTGGCTTCTTTGTCAAAAATTATATGTCCATAGGTGTGTGGGTTAATGTCAGGGTCTTCAATTCGATTCCATTGGTCCACATGTCGGTTTTTATGCCAATACCAGGCTGTTTTTATTACTGTAGCTCTATAGTAGAGCTTGAAGTCGGGGATTGTGATGCCTCCAGAAGTTGTTTTATTGTACAGGTTTCTTTTAGCTATCCTGGGTTTTTTGTTTTTCCATATGAAGTTGAGTATTGTTCTTTCCAGATCTGTGAAGAATTGTGTTGGTATTTTGATGGGGATTGCATTGAATCTGTAAATTGCTTTTGGTAAGATTGCCATTTTTACTATGTTAACCCTGCCTATCCATGAGCATGGAAGATCTTTCCATTTTCTGAGATCTTCTTCAATTTCTTTTTTCAGGGACTTAAAGTTCTTGTCATATAGGTCCTTCACTTGCTTGGTTAGTGTTACCCCAAGGTATTTTATGTCATTTTTGGCTATTGTAAAGGGTGATGTATCTCTAATTGCCTTCTCAGCTTCTTTGTCCATTGTATCTAGGAGGGCTACTGATTTTTTTGAGTTGATTTTGTATCCTGCTATGTTGCTGAAGGTGTTTATAAGCTTTATCAATTCCTGGGTGGAATCTTTGGGGTCACTCAAGTATACTATCATGTCGTCTGCAAATAGGGAAAGCTTGACTTCTTCCTTTCCAATTTGAATCCCCTTAATCTCCTTATGTTGTCTTATTGCTCTGGCTAGAACTTCAAGTACTATATTGAATAAGTATGGGGAGAGTGGACAGCCTTGTCTTGTTCCTGATTTTAGTGGAATTGCTTTGAGTTTCTCTCCATTTAATTTGATGTTGGCTGTTGGTTTGCTATATATTGCCTTTATTATGTTTAGGTATGTTCCCTGTATTCCTGATCGCTCCAAGACTTTTATCATGAAGGGGTGTTGGATTTTGTCAAATGCCTTTTCTGCATCTAGTGAGATGATCATGTGGTTTTTTTCTTTGAGTTTGTTTATATGGTGTATTACATTAATGGACTTTCGTATGTTGAACCACCCTTGCATCCCTGGGATGAAGCCTACTTGATCATGGTGGATAATTGTTCTGATGTGTTCTTGGAGTCTGTTTGCCAGTATTTTATTGAGTATTTTTGCATCAATGTTCATGAGGGAGATCGGTCTGTAGTTCTCTTTCTTTGTTGCATCCTTGTTTGGTTTAGGAATCAGGGTAATTGTAGCCTCGTAGAAGGAGTTTGGTAATGTTCCTTCTGTTTCTATTATGTGGAACAATTTAGAGAGTATTGGTATTAACTCTTCTTTGAAGATCTGGTAGAATTCTGCGCTGAAACCATCTGGTCCTGGGCTTTTTTTGGTTGGGAGACCTTTAATGACTGTTTCTATTTCCTTAGGGGTTATTGGACTATTTAAATAGTTTATCTGGTCTTGATTAAACTTAGGTATGTGGTATCTATCCAGAAAAATGTCCATTTCTTTTAGGTTTTCCAGTTTTGTGGAGTAGAGGTTTTTGAAATATGACCTTATAATTCTCTGGATTTCCTCAATGTCTGTTGTTATGTCCCCCTTTTCATTTCTGATTTTGTTGATTTGGATTCTCTCTCTCTGTCTTTTGGTTAGTTTGGATAAGGGCTTGTCTATCTTGTTGATTTTCTCAAAGAACCAACTCTTTGTTTCATTAATTTTTTGTATTATTCTCTTAGTTTCTAATTTATTAATTTCACCTCTCACTTTGATAATTTCCTGGCGTCTATTCTTCCTGGGAGACTTTGCTTCTTCTTGTTCTAGAGCTTTCAGATGTGCTGTTAATTCACTAGTGTGCGATTTCTCCAACTTCTTTATGTGGGCATTTAGTGCTATGAATTTCCCTCTTAGCACTGCTTTCATAGTGTCCCATAAGTTTGGGTATGTGGTGTCTTCATTTTCATTGATCTCTAGGAAGTCTTTAATTTCTTTCTTTATTTCTTCCTTAACCCATTGGTGATTCAGTTGAGCATTATTCAGTTTCCATGAGGTTGTAGGTTTTCTGTAGTTTTTGTTGTTGTTGAAATCTAGCTTTAAACCATGGTGATCTGATAGAACACAGGAGGTTATTCTGATTGTTTTGTATCTGTTGAGATTTGCTTTGTGGCCAAGTATGTGGTCGATTTTAGAGAAAGTTCCATGGGGTGCTGAGAAGAAAGTATATTCTTTCTTGTTAGGATGGAATGTTCTGTAGATATCTATTAGGTCCAATTGGGTCATGACATCGGTTAAGTCCTTTATTTCTCTGTTAAGTTTCGATTTGGGAGATCTGTCCAGTGGTGAAAGTGGGGTGTTGAGATCTCCCACTATTAATGTGTGGGGTTTTATATGTGGTTTAAGCTTTAGTAATGTTTCTTTTACATATGTGGGTGCCCTTATGTTTGGGGCATATATGTTCAGAATTGAAACTTCATCTTGGTCGATCTTTCCTGTGACGAGGATGTAATGTCCTTCTTGATCTCTTTTGATTGATTTTAGTTTGAAGTCTATTTTGTTGGATATCAGGATGGCTACCCCTGCTTGTTTCTTAAGACCATTTGATTGAAAAGTCTTTTCCCAGCCTTTTATTCTTAGGTAGTGTCTATCTTTGAATTTGAGATGTGTTTCTTGTATGCAGCAGAAGGATGGGTCCTGCTTTCGTATCCATTCTGTAAGTCTATGTCTTTTTATAGGTGAATTAAGTCCGTTGATATTAAGGGATATTAATGACCAGTGATTCTTCATCTCTGTTATTTTTGGTGGTAGTGTGTGTGTACTTCTCTTCTTTGGGGTTTACTGTTGTGGCTTTATCTATTGCCTGTGTTTTCAAGTGTGTATCTGACTTCCCTCGGTTGGAATTTTCCTTCTAGTGCTTTCTGTAGGGCTGGGTTTGTGGATAGGTATTGTTTAAATCTGGCTTTGTCTTCGAATGTCTTGTTCCTTCCGTCTATGATGATTGAAAGTTTTGCTGGATATATTAGTCTGGGCTGACATCCATGGTCTCTTAGTGTCTGCATTACATCTGTCCAGGTCCTTCTGGCTTTCAAAGTCTCCATTGAGAAATCGGGTGTTATTCTGATGGGCTTACCTTTATAGGTCACTTGGCCTTTTTCCTTGGCTGCTCTTAATATTCTTTCTTTATTCTGTACATTTAGTTGTTTAATTATTATGTGTCGAGGGGACTTTTTTTGGGGGTCTAGTCTGTTTGGTGTTCTATAGGCTTCTAGTATCTTCATAGGCATTTCCTTCTTTAAGTTGGGAAAGTTTTCTTCTATAACTTTGTTGAATATATTTTCTGTGCCTTTGAGTTGGTATTCTTCACCTTCTTCTATCCCTATAATTCGTAAGTTTGGTCTTTTTATGGTGTCCCAGATTTCTTGGACATTTTGGTTCATGACTTTGTTGGCTTTAGTGTTTCCTTCGACTGATGGAACTATTTCTTCTACTGTATCTTCAATGCCAGAAATCCTCTCTTCCATCTCTTGCATTCTGTTGGTTATACTTGCATCCGAAGTTCCTGATCTTTTACTCAGGTTTTCTATTTCCAGCATTCCCTCTGTTTGTGTCTTTTTCATTTTTTCAATTTCCCTTTTCAGATCTTGGACTGTTTCCTTTGTTTGTTTCATTGCTTTTTCATGATTTTCTTTCAGTGCTTTATTGTTTTCTTCCAGGATTTTAATGTTTTCTTCCAGGACTTTATTGTTTTCTTGGAGGGCTTTATTGTTTTCTTCTAATTTGTTTGCCCTTTCCTCTAGTTGTTTACAGCGTTCTTCCAATTTTCTTGTCTTTTCCTCTACACAAGCCTCTACCTTCTTCATGAAGTTACTCATAAGGCTACTTTCTTCTG
Source organism: Peromyscus maniculatus bairdii (assembly GCF_049852395.1). NCBI lineage: Eukaryota > Metazoa > Chordata > Mammalia > Rodentia > Cricetidae > Peromyscus > Peromyscus maniculatus. Next base: position 41,009,998 of record NC_134868.1, read on the forward strand.
CTTCTTCCAATTTTTGGTGTTCAGGTCTAGATGTTGGAGGCGAGCTAGGTTCTGGTGATGCTGTATTGCTCTTCATTTTGCTGTATGTACTTCTGCTTTGACGTCTGCCCATCTCCTTGTGATTCCTTCTTGGTCTTATCAGTGGACTTGTTTCACAAAGATCTGACAGACTCAGGAAGACTCTCTCTCTTGTCCAAAAGGGAGTTCTCTTGTCCAACTCTTTGGTCCAGAAGGGAAGTCAGGGGCAAGCTCTGGTCCAGAATGGCAGTCGGGGACAGGCTGGGAGCTGGGGGCCGGTCTCTAAGTCTCAGGAAGTGGGTGGGGTCTTGGGCAGATGGGCGTGGGGGCAGGGCGCGGAGACTGCAGGGGCTGCCGGGGGCTTGGAAATGGGGATCCCTCCCGGTGGGGCTAGAAGGGGAGCTGCCCGGTGGCCAGAACCCGGCGCCAAGCTGGGCAGGTCCTCCCGGGGTGGCTGGTGGCCAGGGATGGGGTCCGGGTTGGACCCGGGTACTCACCTCTGGTCCAGAAGGGAAGTCTTGGGGGCAGGCTGGGAGCTGGGGGCCGGTCTCTAAGTCTCAGGAAGTGGGTGGGGTCTTGGGCAGATGGGCGTGGGGGCAGGGCGCGGAGACTGCAGGGGCTGCCGGGGGCTTGGAAATGGGGATCCCTCCCGGTGGGGCTAGAAGGGGAGCTGCCCGGTGGCCAGAACCTGGTGCCAAGTTGGGCAGGCCTCTCAGGAGTGGTTGGTGGCCAGGGATGGGGTCCGGGTTGGACCCGGGTACTCACCTCTGGTCCAGAAGGGAAGTCTTCGGGGGCAGGCTGGGAGCTGGGGGCCGGTCTCTAAGTCTCAGGAAGTGGGTGGGGTCTTGGGCAGATGGGCGTGGGGGCAGGGCGCGGAGACTGCAGGGGCTGCCGGGGGCTTGGAAATGGGGATCCCTCCCGGTGGGGCTAGAAGGGGAGCTGCCCGGTGGCCAGAACCCGGCGCCAAGCTGGGCAGGTCCTCTCGGGGTGGCTGGTGGCCAGGGATGGGGTCCGGGCTGGACCCAGGCACTCACCTCTGGTCCAGAAGGGAAGTCGTCGGGGGCTCACTGTATTTTTTTTTTTTAATTGGGGGTGGGGAGCAGTTCCAGGGTTTGAACCCAGTGCCTTAAACATGGTAAAGAAGTCCTTTTACCATATATATATATATTATATAATATATATTATAATATAATTATATATATATATATATATATATATATATATATATATATATATAATCTCCAACTTCACTCAGTTCATTTACTAAGCATTTTATGTCGGCCAAATAACTACATGGATGAGTTCATCACCTAAATAACTACATGGATGAGTTAAAGCAATTGCTATTATTGACCAGTTGAGAGTGCTCCATGATTTGACAATTTTATATTACTTTGGCTTCTGGGAGTTATTTAATATGTATACAGCTTTCCCTGGAAAACACATGCTAGCCAGTGTGACTTAAGGAAATGTTATAATAAGGATGAGCTGAGGTATCACCTGGTCATAGGAACATGATCTCGTTGAGAGGAATTTTTTGTTAACTGCAGGGTGGACATTCCATTCTAGCTTCCTACATAGACTTGAGCCATATTCCTGCTCTTCTGTTTCCTAAGACATTTGTTTAGATTGTTTGTGCAATCACCATGAAATATTTTTTCTCGCAGATAAAAGTTTTTGTACCAAAATGAGCACTGTCCACTGCATCTCTTCTCTATCACAAAAGTTGTGTGCTTTAGGCCATGGACCTTCCTGAGGTAACCTGTATACATCTCCCTCCTGGATACTCTGGGTGTGATAAAGCTTTGAGCTAAATTGTTATTATTTGTAGAGGAGTTCTTTATACCTGCCATGGATATATACTCGGTGTTATCCTGCATTCATCTCCATGCTAGGTCCTTTATCTTACTGATTATTTTAGAAGAAAACAAATAGCTCAGAGATTCCTGTGAAGAATCGAAATAAACCATAAACTCTCCACTGGCCCCAACTAGAACAAAGCCGTTACTCTTTAGGTCCCTCTGTGGACCTGTGGACAAGTTTCATAAACTTCTCTGGAGTCTGTCTGATCTGATGTCTGCAAATCTCTCCAGTCCTCATACAAAGCCTTGGGAGAGGGTGGTCTCCAGATCATAGAGGAGCTAGGATTTGCAAATCTGGCTTGCTCTTCTGCTTTCTGAACATTGCCAAGTTGTTTTTCCATGTGCTTGGGGCTGTCCCACTGAAAAATAAGAATTTTTCAAGTTGGTTTTAAAATACAATATAACAGGAATTTGGGCACCTGGATGCCCCTGGGAGGTGACCTTATCCATTGGTAAGATGGGGAAAGCCAAGTCTGTGAAAGCTAAATTATGGCTCAACCATAGAACTAGGAAATGGAAGAATAGTTACCTTAGAATACAAACTTTATTTCTTTTTGTTACCCTCCCCCCCAAATCCCTTATTGTCAGAGTCACTATATAAGGCAATATGTTTACAAAGTTGCAATAGTTTGCAATTGCTGTGTTACAAATTATTTAAGACAACCCACTTTCAGTATGTGAAAAAAAAAATGGTTCATAGTTCTATAGGTGAGAAGTCTGGACACAGCACACTTGTGTGTGCTATTTGTGGTCTGACAAGGCTGAACTCAGAATGTCCTCTGGGTTTAATTGTAACCTGGAGCTCAGGTCCTCTTCCAAGCCTATTCAGGTGGTTGGCAGGACTGTTTCATATGAGTAGAAGGATGGAAGGCTCTGTTTTCTTGCCAGCTGCCAGATGTAGGTAGCTCTATGCCCCTGAAGACTTGAAGGTATGTGTGGTTACAGGGGAGATATTTTTCACACCAGCAGGAAAATTTTTCTCTTTATGAAACGCCCACTCCCTTTATTCAGGGCTCAGTTGGGTAGGGCAAAATCCCTAGGGTGGACGATAGCATTCTCACAGGGAGAGGATCATTTAGGTTATATGTAGTAGGGAATAAGAATCTTAGAATTCTATTTGTTACATTCACAGTGTAATCACTCCTCAGTATCCACAAATATTTGATTCTAGGATCCCATTGATGTGCAAACTGCAAGCACTCAAATCTTTTACATGAAATGACATAGTATTTGCAAATTACCTATGCAGATTCTCCAGTGTACTTGAGGTCATCTCTGGTTTACTGATTGTAACTAATACAATGTAAATGTTGTATGTATAGATGTTATACTGTATAACTTATGGAATAATGGTGGGAAAATAGCTGTGTATTCTCAGTACAGACCCTATTTTTCTTCTAATTATTTTTAAGCCTCAGTTGGTTGCACTGTGACTATGAATCCATGTCGGAATCAGGGACAAACGCTACTGTAATCATTTGAATAACTTAAAAAAAAAAACCTCTTTATATTTTCGCTTCTTCTTACTGGGATTTGGGAGATTTTTGTAGGACAGAAAATTCAGAAAAGATTCGTGGTAGGAAGTGGACTTGGAGTCACTGTGGTGACTCTCAAATCTATAGAGATACACGTTTTTTATTGGCTTTACTATTCTTAGACATAAGTACCAGTAGTGTAGCCTGGGATTACTCAAAATTAATTCAGTAATTGAATAGTAAAACAATGTATTCATTAAGCATAAAGCTTCTTTTTACAAAGATGGCCTGAATTCATAATGTTGGGGACATCTATGCTGGTTGGCAGGAGCAGGGGCCATGGGGAGGGAGGGTGGCAGCAGCAACCAGAAGATCTGCCAGGTTTGCAGCGACAACTTTGGTTGGAGCACTATTCTTACTTGACCTCACAGGAGTGAATTGACACCTGTAACTTACGAGAAGCTTCATTTCACAGATGATGCACTCTTGTGAAGCGATACAACCAGAATTCTGAGTCCCTGGAGCTTTCCCTGGGATGGGCTCCTGTTTGTCAGATTTTCATCCAGGTCCATGGCAAAGAGAGTGATGTTAGCTTGCTCTTGGATACTGAGATCTTGTAAGAGATCCACACTCTTTGGAAGACAGACTTTCTCACCAATATCAGTGTATGAAGGGACTCTTTATTACTCTGAAGTTTTCAGAAATCAAGATCAAGGCTGAATACATAAATTTTTTTTTCTTGTTTGTTTGTTTCTTTTTCATGACAGGATTTCTCTGTGTAGCCCTGGCTGTCCCGGAACTTGCTTTGTAGACCAGGTTGGTCTTGAACTCATAGAGATCTACCTGCCTCTGCCTCCTGAGTGCTGGGACTGAAGACATGTGCCACTACCACCCAACCCCCATAAATTTAATTTTTACAGAAAAATTTACAAATAAGGTTTCTTATGAACTTTATGTAATACTTAACTGTCATGGCTCATGAGTAATAAGTATATCATTATATGAGAATTTGTTAATATCTATTTATCTATCTATCCATCTCTCTATATATAAAGGCTGAAGTTGATTTAAATATCACATGCATATACATACATACATACATACATACATACACATATATATATACATACACATACATACCTACAATTTGAGATAAATGACATCAATTAGTTCAGATTGGGAATATCACAAAAATAGAAGATATGAATTTTGATTTGAGTAGCATAGAAATCTACCAGACAAAAAAAGGGAAAGAAATTCAAGGTAGAAAAAAAAATCCTACTGTAGTTGGACCTTTTTGCCAGGACTGCTGGTTCCCCAGTAATGACACTGAGACTTATTATTAATTATAAAAGCTCAGTCATAGCATAGGCTTGTTACTAACTAGTTCTTACAATTTAAATTAACCCATTTATATTAATGTACATGCTGCCACATGGCTCCTGGCTTATTATCGCCTGTCATACTTCCTCCGTATCTCCTTTTGACTCTGCCTTCTTCTTTCTAGCATTTTCTCTGCCCCCAAAATCTGCCTAGCTAGTGACCATTTAGCTTTTGAACAAATCTGAGTGACACTTCTTCACAGTGTATAAAAAGATTATTCCATAACATCCCAGAACGTGATTGACATTACAGAGGTAAGAGTATGTATAGTTTGGTGTGGCCAGAGAAAACCTAATCTACAAGAGGAGAGGAAGGAAGAGAGTGAGCATTTACTCACTGAGTCTGGAAAGGACATGCCGCTCTTCTATAGAGAACTGTCAAAGTTACAGCACCAGGAACCTAATAGAGTCTTTTCACTAAGGACTGACATGATAATAACTGTATTTTAGAAGATTAGCTCTGGTGGCAGGAGGGAGAATAACTGGGTGTGAGAATCGAAACCATAGCAGTAAAATGAGAACTTACAAGTCCAGGTCAAGAACTCAAAGGATCCAGAGAAGGACAGAAGTAGAGAAAAAAGAAGATGAAGCTAAGCTGAGCCATTGCACAGGAGAATGCCTAGGGGCTGGGGCATCAAATGTGTGGATGGAGGTAGGAAAGGAAGATGTAAGGAGAGAAATGGAAGCTGTTTCTGACCAGTTCAACCTGGCCTTCTATTCTGGATGTGTCTAGTTTGAAATAGTTAGAAATAGAGTCTTGGGAGCCAGACAAAATTTAGAGCAGTAGATACCCATTTGTGGATTAACGTTTGAGCTCGTGACAGTGAGTGACATTTTATAGGATTAGCATGTAGTTAAGAAGAAAAGCATTTTAAATATCAGGCCAAGGGCCAGCATGCATAAAACCTGCAAAATAAAAATGTTAGAGAAAGAGACAAGGAACGTTTTTATGAATTATTCTTTGAGTCCCATGGGTAAAAATTGGAGATGGGTGAGTAAGCATCAGTATTCCCCAGGCGGGAGGAAGTCAAGCGCGGCCTGTGACTACTGAACAGTCTCCTTGGCGGAGTTGAGGAGGTGATGGATTCCTTGAGGGGATAAAAGAAAGAACTAAGAATGTTGGGTGTGAAAAGAAAGGTAGGGCTCAAAGAACATTTTCCTCTTGTGGAATGATGCTTAGAACAACAACGAAATAACAGAGAAGGTGGGTATTCAGGGTTACCTGGGACTGCAGTGGGCAGGGCAGATGCAGTCAAAGGAGGGAAGGGAAGAACTGGAAATGCTTTAAAGTCTTGGGTACTAGAGGGAAAAAGGACATTCTAGAGTGAGTTGAGATAGGTAGTCAATTAAGCTCCCTATATGGGAGAACTACAGAGAATTTAGTCTTCATCACCCATAATACACACAATGCTGGTGCATTCTTACACATCCTAGCAAATTGCTGACTCAAAATATGCTTTAAAAAATAATGTGTGTGTGTGTGTGTGTGTGTGTGTGTGTGTGTCCACAGAGGCCAGAAAAAGCTGTTAGATCCCCCACTAGAACTGAACTGCAGTCAATTGTGAGCTGCTGGATGTGGGTTCTGGAAGCCAAGCTCAATTCTATAGAAGAGCAGCAAATGTGCTCTTAATAGTAAACCATTCTTCAGCCACAGGGGTGTGCTTATTGCAACAAAAATAAAAATGATTTTTCATGTGATTCTGCCCCACCATCTCTTTGAAACAGCAGCAATGGTGGGGAAAGGGGTCATATGCTAATATAGGAGAAAAACTGCCTAAAACAAGTAACTTTCTCTTGCTCACTGCAAAACCAGGGCTAGTTAGGGTCAGTCTCAAAGATATGAGTCGCACAGGACTAAAATGATTGGGGTGTATAGGTATAATGTTTTATGGGATCCCAAATATTACAGTGCAGTCTGGAACCAAAGAAATGCTCCTGAGGAATACTAATTCTGAACACATTCTTTGGCAGTCATTTGAACATCTAGGACTCAGAGTCAACTCTCGGATGTCTATATATTGGATTATATCCTAGGCGAGACTAAACTTACTCTGCCTTATAACTTAGGCGTGTTCATGGCTGGGTATGTAGTTAAGTAGTGGAGTGCTTGCCCTATCACATACAAATCCCTAGCAACACACACACACACACACACACACACACACACACACACACACACACGAATGCATGCATGTGCACACACAAATGTGTGCACGGTGATTTCATTCTGTACCTTTGGGAAAGAGTTGGAACAAACCCAGTCTTTATGATCAAGCAGGAGAGAAAACACTTCAATATTTTCCATGTGAGCATTGTCTTCTGCTTGGCTGTTCACCAGTTTTTCTTTTCCTTTCTTTCTTTTTGTTTTTTTCTGACATTCATTTGGTTTCTGTCAAGTTGGTTAATTGTTTTACTACATCATCCTTAAAAGATAGCTTGCTTTCTTAGTTGTTGATACTTTTAAAATTCATTCCCAAATGAATGAGGTTTGAAAGACATACATATTTGTAGTATACCCACACAGAAGAATTCCCTACGTACAGAGTATTGAAAGTTAGTCTGTTGTAGAGGAAGCTGAGTTCCAGACCTAGATCCAGGCTGGAGATGACTGGAACATTCCACTGAGAACTTTACTCTTGGCTCAGCTTGGAACTAAAAGTCCCCCATGAAGTCAGATATTTGAAGCCCTAGGAAGAGGAACCAAAAAAATAAATAAATAAAATAAAACCAGAAGGGTCATTTTCATAAAGATGTACAAAGAAACTTTAAATTATGTGTGAACGAAGGTTAAAACATACTCATAGTATTATTCCTTGCCTGGACCAGGAGCAGAATAGTGTGGGTCAGCACTTCATCCCATGCAGCCCAGCTATCCTAATGGCATTATGAAGTAATTTCCTATAATCTGTTTTAGAATGCTTCCTACCAGGTGTCTTTTATGGAACTTACAGAAAGGAATTGACCTGCTAAATTGCTCTTGCTGTTCAAATATTTGACATACTAATTCATCACTCACAGGATTTAATTTATATTTTAACATCATTATAAATTTAATAGGGATGACTCTTTTCCCTATCATAAGAAAGTGGTATTTCAAAGGAAAAGTGTTAACTTTGGAGAGCCTCTTGTGGGCTGATGCTTAAAAGCCATCGAGACATCTAATTTCTCTCTCGGATATATATTAAATGCATATAGAGTCTGAGCTATGAGAACGTACAGCGAGATTCACTTTTATCTGCTGTGTGGCTATGGACAGTGGTCAACAGCAGGCTGTTAGAGGAGTTACAGCCGAATTCCAAGCTAGGTCCAAGATGGGGCGGGGGTGAGTGCAACTTGGTTCAGTAATTGGATGAGGGCAGACAACAGTTATGTGGAGTGATAAATAATCTGATGGAGAGAAGAATCGTATATCCCAGGCTCAGAGCAAGAAGAGGCTACTAACCCTGCTAATGATGCTGTGTGTAGATTTAGATAGATCAAGGGACTAAACGAAGCCAGTAAGTGTAATCCATAGGTGAAACTCAGGAAGGCAATTTAAGGAAAATGTCTTGACATTTTATCATGCTGTAGAAACCACCATTGTAACTATTTGATGGAGAGATAAGCGAAATTTTTTTTATCTATTTTTAAATTCTCTTTATATTGATTTATTTCATTATTTTATGTCTATGAGTGTGCCTAGTGCCCAGAGATGTCAGAAAAGGGCATCAGATTCTCTGGGACTGCAGTTATAGGTCGTTATGAACCACCATGTGTGTGTTTGGAATAGAAATCAAGTCTTCTGTAAGAGCAACACGTCCTCTTAGGTGCCTAGCTAACTCTCCAGACCAAGATTTTTACTTTTCAATTTGTTTTTAAAAAACATACTTTGTTGGCTATGTAGAGGGCTTCTAGAGTATATATAAGGTTACAACCCCAGCATTGCAATGAATGAAAACCAATCAATCAACCAATAGCTTATTTTAACATAAGTTCCTCCGAAGGGCCATGCTTGGTATCATAATCTTAATTATCATTTAAAAACTTGTATATTATAGTCTTATGGTATGTGGGAAAGAAATTGTATTGATCTTAATTTGTTCACTAATTAACAAACTTGCTTGAAGATTAGATACATGCAGTGTGAGACATGCAAGATGGAATATGAGATAGTCTGTCCTCAGGGAGATGCATACCCAGTAGAAGCAGATTATTACACATTTCACAAGAAAGTAATTAGAAACTGGGGGAATTGTTACGAAGGAGTTACCAAATGTGTGATGGGAGATTAAAATAGTATCAGATGAAACTGGTTTGAAAGACAAAAAAAAAAAAAAAGTGTTTTCTAGGCAAAGAAAGTCAGCCCAGACCTGAACAATAATGACAGTTAGGCAAAGCATGGGAGAATTTCAGGCAGAGAAAACAGAAACATGAAGGCGCTGAGGCTGGGGAATGTCGAGTCTTTTGTGCTTGGTGCAGGAAGACACCAGTGTGCGTGACGAGGTGAGAGGAGGAGGTTGGAGGTAGGCACTTACTAGCTCTGCAAGGGTACTGCCTGCAGTTCTCAGAAGCAGAGTGAGGGCTGGACTTACATTGCAGAAAGGTGCCTCTGACTGCCGTGTGGGCAAAAATAAACAGGAGAAATGATCATCAGGTTGAAAACTTCTCTACAGTCACAGCAAAGAAAGCTTGGAGGCTTGGATTTAGACGGTACTTGAAAAAGAGGAGGGATGAAGACCAAAGTGATAGGACATGGGGGTGGGCTGGCTTCAGAAAACTGGGTGTCAAAATGACTGTTGGTGAGAATTAGTAGTTGATGGAGAGAAAATGGTAACATCGGAACCAGGCTTTTTATAGTCATTCTGTTCCATTAAAACTCATTCTGGACCTGGGGTGGTGATGTACACCTTTAAACCCAGCACTTGGGAGGCAGAGAAAGGAGGATCTTTGAGTTTGAGGCCTGCTAGATATATATCTTATGTTGCTAGGAGGCTCCAGGACAGCCAGGGCCGCATAGAGAACAAAGAACACTTATTCTAAAATGCTAGCCAAAAGTTAGGAGTTCTTTGTAGGTGCAAAGCATAGTGTTAGGAATTCTAATGGTCAGTTGTGCAGAAAGACCACAAATGGACATTCAGTCTCTGTCTTCCATATGCTCATATTCACATACAATATCACTACCAAAAGAAGAAAAAAAGTAACTATAAAGCTACACTATATATGCATATATACAAATAGATGTATGATATGTGAATGTCTATATATATGTAGGTTTATGTACATAAATATGCATGCAATGTAAATTTAAGATATTTGCATCAAATGTACATGTGACTTAAGGGCACAGTGTGAAACTGAGAAAGAATAACTAAAAGATTGGGTAGTGTGCTAATTATTGTTTTGCTTTTATCAACTTGACTCAATCCAGAGTCATGTGGAAAGAGGGACCCTTGATTGAATAATTGCCTCTATCAGATTGGCCTGTAGGCATGTCTGTGGGATATTTTCTTGATTAGCGATTGATGTGGAAGGGCTCAGCTCGCTATGGGCAGTGGTACCCCTGGGCTGGTGGTTCTGGGTTAAATAAGAAAACAAGATGAGCAAACCACGGTAAGCAGGCCAGCACTCCATGGTGATTCTACTTCAGTTCCTACCTCCAGGCCCTGCCCTGAGTTCCCTCTAAGACAGACTGTGAAGGGGTGTACAAGCCAAATAAGCCCTTTCCTTCCCACAGTGGCATTGTCAGTATTTTATGACAGCAATAGAAAGCAAACTCAGATGGGCAGCATCCTTTTCTCAAAAGGAATTAATGTCTTTTTTTTTTTTTTTTTTTTAAACCATTGTCTTACATATCTGTCTTATTACCAAAGAGGCATGATGCTGGCTACATTTATAGAAGAAAAGAAAGATGGTTTGACCTAAGTTCAGTTCCTGAGAAGGTAAAAGAAAGAGCGAGCAGGGGATGGGGTGGGGAGGAAGTAAACAAACATTAATATTAGCAGTATCATCTATTTAATCTAAGTTGCAGATCATGGGAGTATAATCATGAATAATCATATCGTTAATAATAATGGCACATGAAAGTAACTATCAGTGTGGCATAATTATTCAAGTCACACAAGCAGAAACACACAGACATACCTTTTAGAATGTTTTAGGTTACAAATTCACAATTTTGTTATAAAACCGACTTGCGTGAGCCGGCTTTTTGGAACCTAGTGCCTATGCTGAGACACTTTGCTCAGCTTTGGTGCAGGGAAGAGGAGACTACACCTGCGTCAACTGAATGTTCCAGGCTCTGTTGACTCCCCAGGGGAGACCTTGCCTTAGAGGAGGTGGGAATGGGGGGTGGGCTGGTGGGGAAGGCTGGGAGGTGGGAGGTGGGAGGACAGGGGAATCCGTGGTTGATATGTAAAATGAATAGAAAATCTCTTAATAAAAAACAAAAGAAAAAAAAACCCAACTTGCTTCACAGCAGACAGAATATGATTAGTTAGCAATTCTATTAATTATTTGCCGAATGTAATGGGGGAGATCATCTTTACTTTTGCCAGAAAACCATGTTTTTTACAAAAGCACATTGTTTACTAAGGTGCTTTTCTTCTTGTATCCTCTGGCATTTTTAACTCTACTTAGTCTCACATGTATTTTTGATTATACATTCTTTATAGGGACAGCAGGACAGCGACAGTGAGAGTATTCTTTACTAACTATATAACTGTCCTATACCATTATTACAACTATTAGTAGAGATGACAGACTATACTTGAAATTAGTCGAGGTGAATTGATCACAAAGCTAATGAACTTTCAAGGCCCCTTTAGTGTTCTTGGGCCTAGATTTTTGTTTTGTTCCTGGTGATGTGGAGTCAACCCAGGGCTTCTCATACACTGAAGCATACATACACTCTGAATTTCATGTCCATCCCAAATTCGTATTTCTGAATTTGCAGTATTTTCCTTCAAAAAAGTTTCCCCAAGTTTTATGAGCTTCAGGCTTTAGAAAATTTATCTAGCCTTCTGCATTGAATGATTACTTTGTTTTTTATGTCTTTCTCAAAGATTTCAGTTTTTCATGAACCAGGGCAGTATTTGTGTTCTTCCATCGTCCATCATTTCTTCAGGAAATGCTTGGTGAATGAATGAATCATACCGATCTATCTGGACTTGATTCTGGATAGAGTTCCTTTTAATTAATTCCTGTGTTTTTATTAACATCAACTTTGTCACAGCATTTTCCAAAATCATCTTTGTTTAAATCTTACTTTATTTTAAGAAGTGAGAAGTATCCGAAGATTTGTATCTAGTTCTCATTCCTGTCAAGAATGTATGTTTTGCAAAAGTGAAATTACATTAGTTCTTTTTCATTTCATTTTTTCCTTTAATTTTTTCCTTGGATTAGACCCCAAAGGAATTATTAAAATAATATATTTAACCAACTTTGTAGATTTGAAGAGTTCCCAAAAGCAAGTCTTGATGAAAAAACCTCCAATAGTCCACAACGGCACTTCTTAAAGCTGATGTTTTATATAAGATCTATATTTCACCTTTCTTTATTTCCTCGAAGTGATTACATAATTTTCTGCTCTTTTTCTGCTTGACATGCATTTACAGTTTGGTGTATAAGTTGGAAGCTGATAAGCCATGTTTAATCCTCATTCTAGGAGCTGAACAATACTCAACAAATTCACTAAAACATGAAGTTATTTCATCTTGAAAAGTTTCAATTGAGGTTTACATTTGATATATTATGTCTAACTTTTGTTTTAATGGCTACAGTCCCACTCTGAAGCCCAGGCTGGCCTTCAGGCTCCTGGTGGAACTCTTGCCTCATCCTCTAAAGGATGCTCAGAGACTAAAAGTCGAACGAACCATCACACCTGGCATTATGTTTTTTTTTTTTTTTTTAAGAATACTTTTCCTTTTCAGTCCTTAAATCAGCTCCAAGGTATTTTTAAAAACACCAAAAACATTTCATTTGCCACTTACTGACCACAGAAATGAATAATTTAAGGACAATTTCCAAGTCTTGACAAATCTCATAAATATTTTAACGATCAAAGAAATCTACTTTTTGGGTTAATCTTTCAGTTGGCTGTAAATAATGTAGCAGAATATACTCAAGAAATTAACAAAAAACAATATGAAGAATAAAGACTTGAACAATATATTAGTAGAAGAAAAAATTGACTTTGCTGTACATTTCCTGCTAATTAGCTGCACTTGACAATAAAACAGGATTCCAGAATCTGGGCCTAGTTCTAGGAAGCGGCCTTGCCATTCAAGTGCCTCTCTATCAGATGTCTCGAAAGTTCTTTCAACACCCATTACTGCAACTCTAGTCCCCATTTCCTCCTCCTCTTCCTGTGTCTTCTAAGTTAAAAAAAAAATCATGTAATGCTAAGTTATACTTCCTCATCAAATCCATCCATTCCTCATTCCTACAGTTTCCATGGGAACGCTGCTGATGTTTTTTATTCGGAAGGTATTGGCGCATCAATCATCTTTCTTCGTTATTTTAGTTGGGGAGGCTTGCCAACTATTGCAATTACTTTATTCAAACAGAAAATTTTCACCAAGTGTAGTTTCCTTTACCCTCATGGAGATATTCCTACTAACTAAGAAGTAAAGTGTCTAGACCCCAAACAAAGGAGACAGAAGAAATTATTCCCATAGGCTTGGGTTTTCATTATCCATGTATTTGGCAAGACCTTACATTTTGTTTTAAAATCCAAAATGCGAGTTTGCCTTTAGTCCTTTGATTCTTAAAGGCTCCTGTCTGACAGCATGTGGCTAGCAATTCTCAGGCTCTCAAAATGCCTCCCATCCTCCAGATAAGTACCCTCATGAAATGAAAGGGCTTCTGCTTGCAGCGGCTTGCTGCCCCTTGCTGGCTGAGCAGTGGCCCCTCCTGGGAAAGTGGAGTTATTTCAGCCAGCTCTGGGGCCCATCTTCCTTTCCCTCCATAGATAGACGCTGCAGTGCTGTTCACTGAGCAATCTTTTCTCGGGTTCTGCCGTTTGTGTGGCACAGTGAGATTTGTACCTGGTGTTTGTTGGAAGGCTATCAAGATAACTGGTCACTAACGTTTAAGACTAAAGAACGATGCCAGTAAAGTTGAGGTATCTCTTAACAATTACACCCATCTTAACGGAGTTTGATTCTTAGAACAGTGCAAATTAAAGTAGAATAAAATGATTTTTAAGACAATTTAAAAACGCTTTTGCACATTTCCCTTCCCACATATGTATGAAAGGTGTACTCCGGATTTCACCTTTATTTAAATCGTGGCAGCTAGAGAACACAGAGCAAGCTGTAGATAGCAATGGATCAGTTAGCATTGACTCCAGGAAGTGAAAAAGGCAGGAGCCAAGTCACTATGAAAGCTGGATAGCTGGAGAATATTGATCGTTTGTGTGAGTCAGGCTTCTCCACCACAGCCCTCAGTCACAGTAAATGAGCCGACTTAGGTTGACTCTGGTGTAATGATAACAGCGTCTTTACCCGGAGAAGATCACTCAGTGGTGCGGGTGACTCTAGCCTTTGCCTTTTGTCCTTTACAGCAGCATTCTTTCTTGATTTAACTGCTCCTTAGCGTTCTCCACCAGAGGGAGGATACAGGAAAACTAGGATCCATGCGCCCTTCCCAGAGAGTCTAATTCGGGAAAACTGGCGCCAATGAACTAATGCTCTGGACTTCACCTCATTTCTATCTTCCCGGGGGCGGAGGAGGAAGGGCTACCGTAGAGATGTTACTGACAATGGTGAACCATGGCTCATCAGTTCCTTTGGAAATTAAGTTGTAATAAGAGATACTGTGCTTTAAAAGAGGCTATTTTAAAAGCAAAATTGGAGCTGGGAAATCTAACAAGCGTGTTATTAAGCACACGATGGCAGGCACATGCTCAAGGAGCAGACGTACGAAGTGCAATCTATTCATGCTTGAAGTTCACAGACCCCCTTCCTGGGTACCTCCAACTCCCTTCCACCCCAGACTTCACCTTCGCCCTCCGTGACAGAGGGAAGCTCCCCTAAAGTGAGAAAGAAAGAAACTCTGAACCCTTCTGGGAAAATAGCAACTGTCCCTCCCCACTCCCGGGGGCTCCAAATCTCTAGAACCTTCGTTGTGGGGCAGGTGCCACGGTTGCAAACTTTTCTCCACTTCCCTCCACTTTTCAAGGCTCGGATCAGCTCCGTGGCTGCTGGAGCCTGCCAAGGACTTGTGAGCGCCAGGGTCCCTTCCTGGCCTCACGGGACTGCTCGGATCGGTCCCGCGGCGGCGGCGGCAGAGTCAAAGCAGCTTCCAGCGACCCCTGTCGGGTGTTCCAGGCAGTCGCTGGGCTCGGCCGCCCCCAGCCAGGCTGGGCCGCCAGAAGAAAGGGGCTGAGCCGCGATCGCCCAGCTCAGGCTCCTCCCGGTGGCGTGTCTGCGCCTAGGGGTGGGGGTGTGGTGGGGAAGAGGGAGGGGGCGAGGCGAGGGGAGGGTGCGAAGGAGGCGCCAGCGTCCAACCTGCGGGCAATTGAAAAAGAGCCGGCTAGGACTTCCCCAAAACTTGTGGGAACTCCGAGCCGCGCGGACGGCAGGAACGGAGTGGCGGCCGCCAGGCGATGCGAGCGCAGACCGGACTGTGATCACCTTTCCTTCTTCGGGCTGTAAGGGAACGAGACCGAGGCCATCGGAGCGAGGCCACGCCGGAGCCGGCAGCGGCGGGACCCGGGACACTAGAGCAGCCCCGAGTCATCCCAGACGGAGCGGACGCTCCAGGTGACCGAGTCCACGCCGCTCCCCGCAGGCGACAGGCGTCGCCTCCACGCAGCTCGGCTGCTCGCTCTTCCCTCCGGGGACAAACTTTTCTCTGAGCCCTTGGACCAAACTTGTCGCGCGTCACCGTCGCCCAGCCGGTTCCGCGGAGAGCGCTCATCTTCGGCGAGATGTCTGAGCGCAAAGAAGGCAGAGGCAAGGGGAAGGGCAAGAAGAAGGACCGGGGATCCCGCGGGAAGCCCGCGCCCGGCGAGGGCGACCCAAGCCCAGGTGAGTGCCCGCAGTCCCGCTACTCCCGGGCGGACGCCTCCCCGGGTTCCGTGTGTCCCAGCGCGCGCTTCCTGCTCTTGACTCGGCCCCGGCGTGGTGGAACCCCGCGCTTCCCTGCGGGGGTCACCTCCACCTGGCACCCCGCGCCCTGCGCGCACCGCGAGCCCGGCCGTCCCGCCCGGACCCTCCCGGGTCCTCCGTGCGCCCTGCTCGCCGGCTTGGCCCTCGGTCCCCGCGTCGGTCGTGGAGCCCAGCCTCGGAGTGCGGCTCCGAGTGCGGGACCGCTGCCGGCTGCGCGTGCCCTGCGGGCCAAGGGCTTTGCGCGGGCCCCGCCTGCCCTCTAGCGAGAGAAGCGGGTACAGGCTCCGGGTCCGAGAGCCTGCGCCCCACCGCGTGGGCCCGGCTGCGCGGAGGGTGGTCGGGGGGAAAAAGGGCGGTGTGGGCGCCCGGGCGTCGGCGCGGTGGGCGGAGGGAAGCGGTGCACAGCCGTGGTGCGAGCCTGGCTTCGCCCTGATTGCGTGCTGCGATAGGGAAACCCAGAGCAGCTGAGAGGGATTCCTAAAGGTCAGCGAAGCACGCAGAACCCGGCCAGGTGCCAAGATTCAGGTCGGCTCTGAATAAATTCTACGAACTCTGCCTTTAGCGGTTCTAGCTTTCACGGTCACCCTGATACCCATGGCTAGTTTAGTTTCCCAAGAGATGTCAGAAAGTAACCGTTTACCCACATTTTGAACCCCAGTTGTTTACTGGTTATATATAGAAAGAAAAAAAAAAGGAGTTAAGGCTTTTTGTAAAGCGATCTTTTTAATCCACCATCAGAACACAACGTCAATGACCGTGTCACCCTAGATATCCCTAGGAAAGACTAATGCACTCACTGGCCGCTAAATAGATGCTTAAGGGGGTGAATCATGAGGGGGTCTTTACTTTCCCTCTGCAATCCCCTACGGTCGATCTGGGTGCCTTGTGTCACCTAGAGCATCCCCAACACACATATTAAGAAGTACTTCTGGGAAATGAACCACAACTTGTGCAGCCTGTGCCTGAAGAAGATAGCCGACGTATCTGCTCCGTGCAGGACGAAAACAAACCGCATTTTCTTAGTACACTCCTTGGAATCACTCAGCATTTCAGAACTTGGATTGTTGGCAGAGACCCTAAGCAAGGTTTAGAACAAAACAGAAAGCGAACAGAGGGTAATTGTTTAGCCACTGGCCGTTCTTGTGTCTGCATAAAGAGTACTGCTCATGAGATTCACCTTAGTTACCCCGAATAAGTCTTTCTGAAGGTAGACTGACGATTCCCTAATGTTTACTGTGTATTTTGGAGACTAAATATAACATTGTACTCAAAGTATGAAATGGGGAGCTGGATTAATGTCATCATAGTATGTTAAAGAGATCCAAACTTAACAAATACTGTAAAGGTATAAGGAACATTTGGTTTCCCTTGCTACCACTTGTGGCGTCTTATTTTCTTCAGAAGTTTGTGTGGGCCGCTTAGATCAGTGGTTCTCAACACGTGGGTCGCGACCCCTGGGTGGGGCGAGAGACCCTTTCCTTCATAGGGGTCGCCTATCAGAGATCCTGCATATGAGATATTTACATTACGATTCATAACAGTAGCAACATTACAGTTACAAAGTGGCAACTAAATAATTTTTTTGATTGGGGTCAGCCCAACATGGAGGAACTGTATTTAAGGGTCACAGCATTGGGA
Organism: Peromyscus maniculatus bairdii; assembly: GCF_049852395.1. Lineage (NCBI taxonomy): Eukaryota > Metazoa > Chordata > Mammalia > Rodentia > Cricetidae > Peromyscus > Peromyscus maniculatus. Next base: position 41,027,463 of record NC_134868.1, read on the forward strand.
AGGTTGGGAACCTGTGCCTTAGATGGGCTCATGCATTAAGGTGGGATGGTGGTCTGATTAGCGTCCCGTTCAGTAGCAGGTTCACCTCCTGTCAAGGGTTCACCTGTACAACATAACACAGATGTTTTAGTGATTTAGCGGTGTGGGTTAGAATTTTTACTGCTGTCCGGTGCGGCCCTTACTCACCAGGTGGGCAACTGTCTCAGGACTTACCTAATGCTCTCTTTAAGAGAGAATGCTACAGCTTCCTTGATTGTTTGTATGGTCCCTCAGCTGTGACTCCCTCCAAACCAGAGACATTGGTTAAGTGATATCCTGCCTGCCCCACCCCCCCACGCCATTTTCCCCGAAAAAAACTGGGATGGGCTTGTCTGTGGGCTAGATTTTTTAGTATATTTGTTTCCTGTCACGGTATGATACTTTCTGGGATAGAGAAACGTTTTACCCACTCCAGAAGAATTTTTATCCCCTTTAGGATACTGCCAACAGATTAAACCAGATAAAGAGTATTCATTTGATTTGCAGAGGGTCACCTTGAAATTTGAATGATGCAGGAGCACGAAGCTTTAGATAGTCCTGCTTGGGAATCAGTAGTTCTGTGTTTGCCTTGCCACTTTTCCTTCTGGTGGTAAATACCAGTCTGGTTTTCCTTATTGAAGAAGATGAGCGGCCCATAGTCACGTGATGTGTGGGGAACTCCACACTCTTTCTGGATCTTTTTTTTTTTTTTTCTGGCCTGTGGGTCTGTGGCATCCTCAACAGCCTGCACACTTGCCACACAGCCACATTTAGGATTTATGAGGACAGCCATCTCTTGAGTTGTTCCCATGCTGGTGACCTTCAATACCAAGTGTCACCCTTTCCTTAAAACAACCACTGAAGCAGTGTGTGTGTGTGTGTGTGTGTGTGTGTGTGTGTGTGTGTGTGTCCGTCCGTCCTTGGTGATGCACATGGGCTGTTGGGGTCTCTCTGCAGATGTTCTCACATCAGCTTTACAGCAGCTGAGATGACAGAGGGGACTCAGCCCTGCTGTGCTCTTTGCCATATGCACAGGTGCCAACACGTCTGTGGTGGGAACTCTTCAGGAGAAAAGCACCCTTTAACCTGCTGTATGACAGGGCCGTTTGCTGTGTCACACGTATTTGGCAATGTTTCCTATCGTCGATGTAGGTAACAAATACCGAATTGCACACTATTGGGACTGCAGATGTCAACCCAATTATTTATTCCGGAATAATGGCTATTATTGGTCCCACACCCTTGAGGCCATTAATTCTTCTTCTTTGCACAAAATAAGCAACCTCAGTGAAACCCTGGGCTTTGTGTAGGAGATCCATGTATCGAGGGCCCCATAATGTCCCCAGCCTCCTGCAAGCTGGACCTCCCAGATCCTGCCTCCGATTGAGTCATTCAGCTTAGTATTTTCCTTTAGAAGCCTGAATTACAAAATCAGTTTTTCTTTTTATTCTGTCAGTTTATCAATGACTTCAGACCTTTCTTAAGATTGCTGATGTTTTTCTTATTCTGTACAGTATTAATTTTGTTACTGTTTTGCCCCTTAAATGACCTGGCACGAATCTGTTATCACACCTAGTACAGACCTGGAACTATTATGTGCTATTTCATGCCTGGTGGATAGGGTATTTGTGAGTGGAAAACTGTAGAAACGTATCCCAAATAGCTAGGCGCAGGCTGTACGTGCCTCAAATGATATCACCCACCTGCTTCCTTAACTAAATGGCTCCAAAGGCTGAAGTGCCTGTAAACATTCTTGGAAATAAAGTACCCTGTCACTAACAGGGCAGTCTGTGTTTACAGAACAAGGAGGAATGTCCAGTGATCTGTTTCAACCTGGTTACTTGTAACTGCTTACATTATGTAATTATTAAAAACATTAAAGATTATTTACAGAACAAAATAGAACTTGTTATAAGGAACTAAAATAGCAGGGAGCGTGAGGGAAGCTTGAATACTGTTTTCATATATACAAAGTGATGAAATGGTACTAATGAAGATAATACTCATTCTATTAGTATTAGAAGAAGGTGCTAAGGAGAATATATATGTATATATTCACATTTATGTGGGTATATGTAATATCAGAAAGTATTGGACCATAGTGTGAACAGTAAATATATTTCCAATGTACCCCTCAATCTTTTTCTATTCAGAGTAATGGAAATTGCTGTTAATTAGAGATAGTGTTCCAGGCAGTGTAATGCATGCATTGTATATTATATCATTTTAAGAGCAGAAAATACAAAAGTGTCTGAGTGTTAGGCAGCATGCCCTAGCCCTTAGTTCTCTAGACAGATTGCCTGGATTTAAACCCTAGCCTCACCAAATACCCTTTAGCTGTAAATTCATGGGAAAGTAACTTAATCTTTCTGTGCCTAAGTTTCCTTTTTCTGTAAAGTGGAGATAATTCCTGACTCTCTGGAGTGTGAACAAGATAACCCAGGAAAGCTTGCTGACTATTGGCCAACAGGGACTCTGTACCCAGCACATGCAGGCTTTCTTTATCAGATTGCTCAAGGAAGGAATTGTCTGCAAGGATATGTGACATAATTTTCAGAATTTACCTTTTATGGGAAGGAAAACCCAGTGCTGACCTTACATTAGAGTGTGTATAAATATTAATATGGACTACCTGTAAAGATAGAGAAAAGTGAGAACATCAAGTTTCATAACGGCATATATGTATTATGAAAACATTGCTGAGCTCAATCTAAATATTGAAAGTAAGTGAGGTGCAACAGGATTTTATCTGGCAGGAAAATGTTGAGGTTTCAAGCTGCAAGATATTGAAACCCGATTCCTTTTCTGGCAACATTTTAAGAGTTGCTGTTTAAACCTCCTTTTGTAGTGCAGAATATGTAGTCTTCTCTCTTGGGACTTGTGTAAATTACAGCCACTGAAAAACAAAGTATGTATCAACATGTCCTTTCCTATCTTTTTTATCAGGGTTAACAATATATTGCCAGCAAAGATCATAGGCCCTGCTGCAGGTATTTTGAAATAGAAGCAAAACAAGGAATACAATAAATCTGTATTTCTTGATATGTTCATTTCTTTTCCTCCCTCACTATATGTCACATTTAAGGTTCCGAGGAATATAATGGATTCTTACCAGATCAGAGTGCTAGTACTTTTACCAAAGTAAAAATTTGAATTGAACACTACTGATTGTTTATTGGGTTCTGTCAAGAGAGAAGAAATCACACCAAGGACCAGTATTTTTGGGGGAGTTATCGAATTTGCTCCAAGAAGAACTAACCACACTTTTCTTGGTTAGTTAACCCTGAAACTCTTCCCCTTGGCAAATAGAAGAAATAAAACTAAGCATTAAGTCGTATTGGTTTACTTTATTTTAATGGAGGGAAAATATACCTATTAATTAGCAGACGTTCAGCAAATGAAAGGAACAAGTGGAATTTCTGTTCATCCTGATTCTGTTTGTATCTGCATGAGTTTTGGTTGATTGAAAGGAAAGAACAAAAAGCAGGCTACCAAAATACCAATAGATGTCAGTGTTTGTTGCTTTAGAAGAAGTGAGGTGTTAGAAAAAAAATACACAGCTTAATTCATCCTGTTTATTGAACACGAAGCTAGCTACTTGTAAAAGCTTGATTTCGATCATTCTGTCTAACCTAGTTTACAAAGCTACATTTTGCTAGTGAAGAATCATGTTTAGATCTCTTCTTCTAAATATTAAAAATACCTTACAAGCACAGAGCCCTCAGTTTGCTCCCCCGAGTTCACATTAAAAAGAGCCTGGTGGTGTCTGCATGTAAATTCATCACTGGGGAGGTGGAGACAGGCAAATCCAGGGGCTTGCTGCAGCCTAGCCTACTTGGAAAGTCCCAGGCTAGTGTGAGACTCGCAAAGTACTGTATGGCCCATGAGGTCTGTCTTCTGTCCTCCACATGTATGCCCACTCATGTGCATGTATTCTTGTACACACAGGAATGTGAACAAACACACAATGCCTCTGCAGTAAGTTCCCCCCAAGACTTCAGAATGTAGGCAGAAAGCTTGCTAATCAATGCTTTTGGAAAGTGAAGTAGCAAAATTACTTGAGAGTGTTGCGTCACATCGATTAAGATATGCCCGTTTTTCGTGTCCCCTTGATAGCAAGTAGTCAAGTTTATTTTTGAGTCAGCCTCAAGGGAGACAGGTCAGATACTCGCCATTTTCTTCTTTCTTTCTCTTGCAAGTGACACCTTCCTCTGGCCTCCAGAGGGTGCTCTGAGAGCATCGCACTGCTATTCCCCAAAGACTACTTCTGCCTTTTCCTTTTTAGTTTTTCCAGTATTCTGACCAATATAGTAAATGAACAATGTCTTGATTTGATCAAGGCTAGCTGATTTGAATAGATTTTTTTTCTTAGCTAAACAGTAGCTTCAGTTCATTAAGAATTCTGAGTCAGAATATTATCAGATATCATAGTGGTGGTCCTTGCCAGGCTAAATCATTTGGCCAGATTAATTCTCACTGGCAGCTTTCTCCAGAGAGCCAGACATCTACAAGGTCTTTCTAGGCATGTCTTGTCCAGTTAGGTTCAAGTAGTACTCGTGAGGAAGTTTAGTTGTATTTGGAAGTTTCTCCCTGGCCTTGGCCACTTCCGAGAAAGCACCATAACTGGACAAAAGGTGTTTGCCAACAGGTTTGTTTTTGTGTCATTAGCTCAGGTCCTATTGAAGAACTCTACTCTGATACGCACATTTCTGAAAACAAGTTAGAGTAGTTCTTGAGAACCATGGGCTAAGGTCGTAGTAGCGCAGACCCATAACTCCTGTTACTTAATGGTTCACCTGTTATGATGTTTAAAGTTTTATTTTTGATGTTATGTGTGTCTATGAGTATGTGCACTTGGATGTAGGTACCTGTGGAGGCCAAAAGAGGGCGTCAGATCCCTTGGAGCAGGAGGTATGGGTGTTTGTGAGCTGTCCAGTGTGGGTGCTCAGGACTAAACTCCGCAAACTGCCTTAAACTTTAAGTCACCTCTTCAGCTTGTTCATTCATGATCTGTTCCACCCTGTAATGGCCATACCTGTCTTGATTCCCACATTGTATCATTTCCTCGTATAAAGTGTAATATAGTTGACATTGCTTCTTGATGAAGACAGGTATTTCTGATAGGAACAGCCTTTGCTCTGCCCCAGTGTCCCAACGCTTTCCTCTCTGAGCTTCAGTAGGAAGGCAGCTGCCTGTTCTGGGCAACTGCTGAGGTTTAGTTTAATGATGTTGGTCAGGGAATATTAGTAGGCTGAACCATATGAAATTGTTGGTTTTATAGGTTGTGCGTGACTGGCTACCCTAGATGTCATAGAGTTCCATATCAGAGACTTTTTTTTATTAGTAATTTGACTTTATGCTTTAAATATTATTTTAAATAATGTAGTGATGCTGATCACTTTGAAAGTATCTTAGAAATTTTAGTGATGAAACGGATTAAAGTCATATATGAAAGCTGCGCTGGGGAATAATTGAAGAAGCAGCATTTTCTGTAGTCGGTAGACGAGGCTCCTCAGATATCTGCAAAGGATGAAGGCAGTGTAAAGCCAGAGGGCTGGGCAACTAACAGCTTTTACATGGAGAAAAAAAAAAGTGGCAATTTTGACTGTGAAGCCTCAGTCTCGTTTGGCTTAACATACCATTTTTTCATGCTCTGTCTTAGTCACCAGGTGTCTGCAGAGAAGTACTACAGCTGTGAACAGGGAACATTGATGACTGGTAAATAAATCCAGGTTTTATTTTAGTGAATAATATGAAACTAGAAAAGCCCCTCTACCCCAACACTGCCTTCAGAAATATTTGGTGAGACAGGTCTTTCTTTGTAGAGCTGTCTGGCCTGGACTTGCTGCATATAGACCAGGCTAGCCCCCAAACTCACAGGGATGACCTCTCTTTTTCCAGTGCTGGAAATAAGGGTGTGCCTGGGCCAATTCACTTTTACACTTACATCAGCTTGGGTTTTCTCCTGCTATCAAGTGAAGATATGTTTCCTGATGTTTATAGATACTTATACATTCTTTTAAATACATTTATTCAATTTTATGTGTATGTATGCAGGAAGTTTTTGAGGTTAGAAGAGATATCAGATCCCTTGGAACTGGAGTTACAGATGGTTGTGAGCTGCCATGTGGGTACTGGGAACTGAACTTGGGTCCTCTGTAAAAACAAAAACTGTGTTCTTAATCACTGAGCCATCTCTCTAGCCCCATATATACTTATATTTCTATAAGATGGCTATATTTATAAATTCAAAATTCAGGTAAAGCCAGCTTTTAAAATATGCTTTTCTGATTGTAAGTTGTCATACACAAAATGTCCCAATTTTAGAGACCAAAGTTTTATTTTTAAAGTAGAGCATAGTATTTTTATTCCATAGCAAATCTAAAGCCAGCCATTATATGGAATATCTATATTCCAATTTTGAGAGCTTGGGCTGTAGCTCAGTTGTAGAGTATTCGCCTAAATTCCAATTTTGGTTATTCTTCTTAAATAAAAATGCATTTTATAAAATATGTAGGGAACTGTTTTAGATACTAACTTTCTTATATGAAAGATCTCAAAAATTGAAAGTTGAAATTCCAAGACATTTAATAGCTTTTGAAACTTCTATTTCAATTTGATTTAATATAAAACTTTAATATTGGCGATTCTTAGGAAAATTTTCTTATTTTTAAAACGGATCTTTATATGTGTACGTATGAGTATATGTGCCACACCCACACATACCTGATGCCTGATGAGGACAGAGATGGTATTGGATCTCCTGGAACTAGAGTTACAGGTAGTTGTAAGTCACCTGATGTGGTTGCTGGAAACTAGACGTGGGTCCTCTATAGGAGCAACATATGCTCTTGACCACTGAGCCATTTCTCCAGCCTAAGTCTTTTAAGAAGTCTCCCCAAGGAAAAATGTCACATGCTGGTTTCAGGAAGCCACTTAAAAATGTGCCCAGTCCCAAACTTTGTACATCTCATTGACCTTTTATAGGTTAGAATCAACTGTCTGGAGCTTCAAGCATTGCTTTTTACACTTTCACTGTCAATTACATTTTTATTCAGTTATCCTGCACACACACACACACACACACACACACACACACACACACACACACAGCCCCCCACCCCCCACAAAAAAGGAAAGAAAGAAAACTGTCAGAGTTGAAAAAATACCTGTTTATCATTTTCTCATGAGTTAATTAGAATGAAGAGGTTTTATTTAAAAAAGAAGTCTCCCAATTTTATACTTAAAATGTTTGTTTCATTTAATAAACTGTTTCATATCATTCATTTCAGAATTTCCCCTTGACTATAGAAATAGGAAAGTGCAGTTAATTTGTAAAGTCATGAAAAAAGGCATCCAGAGCCAAAGAATAGGAGGTGTCAGATAAAAGGTATTTAATAGAAAACTATCATTCACAGCAAGAGTGCTCTTTTATAGCAACACTTCTCAACCTGTGGGCCGCGACGACCGGAAAACACGTATTTCCAATTGTTTTAGGACCAGAGACACTACTCAATAGCAAAATTACAGATACGAAGGAGCAACAAAAATAAATCTATGGTTAGGGGTCTCCACAACCTGAGGAACTGTGTATTAAAGAGTCACAGCATTAGGAAGGTTGAGAACCATTGTTTTACAGAAGCCAGGGCATATGCTCTTAGGAAATGTTGCACTAAATTCTTTCTCTTTTCAAGTTTGTCTGTACTTGGAAAGTTTTCTATCTGTCAGTGAGTGTGTTCTTTCCTCCCTGCCCCCCACCCCCAGGTTCCTTGAGCTTTATTTTTAGTCATACCTGAGGACAATGAGGTGTTAGTCCCTTTCATTTATAGTAATTGCCATAATATAGGCTTCAAACTAAGAGAAGTTATTTTGGATAACCATATATTTGAGAACCCACAGTGTGGTTATTTGTATTAAATTTAACAGTCTGTTATAATATTTTTATTGCTCTTTCCTTTTTTCCTCTATTCTCTCCCCACTTCCAACTTGGAGGATTTACTTTCTCCATGAGTTAATCCTACATTAAGGATTATGGGTAATAAGTAAAAGGATTGTATGTCTTTATTTTTTGTATCCTTGCATTCTGTTTTCTGGATACCAGCCATCTGTAAGCTCAATTGAGGTCAATTGTGGGCTAAAACATGAACCTCCAGTCAGCAGTTCATATGGAATCGAGGACAGGACATTTTAAATCATTCAATGACTGTTAAAAGCTTGAATGATGTTTATCTTAAGGAGCATAGTTTTATATCTCTCCAAACCCATTAGAGTGAAGGAAGTGTGGGAGATATTATTTTGCATTTATTTATTTGTGTGTGTGTGTGTGTGTGTGTGTGTGTGTGTGTGTGTGTGTGTGTTAGGAGTTGTGAATGAACACTTGCCACCATGTGTGGAGTGGGCAGGGAACAGCTTGTGGAAACCGGTTCTCTCTCCATCATGTGAGCTCTAGTCATCCATCTCAGACCGCCAGGCATGGCAGCCAGCACCTTTACCCTGCCAGCCATCTTGCAGGTCCCTACCCTTTGAATTCACATCCTCGTGTTCTATGAGGTGTTGGCTAGAACAAAGTCTCCCTAAAAAAGGTACTCTTTGGTTCACATGCTGGTGTCATCACCCCCAGTTGACAGCTGATCTAATCCTCTCCACCTAAGGATTCTGACTCTTGCGTCAGTCCAGAGCTAAGCAGATCTTTGTTCTTCCAAATTTGTCTGTCCTTATCACCTTAAAGTAAAGCTCTCTCACCTGAATGTGTCCACTAAAATCTGAGGCTGTCTAAATAAAACGGTCTTAGAGTGTTCCTCTGTGTGTGTGTGTGTGTGTGTGTGTGTGTGTGTGTGTGTGTGTGTGTGAACATGTGTGCACACACACACATAGTGCTGAAAATCAAACTCAGGATCTTGAGCATGCTACCTAGGAAGCTTTCTACTGTTGAGTCATGAGTTACATCCTATCACCAAGGATTCTTGTCTTTGAGTCCAACCCAGCAGCATGGGCCTGTCGTCCCAGTTACAGAGAAGGCTGAGGCAGGAGGATCACATTATAAAGGTCTTCCTGGTATACAGAGTGAGTTCAAGGTCTACTTAGTGGGCTCTTTTCTGAAAGTTAAAAGTAAAGAGAGGGCTGGAGATACAGTGTAATGGTGGAAAACTTGAGTTATGAGCACAAAGCCCTGGGTTCCTCAGTAACCCCCCTCCAAATTTGTTATCTTTGTGTGCAGTGCATTTCAGAACACACCATGAAGATGTGACTTTGAACATAACTGGTCAGATACTTCTATGACACATCGGTGGTCATCTGACTTGGAGACTGAATTTAGTTTTAGGAAAGAGAAATACCTGTTTTAATCCTGACTGTGGCAGGGATTTCATTGAAGGTTAAAAAGAGAACAGTGATTAACAGACAAGGTCCCAGTTCTATCTCTCATTTCTTGGTGTGAGGTTAGGTATAACCCTTCCCTACCCTGACTCCATCAATGATCACGGTCTGTAAGCCTCCATCTCCATACTTATACACGTGGACAGTAATCTACGAGATGTGTGTGGCAATCCTGGGGTTAAAGTTTTATATTGTGCTTGATGCAGAGCAAAACTAAAATGTCAGCTTTATTTAAAAATACTAGCTTTGTTAATAAAACATACTAAGTATTTTTTAATCTCTTTTCCTCTAATGTTAGCTCTTACTTCATGTGGTTACCAGTGTCTGCCCATGTTTAAGCCCACAGGAGACTTTATCAACATTGTATGTCTTTTTACTGGGTCTTATGCATAGAGGTTCTTGTACTAGCACCACTTAGGAAATATATTTCTGGCATAATTCCTGAAACTTGGAAGATTGGTGAGGGTTCTATATAAATCTGTGATACCTTTGCATGAAAGAGAGCTGGACATTCTGATTTTGAGATGCAGGTTGAACTTTAGCATGTATAGAGAAACTCCTTTTCAAGGGGTACAGTAACCCGTGGTGGTGGTTGTATGAATGATTTGGTGTTGTAATGCATGCTCCTGCATTTTATTATTTAAACATTTATGAGCTTCATATGTGAGCACTGTTTCTACATCACTCCTGCTCTTCCCCTCTCCCTTGTCCCACCTCTCCCTTCCCAATTCTTCACCACTTCTTTAATTATTATGGTTATGTGTATATATACATATATGGATATATGAGCACATGTATATACCCCCTCCTAGTCCATTTAGTGCTGCTCCTATGGACACATGTCCAGGGCTGACGACTTAAGATTGTGTAAACTATACGGGACTTCGTTTCTGGAGGAAACTGATCCTCTTTCCAGCAGCCATTGACCCTGCCCCCTAAAGCTTGCCATCTTGTTCATGTGTTTTAAATTCACTTACCCATATTCTCAATCTTTCAAAACGTTCGCCCATTACTTCCTTATATATAATCCTTCCATTTGTAACTTCCCATGGTTTGAAGTCAAGGATAGTGTTTAGATAACTGCCGCGCATACTGTGCCTAGGACTGTACTTCACATATGAGTTTGTAAAAGAAATGACTGAAACTAACATATGATTATATATGCATTTATGTATGTATTATATATGTTAAATGTACATATGGATGAATGTGTGTACCACTATAGACTATTTCCAGAAACAAAAGGATGAATGATTATATTCTGTGAATTGATTTGATAGGTATTTTATTGTGTTATGAGACATAGCATGTCCATTGTGTTAAGTGGGTTTTCATTAGTGTAATAAGTAGATCCTAATTTTGTGCATATGTATCAGAAACCAGTTCTATATTCTTCTAGCATATTCGGTATTCTCTGTTAAGAGGGAAACAGAAATATATTGATACTAAGCATAGCATTTCATTGTCAAAATTTTTGATGCATTTCTCTCAAATTTTATTTTCAATTTTATTTTTGAGGTTGTGTTTTAATTGCAACATTTCTCCTTACCCTCTCCTCCCTCCGGACCCTCCTGTATACTGCTCCCCACTCTCCGTCAAATACGTGGCCTCCTTTTTTCATCAGTTGTTACTGTATGCACATATTTTTAATAACTAAGAAAAGGAGGTACTGCACCGAGGCCCATGAGATGGTAGATTTTTATAAACAGCTATAATGTCAGCAATACTGAAAATTATTACCATCTATTTCTGGGAAAAAATATTGGAGGCCTATACATTGTCCTTGGAAGGATTAGATCGAATACAGACAATAGATTGTGATTATGACTTGTAGTGAGGTCACCTGGCCCTGGACATGGACCTTTCCCTGGGGGAACTGCTTATGCATTATCCACTTTGGGAAAGAATTATACTTATAGGAATTATGGAAATGAGCTTGTGGATTTGTCAGGAGAAAACCAATTATTTGAATGCTGAGTTGAATGGAAAATGAAATACATGCTTTTCCATATATTAAATTCAATAGAAATGGGAGACTTATGTCTTGAGGGTTTGAGTTTTTTTTTTTTTAAGCATGTTGATTACATTGTGTGTTCCCACTTGTCCTCAATCTGACAGCAAGAGAAGTATCTGTAGAAATAGTTATGTACTATATTTTAATATTTGGGGGAGAAATCGTGCATTTTAAGTGTTGTCTACATTATATTTACTGTCCATCAAAAGAGACTATGATCCACTTCCAGCAGGCAGGAGAAACAGGGGCCAGTCCTTCTCGGGGAATGAGGAGAAGCTAACGGAGGGAGAGATAGAGTGCCCGATTCATGGTTTCCAGATCTGATGGATGTATGACCTTCTGTAGGAGAAGGGCCTCTAACTTGGACAGTGCACAAGCAAAAGTGTGTGATTTCCCACAGTGCTCTGCCACTTACAGAATAAATATGGAGCCTTAGATTGTTACCAGTTTCCTTCTCATGGAAGCCTTGCTTCATTTTGAGAGTGCAACCACATTCTGTAAAAGGAAACGTGTTTTCAATGTTGACTCCGTTCTTCCACATGGACAGTGAGACAAAGAAGAGAAAACCACTAGTTTCAGGATACAATTTAGTAGTCTGGGGATGACACTCTACAAAGACAAAATGCCATTGGTCCTGGTCTCACAGAACACATGCTGTTTGGGAAAACTTCAAGGGGCCTGTGCTTCTGACATGACAGGACCCAGCAAAAGAGAGGTACCTGAATACTCTTTATATCAGGTTAGAGATGAGGTATTTCAAAATTACCACCAACTTTAAACACGAACGCCACATTGACGTTCATGTTTGCGCAGTTCCACAGTTGGCTGCTTTAGCGTGATCAAGATACAGATGTATCAAGCATACAGTTGTCTCACAATTCTCCCAAGACAGGAAAAAAAAAATTGGAAAGATGCCCAGTATTTTGCTAGTGTTTTTAATATGTTATCTAAGTATAAAAAAAAATCCCACAGAGATCTTCTAAGAATCTGATATTTGATTATGCATGGAGCAGTTCTTTGTTGAACATTTTTCCTGGTAAGTTAAGCAAAGAATGGACATCCTTTTCATTATTCTATATCAGGGCACATTTGTCACTCAGAACTTCCTTCTTGTCACTGATGGCTTTATGGAAATGATAAATACTTCAACTTTACTCTGAGAAATGAGAAATGAGGAATAATTACATGTTGATTATGTGATTTAGGTTCTACATGTCAAATTTATACATCCTCGAACATGTGGTTACATGCTTTTTGTGGCTGTAAGCTTCCTTTGCATTTACTGTCAAAAGCAATTAGTAGGGCTGAAAGCGTAGCTCAGTGATGGAATGCACAGTTCCCTGGATTTGCTCCTGGTACCATGAAACAAAAGTATTAATAAATACAATTAACAATTATAATTGACTAGAGCTTTCTAAGGTGATAGATTTACTTTTCTATATGATTGCTTTTTTATAACTACTCACTGAAATGATATGACAGAATTTGTATAAAATGCTGAACTATTAAGCTAAACATTAAGACATGTAAATAACCCATTATTCCCATTTAGAAGAATTTTTGAGTGGTTATAGGTGCATATTTTCATATCTTATATCTCCACACTTTTTAGTGGAGATTGTTATTTCCCCAGAGCTAAGTCTTCCTTATAGAGTAGGATGTCACCAAAGGGTAGTATGGAGCTGGGGACATACTCTGGAGTGTAGAAGTATTAGTGGCCCATTAGGAACTGTTAGTTGTGGCAGCAGTTTGGCTATTATGACACTCTCAGGCAACTGGAAAATGTCAGTGCAGGTCACCAGACCTTGAACTGACCAGTCATTATTTTTGTGGTTTAAATTTGCATAATTTGTTTTAAAACTCTCAGTATTTAACCAGTGCTTAATTATTCTGCCCAGTGAATGGAATTTCAATTTTTTTTCATCTGAAAGTCTTACTTATCCTAAAATATTTTTGTTCCCTTTTGTTTTAAGCATTTAGAGGCAGTTAAGAGGTAGACAGATGCAGTATAATAGCTAATAGTCATAGATTGCTTTGACCATTGTCTGCACGTTTGCTATGTTATCAGTTTGACATATAAATATATAACAGACATATAAATACATTACAGTTAAGTAACGAAGTAATCAATGTTAAAAATTGCCAGGTAGAGTTAAGGCCAGGTGTCAACTTGACACACCTGGGAAGAGGAAGCCTCAGTTGAAGAATTGCCTCCATTGGATTGGCCTGTGTGCCTGTGTATAAGACATTTTCTTAATTGCTAATTAATGTAGGAGGGCCAGGTCCATCCTGGGCAGGTGGGTCTGGACTGTATAAGAAAGTAGACTGAACAAGTCATGGGGGGCAAGCCTTTAAACGGTGTTCCTCCATGGGCTTTGCTTCAGTTCCCGACTCTAGGTTCCTGTCTTAGTGTTCCCTGATGATGGGCTATAACCGGTAAGGCAAATAAGCCCTTTCCTGCCCACATGACTTTGGCTCATGGTTTTCTTCACAGCAATAGAAAAGCAAACTACAACAGTGCTTAAACATGAAGGTCATATGCCATTAGTCGTGGGAAAACTCAGTGTTAGAGCTCAACAGGTAACCGTGGTCACCAGCTTGAATTATTATTATTATTAGATTGAATTATTATTATTATTATTATTATTATTATTATTATTACTATTGATAAAGGAAACATTTGGGTCCAATCTGAACGTGAATCCCAGAAATAGAACACAGATCTTTGGATTTTATATAGAGATTTTAATTATTACATTATTATAGTTTTAAATCTAAGAAATTGATTCTGGATGTGAATTCAGCTTCTCTTTCTAGTGGTTTGGGCATATTAGGCTTCTAGGTAAGAGACATGGATTTATTTCTGTCCCATTAAGTAACATCTTGGGAAACAGACATGTTTGATAGGATTTTACTTCAATACCTGCAGGAAATTTAAATCAACCAAATCTTTTTATCTTTACGTTCCTTATTACGCTATCTTACACAATACAGTCAGTTTCATTTGAAAAGATGGCCATTGAAGTCATTATGTCATACCATGGGAGATGATGGTGCTAAGAGTGTGCTTATGAATGGGATTCCTACATGATGCAGGTGTGGGCTGCCACATTCTGAAAGCCCTTAATTCAGGAGACTCCCAGATTGAGATAGAGATGTTTGGATGTGCTATAGATGTTCTTTGTCAGAAACAGCTTCATCCAAAAACTGCCCAAGAACCTTTGTTCCTAGACAACTGCTGAGACACTGAGTTACTCTTGGGAGTGTTAGTTACTGATCATGCTCTGATGAGATGTGACATTTTACTATCAGCAACCCAGAGGTCTTTTACTCTATCACTGGCTTTGCAGGGTAAAGGTTCAATTTTCATTGGGGGGATTTATTATTTATTTAGGTAGTTAGGTTGTTATTGCTACCACTGTTCATCATCATCATTATCATTATTATTGGGGGAACTTAGGGATGAGAGATGCAGTAATTTTTTTTTCTGTCCTTGGAGGATGATTGTTTAGTTCGGATCATTATTCATGGGATTTGGCAAATATACTAAAACTGAAGACTCAGCATATTATGATTTTTGTCTGGGCCTCAAATGGAATTTTCCTAGGGAATGGAGGGAATAAGTCTTCAGATTGGAACTTCACAGGATAATGATACTTCATGGATTGTAGCACAGGGAGGAGCTTTGCCTTGAGGATAATGCCGCTCCTTTGAGGCTAGTAGAGACACATTCAGTTTGCTGACTCATGTTCGGCTAGCTTCATTAATGAGGGAATTAAACAGTGACTAGAAAGGGATGTGAGGAGTCCATTGGGAGGGCATCCAAGGAACTGAGAGGACAACTACCACTTTCCAGACTGTCATGGACTGCAAGGAGTTCTGGGTCATAAACAGGAAGTGCTTCTGGACCCAGGCTGAGAGTGCGGGAGGGTGAAAAAGCCTTGTGGGTGAGTGCAAGTGCAAGTGCAAGTGCAAGTGCTAGTGTGTGTGTGTGTGTAAGAGAGAGAGAGACAGAGACAGAGAGGGGTTGATAAACCACCTCCTCCTCATGGTGGGAAGAGGAGCAGGAACCTTGGCCAAAGAGCCCCATGTGCTGGCACAGAAAGAACAAAGGGAAGCAGACTATGTTTCTGTGACTTTAGCCATCATTTAAATATTTAGGCATTGTTCCCTACTCTAGAAACTATCAAGTAAAAGATCTTTGATGTAGTAGAACATTATGTTCCCAAATCCGATTTTATTAGCTTAATGGTCTCTCCTTTTGTGTGGTATGCCCCTGGGGCACTGTCACCTGGAAGCTGAAGGTATTTGGAAATGACTGCTGTACATATCTAGGCAAATAACAAATTGGTGTTGTGTGGAAAGAGTTTGTCTCCCATGGAACAACGATTGGTAAAAGATACAGTAGTGAAGTGTAATTCACCTTAGCAACCACCTCGGTTTACTAATGTATGTGAATAATTTAGAGGAAATATGGAAAGTAAATTGTCAACATATCATAAAGGATACATACTAAAAAATCCAGAAGGCAGTATAGAGAAGTTCTCTGTGGAAATTGCGTACTGATTGTGAAGTGCAGCCTTTCAGCTACCCTTAATTTACTTATTCCTTCCAAGCATGTTATACAACTGGAGCTTTATGGAATTTATGCCCTATGGAACCTGGGAGCACACAAAGAAGTAAAAAGGGTAGGCCAGGAAGCACCCTTGAGAAACTACTTCTGAGTAGCAATTATTTTTGTAACATGGGTGCTAGAAACCAGCCCTTCTGCATGACAGCTGTGTGCTTTAATCCAGCATCTCTCGTCCTAAGACCCAAGAAAGTATCTGGGGTTTTGTTTTGTTTTCTTTCTTTCCTCTTCCTTCCCCCATCCTACTCTTCCTTCTCCCCTCCTTTTTTGGGAGGGGAGGCGGTCAGGGCTTGAATTCCACTTGTAGTGTGTAGCTGAGATTATGCCTGCTTCTACCTCCCAAGTGCCAGGAGTTGAGGTGTGTGCCCCAGTCCTGCTGGCTCTGAAATTCTTTTTTTTTTTTTTTTTTGGTTTTTCGAGACAAGGTTTCTCTGAGTAGCTTTGCGCCTTTCCTGGAACTCACTTGGTAGCCCAGGCTGGCCTCGAACTCACAGAGATCCGCCTGGCTCTGCCTCCCGAGTGCTGGGATTAAAGGCGTGCGCCACCACCGCCCGGCTTGGCTCTGAAATTCTTAACATACATCATTTCCCCCATCAGTCATTTATTGTATTTAGATATAGGCTTCTTTTTCTTAATTTCTACATGTTACTTTCCTTTATTTTTATATAGGGTTTATTTGATTTTTCCAGAGAGGCTCCCCTTCATCAAGGAGATTTTCTTTCAACCCAACTGACATTTTAGTTTTCCTTACTGTGCTGGTCATAGCACCCAGGGCTTACACATTCCGGTCAACTGCTCCCCCACTGAGCTACACCCAGCCCTCTGTTGATCATCTTAACGGAGCAAACACAACATTCTGCTGATTTACAATACTGTATGTTTCATATGTAGTCACTGAGTTGTCATTAGGTGCTTCAGTGAAAGGACACCTTTCAGATTTCCACAACTAACCCCCCAGTGCATCTTCTCTCTTATTGATAAAGCAGGCATTTTGTTTGACAAGCTGCAGACAGCTTTTGAAGGGAAGTGGATTAAGCATTAATGGTTATTAAATCTTTAGTGATGTATGGGAAATTCATCTCTTTTCTCTTTTTTTTTTTTTTTGGTAGGGCTTGGAAAGAACATAGGGCCTTGCACATACTAGACATTGCTCTACCACTAAGCTCCATCTAGCCCCAAGGACTCATTTTGATTGCTTTTTTTTTATATTAAAAAATCATTGAGTGTACCTACTCCAAAGCCTAAGATGTTCTCTGTCACCACAATCATAATTAAGTATGTATTAATAAGATATAGTCTACAAATCAAAGATCAAAGGAGAACCAAAGAAAAAAGTTGACCTTCCTCATATAATATGGACACACACACACACACACACACACACACACACACACACACACATTTATGTAATGGGCAAGAATCAGGTGTTTCATCAGTGGCCCAGAGATATATTTAGGCGCTGCATCTCCAGCCCCATTTGTCACCAGGAAAGAATCAATTCTACCTTTTTCCTTTCTTTCTCCATGGCCCAGATCCAGGAAGGTATTTTAATTGATTGGTGGGCAGACTTCTAACACAGACAGAACTGTCAAGGCAAGTGCCTTCGTTTCTAGTACAGTGGCTTTACCACATGATTGGGTAATAAAGCTAAAAGCTGCCGAATGGTTCAGAATTATTTTCAGAAATTTATATCCTCTTTATTGCCATTACCTTGAGAAAGAGTTCAGACAAAGGACTTAGTCAGCATGCAATTATGGTATTAAGTAAAGCACAGAGCTTGGTCTAGAACTGGGATGAGGCTGTTTGTCACTCTGCATCCCAATCAGAAGACATTGAGGAGTCGGCTGCTGGTCCGACCGCCACTCTTTGAAGGTCCCCGCCTTTCTTCTCTGGGAGCATCCTGGACTTGGTTCTCTCAGCTCCCAGCCCTGTAGTCTCACTGTGATGTGTTCAAGTGTGGGTTCACTTTTCTTTACTCAAGATCACCAGACTTCCTGGACATTTCAATTTGCTTCATTCTGGAAAATTCTTGTCCAGTTATCTTCACAGATGTCCTGCATCTTAGTCTCTTCTCTCTGAAACTTGAACTGAAAGCATGTTGGCTCATCTTGCTCTCTTGGCTAGGTCGTTTTACCCCCCTACCCTTTCCTGCAAATTTGCCATTATTTCATCTGGTTTCGATGTTTCTCCTGACTGTCTTCCACCTCACTCACATGGCTCTGGTCAGTCTGTTGTTAAGAGTTGATCAAGTCCTTTATTTCATTTTATTTTTGTTTTTTGAGACAGGGTTTCTCTGTGTAACAGCCCTGGCTGTCCTGGAACTCATGTTGAGGACCAGGCTAACCTCAAATTCACAGAGATCCACCTGCCTCTGCCTCCTGAGTGCTGGGACTGAAGGCGTGTGCCACCGCCATCACCTGGCCAAGTTCTTTATTGTAATTATTAGCCCTTCCTTCACTTTTTAAAAAGAAAAAGAAAAGGATTTATCTTTATTGTATTTATGTGTATGGGTGTGTATGAACATGAACTTGCAGGTACCTGTAGAGGTCAGAGGGGAGTGTTGGATACCCTGAAGCTGGAGATACCTGTAGCTGGCTGTAAGCCACATTAGCGCTGGGAACTGAACTCTGGGGCCTTCTGTAGAAATGGCGAGTGCACTTAAGCCCTGAGGCATCTCCTTGGCTGCACCCACTCCTCCGCTTGTTTTGATTGTTTTCAAGTCATGTGTTTTACATTTTGTTTTCCTGAGACCTGTAGATACTTTCCAGTGTGACATTTATTTCTTTAAGCAGATTAACTGTTTTGTGTTTCCGAGGAGTGAATTTTGGCCTGTGTTGCCTTTCACTCTCCTTGCTTCCTTCTGGTGTTTTTCGGACTCCTCTGCTGGTCATTTCTCGTTAGAAATGACCATAGGCCTTCTTTAAGGCATAGAGTATTTCTCCAAAGATTGGTGTTGTTATCGCCGGACACTTCGAAATTTGAGGGTCTGTGTCTACCAGCTATGCTGACTTGGGTTTGGAAGAACTTATATGTCATCCAGACAATGTCCCCTTGGATTCAATGGTCAGGACGATGTGTTTCATTCTCTGGAGCTGGAAGATGGGGAAACTTAGCCTTGATTATCTGTGGATACGGCTTTGTCTGAGTTCGTCACAGACACACCCCCTGGGTATCCCAGTTTATAGTACTTAAAGGCTCTTTTTATGTAGCCATGTGTTCCCAGTCCTTCAATTTTATCTCATTCCCCACAAGCAGATGTCCTTAAAGAAGACTTGGCCGCAGCATGGCTCTCAGTTACTGGTGCCATGCATGCCAACATGCTCCCTGCCCTGGTGATCATGCACAAAACCTCTGAAACTGTAAGCAAATCCCCAGTTCAATGCTTTCCTTTATAAGAGTCGCCTGGGTCATGGTGTCTCTTCATAGTGACTAGGACAAGGCCCAAGGTTTAATCTCCAATATCTCTCTTGCCTTTCCCAATCTTTAGTCTTAAAAGAGAAAAATGTGCTATAAGATCATATGGTTTGACTAAGTTTTCCCAGTCAGGATTGTTAGAATTCCTAGCCGTTCCTCACATGCACTGTCCAGGAGCCAGGCAAGATGCTTAGTTATCCTAGGGCCTTACATCCTACGTAACCTGTGTGCTTCGTGGTCACGTGACCTATGACCATGCGTGGTATAGCTAAGTAAGCCCATATACACGTGTGTGAGAGGTTGGTGGGACCTATAAAAGTGAGTTCCACCTATTCCTTCTTTCTTTTCCTGCACAGCCATACTATAGGTCTATGTACACCCCTTCTATTCCCTTCCCTTAATAAACTTGTATAGTGGGTTTTGTTGTGCCTCGTGGCTTCTCTCACACGGTAAACAGTGCTGCTTAATGAATACCAAGACCAGGCTTTAACCTATGTGTCTATTGTCTGGTGCCACAGTTTCTCTACAAATACGCCTGACGCTCTACTCTTCGTCCCACCTGTGGCTTACAAACTTTGATATCCCTTGGTTCAAAACTTGTGTCACATGCTGTGGCATTGGTGTCAAAGGCTGTAGGTGGCCGCTTTACACAGCGGTGACTGTGTCAGGGTCGTCAGCATTACAAACATCCTTGCCGTCTCTTGAGGCATGTGCACTGTGCAGACTGGTGAAGGACTTGACATTCCACCTGAGTCAGGCCGTGGATGCTCTTGCTGCTGCTGGAGTTCTGGCTGGAGACGTAGCTGTTCTGACTGAAGGGGGAGGAAGAACAGCTGTGGGGCCCAGAGAAATCCTGGACTCAAGTAATCATATTTGGCAGGTCAAAGGTGAGCTTCAGCCTGCTGGGATTTGGACTCTATCCTGGGCTAAAGTAGTGTTAAAATTAACTCCAGGTGTTTCCTCGAGTCTTAATGCTGGAGTATTATTAAAGAAAAAAAAATAATAATGTGTTTGAGGATATGAGTGGGAGGGAATCAGCATTGCCCGCTTGGGAATCACTTACTTCTAAAAGAGGCCATTCCCTCTTGATAGTTGCTCCTGCATGTTTAAAAATCACCCTCCAAGTGTTTCTTTCGATAGTCCCGTTTCTTACAAAGGAGCTGTTATCACCCTTGTCTTCAAAAGAATGCTAAGTCACTGAGACCCTTTGAGCATCTCCAGCTTCATTTACACTGTGAAGTCTGGACTTTGCATTGTTGTAACCACGTGTTCCTAAGTTAATTTGTAGACAGAAAAGCTCGGTGTTATGACCCTTCGTTTGAAACATCTCAGCTATTTCCGAGGGTCAGGTGGTGGGAATATACCCAAGCCTACATGTTAGGCATGAAAACCTGTTTCAGAGGAGTCACTTCTTTTTGTTTTTGTTTTTCAAAACAGGGTTTCTCTGTGTGTAGCTTTGTGCCTTTCCTGGAACTTACTCTGTAGTCCAGGTTGGCCTCGAACTCACAGAGATCTGTCTGCCTCTGCCTCCCGAGTGCTGGGATTAAAGGCATGAACCACCGCTGCCCGGCTCAGAGGAGCCACTTCTGCTGGTGGTGAAAAGACAGGGATAAAGTGGTTATGTTACTGAAGCTCCTTGTGGGGTGAAATTTCTCCATAGGTATGGGATGTTTTTCCTCACTAGCTAAGACCCTTTTGTCTCTAAGATAGCTTACGTCTTTCTTTGACTTGGAGTCTTTCTGGCTGGCAGCCTACAATTGTCCCATGGCAATGCCATCCTTCTCTTTCTCTCCTCCAATTTCTACCACTTCTCCCGTAGAAATCCTAAGCCAAGTTGTTGTCTTCTGTTGGGGAAGCTTTGTGATCTTGCTCATTGTTTTCCCAAGAACAAGTCTCTCACCGGGAAAGAGCCTGGCACAGGAGTCAAGGCGAGATCGGACTGTAAGCATTGTCTTGGAGGCAATAAGTGTTTGTGATTGTGTGTCGTGTATAATCAGAACTCAGTCAATATTAAACATGACAGTGGGCTTTCAAGGCGAATGTTCTGAATGAATGAAGTTCTGTTAAGACACATCCTTTACTTTCTGCTGTTCTGTGTCTGATCACTCTGATAACTCAGAAATGTTCCCAGGCCAAGCCCCGAGCTCACCGCCCACCACTCCTCTGCTGAGCTCTTGCTAGCTTTCATCATCTGGTTTCCCTCGGCTTTATCTCCACTGCTAGTTCATTCTCTATGCTGCAAAGTTAGTTGGTTACCCTAGAAAGTTTGAGTTGGACCACAGCGGTCCCTCGCTTAAAAGGCATTTGTAACTCCCCTTCCCTTATTTAACTTTTTATCATATATTTCTTTCTTTTCTTTCATTCCACAATAAAAATTCATTAATTTGAATCTAACACTGGCTAGATAAGTATGATGGACATGTGATGCTGCTGATAAATAATTTAATAAATACAAAGACTAACTCATTGGGGTAAACTCAATTTGTAACAAATACTTAGTAAGACAACGAAAACTGTCTTTCTTAAATGCAGCTGTATTCTGGTATTTCTTTGATATCCTAAGTGTCCAGAGAGAAAATATGGTACCCTGGATTATAGGCACTGAAAAGATCGAACATTACAAACTTCTAGATACAATTTTCCTTCTCCCTTCCTTCCACTGTACAGCATGCTGGATCTCCATTGGATGGTCCAAGGTGTGTGTGTGTGTGTGTGTGTGTGTGTGTGTGTGTGTGTGTGTGTGAGAGAGAGAGAGAGAGAGAGAGAGAAATACGTTGTAATGTCAAGCCCTTTAAATATTTTAAACATCATGGAAGCTGAGAGGAAAAGGATTTTCAAAACAGAAAGTGTGTTTTGAAAAAACAAAGGGAAGGGGGTCTTAATTCTCCCGTTGTTACTAATGGCGAATTTCTCTGAGGTGTGATCAGTGTACAGCATTCTTCCAGCCATTTGCTCAGGAGAATCCATCCCAAGCACTTACTTGGTTTGGTGAGTTGACCAGTTTCTATATCTAGAACCACAGAGGTGAGGCTCACACCCTGCGCCCTGAGGAATCCACTCCATATTTGTCACTGCTCTAAGAACCCCTGACTCCTTTCTTTCTTATATTTTTTTAATGCAACCGTTTAATGATTTCTCTCTTCTTAAAATATTTTGCACACTTGGAACTGTTATACCTTCAAATTAGGTGGCCAGAAATGTTTGTGCTTTCTCAAGTTTAGCTTAGAAATATGGTACATCTGTGGCTGGCTGTGTGCACCTGTTCCATCTCCTGGGAGAAAGTTAATTTTACCTAAACTTCTCAGCCTGGCACTGCAAAGCCTCATAAATAACATAGCCTGTCCAGTTTGCCGTGGACATTCCTCCTCTACCCCCAGCTATTCTTTCCTCCACTCTTCCCTTGTGCTTTAGCTGCACGGTTGGTTTTCACTGTCCTAACAGCAGCGTCAGCTCACAGCTTTGTGCTTTGATCATGCAGTTCTGCTCTGTACCTGCCCATATCTGAAAAACTAACTCTTTGCTCCAAGGAGCCTTTTCATATCCCTTTGCTCTGTTTGTGCCTCCTTCTAGGTTTTCTTAGTACCTCTTCTCTTTAGCCCTACAATGATTCTTACTATTTTATATTAATTTAATAAAAAAGTCCTCTCTGCTCAGAAGTAATTGCCATGCAGAACGATTTCATCACTGGGTGGGGCTCCATGGAGGAACACATGCCTAGCTTTAACATGGACAAGATTTGGATTTTTTTCCCCTCTAGTATTATGGGGAGTAAATCCTTATAAAAGTGGAAAAAGTGAAATTATTTAAGCAAAAATTACTTTGTGGGACTTAAGACCTCTTCCCAAGAAGAAATTAATCTCAAATTATTTGTACAGTCCACTGTGTTAGCATCTCTAACCCATGGTTCATATTCCATTACTATACTCAAGGGAAGACCCACATGAAGGTTGGCTGGAGCTGGGAGTGCTGGCACACACCTGGAATGCCAGTATTAAGAGGATGGAGTAGGACGGTAGTAAATCCCAGGCCAGTCTGTGCTACACAGCAAGACCCTATCTCAAAATGTGCCCCCCACCACAAAAACAAAACCCACAACTTCTCCAGAGGTCACCAGACTGGGTTAATACAGTCTCAGCAAATATATAGAAGCAAATTGTTAGCAGAGAGCATGAAAATAGAAGGATAATAATCACATGGCTAGTTCAGCTAAGAGCCATGCAACACAAAGGGGCAAGGAGGTTTTCATGGTACCCTACCTGTGGAAGCCTTATGTAAAGAGAGGGATTGACAAGACCTATGAGATAATTCTGAGTGGCATGTGCATATGTTCATTACGGAGCTGCTGCCGTTAAAGGGTTAATTTGGGGGTGCTGGTCACGAGCATCGGTAGAACCGTCCTCATTATTTATTTTACTTTGAGAACTTTTTGTTTGTTTGTTTTTCTTTTTCAAAAAGAAGAGATTGGACAGCAGGCACCTCATTGGTGTCTGTCAGGAAAGTGTTACAAACATAATCACTACTTGCTTGTCTTTTTCTGCACACAGACATTGTAGTCCATAAATTTATTTCCTGTGACAGTCTTTCATAATTCATCAGGAAGGCAGGCTTATATAGGCCCCCAGTTTCTTGCAGAGGGTTTGTATTAGTTTAACAAATAATTATTAAGGACACACTCTGCTTTTTTATAC
This sequence comes from Peromyscus maniculatus bairdii, assembly GCF_049852395.1. Classification (NCBI taxonomy): domain Eukaryota; kingdom Metazoa; phylum Chordata; class Mammalia; order Rodentia; family Cricetidae; genus Peromyscus; species Peromyscus maniculatus. The sequence goes on from NC_134868.1 coordinate 41,051,602, forward strand.
TGTGCTATGTGCCAGAGGAAAGCAATGAATAGAACACATATGATCCTTACCCATAAGGAACTTGTACTGTGTCAACTTGTATATAAGCACTGGCTTATGTACAAAACTTCAAAAAGTGTAGACCTTGCCTTCTACTTTTAAAATTCGCATTCTACTTGTACTTCATTCCATGAGTCAGAGAGTCTTAAATGGGATTTCTGTTGTGGATATCTCCAGCAACAGATTTCTTCTTTCTTTTTATTATTTTTTTGAGTCTCACTTAGCCAAGGCTGCTCTCTGACTTGAATTCCCCATCTCCTGGCTCTACCTCTTGAGTGTGGGGGTTACAGATGGGCTCCGTCATGCTATATCTGTTTACTGGGGATCTAACCCAGGACTTCAGGGGTGCTAGGCAAGCACTCTACCAACTGAACTGCACCCCAATCCTTAACAGACACTTTTAGATACATATTAACTCTATTTTTAACAATTTTAAGATAAATGTTAAACTCAAACACTTATATGCGCTATCGTTGCTAATTAAATGTCCCAGTTAGGAGTTAACTGAACATTGATCCTTGTTTTGAAAGGAAACCTTTCTTTAAGATAAAGTATCACTAAGTTATTGATGCTTGTGGACTGTTGAGGTAGTCAATGATAAGGTCATCATGCTAATGTGAATAATGACTATGGTTAGTGGTGTGCAGCCGAGTGGTACAGGTATGTGAGTTCATCATGCTCAGAAAGTTACTCGGATTCAAACCTCTGTGGAGTATTTGTCTTAGTCCTTACTGTCCATTGAAGAAGAGAGCAGTTTACTTGTGACGATCTAGGTAGAAATCCCATATGCAGTACCTGTGAGCTGTGCTTAGTAGGGCCTGAAATGACTGTGGTGGGGAAGGTGGGTTCAGGGGGTTGAAGTGAGGAGTGAACATGGTACCATTTTCATCCTATTTCATGGACAATAAAGTAAGTCAGTAAGGACAGTGCTTCTAATTAAAGGCACAACAATGACATCTCCACCTGAAACCAGTAACAGTGGATGCTGGGCTGTGTTATGAATCCCTATTTAGAATCCTTTGCTCACTGGAGATGTTTTAGGATCATAGCTCCTTGGGCAGTTTGAGATGCTTATAAATTCATTTGGCTTGGCTAAAAATAATGTAAGTGGAAGGTTTTCTGCACCACCCCTTCACCTCTGATTGGGCTCTGTATCCAGGGCCATCACTATTTGACAGCTGGGAGAGCAGGTGCTCACTTTCAGGTCTTAGCCTCAGGGCTTTGACCTGTTCCTTCTTCTGCTCGAGGCTCATCTTCATGACTGCTCCTGTCCTCAGCACAGCCTTCATGGACACCTTTGACTTCACACAATCAGAACAGGGACCAGCATCTAAATTTGCTCTCACCCATCTTTTTCTTAGGCTATCCTGTTCAAACGTCCATTCCTCTTGCCCATGATTTTTACCTTTTTCTATTTGATAGCTCAGTCCACCTTTTTCTCAGTGTTGCTGATGGGGGTGAATTGGATAATTGTCAGTTCAAGTGACAATTGAGTCAATTGCCAGGGAGACGATAAAAGTAAACATTTGCATCACAGTGTATGTCCTCATACTGTAGATCTACACCTAAAATGTCAGGGCCAGAGCTGGAATCCAGTTTCTAAACTATGATTCCAGAATCCATGCAGGTGTTTTACGTGGCCCACTGCTAAGCCTTTTTGATGATCTTTTTAATCTTCCATTATTCTTATATTCTCAATTTGACTGCATTTAAAATTTTGTGTGTCTGACTTCTTTCCTGAAGTGTTTCATCCCGGGGGTCCACTTTCATTATTCTCACTTCTCCTTTTCAAAGAAATCATTGCAAATAATTCTAAAATCATATTTTAGAATCACAATGTAAGTGGCACACTCTTTGACTTTTTCTAGAGTTGATTTCCTCAATGTTTCAATTTGGATTGGAGAGTTACTTAGTAGTTCTCATCATAAAATCCCAGCATAGTTTTATAAACAGTATAAATGATCTCAGAGTCATCACAGGTACAATTTATTTGTAGTGTCATCCATACAACATAAGCAAGGAATACACTTAAGTCTCAACATAGTATAGTATCATATTACATAATATAAAAGTCCAATATATAATATCATTATATGAATTTCCTTCATTGCACCCAAATTTTCTTCTTTCTAGAACAATTATACAGAGTTATATTTCTGATGTCAGCATAGTTTCCTGTTCAATTGGAGTATATTATTCCAATTTGACATTTTAATCCCATCTATCTTTACTATTACTGAAAATCATTGACAACCATTAGGTTCATGATGCCACAACTTATGAAATTTAAGCAGAAGAGATTTTAAGATTTAGTTATTTTTACTTTATATATAGGTGTTTTGCCTAATTGCGTGTGTGTATCACATGAATGACTAGTGCCTAGAGGCCAGAAGAGGGCATCAGATCCCCTGGAACTGGAGTTACAGGGGGTCATAAGATGCAATGTCATTGCTGAGAATTGAACCTGGGTCCTCTGCAACAGCAGCAAGAGCTCTTAATCCCTAAGCCATCTCTCTACCCCCGCCCCCCCCCCCAAAAAAAAGAGGAGATTTCATAAATGACTGTCTAGCAACAAAACAAAAAACATTTTCTTGTATTGGATAGATGTAGTTGTTCTGATTCTAATGGGGGAAGGTAGTCCATGATGATATGTTTAATTTTATATCCTATGAGCCTCAGTTGGTTCTGGTGATTGCACTGAAAGCTATAGCGTTTGGGGTAGAGACAGGCAGGTCCCCAGGGCTCACTGGTCAATCAGTTTACCTACTTGGGCATTTCTAGACCAGTGAGAGACTCTATTTCAAAGTAGGGGCAGGGGGAGTTGCACAGTGCCTGAAGAATAACATCTACATTTTTTGTTTTGTTTTTAATGTGCTTTTGAAAAGGATTTTTTGATAAATATGCCCAAATACCTATCTTAAGATACCCCAATTTCAGCAATTCATTTATGTGATCTCCGTTTTATACTACACGTTTACCAGCTACTTCAAGACTTATTGAGCCCCAAACACTGTTCAGAATGCCCAAACATGAGAAAGCCAGTTCATGCTTCCATCTTAAAGAGGTGGCTGTTCTCTGTTGTTAGGGGAAAGATGATGTGTCAGGAACAGATGTGAACCCTGAACACACCAAGGCCAGACAAAAGCTAATAACAAATTCTAAATTCCCTTCCTTGCTTCCTGGGAATATGCCTTCTTTCTGTTCATGATCTGATTCTTCCCCAAATGTTGCAGTCAGCTTGTGACAGGGTCCATTCCTGCTGATCATTCTCCCTGGCATAGACATCCATGATGAGTACTACCACCTCATGATGTACAGTACTTCTGGGTGCTTCCTCTTTTTCTGAGATATGTGCTGCATTGCCTCTGTGGTCGCCTGACTCCTTCCCCGCTTTCCCACTAATGTGGTCACTTTGTAATTGAGTGGTTATATCGGCTCTGCTGATGATTGCCTAATACTATCACAGTTCCCTTCCTGGAATATCTGAGGATAGAAGTGGGATGGGGGCTTGGGGGTGAGCAATGGTAATAAAATGAATTGATATGTAGGTGGCATGGAGATAGCATGAACAATTGAGGAAATAATGCCTTACATTTCTTAGCTGAATAGACGTTTGTGCCATTTTTGAGTAAAGCAACTCTTAATAAAGATTGGGGTCTCAAAGAGCAGGTCAGTCCTGGAGCTCCTAAGGTCCCTGTAGGTATTCATATTCTTGGTTCCCTGGGAGCAAATATAAAGCAAAAGGGTGAGGGGGTACGTCTTCTTTCTTTTTATGAGGATTGAATGGCTGTACAGTAAGGTAATAAGGAAGGTATAGCTGCCCACTGTCAGCTTTTTTTATAAGACCTTCTTGGATTACAAAGGCTTTCTTTTTAGACACAATATGTTGTCCCTTACGGCTTCCCACCCTCAGTGTACTGACAACATGTCTCATATATAAGGCCTGTGGATGAGGGAAATGCATGCTCACAGAACCTCAAGACATTTTACTTCTTCCTCTGTTTCTGCCACCATCATGGTTAATACTCTCTTGAGTCTTTTTTGGATGCTGACAGCAAAGTGTTGTTGTTCAGAGTGTTGGCCCTGTAGCTGTTTAAGAACAGTCCTCAGGGCCTGCCTGTAAGCTGGGCTAGGCTAGGTTCTGAAGTGTTTATATTTCTACAGCTTTTGAATTATTTTAGGAGGATTTTCCTCCTTGTAAATAGATTGGCTCATACTTCTCTAGACTTGCTGAGCCTTTCTGGTTCTGTTTCACAGTGTTCCCTTGTGTTATGTAAGATATTTGAGGTATACCAACGTTATGTAAGAAATAGCTTTCTGCAGAAATAGAGTTTAAATATAAATTAGTGAGGGATTTCATTAGACACAACCCAGAGTTGAATGTAATGCTAATTTCTGAAGTCTTCATTTGGGAATTTTGTTTACATTGTCCAACTGATTAGAATTTTGATAGTAAGTGATATTTTTCAAAACCAACAAAATTTATTGCTGTGTATAGTCACTAGGAAAAAAATTGGTTTGTCAACTAAAATGTCAGATTGAAGCACATTCCTCCCAATATGTAGGCTTGGTCTCTTGAAGCCCAAACCTTTGCAAAGCCCTGGACATGTTTGCAGAAGTCCTTTTTTGATTTAAAAAAACTATACTGTTGTCATTAGGATGCTAATATTTAGGCAGCAGTCCCGCTTAAAATATAAAATTATGCCAGTGATTTTGCTTCTCTGCCCTGATCACAGTGTGCCTGAAGAAGGGTCGGTTCTTATGGCTGCCGCTGAAGCCTAGCAGCTTGAACGATGACCCCATCTTTTCAGAAAGCTAAGGTGAAAGGGATGAAATGGTTGCTGGAGTCTGTGTCTGGGGCTGAACTTCTTTTCCTGAGCATCCAGGGGCTTTTACCCTCTGTTCCTTGGCATCTATAGAAAAAGGCCCTTATAGAGATCAACACAGAGCATCCCAATGTCTTATGCTAAGAACAGAGTATATAGTCTTAATAGGACATGAGGAGGAAAGGTAAGGATAGATGCAATAAATGCTAAGGACAGATGCGATAAATCCAGTATATTTTACATACATCCTGTGCATATAAAATTTGGGGGTTTCTTTTTTGGACCATGAGTAGAATATTGGGAAGGTGAAGAGATAAATACTGGCTTAACTGCATCCAGGTTGATTTGTTTGTTTGTTTTAAAGCTGAAGCCTTCCAACATTAATGGGATAAGTAAGCATCTCATAGTTGCTGATGTTAAAAAAAAAAAAAATCAATACACTTGGTGTGGAAAACTCTACTAGTTTTCTGTTGCTTTGGTAACAGACTTTTGTAACCTAAGGGCTAATGCAAAGTTGCCACCTTTCAGTTCTAAACAGAATTTCAAGATGAGACTCACTGGGCTGCATGAGGCAGCCTGAATTCCCTGGCCCCTGGCCTCCTCTCCTATGACATTGCTACATTTTTTGTTATTCTAGGGAGGAGAGAATCTCTTCCTTTCAGGCTCACATGATTAGATTGGAGCACTTGTGGAGGGCAGCATAATCTGCCCTTCTTAAGGTCTTTAACCTGAATCACGTCTCTCAGGTCTCCTTTGCAGGGTTTCTAGGCCTTTTGGCCAAGATCTAGTGTCAAGTTTCTGCATGTAAGGTGACATTTGTGGGCTTTGGGGATTACAATTTAAGCATCTTTGCGGGTCATTATTCTGCCTGCCACAGAAATGAAGTGATCTTTCTTTGGTCTCAGCTCCAAGAAGGCTGTTACTTAAAAACCTTATATTAGTTTAGAAAGCTTCATAAATTGCTAAAATTTACCAAAGAAATGTTACTGTAGGCTTTCAAAGTGACTTTACATCAATGTAGCAGGATCTAACTACTTAATAATTAGTTGATTGTATATAGATTTAATGATCGACTTTCAGGATCAATTTGAAGAGAAAAGAAAGCTTCACGATGAAGCTGGATAAACATAGCCACCCAACTATAACTCTCATGCTTTCAGATTGTGCTGATGAAAGATTTATTTCATAAATCAGATTACAGTGTAATCAGTTAGTGGGTTCTTTATCTGTTTTTCCATAACTAGGATGGAAGTTTCATGATACTGGGGACCATGTTAGTCTTGTTTATATCTGCATGTCAAGGACAGAAAGTGGTGGTAAGTCCAGAAGAGCTCACAATAACATGTGCATAGTGATTGGAAATCATGAAATGTCTAAGAAAATGAAGTTACTGATTTGAATGAGCTAGGATCTGGATGCTAGGCACAGGCCAGAAGGAGGCCTTATAGGTCAACAGAGAACATTCCAATGTCTTATGCTAAGAACAGAGTATATAGAGTTAATATGTCATGAATAGGAAAGGTAAGGATAGATGCAATAAATCCAGTATATATATTTGGTTTTTCGAGACAGGGTTTCTCTGTGTAGCTTTGCACCTTTCCTGGAACTCACTTGGTAGCCCAGGCTGGCCTCGAACTCACAGAGATCCACCTGGCTCTGCCTCTCGAGTGCTGGGATTAAAGGCATGCACCACCACTGCCCAGCCCCAGTATATTTTATATATACCCTGTGCATTAGAAGGAAATTAGCAGCTTGTTAGCTATAGAGTTTTTGAGACACAGTGAAACATGGCTTATTTATTCTAGCACTAAGCAAACATTACTGTGCTAGTTACAAAGGATAAAACGATATTGTAGATGACAAAAGAGTAAGCTTTTTGTCCCCTTGGAACAAAAACCTATAATGATAGCAAGCACTGAATTAAATGGAATAATAATGGTTTTATGGGAACACAGGACAGAGATGCTTACTGTAAAATTGAACTTAGTCACCATGAGTTCTGGGGAAAATCATTTTAGATTTATAGACAGGTTACAAAGATAAGACAGTTCCTTTAATGCTCTATAATCCTATTATATTGCTCAAAGGAAGTTACAGGTCTATTGGCCAAACGGTAGACCTTATTTACATCTCACCACCTTTTAGCACTGAAATGAGATGATGTAGAAAACTCCTCTCTGAACAGCAGACCAAGTCATAGTAGTCCACGAAATGCCACCTGGAGACTCCCAGGGTCGGCCACTCCTGGTGAAAGTCGCCCTGTCTGAATGCAGCTGTAAGCATCTAAACCTGAAGTCTCTATCTAAAATTCTAGTAGAGGAAGCTCACAGGCCGTCCGTTCTCCCCATCCTCTACAAATGTGCTAGTTCCCTTTCTGCATGGTACCGGGGATGGGACTCGGGGCTTCATGTTGACAGGATGAGCTTTGTATCACACTAGCCCTATGGCTTCCGGAAGAAGCCAAACTTCCTCTCCCGTGCTTACCACGTGCTGGAAACATCCCATTCAAAGCAGGACATGGTACCTTGGTTCTCCTTGGCCACTGTGAAGTAAAAACCCACTTTACAGATCGACAGGATAAGGCTCCATCGAGAAAACCTGTCCAGTCATAGAGTGTTCAGTGGGGAAATGAAGAACTGAAACCTGGTATGCCTGGCTGGCTCCCAAAGCCTGAGTTTTTGATTTTTCCACACCACATCCCCCCCATATGCTGCTCCCTGAGTCACTTTCCCATATAGCCTCCCAGAATAAGCATTTTCCAAGTTATACTTATTATGCAAAGCTTCATTTCCTTTTTTTTTAATCCTAAAGCTATTTGCCTTGTACGTCAAAAGTTTTCTATGAATTACAGTGTCCTGTGACTCTATAAAAAAATGCCTTGGCTCTTTGGGAGTCTTCATGACTTAAAGGACCCTGGTGGCTTTTCACTCTTGTCCTTGAGGACTCTACCACCTTTGGCTTATTCTTTTAAATTGACTGCCCTCCCTTTTAAATGTCGTAATGCTCTTTTAAGTAATTACCACCTCTCCAACAAATACCCATCCCTAAGAATCTGAAGATATGAAACTTTCTCCTTCTGGCCTTTCCCATGGGGCAGAAGTCAAGTGATAAGGGTGCCTTTGTTCAGTTGTCCAAAGACTGTCGGTAATGGGGCGAGCCAAACAACCTTTAAACATCCCCAGAAAGCCTCAGTTTAGAAGATGAAAATAAATTCCCTCTTTCAAGGGTAAAAAGAATATTTTAGTGACATCAATTAACTAAATGTCATTCAATTTGAACAAAGGAAAAAAATGGCTAAAAAGGCAAAAATTAGCACCTCAAAGTCATGGTAATGTGACGAAGTGAATCTAGAGATAAGTCTTAGCATGATGAAGCCATGCTTACCTGGCTCTTCAAGTGACCGGTGTGTTAGAACTTGGAAAGAAAAGAGGAGGGGGAGGGGGAGACGGAAAATAAGAAAGCAATTACAAGAACAGGGAAAAACAAGTATGTCAATTCTTCTATCTATGTCAGTTTTCTATTTGATTGGCACTTATTTTCCGTGATGTCACAGGTCTGTATTACAAAGAAGGGAGGAAAACTGACTTCTGACCTCAGAAAAGTTAGAATGTATAAGCTCACATCGCCAGAAATTCGCTAGGCACCCTCAGGTAAACAGCTTTTTGGCACATGCACACCGAGGGGCTGGCCTGTCATGGAGCCCGCGGGATGTCTCTGTTGAGCTGAGTGAGAGGGTCGGTCTCTAATTGGGGGCAGCTGTGGCCACAGCACTAATTAGCCAGGCCTGTTGAACACTCGAGCGCCAAGCTGTTGGCAACCGGGCCACGACTTAATCCAGCACTCCGTTGTCAGGGCGTGTTGCCTTTACACCTTGACAGAATGACAGTAATCTGTTAGAACCCCTTTGTTACTGTGTCCTCATGGAGGGGTTATCGCATTTCAGTGAACACCAGCACAAGACAGAGCTCCTCGACCCCTGTGGCATGTGGTCTGTGTGACAGATGGACAGCCACGGAGCCTAAAGTGTTTATCTTTTTTATCATAGCAAGTTCAAGTATTCTGCTTTCTTTTATTTTCCCATAAATCATCAAGGTTGCTCAGAAAATGCAGCAATTTTACATATCATGCTTTTCTCCCAGACTGTCTTTTGCATGAGTACAGAACTGATCTACCACTTGCTATAGCCCAGATTTTCTTTTTTTTTTTTTGGAAAACATACTCACTATTAAGAGATAATTTAGTTCAATCTTGAGGACATTTTCATCATAAGATAGGAAGAAAAATTGCAAAGGACCGTTTCTGGCTTGGTCATTGAAAAGAAGGGCTCTCCCCTCAGGTTTGTGTGTTCAGGGCCTCTCTCCATAATGCCAGCTGTGTGATGCCAGGCAAGTAACTCTTTTTCTCTGTTTCCATTTCTTCATCTGCATATTTGGTGTAAGCATAATAACACTTGAGCCCTGGGATTGTTATATAACAAGAGATAATGAGTACAAAGCTCTTAGACCAGAGCCTGGCACATAGCAGATGTTTAATTAGCGGTTACCATGCTGAGGGGATATAGTGTTGAAGAGACTAAATGGAACTTATTGTAACACCGTCCTGTTGCTTTGGAGAACACTATAATAGTATCTTTATGCATTTACTTCAAGTGAACTACTGAGAGGAGATGAGTGTTTTAAGCAGCTCCGGTTGGGAGGTGAGTAGGATGGTACACACCTCTAATCCCAGGTTGGTGACACAGTGCACCATGGCTTTGAACTGTAGAGAAAAGAAGGATGACTAATTGCAACAAACATAACATCAATTTTGAGTCTGAAAACTTGCCCTTACCTATAAATTTGCATGCACTTTTTTCCTTGGAGAAATTTACAGTGTTGCAAGCCTCTTCTAGGTGTATACGGAAAAGTGATTTGGCTTTTATAGTTCATTAGAGTAATTTAAAGATGATTGTAGTTGCTACGAAATGAAATTGAAATGACCTTTCCTAATTCTCTACCATCCTTTCCCCCTCCTTTTCCATGAACTTCAAGCCTGGCAAAGGTGCCACAATGTAGAGGAATGTGCATGGTTCTTCAGAAGCCCCACACGGGCGAGAACAAGTGGCCATTTGCTCACCCGCAGGTGGACATAGTAAATATCCACCTCTGTGCTGTCTGAACCAGGACTGCTCAGAGGAAAGGGACACAAATGCTGCATTTGGGGACATGTGACAGTGACGTTCATTTCAGGAGGGAGACAGGGAGTAGATGAAAGCCATGTAGAATGGGGTTGGCTGATGGGGAGGAGCATCTGAGACCTGAAGGCAGAGGGATGAAGGTAGCATGTGGGTGCTCTTGCAGCATGGGGGTAGTTTGTGCACAGTGAGCTGAGTCTGAGGGATGCTGAGATACATTTGTGGAAAGTTCAAGACAAGGGTCTTTGCTGAGGCAGGGCATCTCACTCTAATGTGATGACCACATACGGGAAGTTCAGAAGAACAAAAGGAACTCAAAGTAAAAGAGAATAGACTTCATCATCTTCCATTTGGCTTCACATTTTATGAGTGGTGTGTAACAGTACAGTATTCGAGCCTGGGTCCCATAGAGTACCCAAAACATAAAACATTGCCAAAGAGCTCCTTCATCCCAACTGATACACTCTTTTGAGAAGTTAGATGTGTTCTCGTGGTCTCCTCCTTCCCAGTGTCTTCCTGATTCCTCCTCCTGCTCCTCTCCCCTCTTATTTCTGTTCTTATTCTTTGTATGTGCATATATTTCATGTGCATGTTTGCACTCATGTGCATGTTTGCACACATGTGCATGCACGCCTGTGGAGGGCCGGGGTGAGTATCTAATGTCTTCCCACTCGGGTTTTTGAGACATGGTCTTGGTGAACCTGAAACTCACCAATTTGGCTAGCCTAGAGCTGGCCACGTAGTCAACTGTATTCTCCTCTCCAGTATGGGATTACAGGTATGCGCCAATGTACTTGCCTTTTTATGTGGGTGTTTCCCAACTCAATGTTTCCATGCTTGTGTGATAAGCACTATACTCATCATCTTCTAACCCTCACACTTAGGTTTACACACACACACACACACACACACACACACACACACACACACACACACACCCCTACATAGGGACAGGCTTTGTAAAGGTTTTATGCAGGGACAGTTTTCCTGGGACTACAACCAAAGCACCATTGCTATTTGATAATATTTTTTTCAGGTTTCCTATTTAATTTGGTTGGCATATGGAGGATCTTCAGATCAACTGCACAAACCTGGAACACAATGACATGAGCTAATTCTTGACAGTCAGATCCTTTGTCGAACGGAGTCATGTGCAGTGGTGTATCTCACATATACATGTTAACTTTTCCTGCCCTTAACAGCACAGGGTGCTCCTTGAAGCAGCAGCAGCAGTGAGTAGATCGGAGAAGTGCAGAGGAAGGCTGAAAAAAGGCCCCTTAGATCAGCAGTTCTCAATCTGTGGGTCTCGACCCTTTGGGGGAGGGGATTGAATGACCCTTTCACAGCGATCACCTAAGACCATCAGAAAACATAGATATTTGCCTTACAATGCATAACAGTAGTAAAATTACAATTATGAAGTAGCAGTGAAAATAATTTTATGGTTGGGGGCTCACCACAATATGAGTGAGGAATTGTATTGAAGGAAGATTGAGAACAAAAAGATGAATGGTTCTTTTTGCTAATTCATTTTGCCTCTACCATGAATATTTAATTACCAATTAAATTATTGGAATAATGAACATATTCCCTTATAGTTTCCTATGATCAAGAAGAAAACTAAGTATTTTGGATGGCTGTTACCATTTTTTCCCCAGTGTGTGACATATCAATTATAGAAAATGGAAAAGGAGAAGGGGACTTAATATGCTTAGAAAACCTGCTTACATTGAGTTAGAGTTGGTAATGTCTTAGAACTTTCTATTTGCTTGACCATTAGTCTCTGTCAGTGCATTTCTAAGGGTGTGGATATGTTCATGCAATGTTAATCAAGTTTAGGAAGAAAGAAATGTTGAAAGAGTCTGCTTAAAACCTGCTCTGTCATTAGATCATTTCAGAGTGTGGGACCGTTGCCTTCTTAGGAACACTTACAAAGCACAATTATGAGCTGTAGCAGACCAGACCCAGCTATATCATGCCTAGGATGCTCTGGACACCCAAATTAAAAAAACAAAAACAAAACAACAACAACAAAAAACCAAATAAAACAAAATAAACAAAAAAACTTGACATTGAGTTTGCCTTCAACCACCTTTAAATTAACAGGCCATTTACACACCTTTAATCCCAGCACTCGGGAGGCAGAGCCAGACGGATCTTTGTGAGTTCGAGGCCAGCCTGGTCTACAGAGCGAGATCCAGGAAAGGCACAAAGCTACACAGAGAAACCCTGTCAAAAAAAAAAAAAAAAAGAATTGAAATGCAAGGTTTTTGTTTTGTTTTTGTTTTTTTCGTTTCAAAATTTAAGTATTTAGTTAAAGATATTGATTCCAAGTGTAGCCTCCACTCCTAGGCTTGTAGTTTGTGCCCATGTATTAAAAAGTAGTTGATGGAGTAATTTAGAGTTTCCAATTATTTTTAGATGTATTTTATTTCATGTGGTTGAGTGTTTTGCCTGCATATTTGTATGCACACCATGTATGTACACACCATGTGTGCACACTGCTCTCAGATGTCAGAGGATGGCATCAGGTCCCCTGGAACTGGAGTTACTTACAGATAGTTAGTTGTGTCAGTACTAGAAACCAAACCAGGGTCCTCTGCAAAAGCAGCAATTGTTCTTAACTACCAAACCATCTCTTCAACCCTTGTTTAGTTTTTTTTAATGAAATAAGCAGGGTTATATCATTTGAATAAACTACATGTCTGAGAGAGACTATTTTAATAATCTCTGGCAAAATTTATTCCACTGAAAATTGTTCCTATGGATGAATGAGGAATCATACAAAACCATCTGGGTTCAAATATTGCTTTGTAGTTTTATGAAAAATCTGAGGAATATTCAAGGCAGTTGATTTGAAATTATAAGGAAGGACTTATTGTCTTGATGTCCTGTATGTACTTGAATTTGGGCGCTGGCAGGTATGAGAAAGATGTTCATTGGCTACTCTTCTAGTGGTTACCACTAGCAAAATACCAGTGGGTCAGGTATGTGAGTTCATGGCTCCGCTGGGAGTCTGGGATGCTGCTTCCCCATTTACACTATAGATGTTTTTTATTCGGTTCCTTAAGAAGTGAGACCCTCGACAAAGTGGAAGTCCTTATGTCTTAAAGATCGTCCGTGTCACATAGGACAGTTAGACTATTTAGGAATGTAAAATGAGAGAGCAGATAGGACCTTTTCTCTTTGTGGGGTTTGGAACTCAGGGAGAAACTCAAGGTAGTTGCAAGTGGTGTTCTCACAGATACATGTTTATACATCCGGGTCAGCTGGGGAAGCAGACATTTTTAAGACCATATATCTGCAGGCCTTTGTCTTTGTACATTATGTACCTTCTCTTAAGGGGAGGTATGTGTGCCCTTAGGGACCATTTGGTAAGGACAGGAAAGATATAGACAGTGTTTCTTTTCACCAAGGGACCTAATAGGATTAGCCCCAACGTTAAGGTTATGACATTGACCCACAGGACAATTTCAGTGTAACACTTCTCAGAATTAAATGGCATCAATGATTTTTTGTTGTTGTTGTTGCAAAATTCACAATTGCAAACTTACCCAAGTCATCAAATGAGGAGTTAGTAAGTAATGAAAGGTCAGTGTGCTTGTAATCCTAGTGGATGGGGGATGCTGAGTTCCAGGTCGGCTTGGACCACAGAGGAAGACCATGCCTCAAAAAGGAAAGGTCCTTCAGGTGTTTACCTGCTGGGGATGCAGTTCAGTGGTAGCATGGTTTCATAGCACATGTGTGGCCTGGGTTCATCCCCAGCACTGCAGGGCAAAAGAAACTCCTATGTACTGAAAGGCGGAGCCTTTCATTTCATGTCAGAAAGACCAGATGAAATGCGTATGTTCTTTTGTGTAGGTATTTGCATCTATTTCTGGCTGATTTCCCCTAAGATGTCCACAGACACCTTCTAAGAACAAGATTCTTTTGCTCGACCACAGTGCAGCAATTGCAGCAGAGAAACTCAACTCTCACACGTTATTTTTACTTGGATTTCCCCCAGGAGTTCCACTAATGTCCCTCCTAGCTGCCCTTCTCCACAATTACTCATGTCTAGGTCAGCTTCACAGTCCTCTCTTGTCATTCATGACATTGACTTTTTTTTTAAGGCTTAGAACAACTTTATAGACTAGCCCTTATTGAATTGATCTGTTTTTGTGTGTTTGATATCAAGGCTGTGAAGAAATAAATAAATAAATGAAGGGGGAGGAGTTGAAGAAAAGGGATGTGAGAGAGAAGGATAAAAGGAAGGGAGGGAGAGAATGAGACTCTTGTTTTGTGAGAAAATATTTATGCAAATGAGAGACAACAGTCTTATAGTTGTGTTCGGACCTGGGTTCAGAATCTATGAACCAATGCCTGGAGTGGTAGAAGAGGGACCACAGACTTGCTGAGTTTTAAGTATCTCGAACTATATAGGGAATTTTGTTTATTGAAGCAAGGGACCAGATCTTGAGAATTTTGCTGGTGGAGTTTCAACTTTAATTTAAAATGCAGCTGTAAAGCACACACTCGTTCTCTTAGTTTGTGCGTACGTGCAGCAATTTATTTTACTTAATATATACAAGCCGGTCCCTCTGATGCCATTTGGCTCTCCCTGTTTGTTTCTTCTAAACCTTTCAGCAGACTCGGAAAATTATAAATGATCTTAAGGAGCTAATGGAGATAAATATAGGCGCTTGTCAGATATATTAAAATTTAGTGTTTTTAAAAACTTCCAAAGTGGAACCGCGAGCCATATCTCAAAAGCAAAAGTCCTGTGGAATTTGTTCAGAAAGCAAGCCTCACTTTGGTGCTGTCAAGAAAAAGTAGCCGAGGGTAGGAAAACAAAAACAGTCATAATCGTCAGATTTGGAAAGTCAGGAGCAGCTGAGTCCTCTAACCTGCTCCTGTGCCTGCCTCTGTAGTTTCCTGCAGCACTATCAGCCCCCATATAAGTGAGGGTGGTGTGTATCTACAGGGGTCCTGCTAAGAGACTGCAGCATTCAAAGGTTTGGGCTTTTAATTCCTGCGCTCACTTCTGACAGTTTTGGGGCTTGCCTCATAAGCGCAGAGCTGTAGAAAAACAAATAGCCTGAGTGGGCAGGGTATCCACTTTCTCCTCATGTGTAAGGCGACCTTGATTGTGTCCCTGAACTCTGGGTCCTCACCCAGAATGATTATGCACTGGGCCAGTGAGGTACAGTCTCATTTACTTGAGTTTCTTTTCTGGGATTTCCTGTTAAATCCTGAACTGAGCAGAAAAGTAGACTTTGTCGCTGGCCTTTTCGAGACTCAGCGGAAACTATGAGCTGCTGAGGTCTCTGGTTCTGTCATGGTTGATCATTAAATAAATTTGTGTGTGTGAGGGGGTGAAAAGCCATCTGTTTATTCTTTAATTGGAAATATTTTAATATAAAAATCAAATATACCTCGTAGACACAAAATGACAAGCCACCACATATACCTACCACTCAGCTTCTTGGTAGTCGGGTTTCATATTTGTGTGGCTTTATTACTTACTTGTCACTGTATGATTTTGTCCGTACACATTCTAGCACGTGGGCAGTTTTGTATAAATCAAAAATGATATCTTTCCTTTGCGGGATAATGTAAAGTAGCAGAATTTAGCTATTCACAGCTTCTGTTCTGAAGATTCAGAAATGCTAAGTTCATGCAGTATCCAGGACATGGCAATGGTGGTCATCTGGTGTGGTCAGTCAATATCTCTGAGATAGCAAGTGCAGGCCTAGTCAGGGGTGATGTTGCCAAAGGACTGGTGTCTTACACAAAGGGACGGTGTTTCTTTGATTTGGGGGTGGGGTACCTGTGATGCTTAATGAGACGAGTTTGATTCTACTTTCTACAAATGTCACAACCAAGAGGAAAGAAAAAATAGACTTAACAGCATTTACTCTGAAATCAGTTTCCAACTGGTAAATGGGCATGATGCTCCCAGTGCCTTCCTAGGGTTATGTGAATGTGTGATGTGGGGCCATGCAGCTCTAAAGACAAAGCCTGGTCCCATCCCAGCCTTAGCACACTGCTTTTGTTCAACCAATGATGTAGCTACTGAGATGTTTTAGGAAGGAGTTTATCATTCAGCCACCCTCCCCTTCTCTGTGATGAGTTTATTTTTCTCCTAGTTGGGGTCCATTTTGGTCTACTCATTTAAATGTATTATTATTATTATTATTATTATTATTATTATTATTATTATTTTGCCTTGGTTACTAAAACTTTTGGTAATGGGTTCTGATCAAGCTCGTTCAATGTTAACATGTTTCCTTTTGAAAGGCCGGATGATCACCGTGTTTTCTTCTTCTCCCTTCTGCTTTTCAGCCTTGCCTCCCCGACTGAAAGAGATGAAAAGCCAGGAGTCAGCTGCAGGTTCCAAGCTGGTGCTTCGGTGTGAAACCAGTTCGGAATACTCGGCACTCAGATTCAAATGGTTTAAGAATGGGAGTGAGCTGAACAAGAAAAATAAACCACAAAACATCAAGATTCAGAAAAAGCCAGGGTAAGTCACGTGCCTTTAGTAACAGAATCTGTGCCAGCAGTAATAGGCTCACACAGGACAGAAAAGTATACAGACCCTGGTATTGAATTTACTGCAAAGCGTGATATATGCTGAATGGGAAGAGTTTTGATTATGTAGTCGCCAGAGGTTGTCATATCAAGTAGGAAAGAACTTAGGAGTTTAAGATTCTTACAACTTTTGGGTGCAGCAATGGGGAGCTGACGAGCAAGCGGTAGGAAGTCAGATGGGGCTGGGAGGGAAGGAGGAAGATGGAATTAGTGGCAGCCAAAATTCCCAGCACCCACATAGCAGCTTACAACTCCAGTTCTAGGGGACCCAACACTCTCACACAGACATACATGCAGGCAAAACACCAATGCACATTTAAAAAAAAAAAAGAATTCCACAAGGATTAAAATACATTTTGAGGAAATCAGGGAAGATAATAACCCGTTACATATTTTCTTTCTTCTGAGCAATTCATTAATCGACATGACACCTTTAATGTGGTTCTCAGCTCTGAGAGGTTTTATTCACTGAAATCTCAGAAGACTCCTCTGAAGACCCAGGTTTTATAACAAAAGCAACATCAGAAAAAAAACCCTTTCTTCTTTCTGATTTCATAAGCTGTCTACCAAAAAACTGTCACACACTCATGAGCAAGCTGATTCTAATGTGAATGTAATTGAATGTTATCAAACTAATTACCCTGATGACAGTAATTAGAGATTTTTTTTTTCCTGGTTCTCATGGCTTTATTAGTTACACCACTTACCATTGTTATTGATCATGTCAGCAAGATCTGATGGTTTGGAAATATAAAGTGTGAGAAAGGGGGTGGGTGGGTATCGCATTCTGCAGCAGGTGGTACAGATAATACTGTAAAGAGCCAAGGCACCCTTCTAATGTAACGTTACTTAGAAACAACAACAGTATCCAGTGTACAGTAAGAGCAGTTGAGCTGTTGGCATGTGATAACTGATTTTGTAGACTGGAAAACTGGATGTCAAGCCTGGTGCACATCTGTAATCCCAGACTTGGAAGGCCAAGGCAGCAAGATCACCATGTTTGAGACTAGCGGTGCTCCGTAGCCCAATCACATCTAGAGACAAATTTAAAAAAAAAGAAAAAGAAAAATTGAGGGTCAAATGTATTATATAACATTTTACCTAGAGTCATGGAACTTGCAAAGAACTCAGGTTGAACATAGATTTGTTTATCTAGTTTTGATATCTTATGCCATACTGTCTTTGAAAGTAGGAATCATGCGGGAGGGAGGAGAAACAGTGGAAGATTTGAAAAGATAAGCATGATTTTTAATGGAGGTTAAGACAAAAGAAAGACTTGTAGATACTGGATTGAACAGGTTTTGCTGTTTGTTCGGATCTCATCAACTAGGCAAATTAAGTCACATGTACATGCTAGGCAACTTCTCATTTGTAGCTGAGAGCCGGCCCAGTGATAGCAGAAATACATAAGAGTTTGTGAGGGGCTTTATGCAAGGGGTGTATGTAGCTAGAGTTTTCCTGCCTTGCCCATAGTCAGGACAAATCTCTGTCACCCGCCAGTCCCACAGCCGCTCAGACCCAACCAAGTAAACACAGAGACTTATATTGCTTACAAATTGTATGGCCATGGCAGGCTTCTTGATAACTGTTCTTGTAGCTTAAATTAATCCATTTCCATAAATCTATACCTTGCCATGTGGCTCGTGGCTTACCGGCATCTTCACATACTGCTTGTATGGTGGTGGCTGGCAGTGACTCCCTCCGCCTTCCTGTTTTCTCTGTTCTTCTCTCTGTTAGTCCCTCCTATACTTCCTGCCTGGCCACTGGCCAATCAGTGTTTTATTTATTGACCAATCAGAGCAATTTGACATACAGACCATCCCACAGCAGGTGTAGCCGAATCAAAGAGGTAGCAGGCCTCATTTTTGTGCATAGGCAGTCCTATGATTGTATAGAGATGATTCAATTTAGTCCTAATGCAACATGAGAATTCCGGACTGTGTGCAGAAACACACCATTGGAGCCGGTACTCGGACAGGTTGATGTGGGCTGAAGGGGAGGAGAAACTTTTTGAAGAGCACGTATGCTCTATCTCATTTGTGGAAAGAAGTAAGTAAAGTTGGGAAAATAAGGTGAAAGAAAGAAAAAAATGTGAGAAGACTAACATGAGTATGTTTCTGAAGAGGACACGTGTACACTGAAAGGCTTATTCAGTTGTCTGGCTGGGATAACATATAACGTACCATTAGCATTCAGGAAGGCATTTTCATATTGGCTGCATAGGTCCAGACAGCTTTGAGCACTGTCTACATACTAATATAATTCCCACCACATCAGAATGGCCAGTGTTCAGAAATTATTTCACTTTAACTCCAGCCTCGCCGCAAAGCAGCAAATGGGGAGAAATTTATTCAAGCTGTGTGACTCTAAATTACTCTTGGCACAAAAGAAGTTTATATATTTGAGCTAAAAATAAGACATGCTTTGTGTAGAGTAGGCGGCCGCTTAGTAGATCGGCTCATCGGTTTTCACCATCAGGAGATTTTTCATTTCTAAAGCTCTGCAAGATTAGTGTTGTCAGATTTTGGAGTAGCCAACAAAAATCTAACTTTAACATTAGCAAAATGCTCTATTATTCTATTTATCTTATAAAGAAATAGGGTGAATATTATTACACTGTTTAAAAAAACAGTCACCCTCTTGAGGTTAAACTTAACATAAGTTTCTTTCTATAGGTTGTAATGTTAATAAATAAACCTATAATTTAAATAGTTCTGACTCCAATGTTCACGCTAATATCACTAGTACTTGTGAATTTATTTTATGAAATCAGAATACAGGTATTAGTATCAGCTCAGGCTATCAGTAAAACCTCTTGTTACTTTTCATATTCAAATACACATAATACTTTTTGCTACATAAATCCCGAGACTAGGAATATGTTGTGTTGGTTTACTGGTCACGTGGCTTAAACTTAATCTTTGGCTGTGAACAGCTAAGCAGAGGTGAATTTTAATTTGAAGTGTAGGATTTCCCTGGGTGTCTGTTTAAATCAAATGTTGACTCTTTCGGTCATTAGTCTAGGCCTTTTCCCTCTTTTATTATTTAGATTGTACATGGCAGCCAAAATTTCCTTTTAATCCCTTTGTGTTATGAAAAGATTTTATACCAATAGGCAATTTCTGTCTTTGTGGAAACTCATTTCCCTCTTGGACCCCGCCTCTTCTTAAGGAGCAGCTTTCCTGCATGTTCTTCCTATGAGTTTGAATTCACATTTAAGCCTTTGTTTGTTTTATTTGATAAGCCACGTGTGGGACCAATTAAAAGAAGTGGGAACCACTCCGTGTTGTCTGTCTGTTTATCCCTCTCTTCTTGTTGTCTGGGCCTGCTGGATGATTTGGATCATGAAAACTAGTTGAAGGCTTTGGGCCTGTCAAATTGGCCTCAGTGAAATATCTGTTCTGGATCAGCTTTGTGAAAGGCAAGCTTCTATTTCTTGTTGGTTTTCATACATGTTTATATAACCCTAGTTTTTCTTCAGCTTTTCATTTCAGCTCATATTTTAATTTGATCTGGAAGTAGTCTTGTTTAATTGAAAACCTTTTGAAGATTTTACAGATACCTACTTTGGGGTTGGTGAGATGGCTCAGCATGATAAAGGTGCTTGTCACCAAGCCTGGTGACCTGTGGTCAACCCCTAGAACCCATATAAACATAGAAGGACAGAACCAGCTCCTGCAGGTTGTCCTCTGACTTCTACACATGGATGTGTGTATACTTCCGCATATAGAGAGATGAATGAATGAATGAATGAATGAATGAAAGGATAGTCTGTTGTTTTTCAGTGGCCACATTTTAGATGAGGAGCTCTGTATCAGAAAAGGTTATGTATAGTCCTTTTCTTAGATGCAGAAGTACTTTGGCAAGCCACGGAATGGTATGTAAGGAATCCCCATTTCCCTATATCACAAGTGGTCATTTTGTATGGTTTATGTGGACATTCCATATGGTTCTGCTGTCTAAGAAGTTCCTCTTCTCCTTCTGCCTCCTTCTCACAGAGAGCAGGTTGACACCTGAAGCAGAATTGAAGACATGCATACATGCACATACAAGCACACCCATACATCCTCACACTCATGGGCTGCACACATGGAGACCTTGTAAGAGCATGCTTGGCAAATGGCTCTCCAGTCTGGAGTCTTAGCGATGAAGAAAAACTAACTCTTTCATAGATTTCTTATCTGGCTCTGGATTTCCAAGACTCTCCCATGTAAGACCACCTTGTATTTTCCCCTCTTCTTTTTCTCTCTGAGGCTCCATTTTCATAGGATACTTGGCCAGTCCCATTTCACTTCTTTTTCCAGGTAGCAGCAGCCTAGTGATGCGTTTAAAAGTCATCACACCCCATTCATGGGTGTGTGCTTGTGGGACTGTTTCTTTAATAGAATTCTTTCTCTTTTTTTTTTTTTTTTTTTTTCTTTTTTTTTTTTTCTTTTTTTCTAAAGGAACCACAGCAGGTATAGGGTGCTCCGATTCCACATTGCTTAAGTCTTTGTACTTTCTATTTTATTTTATTTTATTTTATTTTATTTTATTTTATTTTATTTTATTTTATTTTATTTTATGTGCATCAGTGTTTTGTCTGAATGCATGCCTGTGTAAAGGTGTTGAATCCCCTGGAACTGGAGTTACAGACAGTTGTGAGCTGCCATGTGGGTGCTGGGAATTGAACCCGGGACCTCTGGAAGAGCAGCCAGTGCTCTCAACCGCTGAACCACCTCTCCAGCCCCGAATTCTTTCTCTTGTTAGGGTGTCTAGACTCTCCAGTGGTAATCACTTTCTTCTAAAGTCCTCTAGTTAATGGTTTTTTCATCAGCTGTCACTCAAAAATATATTCCAGTGTTCCAGCTGTGTCCAGACTGTTCCAAATGTACTTGTACTCCGAGCCAATTTGATTTTGTATTCTGCTTTAACATTAGTTTAAGCCACGAGTAAATGCATTTTTCTTTCTTTTTCTCAGTTTTACAATATAGCTTCTTTAAAAGGCTGATGTTAAAAGAAGGGCTACTTAAAAGCCCTCTTTTCTCTGTGCATTGTAATTGATGCCTCTCTTGCCCCTTGTACATTTCTACACTGTTTTTGGAATCTGGTTGTATCTGTTACACACATCTTAATTAAGCTGAATCTTGGTCTTGGACCATTGATGTTCTGTCCTGGATTCCCAGGGGCGGCCTCTGCCACAGGGATTGCATGGCCAAGTGTGACGCCAAGCCTGGGAATGCACCTTAGAGTCTTGTATGAAACTACCAAGAAGCAGTTATGTAAAGAAAACCCCTATTCCGTTGATTAGTGAAAAAAAAATTTTTTTAGACACAGACTAGTACCCCACCTCCCTACCCCCAATCCCTCTGTCCATCATAGCATTTGATTATATTACTTGAGTTTGTATTCCAGGAAGCAGGGGCCAGGCCTATTAGGAGAATTTAGATTTTAGAACTATCCTTTAAAGATTATGCCAACTGGAAATTTAATTACCCTGTTTCTTATAGTTCAGTCCAGTTCAATGGTTAAAATATTAAATTGTGCAGGGTCAAGAAAGAGGTCCTTATATACGAGTATAGGATTGTTTCTAGATTTATAAATTGGGAAGATTTGGGCTTCTTAGTTGCTGTACATTCTTGGAATATTGCTCAAATTGCTTGACTTCCAAATTCTGGGTCTTGACATTAAAAGTCTCTATTTTTTTTTTATATTCAGCATTTGCTCCTCCTCTGATATTGAAGATCAGGATATTTTTTAGTTTTCATCATAATTTGTTGTTACTATCTATTATTTCACGATCAGAGAGCAAAATTCTTTCAGAAAACTTTGATGGTATTTTCAGCTGAAAAATCTTATTATAGTGTTTATGCTCGTGTTTCTCTTCTTTAAAACCATCTACCATGAAGCAAACCTATCACAGATACATCAAGTATATCTGAAGCTGATAATCCATTAGAAAATAGATATTTAAATATCCCAAAGCCTGGCATGGTGTCAAAAGAGCTGAGTGATATTCTAATACTGTTGCATTTTGATAATTTTGGGGGCTGTTATATATTATTAACCCTGAATATCTACTTGTCATGATGTTTGCTGTGAACCTGGCCCATTTGGTTTTCAGAGATATTTTAGGGAAGGTTTTCTTTGCATAGCCTCTGTGGTTAATGCATGGCTATTCCTTAAATAGTCCTGGCTGTTTGGTTCCATTACTTAGATAAACAAGGCTACTACTAGTAAATCTTTCTGACAACTTCTGTGAACGTTATTTTCCAAAAGTGTGAATAGATGTGCTATGTGAAAGAAAAAGAATTGGTAAAGTAAGTGGAGAGAAGCTAAATGATATATTTTGTTTCACTGGACATTCAGAGTCTGTTAGTTATATTAAAGGTTCTGAGGAACTTGAGTGGGGGCTTTAATGTTTCCCAAAGTTTTTGAATAAAATCTGTTTGTTATCATTACACTCTAAGACCCTCCTCCCTCTGGTAAGTTTTACTGTTGCTTTGTTGGGAGTTACAGCTAGTAGAGGTAACTTCCCAGCTAACAAGTTGACCTGGCCATGGCTGTCCAGGGTCTGCCCCTTCTAAAACTGTCACTGACCCTTTCACACTGCATCTCACTTCCTGCCTTCTGTTAGGGCCTGTGATGGCACAAGCAGCAGCATCCAGATACTTCTTTGATCCATTCGTACACGTATCCAGTATTGCCTGAGGATGGTCCAGGAGCGTCACAGTGCGGTGTGCCGTTGTAAGGACACCAGCAGTTTTAAATTAGACTGCCTGCTCTGAAGTGTATGTGCTGGGGCTGGACAGGAGGTGTAGTGAGAGAACCGTAGTAAAAAGGGTTCACGGGAGAGGGCAGCAGTGATGGCAAAGATCTAGATAAGACCCATGACCTTTTGCATGGTTTGATCATGAGAATCTTAACAAAGGGCTTGCCACTTAAGATGGCCTTTGAAGTAAGATCATTAAGGTAGAAACACGGGGCACTCTAAGTGGGGGCAAGTTATGACCTGTCAGAGGTACAAGGGTAGAAGACTGAGAGGCGTGTATGTGGGATTTTGGTTGATACCATCTACTAGGCTGGAGGAGAAGAGGAGGCATGAAATTTGAAACCATACTTTCTACCTGATGATTAATACCATGTGGCAAAAAGACCACAAAGTATGGAGAAAATAGCAAAGCATGATGGCCACCACAAATGCTGCCATCTTCTCTTCCTGCCCTTTTTTCTCCCCATTGTCCTCTCCACAGGGCATGACTCCCAGGCGCCACATTAGAATATAGAGCAATGCTTTAGCAGTCTTTGCAAGCCCAGAGTGGTGGCTCATACCTATAATCCCATTGCCTGGAAGACCAAGGCAGGAGGTTTGCCATGAATTTGAGCTATCCTTGTTGTCATGTGTTTTGGGGACAGCCTGGGCTAGTCTGAGCAGCCCCCCGCCCCTACTTCAAACACATAAGCTCCCCACTTTGCAAACACTGAGCCAATCCTAGTGGTTCCGAACCTTTGTAACCCAGGGATAGCTTAAATCACAGGCCATGGGCAACCATGGAGGAGACAAGCACGGACATCCCAATGGTATCTACGTTCCAGAAATGGTGACTATTGATTTAATGTTGAGAGGCTTACAAAAGTGCCCTACTGTAGCAGGAACATTTATTCCAGTGTCAAGAACCATTTGGGTGGCACTTTGTGCCGAGCAATGGCAATCTATAAGGAGGACACCTTTCCTATCTCTAGAAATGATACATCTACCCATTAATTATTACAGCATGCATATATGTTTATACATATATATTCTTGAATATAACCTGGTCAGTCCATAGAGTGTTACTTGTATATATGTTCTCAGGGTGACATTGAGATGCAGGGAGGACAGAAAACTTGCCAATTAATTTAAAGAGATCTAAGCTGTATCATGGTCAGCAGTGGTAGCAGAGGGATGAAGAGCACAGTCAGAGAGGACCCACTTTACTATCTGTGTACTAAGATCAAGATGATGTCATAGGCAGTTTACTGTGATACCGTATGTTCGGTCTGTCGGAAACATACAACTGAACTCATGTGATATCACGTGATATTTTAACATTGTATGTGTCGGGTAGGAAGGGGGAGTTTGAGAATTCTGAACCCAGGAGAATGTGTTTTATTATTTACCCATGCTAAGGGTGAATTTCTGCGACACACTTACACTGCTTTGGTCTGGATCTTACAGGAAGTCAGAACTTCGAATTAACAAAGCGTCACTGGCTGATTCTGGAGAGTATATGTGCAAAGTCATCAGCAAGTTAGGAAACGACAGCGCCTCTGCCAACATCACCATTGTCGACTCCAATGGTAAGACACTGGCTGACTGCTGCTTCTCAGTCCGTGAAAAGAGGGACCGAGATGTGTGATAGATCAACAGGTTAATCTTGTGAACAAGTAAAAAACATTGGAAAGGAAGCCGAGCATTATAGGCATCTTTTGTGTCCTCAGAAAAGGTCTTCATTCCATGTGATGATATAGACTGTATGTGTATATACATGCAGGTGCGTGCACACACACACACACACACACACACACACCCCTACCTGCTTAAGTTGGTTAGGAAGGGCAGTGAAGTCTTTGGTCCTATCAACCACAGAATACAGTTACATAGTTTTATATAATATATATATATATATTTATATATATGCACACACATATATATGTACAACAAGTGCACTTATATGTGTATACATACACATGAATGAATGCATCTGTTTTATTTATTTGCAAGTTTTGAAAAGTTTTAATGTTCCAGTGTGCATTTTTAAGTGATTACATCAAGCTAATAGGAAGTTAGATACATTGACTTTTCAGGGCTGTTAGTTTTGAAATTAGGAACACCTGAGAGGCAGTGTATTGCCTACTTTGTAAAGGCTTCAAGCTTCTGACTGAGCCTCCTGAGAGCTGTTCCAAGGAGGATTTGCTTAACAAATGCATGAGTCCAGATGGGACACAGGAAATACTACCTCCCAATTAACAACTTCCCTCGATTCTCTTAGGAAATCAGAAGGTGGGAACTGCTGGTGTGTGTCTGAAATAGCTCAGTTGCCCGACCTCTGAAGGTCATGTCTAGTAGCTGATGGTAGCCTAACAATGTTCTTCAGACCTTGGGACTGTTGGGTGCCATTTCAAAAACCTTATTGTGTCTATTGAGGCTTGAAATTATTGTAATTTTTTTTATAAACCCAATCCTGATTTCTCTGCTTCTTGGTAAAGGTGAGAAACTATCGATGGTAGGGAATGGTCTTTTGGAGTAATAAGGTAAAAATGCCAGATCAGTAAAGTTAGTTCCTTAAGAGATCAAGTTGATTTGTTGTTCTTGATCCTCATGTGACCCAATGTGGCAGGGAAAAGGGAGTGAAATAAAAAATGTGGAGCGGGCTCCGGAATATCCTGTTCTTCTCTGGACTTTCCAAGAAAGTTCCAGAGTGGCATAATCAAAGCCTATTACTTTTCACTTTAGGCATTTTGCTCTGTTGAGAATAAAGGAAAAATGATGAAAAGTAGTTTCAATTACTAGTTTTAGAAGCCCTGCTTATGATTCTTAAGATGCAAATGCCATTTAACATGTATATGGAGCAAGTACAATGTCACTTTCTTTAGTTTTTAATCAACACAGGTTAGGCAAAACGTTTTGCTATTATTACTTTATTCCACATGGAATTTTATAGAATTGTTGCACAGAACTCAAAATTTAAATATTAAGTAATTTCAATAGCCAACTCTTTCCTGTGGTTTAGGTCATGACTTTTGAAAACAAATGATTTTGTCTTTTTTTTTTTTTTTTGAGGACATCATGAGCTTTTTGGCATGTTTTGAAAGTTGGTCTCTTCATTGTATTTTAATGTCTCCTTATGGAAAATTGTGAATTATGATTATGACATTCAGGTCAGATTTTTGTAGCTATACGTACTATATGCTCCCAAATAAATAAAATTAGACTTAGTGTTATCACTGTTTATAGTATAATTATATTAGTTATTCCATGGCTTCTGGTTTATAGGATTAAGCAGAGGCAATTTATCGTTGTATTAGTCCTGGAAGAAAATCTATAGGGTCTTTTTATATTATTGTTATTTTAGAGGTAGCAAAAGCTTGATAATACTCATTTTCTCATTTCTCACATAAAAGAGCCATCTAATTAATTTTCAAGTTATGGTCTAGTGCTCAAATTTGAATATATAGTATTGGTAAATTTCATTTTGAGAAATTGAAAGTTAGAGGCATTTATGATGTTGAGCCTTTTTTAAACTTAACCTAACAAAAATAAAGTTCATGGAATTTTTTAAGTAAATTCTTTTGTAATTTTTTTTGCTTGTTTGCTTTTCTGATAGTGTCTGTAGCCCAGGTTAGCCCTTGGACTTCCTACACTGTAGAGGATGATATTTCCTTGTAATCCACTTGCCTCTGCCTCTGGAGTATAAGCTTTTTTTCACCAAAGAAAAGAAATATGATTCCTAGAATGGGAAATAAACCATTTTAGAACCAGAAAAGTACTAGATAGCAAAAGGTGACATAGACCCGCTTTTACTTCCTAGTACACAATGACTCACTCTATATCTGAATGTGTATGTGTGTGCACAGATAGTTAAGGCAGAATCATTTACTTGTGAAGAACAGGGAGGAGTGTCAGACATAGAGAGGGAGCCTGGGGGAAGAGCTTGACCTTGGGGAGATGGACTTGTATGCTGGCATCTCAAAGAGTTGAAACAATGGGATCGTGTGTGGCTGTTTTCCAGCTCTTCTACCTTCATCTGGTTTTAAACTTAGAAAACAACAACCCACTATTTCCTGATGCCTCTCTCGTCATGCTTTTGTCTTTGCTTCTTTGTAATTCCTGACTAACTGGTTTATGCTCCTTCCTCCCATATTGATAGAGTACTCTCCAGGGCTCTCTTTAAGATACTCTTTGAGGATGCCACACCATGCTGTAAGACCCAGAGAATTTACAACGGATTTATCCCTGGTCATATATCCTGTCCCGCTGCGTAACCAGTGGAGGGGAAGCCCCACCCACATGTGGCTACGTAGATCTATTTAATAGCGCCTAGATATAAATGAAATAATACAGTTTTAAGAAATTCCTTGTGCTTGTTTTTATTTGCCTCAGTGTAATAGTGAGCATATTGCCAAAATATTTAAGCACTTAGAAAAGAACACATACGTAGTCGCTCATTTATTAAGGTACATTTGAAGAATTTATCTCTTGTCTTTTTGATGCCTTTCTACTTCTTTGTGGAATTGGAAAAAAGAATTTGCATGTGTAAACATGTGTAAACCTATGCAACCTGCTGGTGTCTAATGTTGATTTTCATAGAAACATTATGGCAGGTCGTAATCTTCTTGTGGTGAATTACAGAATGCATATCGGCAGGGGAAAAGGCCACACATATTTTCTCTCAGCCCATACACTCCGGGCTCATTTTTATCTAGTTATTTGGCTTGGTCTTTCTCTAAGAAATCCTAACTTCACAATTAATTCTTAGCTAACAAGCTCTAGGAAAACACTTGGATCTTAAAATAAAGGGACAAAGAAGAGAACTACAGACATAATTGGTTTTCCATATTAATTAAGTAATGCTATCTTTTCAAAGGTTACTCTCGGAGAATAGACAACTACTCAATCATATCTTGCGTTCTCTCTTCTAATCAGGAGAAAAATTGTATAAGACTCAAGCTCCCATAGGAATAATTGGGCTCATTATTATTGCTGTTTTATATGAGAAACAGAAAAAAATATTTTTAATAAAGTTTGAATAGATTATCAGTTAAAATTTTGGCTCATGTGGGTCATGGGCTTAGTTAGTCCTTACTTCTCCCAAACATAGTGTTGTGGGAAATATATTAGTGAACAGCTTGTGGAGTCACACTGAGAAGAATGTCAAGTAGGTTTTATTTATTTTTATTTATGTATTTATTATTTTGAGGCAGAGTTCCACTGTGCAACCCTGGCTGGCCTACCTAGAACTTGCTATATAGACCAGATGGGCCTGGAACTCAGGGAGAACTGCTTGCTTCTGCTTCCTGACTAATTGTTGGGGTTAAAGGCATATACCATCAAATCTGGAATCAAATAGATTTTAAAATTTGCTTGTCATTCTCCATGTATATTATATTATGTAGAGTGCTCATAAAAGCTAATACACATTAGTAATATGATTAGAATATGACAGATCATGCATTTATTAATTTGAAAACTTCTTAGCTGCTTATATACTCATTAAGAACACTAAAAATTCAGATATTCAAAGATGTTCCTGAGTTCATGTTTTACCATTGTTAGTAAATAAGTGCATCTACTTTTAAAATCATTTTTAACCATAATTTTTGTATACATAGTAGAGACTTAGAAGTTTAGGTGAAATAAAGAATTATGTAATGCATGTTAAATCTGCACAGACATCACACATGTGTGTGTTTCCTGAATATTTATGTTCATTACAAAGTCTCAAACAAGTCTTACATTCATATTCATTAGAAA
Source organism: Peromyscus maniculatus bairdii (assembly GCF_049852395.1). NCBI lineage: Eukaryota > Metazoa > Chordata > Mammalia > Rodentia > Cricetidae > Peromyscus > Peromyscus maniculatus. The sequence continues at coordinate 41,080,703 of NC_134868.1, forward strand.
AATTATTTTCCCAGAGACATTTATCAACCATTGCAACTTGAGACTGGATTCAGGTTTTTCAACCATGAACAATATAACAGTGTTATGTTTTCATGCCTCCTGAGTGTGAGTTGGTCAGCAGTGCTCAATTCCTGTTGATTCTAAAGCCTCACTATTCACACCATCGAGGAGACATTTGTAAATGGAATATGCCCACTTACTATGCTAAAGTACATTGCTTAGCTGCCAATCAAGGAGGCTGTAAGACTTAAATTTTTTAAATATGTAAGTGGAATGTAAAATTTCAATCACACTAAAAACAAACAGGATTTTTGTTTTAAATCCTTGAACCCTACACACAGGGGAAAAAAAAAACTTTCTATGTAGTATTGATCAAAAAGATTAACATTTCTTAATAGCAAAGATCTTGTTAAAGTATCTACTGTTTTTTAAATATATTTGTGAAACTCTGAGCTTATATTTCCTCAATATTAATTCAGGAACTATTTTTACTGAAACCACAGTCATTAAGGAGATTTTAACGATCTTCAGGATAAATATCTAATTTAGGAAGGGTGTTATTTTCCGGAGCCTCCATGTAGAGTCATAACTGCTGCAACCGTTTGTTACTGTGAACATTTGTCTAATGCAGCATTCAATCACAAAAGGAAGTTATGGTTAACCTGTCCTCCATGCTGAGGTCTTTTTTAATCTTCTTGGAAGGTCACAGTAGACAATCACTTGGCTGGCCAAAAATAAATGTGAAGAAAAATTTGATATTGGGTTGAGCTTGGGCCTTTGTCCAATCCTTGTCAGGCAAAAATGTGGTGGTCAAGTCATTGATGCATTCTGAAGGGCAGAATGAGGAGGCATTTTTCAATGTGGGTGCAAAGTTTGAAAGCATTGCATTAAAAGGGTGTCAGGCATGTCTACAGAAGAACAACTATTGTGAATCTTGGATTAAAAAAGAAGTTTCCTCAGATTACATGTTTCCAAAGAAGAGCAATTTTATTTTGTTTTCTATAGCCTAACTCAATAAAGCTACTTGTTGCTACTTTAGGAACAGGTGTCACCACTGGTCTAGCTGAGGACATCCTCTCTACTGCCCCCTGCATGAAAAAGTTCCAAGGAAGTTATACACTGTCATATTCAAATCCCTTTTACTTTGTTCCATTTCTAGTGAGCATAAGAAATTGTGTAGGAAACTTAGATGTCATGAAAACAGTCTTACTCTGCGAATGATTGATCTTAGAACCCTTGATGAAGGAAGATTGGTCACGTCACCCACCCTTACTTTGCACTAAGAAGTTAACATCTGGGCATTAGGAAAGACACATCTGCTCTATGATACTTGACCGTCTCTCCTGAATGTCACGTGACTTTTTCTTCCTGTCTAGTTCCTCAAATTCTTTGTTCCTAAAGAAATTCAAAAGTTGAAGGAATATTATCACTTCAGTCATTTCTTCTTCCTTGCTAGGCTGGTCTCATCATAGTGGTATCTGTGTTTAAAAATGATTACATTGGTAAAAAGCATATCTGACTCTATCATTAACCAGCTTTTAGACACAAAGTGATAGTGTATATGACTTTCTAGAAACTTTGGGCAGATGTAGTAATTTTTGTATGTTAGCTGACATCACATGAGACTCAGCTTATCTTTGTCCTGGTTAGGGAAGGTGAGAATATACAGCAGTTGATAACTTATACACAGTCAAGGTTGAATGATTCCATCGTTTTATCTTTTGCATCATCCTAGGATCATGAAACTGCCTTTTAAAAATATTAGAATCTAACTAACTAAAACCAGTCCTAGGATTAAATACTGAGCTATTTAGACAGTGTAACCCCCCCCAACACACACACACACACACACACACACACACTTTATTATATCCTTAGAGCTTTAAGAAAGCAATTTTAGATTCTTAAATAAGTCTCATAATTCTCAGAATAATGATGTTCCCTACTATGCAAGTTTATCCTTTGTTCCTTCAGTGAACTACCTGCTCATGTATTTCCTGTCTAGCATAGCCAACATGTATCAGATGATAATGTTCCCATCTTAACTCTGGCAATTTGAAGAGTTCCACACCAGAACTTGATGTGGTTTGCCAATCCCAACAGCAAACATTGCTTGCTTTCATTTTTGAACAAAACAGTAATTTTCCAAACTCTTCAGTGTTAGAAATTGCCTCGTTTGGTATGACAATGGCTTTGACGCTCTTAATTCCCCATTTCTTTTTCCTTTCCAAGAAACCCACTGTCTGTTTCTCTAGTGCTTTCTTCCTCATTCACCCCAGGGGGAGCAAACGGTTCCTCATAATTACTTAGCGTAATTCATCTCCTGCTCTTCCCCCACAAAAGAAGAACTATTTATTTGGACCGTCTTCACCCAGTGCTCCTTCCTCACACTCATTTGCAGTTTGGAAGGCAGGCAATGGCCCTAGATCTCAGCTTCCCGCTGTATACCGTAATCGCCTGTCACGTTTTCTTTTTTGCAGAGTTCATCACTGGCATGCCAGCCTCAACTGAAAGAGCATATGTGTCCTCAGGTAAGGAAAAGAGCCTGGCAAGTTTTACTAACCAGTGTGCGAGGCTTAACTGCTGGCTGCTCTTCATACTAATCAGCACTCCCTTTGCATCCAAATTTCAGCTGTTCCCGTGTTCTGGTCCAGTGTTTTGTTTTGTTTTTCTTTTTCTCAATTTCCTTCTGCCTTTTTGAATTTTACTTAAGGCGGGATGTTTCTTTGCTGTATGTCTGAATGGTGGCTCAGAATACCAATAGGAGAGAAAGAGATCATATCTACATGCTATTTAGTGATAGCAGACAAGTAGAAGAGAAACCTTAGGGGTGCAAGATCAGATTTTCTGTCTTCAGGCATGCTTCTCTTGGTCACTTGGGCAACCCATTGGAATGAGACTATATTACCTAGACAGTGGACCCAGCATCTGATGACCGACCTCTGGGATGCTACTGGCAAGTTATGGTTCACTAAATTTGAGACAACAACAACAAATACATTGACTTTTCAAAAATGTTATTATAATGTTCCATTTCTTTTCATTTTTGCCTGCAATATTTACTGGTGGTAGTTACACGCTGAGAAGACACAAGCTAATTATCTCCCATCTCTGCAAATCCATATGTAACCAGAATTCACTGGCTTGTCTATTAGTTATGGAATGACTTCGTTGGCTGTGTTTTTAATAGTTTTTGAGGTAGAAATTTGCTATGTGGCTCAGCCCAGCATCTCTCTTGGGATCTTCTTGCTGTTTCCCTAAAACTAGGGTTACAGCCATACACCACCATGTCCAGCTATTTAGTTTTTTTAAGATTATAAATAATTACATCGTTTCTTTCTCTCCCCCTCCACTCCCTCTAAACCCTCTCATATCCCCCTCCTTGCTCTCTTTCAAATGCATGGCCTCTTTTTTTTTCATTAATCATTGATGTATGTATTCCTAAATATAACCTGCTCAGTCTGCATAATGTAATTTGTATGTATATTTTCAGGGATGACAATTTGGTATTGGATAATCAATTGGTGTGCTCTTCCCTGCGCAAGACTATTTCTTCCCCTCTCAGCATTCCTTAGCTGCCTGCCGTTCTTTGTGTAGGATTGAGGTCTTGTTGGCTTTTCCAGGTCCACTTTAGCATGTCTCTGGTTGTCCTTGTTCAGCTCATGTTTATAGGCAGTCATGTTGATGAGACATCACAGGTGTAGTTTCTGAGCCTCTGGCTCTTACAAGCTTTCCACCCCCTCTTTTGTAATTTTCCCTGAGCTTTAGGTGTGGAAGTGTTTTGTAGATGCATCCACTGGGACTGAGTGTCTCAATTCTGCATTTTCATTGGTTGTGTTTTTCTGTAATGGTCTCCCCTCTATTCCAGTGAGAAATTTCCTTGATGAGTGAGAGAAGTACACTTAACTTTATTTGCTATGATTTTTATGGTTAAGAGAACCTTAGGAAATTCAAGAATTAGTATTTATTTAGTAGTAAACTTGTGGACAGTTGAGATCGAAAATTCATTTCCTTTTTGTAATTTCTTTTATTTTGTGGATGTAATATAACTACATAAATTTCCCCTTTCCCCTCCAAAGTCTCCGATACACCCTTCCTTTCTCTCTTTCAAATTCATGCTCTCTCTCTCTCTCTCTCTCTCTCTCTCTCTCTCTCTCTCTCTCTCTCTGGGTTATAGTGATAACTTGCTTTGGTCTCATTCCCTTCAATCTATCAAGATTGTAACCCATTTGCCAGTTTTAACAAAATCACAAGACAAGTCATTATCTTCCCCCATTTTACAGAAGAAGAAAGCTAAGGTGCTAGGTATCTTCTGTCGTGTGTCTCAGGAAGGAGAAGAGAGAAGGGCAGGTTCCTGGGCCCCGGTGCTGTTTGCACAGCTCCCTGCCCTGTTCCCAGTTGGCATAGGTGGCATTTCTCACCTTGACCTTGACCATACCTTTTGAGAGCTATAGTAGTCCAGAGATCCCTACACAGCCTTCTTTTATGTTTCCTGTAGTAGTTCCTCTTTTCTTCAGAACCACTGTTCAGAATCTGAGAGAAGCATGAGTCGGCGATGGGACAGGAAGGGGTGGGGGATAAAGAATTAAGTAAATTCCTTTACCTTTCATTCAGATATTTATGCGATGTAAGGACTTCATTTTCAAGACCAGTAGATACGGTTAGGGAACTGGGCTTTTAAAGTTCTATGATGCTTCTCTAGGGAGGTTAGATTGTCTTTAGTATTTCCTGAAATGTGACCTGAATATGATATTCTAGCTGTTGAATTTCAACTTTCTTCAATACTAAGTTGTTTTTTTTTTCCTTTCTGATTTCCTACTATTAAAAATCTTAAGGTCTCATTTTTTTTTCTCCCTACATTCCTTATGCTCTGTCAATACTAAAATGCTGTTTTTTTTTTTTCTTCCTCCATTCTTGCTACCTAAGCAAATCTTGTACATCCCTAACTTGTCTTGCTTGTTCAGCATGTTCTCTTGGCGCCTTGTGTGACTGCTGCAGTGGGACTTGCATGGACTTGGTTTGGCACTGTTGTTGGTCAGGATGTTTATGCTGATCCAGATTGCCTGAAAATATTTTCACTCTTGATAATCGAATGTGGGAAAGTTGGCCATTCGGTTGCAGTGGTCTTCTCTTCGACTCCAACCCTATACCTAAGGAATGATCTATTTCACTTGTAGTGTGGGCTTGCTAAGAATAACATTTCCTCAAAGCTCATATCCAATCTGGCCTGGGGATGCCTTTCCAGATGTGCTTTCTCCTCTCCTGTCTCTTTGAGAAGTCTTCAGAGCAGAGGCGTCTCTCTGCAATCTATGCATAGTGTGTACATCTTCCTGTTTTAAAAATGCTTCTGTATGGCTCGTGCACTGCTTTTTAGCACAGCTTGTCAAGGCAATTCCAGAGCCTGGCTACTTTCTAATTTTCAAGTGCCCCGACTCAATAAAGCTTCACTCCATTCTTATGTTTTATAGAGTCTCCTATTAGAATATCAGTATCAACAGAAGGCGCAAATACTTCTTCGTGTAAGTATACATACTTCGATTCACCGGTTTTTAACCCAAGGTAATAGCTTCTCCCAATGAGCACATTGACGTATGCCCTCAGCCTTTATTGAGGCGTGGTGTGCTGAGGCTGGACAGAATGAGACTTATATTTGGAGTAGAAATGGTTTCCTACTGTGCTTCAGATTAACTAGAGACCTTCTCCCTGCCAAATATACATAAGAGTGTACTATGACACCACATGTGTGTTAGTTTTAGGATAATCTGGTTCCCTTGAATGTTGGAAAATAATTGCATAGCATCTGAGGCCTAGCTTGGGGTAGGTGTTTGTGGGTTTATTTTCAGCTTGTGTTGACACCTTCAGCAACTGCCAAAGGCACCATACCCAGCTGTTTGGGACTTTTATTCCAAAGTTCCTCAATTTCTTATTACCGTCTGCTGTGACAGAGTGAGGAAACTATATATAGATGCCCTTAATTCAAATTTGATAGCTAGTGGGTAATTATGAAAACGTTTGAAGGCACGTTCCTAGGCAAGATCCCAGATGAGTTTCGCCTGTTTAATGTGAAATGTGCTTTGTGCTGGCGGGCTCCCTCCACTGCTAGATTGATTGGTGCTGTGTGTGACGTCGAGGGAGCCTAAAAAATTAGCAAGGATTAGTAAAACTAGCTTCTGATATTTATTAATGGAAAGCATTGAATTAAATTTTGATATAAAAAAGCAGGTGTATTAAATATTGACAATGAAACTTAGAGCTATTCTTTCTTCTCCTTAATTTAGGTCTTAATATAAAGCATTTCTTTGATAAGCTCTTCAATAAATACATGTCCATGTTCCTCTCCCAGTCTACAGAATGTGCTAGAGAGACAGTATCTTTCTTACTTAGCAGTAGGGGAAGAAACCCAAAGGCAATTGCCACTTGTTATAATTTACCTTGTTTCATCAGTCTGGTTTCATAGACGGCATTTGGTAGTAAAGCTTTTCCCTGCAGGCTAGCAGGTCAAAAGCTGCAACTATATAGTATGAAACATGTTATTTCCTAGGCATGCAGCTCCACTGTAGGGTGAATGCTTGGTGTGGGTGGATAGCTAGGTTTCATCCCAGCACCCAAAACAAACAAAATGAATAATAATAATAATAATAATAATAATAATAATAATAATAATAATAAAGCTATCATTGCTCAAGTTAATGTTTTACTTACACAGAGCAGCATTTAACAAGCTTGAAAGCAGGGGTCTAAGACTATCAAACAGGAAATGAAATTCTAGGAGAGCTAACAGACTTCCTCAGGCCCCTCGTTACATATTCAAATGGTAATTTCTGCTGGCATGCTTGCAATATTGGTTATTTAGTTCCACTTATGGAAACATTAGGACAAATGTGTGGAATTTACAAAACTAACAGTAAGGAGTCATATTAAGCATCGCTTTAAAAAATAGTACGAAAAAGAAAATACTAGATTTTTCTCATTGCCACATTTTTCTGAGAACGATTTCTCCTCATATGATTCATTTGGATGATACCATTGAAACTCTTGGAACTGGAAGCCTTCCTGCTGCCATGGACAGTGTGGTGGATGTGGTCCTTAAGCACTTGTAAGCACTTCTGGAAGGGAAGAATGACTTCTACTTTGGTTGTCCAGGAATTCAGGGAACTGAAATAAATCTCCCAGCTTACATGTCTGCTCATTACCGTGCTGTGGAGAGAGAAGTAAGTTTGGAATCTGGCTCCGTTTCCTTCACTCTCAGCAGAGTTACTTCCCAGTGTTTGGCGATGGTTTCGGAGGGAGAAAGGCTGTACTGCTGCATCATTTTACTACATTACTTTCTGTCCTTGGTAGGTCATTATTATCGAACTAATTAGTTAATGCCCCTTTAAGCTCATGAAAATATGCTCTATAATTTGAAGATATAAACCAGGTGCAGGATTCTAGGCCTACTTGGAAAGAGTACTTGGAGTGAAGGAGGGGCGTAGGACTCATTTCAAGGCAGCATTAATGAACTGGATTTAAAAACTCAAAATGTATTTTTTTTATAATGAAGAATCTATGGAAAAGTTCACATCAAAAATAATCAAGCCTGGAGAATACAGTCCCCATCTCCCCATCCCACCTCTTTCTTTTCAGCCTTCAGGGAGACATTAGGACATCCCTGAGTCTGAAAAGTGAACTTGGCTTTCAAACGAAATCATGCCTGTGTGGACTCCACTTTTGAACGGTTGACACTGATATTTTCTAAGGTAAACTCTGGGAAGGCTTTCTTGAGGATGTGGACCTAGCAAGCATTTTGTATATTGGGACGGTTCCATGTGATCTGCGGGGTTAGTATCAAGAGGAAAAGGCAGCTTAGTTCCCTTTCATCCAGTTCTGTCTACGCAAATAGACACTCTTGCAGAAAAGGGATACACTAGGGCTGTTGTTGTGTACGTGTGTGGGTGCTTTTGTGTGGGAGTGGGTGGGTGCCCATGTCTGTATGTGTGGGTGCATATGGATTTGAGTTATCTTCTTTAGGAGTTATCTACCTTGATTTCTGAGATGGGGTCTTTTCCTGGCCCGAAGTTTACCAGGTAGGTCAGGGTAGCTGGGCAGGGAACCCAGAGATCCACGTGTCTCTCCCTCCACTGTTGTGTGATTAGGCATATACCACCACACCCAGATTAACTTAGGATCCTCGTATTTGCATTGCACACGCTCTGTTGGCTGAACTCTCTCCCCAGCCCAAGTTAGTTTATATTTTTGCCCCTACTCAGAACCTGCCTGGGTTGCTGTCTGTTGGTTCCCTGGATACTGCCTATTCTAGATGCCTTCTCTGACTACCCCAGACTCACAGGGGTCCTTGTTGCTTCTCTAATTCAGAGTGGATTAGAGACACGAAGAAGTAGCAGCTTAGAGCTGTCTGGGTTGTTATGGGAAGTGATAACATTGGTGTCGACCTTCTTTACTGGCATAGTCTACTTTCTTCTGGTTGGTGCTTTCATTCTGCCTGTCTACTTACCCACCATCCCTCTGTTCATTCAACGCTCCGCACACACTGTTCTCATACTAGCTCAACAGACATGGTTTAGGTTTTCTTCCTAATAGGAAATATCAAACCTAGGGGTTTTCTATACAGTCTTTACCCCCAGTCCTCTAGAAAAAGACAGTTATAAACTGTAACAATTAAGAAATAATTCTTAGGCCGGGCAGTGGTGGCGCACGCCTTTAATCCCAGCACTCGGGAGGCAAAGGCAGGCGGATCTCTGTGAGTTCGAGGCCAGCCTGGGATACCAAGTGAGTTCCAGGAAAGTCGCAAAGAAATAATTCTTTACTGAAGATTTCAAGGGTTTTATTTTTCTTCTACATAATCCTTGTCAGTTCCCCCCTCTTATTTTTTACAGAATTTTAAAAATATAGGTGAAGTATCAAAGATACTATTCCTTCCTCTTACATGACAACTTTTTTTACTATTCCTTTTTGTGAAACTGGGACCATGCATTGCAGGTTTTCTATATTAAAATTTCTTATGTATTCTGTTGTCTTCTTAGAAAAATTATTCTAATAAGGGGCTTAATCCTTTTAAGTTCATTTACTTTATACAAGTGAGCCCTATATGACTAAGAGAGCTGTAGGTGGATGGCTCAATAAGTGTCCTGTTACATAGAGTGACAGATTTTCGAAGGGCAGCTTGAACCTTGCTCTGTAGAACTAGCTTGCTCCCTCTTACATAGACTCAGCAAAAATGTAAATGGATTGTTTAGTGCAACCTTAATGACTTCTCGGAAGTGCCAGCTGCCATTGACCCCATTTTGCAGACAATTCTCTAAATGCTATAAAAAGTGTAATTCTTACAACGAAGACTTTCTTAATTTAAGCTCTTCGCCGATTTCCAATTTAATGCACAAGTGAGATAAACAATAATGAGAAGGCTCATGAGCAGCAATAAGAAAGAAAATAAATATGTGCTCCCGGTAGACAGTGTTAAATAGCAATATGTGTTTCAAGTAATAGTAACAGCAGCATTATCGGTTATTATTATCTTATTGTGTGCTAGCTAATGTGCCCTCCTGTTCTGTGTGGCAGCTCATGGTGCTCCTAAAGCCTCTTCCACTTTACAAGTGCTGTTCAAAGCTACACCAGCAGGATTCAAACCCAAACCATATACTACCCTGCCTGAGGTTTTTGTTGCCTCAAAGCAAAAGACTTTCCTATTTAAAGAAATGCGATTCTACAATTGGATTGGGAAGTAGCCTATAATACAGAGTGCATATGTGGTAGATGAAGGTAAATTGAGTTGCCTTAGACTAGCTGAGTTTTTACAGTCATAACAATGTACATTGAAGTGTGGCAGGTGAGTAAGATGGAAAGGAAGCACTTTGCATGGACTTTTGCCCTGAGTCCAAATACTAGTCTGTGATTATAGTATGAGCTTAGCAGGTTACCTACCTCCCTGAGACTCACTCCCTTTCTGTGTGTTACGTGTGTGTTTTAAATACACACCGGGAAGCGTAATGAGAGAAAACAGATGTAAATGATTCTGCACAGCTGTGCTTATGGGTGGTCACTTGGACACGTGGAGGAGAGCTAGACTGAAGAATGGATATAGCTCTGAAGGGAGGAGGAAAACCAGGGAATCCTTGCATTTTCTTTGAATCAAGTTGGAGAAATTTTATCCTTCCAGTTGGGGAAGGAAATGAGTTCGTGATTTTTTTTTTTTCAGCCTCAACAATGACGCTGAAGGTCCTTTGCCAGGAAATCTCTGCCATTTCAACATATTATGTATTCTCAGCAAAGTCTGCCTTTTAAAAGGGAGATGTCCAGGAAGTCCTCTTTGAAGTCTCTGAAGAAATGAACAATTCGGTCTTGAATGATTTGGCTCCTAAATGAGCTAGCTGAAGGGAGGAGGGTTGTCTTTTGTCTTTATCTTAATGACGTATGGCTTTAGCACTTGGGAATAGCACAGGGATGTACTATTGGCTAGACCAGACTGTGTCTGTCCGGCACATAGGGACATTTGAGTTATGCCTCCTACTGTCACTGTCAGCTATAACCAACCTAGCCACTTTAAAGGTAGAGGAAACTGCTCTGATCTTTGCCAAATGATTTTCAGCTGGAAAAAAACAAAACAAAACACGGCATTTTATTTTCACACCTCTGGTGGTAGTAAACTGAGATCTTGTCGTGGTGCAGAGCTACTTCTGACTGAGTGCTAATGGTACTCGGCTTTCTTCAGACATGGCATTTTCAAGGGCATGGTCGTGATGCCCACTGTGGACAATGAAAAATTACTGTGGCTCCTATGGCAATGAGATAATAATTCGAAAGGGAGGTTGGCAACTGGCGTAGTTTCATTCTTTCTGATTGCTTAAAGTGTTAGGGCAATGTAGTGACTTGAGCGAGAGCCAGGACATGTATGTTCTGTCATTCATAACACAGACCAATTATTGCCTTCATGTTCAATTCCTCTTTTTGTAACTAATTATACATTAATATTTTTCTCACAGTACTATTTGCCAATTTGCTCTGATTGTTGAGTTTTGTGTTGCCTTCCAGAGTCACTCAGGGCCTCTCATCGTATCCCTCTGCTAGAAGGCCCCCTCCCATTTTGATCAAGATTAACTTTTTGCATTTGATTGAAAAATTAACCTTGTACAAAATTGTCCTTTTAAACCAAAAAGATGAGTGTACACAACTACACATGTGACCCACATGTGTAATGGTTAATATATCATGCATTTTTTTTTAAAAGGCACCATTTCATAAATTGAGTCACGGATGCACTGAACTCTATGGCTTTGATTTATCCTCTAAGTCAGCGGTTCTCAACCTTCCTAATGTTATGACACTTTAATACAGTTCCTCATGTTGTGGTGGCTTCCAGTCATAATATTATTTCATTGTTACTTCATAACTATAATTTTGCTACTGTTATGGATACCTGATGTGTGACACCCCACCCCAAGGGATTGTAACCCACAGGTTGAGAATCAGTGCTGTAAACAAGCATGGAGCTTGGCACTCATACACTGGTGATTGGTCCAAATTTAAAGACTAAGTAGATAGTAGAGTGGAAATTGAAACTGATTCTTCTGACTTCAGATCCCGGGCTTTTAATAAAAAGCTTTATGAGATCCATAGCACTAGCTTGAGGGGAGACCTTTTGCTTTTTAAAAAACTTCAAAATAGAATTGTTATAAAGACTCAAGAAAATAATCATATTTACCCTAGTTAGCTCAAAGCTAAGTTTTATGAAAAGGTATATTCTTCACAATAAACCTAATAATGAAGTGGGTAGCAGAACCTTCAGTTAGTGGTAAAACCATTCAAGGCTTTTGTACTATAAAACCAAGAAGAAATGATTTGTCTGGGCCATTTGAGAGGCTTGTTTTTTGTTTTTGTTTGTTTGCTTTTTGTTTTGTTTTGTTTTTGTTAATAATATGGATCTACTTCAAAGCATGCTGTGTTAAGGGAATCCTGATCTGAACGTGGGAATCTTACTCTGATAAATTCAGTTCTTGGAAGAGCTACATGGCTTCTTCTAAGCCAAGTGATAATTTATTACACATTTATAAATCTTGAAATTATTTGTATGACAGCAAAATTTGCTAGTAGCCATTTATCAGATATGGAGTGATTGTATCCTTGTATTTTATTATTTGGGGTGTCTTTTAGTAGAACATAAGCTCCAACTTCTCACTAAAATCTGATTTTGACTATCAACTGGGAGATGGAAAGCTGTCTTTATTTCATCTGCTTTCAAATTTTATTCTTTTCAGTTATCACATTGCATATTTACAGAACACAGTGTTATATTTCCATACCCATGTACTCATCATATTATGAAACTCATTGTATCATGCAACCAGCATTTCATGTCTCTTTATAATTTATTTTTTTTGGAGCTATCCAGCTCCATTCTTCTTTTTCAAGAAATATATGCTGAGTTACTGTGAGCTCTTATCACTGTATGTGTTAGAACACTAGAACCCATTCCTAAGTGCACAGGACTCGTTATTCCAGCCTCCCTCAGCTCCTTCCTCTACCCTTGCCAGCCACCGAACAATTGCTGTTCTACTATTTTGTTTTCATAGAAGTATTAAAACTATGGCATTTTAAATCTTGTTAGCACTAGAGTGGTGAAATATGTTTCTATATAAACATTAAAAAAAATGTCTGAAAGGTTAGGTGGAGACAAGAGGATAGAGACAAAGACATCTACCAAGTATCTGTGGGGGCAGAACTAGCAAGATTGTGACATCTATGTAAGCCAACCTCCTCGGTGGCTTGCCTGTGATGGAGGAACCCAAGAAGTAGAATGGAGAAAAGACAATTCCTTAAGAGTTAAACAAGGAGAAAAGCCAAAGCTGGAAGAAATGCTGAGGACCAAACAGACAAGCAAAGTTAGAAACATGGATGAAGATTTAGGGCAGCGATTTCCCAGTAGCAAGTGGCAGAAATGCTATTCCAAAGACCATAAATATAAAGAATATACTGGCTCAGTTTGTTCCCGAGACTCTTTGTCCTCAGTCTTTGTGCTTCGCTTTGCTACAGACATTAGTTTCAATCTCAAGGGGTTTTTCCCGCTCGACAGGAAGATAGCTTTGTCGTAACTCTATGTCTCCACATGTTGGTGTGGCTAACAGTCTGAAAAGGGAAAGTCTACTCCATGTCTGTGCAGAAAATTTTAGGAATGAATGCATCTGATTGGCTCTGATCATATTATGCTTACTGCTAAAATACCCTACCTAGGGAGATAGAGAACTGCTACCAAGTAGGGAGCTGGGCCGCATATCCACCCCTGAGTGTGTTGGGGTGAAATGAGAACAGATAGACTCAGCCCCTGGGGACCTCCACAGTATAAGTTCATTAAGAGAGTAGAGATGTGAAACAAGAGGAGAAAGTACACTACTCAGGAAAGCACAGGTGTCCAGTACCAGCAAGCATATATGGGTATGGTATTCTTAAAGGGAAATTAAAGGAAATATCTTTTCAAGCACTGTTCAGTCAGGCAGACGCAATCGAGGCAGGATGGCCACTCTGAGGGAAATAGAGTAAGAAACTGAATTGCAGTATCATTTTAAAAAATTTATTTTTCTATGTGTGAGTGTTTTGCCTGTACGTATGTGAGTGTACCGTGTGCATGTGCCTGGTGCCCCAGATGACCAGAAGAGGCTGTCAGATCTCTTGGGATCAGAGGTACAGACAGTTGTGAGCCACCATGTGGGTGCTGGGAATAGAACCCAGGTCCGCCGGAAGAGCAGCCCATGTTCTTAACCACTGAGCCATTTCTCCAGTCCCTGGTGTCTCATTTTTAACAGGCTATTGCTTGTTACCTCATTATAATAATTATGAATGTGCTTTTTTCATCTGGAGGAAAGTGTTCACTTTAGATGAAAAAAAATTTAGTATGGAGTGATAATTTTACAAATTAGAATGCATAGGAAACATTTTGACATTTCTTTTATTAAAGATTTATTTATATTTATTTTATCTGTATGGGTATTTTGCTTGCATGTCTGCCTATGTACCACATACATGCAGTGCCTTCAGAGGACAGAAGAGGGTGTTTGATCCCTTGAAACTGGAGTTATTGCTGGTTGTAAGTCAGCATCTGAGTGCTGGGAACTGAACCTAGGTCCTCTGCAAGAATAACCAGTGCTTTTAACCACAGAGCCATCTTTCCAGCCCCTGAAAAGTGCTGTTACTCTGAGGTTAAAATGTAGAGTGTTAGATCCAGAGCCTTCAAAAGAGGCTTAATTTATTTTTCTTTTTAAAACTCAAATTATTTTTAACTGCCATACAGAAGCATACAAATTGTGTCTATTAGTGCGGGAATGTGTTGTATACCCATGTATATGGGGTAGAATGTTTATCAGGTAAAAATATCTCCTCAAATATTTCTCATTTCCGTTCATTGAAAACCTCGAAAGTCCTTCAGCTTTTTAGTGTGTACAGTTTTGTTGTTCTCTGTGCACAACAGTGACTGTGCAATAGCTCACCAGGGCAGCCTGCCTCTAAGGGTGTGTAAGTATTCACTGACTAACCACGCCCTACCCTTTCTCTTCCTGCCTGCTCTCCACAGCTTCTGGCAACCACCAGAATGTCTGCTCTCAGCTTGTTTAAGAGCAAAGACGTTGTATATGACACACGTGGGTGAGGCCACGTGGTCCTCACCTTTCTGTTGGTTTGTAATAGAGCTTATTTAAAAGAAAAATCTGTGAGTAAAACAAAAATATTGCAGAACTGGTCATTGTCAACCAAAGTAATTGGGTATTGAAAAAGTTGCTTCAATTGAAAGAGAAAAAGGATCATGATTGGCCCACTGTGGCTAGTATTTTATAGCAGGTGTGGTCGAAGTGTGAGGAAATACTGATTGCAACTTTATCAGTGTGGTGGAAGTGTGAGGAAATACTGATTGCAACTTTATCAGTGTGTCAGAGAGACCATTAAAGGAAGTAATGACTCATAATTCATTGGGCATCTCCCACTCCCATTTCTACTGTTATACTGAATCCAGCATGGGAGATGCCTAAATTGTAATTCATGTCTTTAACAGAGGTGCTGTGTGTTCACAGTTCAGCTAATCACAGAGGGACTGCTGGACCAGCACTTTTCATCTAGAGAGGTCAGCAAAGTCTTAGAAACCAATTAAACCAGCTCGTGTGGGTTATGGCCCCAAGATGTACTCACCTCCATTCTCCTTAACTTGCTCTTATAGAGGATGAATTTGTTTCGGTTGTATTTGTTCATCAGATATGAGCTCACACGCCTGGGCTTGTTCAATACTG
This sequence comes from Peromyscus maniculatus bairdii, assembly GCF_049852395.1. NCBI lineage: Eukaryota > Metazoa > Chordata > Mammalia > Rodentia > Cricetidae > Peromyscus > Peromyscus maniculatus. Next base: position 41,095,966 of record NC_134868.1, read on the forward strand.
ACTGCCAGAAGTTTTCTTTGAAACTGTCAGAAGTTTAATCAGTCTTTGTTTAAAAGTGTTAAAGGAATCAGGCCATTTCGATATTCAGAGAAGCTAATAGGGGGAAGGAGGTGGTGATAGCTGAGCTCTGGGACTGAAATGTGATGCTTCTGTTCCTTAATCTGTAGAATTCTGTCTCTGTGAAAGTAAGCTGAACAGTTTGTAATCCTCTTCCTTCTCTGATCCACCTCATGTTAGGCTGTGGGAGGAGCTTGTGGGGAAGTGGGGGAGGGGGTAGTCCACAGCTGAGGGAGTCTGCAGGGAAGTACAAAGGTCAGTTGTGCCTAATGGTGCCAATCTTGTGTTATGACACCCAGTCATGATATAAAGTAGATAAAGGGTGGAGATTTTTAAGTCAATGGTTTAGAAAAATAATATTGTTTAAGAGAAGTCATTTGTGAGGTATCATTTGAATGGAAATATTAAGTAATGATATTTGTCATCTTTAAAATGAGTAGTTTATTATACTGTATATAAATCTCAGCTCAGTCAAGTGTCTGTCTTACACCATTTATGTAAGACAGAATCAGAATCATTTTACATAAATATTTTTTCACAAAGAATTTGCATAAAGAGAATTAGCTTACATAAATTAGAATCCTGAAATTTACTTCATTTTTATGACGACAGTCCATAATTTACCATTAAGAGTAAGTAACATACTAATCAGAGGTGATAAAGATAACGCACAGGACCTGGGGTCTTGAAAGCAGTTTCAGAATTTAGAAATTTCGCTAGAAGCTTTTAGGGGAGCATAATCACAGTGTCATAAGTTGAATTGCTCTTGATTGTGCAAAACTTACACCAAACACATAGGTGACTTACTGAGACATACTCAAGAAATTATTTATACTTAGGGTGTATGAAAATGTATGTAAAGTTACCATTTCTTAGTCTTGTTTTCATTAAAAATTAAGACTTCTTTGGAAAAAATTAATTTCTAATGATTAGTCAATCAACCCAAGAGAAAGAAAAGCAGGAAATTTTATGATACAATATGGTAAATTAAACAATAAAGGGGATCCATATGTTAAAAATTAGATTATAAAACGTAGAAAGCCAAAATTTGCCTTTTTGATGATTTTTTTCATCATTAAGAGCAATGACTAATTAATGAGAAGCCTGTATATCATTTGGTCAAGTTTCACCTACAAATTTTCCATATGAGAAGTAAGATATATTAAGAAAAGAAAATTGCAAGGTGAAAAATTTAAGATCTTATTCTCTAATGTTGTACATAAATGCCATCATGCATTCAACCAGATCTAGCTATTTAGTCAACCTGTAAACATCCATATCCTTCACAAATCATGTATCTTTGAGAGCAGAACAGATTTTTTATCATAACATCTATTTAAAATTCATATGCTGCCCCGGGCAGTGGTGGCACACGTCTTTAATCCCAGCACTCGGGAGGCAGAGGCAGGCGGATCTCTGTGAGTTCAAGGCCAGCCTGGGCTACCAAGTGAGTTCCAGGAAAGGCGCAAAGCTACACAGAGAAACCCTGTCTTGAAAAACAAAACAAAACAAAACAAAATTCATATGCTGCAAAGCTAGAAATCGTTAGCATTCTTCTCCACCCAAATGAAGCTGCAAAAAACTTCATGCCCCACTATGTTGAAATGCACCATGGGCAATCCTCCTTATGTGGCAGGATATGTTTATGATTTAGGTGTGATATGAGGATAGTAAGAAGAAGAACCTTGTACTTATCAAGTAGAAAATTGTTCGAGTCATCATAAAATAATTTTTGAGAAGTCTGTACATATGGCCCTTACTTGATCCAAATGGATTATTTCCTTCTGCTTTCTCCATTGCAGCTTCTGCAGTTCTCCAAAGTTCAAAAGCGTCAGTGAGTCTTTGTTTGGACTTTCTTCAACTTAGTTATGAAAAAATAAACCACAAAGTGTCCCTGGATATGTCTCAGGATGAGTTGATGTGAGGGAAAGAGAATTTCCTTATATGCAAATGTGACCGTGTGTGCAAGCTAGATAAAGCTTTGTGAGAGACATGAGGATTCAAGGGTATATAGGAGTAATTCAGCTTCAGGTAAAAATGACTAAGATTGAAAAATATTGTATTTAGTAGAAAAAATAAAACAAAAATGAAGCCCATCACTCTCTTTGTGTGTAAACAGATAGTATTCAAAAAAAAAAAAACAACTTTCTGCTTATTCCTTCAATGTTGAAGAACACTGGCTATGAGTTTGGGTATAAAACTTACTGGAGAAATGTGCCAATAGAAGAGAGTCTTTGTGGAGAACTGGTTGGTGGTGCTATAAATACCCTCCTTGATGTGTAGTACCAGAACTGAACTCAGCATATTCTATTAAAATGGTGCTTTGAAACTGGGGGTAGTGGGAAATTGTCTCATCAAACCATAAAAGTAAGAGGCTTCCAGCTGTTGTCCTAGGGTGTCCAGAACACCTCCCAACTTTCAACCATAGCTCTTATTTTAACTGGTCATTACCTACCAGAGTGTGAGCATAAATCCCCACACCAGAATGTAAGCTCCTGAAGAAGAATTTTGAGTATATTTTGTGGTTTCATTCACATAAAACTTCTGCTATGCCAATTCCCAAGAAAGTCCTAAGTGGATGTAAAATACCAACAGTGAGTTAGTGAATAACATTGTTCAGTTCATGATCGTTTCTCAAATCACTCATCTATATAATGAAAGGAAAATTACTTTAATCTTAATTTATGGAAAGAGCTCCATAGATATATTAAAATCAGCATTTTGTTTGAACCATAATTCTGGCTTTGATAATGTTTTTAGAACATTTGTAACATTTTCAGAAATAATGTCACTCTGTTTACTTATCGTTTACATTATTTCTAGTTTTTATATCTGGAGATTTTTGTTTTTTGAGGCTATACATTTGTTTTCCTAGTGACTTTTAAGAAATTGCCTCCCTGTAGGGTTGTCACTAATTTGAGCTTGCATTAGCTGGTCGCTGTCCCTCTTTGTGGTGCTGAAGAAAAAAGTTGGTTGTGGGTGAGGGAACGGCCCCAGTTATGATAGCAAAGTTGTTTTCTTTTGTTCTCACTAAAATACATAATAACAAAACCAGCAAAGACATCTTTTATTAAGTGTCTAGTACTTTTAACTGGCAACAGATAAGATTAGTCTTGTTATTCAAACGAGGAAGAGAGAAACAGGCCCTAACAATTCAGTATTTGGCAAGGCTGTGTACCAGACAGGGGCAGGAGCAGTACTCAGTCCTAGTATTTCTGTGTCATTCTTATCTGCATAGAGTAAAGGTAGAAGGTGGATGATACACAGCTCTCCTGTATATCCAAAATCCATGTGACATTGCAACTGCTTTTTAAAATGGCCTCCCTTAACTCCTCCATGAGATAAATGACTTGGACCAAACTAGTTCTGTGAGTCAGCGTTCCTAAGTGAAGTCTAGGAACACATAAATACATTATCATAAATGTCTCTAATATGTATTCAGACTTGAGCATTGTAGGTACCAATTTCCATTTGTTGGGTAGTTTAGAAGGAATGCCTTGACTCTCTCCCCGCTTCTCACCTCTACACCTTTGTTGGAGAATAATTGTTGAGCATGTTGTCATAGGCAACGTGTGCTTACTGTATCTCAAATGGACAGGTCTTTCAGAAGGAGGAATACAGCTAGAATGGATCATACAGCCTCACTTTTTGTTTGGGAGGAAGCAGAATACAATGATTACTTTATGTTTCATCTTAAAGACCGACAGAGGGTTATTTTGCTTTAAGAATCCTTGCAATTGTTTTTCAACGTTGAGGCCTGGTGAGATCTCTCCTTTTCATATTGGCATGTGTCATCCTTGTTCAAAATTATTATAAAAAAGAAAAGAATCTCCATAGTAAGTTTTCATTTTTTGCATGCGTTTAAATTGACTTATTTTACTAGTTTTTATAGGTTTTTTTTTCTCTCAGCTAAATAGAATTTCAATCTGTAGTATTGTTAACAGTTAAAGCATCGGGCCTTTTGTTGTGCTGTGGTGTAAATTCCAAGTGACTGACAGTGATTAAACAGGAAATGAAATTTGAATGGCTGTATCTCAAAATCTACTTAAAGCCTTGACAGGCATCTGTCTGTAGCAATATATCAGTTTGAACACGTGCAGAATAAGAAACTGTAGCTGGGTTTCCTTTTCTTGTAACTCAAAGATGACAACAGCAGTTTTTCTTTGATCTCTAAAAATGTAGTGTGGGTTTCTAAACAGAGTGGTCCACACACACTCACAATCAATTATGCCTGACTTTGGGCATCATGTATGTCTCAATGCCAGTTATAATTCCAAGGGTGTCTAAAGATACTGTCGTAACATTTAGAAAAGAATGTCTGACTATAATTAAGAACAAGGAAGATAAGGCATGGAGCATTAATTGAGCCCGCAGCTCCTCTTTGCGCATTGACTGAAAAGCTTGGTGATCACAGCAGTGATCTCAGGCCTCCCTCCAACCCCAAGGCTCTTCCTTTTTAGCATTTGTTATTACTTAGCTATTTTATTTGGCAGAGATCCCTTCTATCTCATCTTCTAATGCACTGGCAAGATTCCTATTGACAATAGCTTCAAGCCTAGTACGGCTAGGGTAAGCTGCATAGTCGAACTTTCTAGCCTCTGCATCCTTATAAATAATGCATCTGCTTTCCTGTAACTACACGAACCTTCAGACTTTAGTAGGCTTTTCTTTGTTAGTCAGGGTAGAAGAGTTGGGAGAGGAGCAGTAGAGGAAATAGTTGTAGGCATTTATTAATCACTGATTAGCACCCGACTTCCATGATACATGTGTTCATCACAGGCTTCATGCTAATGGAATGCTTGTGATATTTATCATCAACATAAACAAGCTATGTAAAAGGATATCTGATGACTAACTAAATGTCTAACTCTACACAGGAAGCCCTGAAAATGTTAGTCTAGGACCTATGACAATCTAATGGCCACAACTGCACCCAATTTACTTTGCAGTTTAAAAACTTCCCTTTAAAACAAAACAAAAGAATAACAACAACAACAAAAAAAACTACAAAAAACTTTCCTTTAGTTTGTGAGGAAGTACTAAATTTGGGAGTAGCCTTAAACTTGAAATAGCCCTCCTGCCTCAGTCTCTGACATTCTGGCAATTACAGATAGGAGACCACGATACCTGGTTCAGAATTTATATGAAACTAGTATACTGCCTTAACAAGAAATGGGACCGAGTAGATTTCAAACATGTATATTGGCACCACTGTTCTGTGAGTCTTTAATTCACCAAACACATAACAAAATGGAATAATGCTTTATTTTATTTAATCTAACCACCACAATCAGCCTTGTCTCTCTTTTTTTTCAATAATACTTTTAGTTTTTGATATGATAATATAACCACATCATTTCCCCCTCCCCTCTATTCCCTCTAAAACCTCCCATGGACCCCTGCTTTGTTCTTTTACAGGGTTGGCCCTGAAAACATATTCATACAACTAACAGTATATGGACAGAACAGGTTACATTTTTCTATTTAGAAACACACACACACACACACACACACACACACACACACACACACACACGTAACTATCAGGTTTTCATATAATTAAGCTGCCATCATATTGCTCCAATAGCCAAGTCTGTTTTGGTGGGTGTTTTGTTGGATGGTTACTGGGAATGGAAACAGATGGATTACATTGCTCTGTCTGTGATCGTCCAGTTCCACTGACAGCCTTTTGTTGAGTCGTGATCCTGTCTGGGACTGAATCTTTGCATTCTTCTTCTATCACTAGTCAAAACAAAACATTATCAGAAGAAAACATTTTCCTAACTGGCTCCTAAGTGAAGGGAATTCTCAGATGTTCAAACATGCATATACAATAAACAGTGTTTCCTGACAAGCTCATTATGGAAAAAAAAAATAGTGTCAGCTACACAAAGTAGAATCCATTGTAAGCCACATAAGCCTCTGACTGTCACTTCCAACTTGCCAATGTGCCAAGCTAAGATTAAGAAAGCTGTATCTTTCATTTGGATGGAATCACCCTGAGAAGCAGTTCAATTTCTTCCATCTCCCCTTAGTCCTGAATGAAGTCTGATTCTACTAGGCACTTGCTGAAATAATCATTGAGTAAACAGATAAATGAATAAATGAGCAAATGAACGAGTTAATGAATGAATAGCTTCTTTTTTGTTTTTTGGGTTTTTCGAGACAGAGTTTCTCCATATAGTTTTGGTGCCTGTCCCGGATCTTACTCTGTAGACCAGGCTGGCCTTGAACTCACAGAGATACACCTGGCTCTGCCTCCCAAGTGCTGAGATTAAAGGTATGCACCACCACCACCCAGTGAATGAATGTCTTCTAAAAGTATGAGGACAACATCAACCTAGAAAGTATCTCAGAAAACATGGAAAAAGCAAGCATTTAAGAAAATTAATGGAAAAGTCTGTAGCCATACAGGCATTAACTGAAGACCAAATCCTTTTCAGTTTAATCTGAGAAATTTCTAACTTAGAATATTTGCCAGTGTATTCATATACTGATTCAATTTTGTTGGGGGAACACTGAGAAATTTAATTTTTCTGCCAAGTCCTCAGTTTATGGCTCCTCTTGTTGAAGTCAGAAAAAGCATGCAAGGGAAGGGCCTCACACTGTTCAGTGTGAAATTATTTTGGTTCATGTACTTACTGGCAGTATCATTTAAGTGAATTTCTTTTATCATGACCAGAATAAGCCACATAGGACAATTAAGAAGATGCCTAGTGGTAGAAAGGAAGTCCTTATGTTTGGAATGGGCACTGTACTGTACAGAGAAATTCATCTGACCAGGGCGGCAGTTACACATTTGTGAGCATGTACATTCTTAGCATCAAGTCTGTTCTTGTGCCCCTGTCCTTACTGAAGTCATATACTTAAAATTCAACCTTAGCACTCCACAACGAGACACATCTTGGGCAATTAATGGTTGTTTTGTGAAAGCATTCTTGCATGGGTTCATTTCATATGGCATAAAGTATTTGTTTAGTAGGGGAATAGATCTCTGATGTAAGAATAGGCCTGGATCTCAGAGTCATGGCTTCCTAGCTATGTGGTCTTTGTATCCTCTCTAACCCTTGTTGTTTCCTCTGTAAAGTGGGAGCAATAATACTTACTCTACAGATTGACTGAGATATTAAGGACTGGTGTATATTTTCTACTTAGTATAATATGTGGCCTACTTGTTTTCAGTTGGCTTCCTCTTCAACCCTCTAAGATGAGCCTTGCCATACTTTGAATTATGCTGTCTCTCTTCTTTTACATAGGAGGAAAAGAGATTAATTAATATAATGAATATTCTTTTAACTTCCTATAGCCATGTAGATGTAATTCTGAGCAGTTTTATTAAATAAGAAACACAGAGCCAAATGTAGAGTTAAAAGCCCAAGAGGTCAGAGCAGCAGCAAGAACTAAGACCAAGACAGTCTTCTTACCCCTCACTGCCGCTGTCGTCTTTCCCCTCAGAAAGAGACCTACTTCCTGTGTGTCTGTCTTTTTATTGACTTTCTGTTCTGCCTTCTCATTGGTTGTAAACCCAGCCACATGACCTCATTATCACTACCTGTCTATACAGACCTCCAGGTCTCTATGGTTGGTATTGCGATTAAAGGCGTGTGTCTCCATGCTGGCTGTATCCTTGAACACACAGAGATCTGCCTGTCATGTGATCAGGTTTAAGGGCATGTGCTACCACTGCCAAACTTCTGCTAAATGGCTTGCTATTAGCTCTGACCCCCAACCAACTTTATTTATTAACAAACAAATAAAATCACATTTCAGTACAAATAAAATATCACCATATAGCCATATCTACACAGCCCAACCCAATGCCTGCTATATAACCAGCCACTTGCTGAACATGCAGCTCATGGGCCACTCAGTCAATGCACATTCATCTCATCACTTTGGAAATGGTGGCTACTTTTATTGCATGCAATGTATGACCTTAAAATTTGAAATTTGCTTTTGGAAATCAGGTTATCCTGAGGTTCCCCAATTTTTCTCCCTGCTGACTTACAAAAAGAAAATCGTTTTAAGTGCCGAGCTTCCAATTTCTTAATTAGTTGCTGAATGTTGGCTAAATTACAGAAATGCCATTTCATACTGAGTTGGAAAACTCAAGCATCTAGCCTTGATTTTCTGGTATTTTTGTTCTCATTCAACACTCTCATTTATTCTTCTCTAGATGTTGGTTATTGTAAAAATCACCTGTCCCCTGGAGGATGCCTACTTCTACTCATGAGATGACTACAATTGTCTGTGCTCTTAAAAACTATCCCAACGGCTCTACTTGCTGTGTGTTCTTTTGATTCACCGAGTATCTAGAAACTTTGGAAACATGGGTGATTGCTAACATTTTCCTCTGTATCTTCTTGGTGATCAGAATATGAATGAATAACAGCAGCTTAACTTTGATAGACTCCGATGGTTCCCAACCCTAGTTTTTGCCTTTGAATCTTTGATGGAGATAAAGGGGAAGGATGGGGTCCAGTTCTGCACAGAGACCATTTAGATGCCTTTAGTACCAGAGGGCACATATCAGCAGACACTTAGAAAGACACAGATGAAAAGTGAGTGAGCTAAATCCAGGAACTTAACGTGCATTGAGGAGATTTAACCTAGAGACAGGAAGGTGACTTACCTGACCTCCTGTGAGTAAATCACAGCAAAGTTGAGAGGAAGGTCCTGAGAAATACTTTGAAAGATTGATGTGTTACTTTAGAAGCCTATGTAGACATGCTTTGAACCACTTCATTTAAACTCCTCCTTCCTTGTGGGAGGTGTATGGAGACAGAAAAGAAGGCTATGGTTGGGGCTTTCTGCACTGTGGTGCTACCAAAAAAAAAAAAGTCCTTTTTCTGTTACCTTATGTCACCATGATTGCCTCTTGCTGTCGGTGATATGGTTTAGTTGAATATAGATGCATTAGAGAGGCCTGTACAACATCACACATTTTTAATAATTTATGCAATATCTGAGAGCACAACTGGGTAACAATCACAGCTGGATAGAGGGACCTGTGGCCTGTAGTGTTTGATGACCAGCTGGCTGCTAGGAAAGGCATGTTTGAGAAGGATTGATCGGAATAATTCCACATACTTCACAGGAGCTTGCCATCCATTCCGTCTGGTTTTCTCCTAGTGTGAACTTAATGTTTTCCCTGCTCACCTTGTTCATCAGTATTTGAGTTCCCCGGTAATTGAAATGTTGTGTTTTGGAAAGTCCCTTCTCAATAAATATGTGGTACTGGGGGTGAAGTTCCAGAAGAAGCTCCTAATAATATGGCAATGAGTGGTTTGTCATATACTTCTTTGCCATTAAAAAATGGTCCAAGTAATGTGAATCTTTTGGGTTTTTATATATAATTTTAGAATTAGGGAAGGGGATGGTGGCGGAGGTGTAATGGGGGGAAGGAAAGTGCCTTGTTGTAACTTGCTCAATGTGGAGTTGGTAGAATATTTTGTTTCTTGACATAAGTCTGTGAGTTTTAGTGATCAAACTGTTGGATTTTCTGTTATATAGTGTGGACAAAAACTACCATGAGAATAATGTTTTTAAGGGCCCTAGCATTTCATTACTGCAATTTGAATGAATTAGGCATTAATCCAATTATTTGGATTTTATCACTAACATTTTCTATATTTTCTCTATGAAATGTATCTATCCAACATTTTTATATTTTGCAAATCATATATATAGGACATTTTTTTTATCCCAAATACCCCAGTGTGCATGGTAAGTATTTCACCTCACATTCTTAGGAAGAATATATAAATATATAAGCTGTGGGTTACATAAGAAAAGAGAATATATTTTTCTTAAGTACACTGCCATATCTGGGGTTTTCATTCCATCATATTTCAGAGTAAGTCGGTCATCAGATGTGTCTTTTTCTTGCCCTTCTGAACCCTTCCCTCTGTAGTCTGTCCATTCTCCAAGTTAAAGATGCGGCCCAGTCTATTTCTCAGATATAGATAATTCTAGGTAGACCTAGTGTGGTTTTGACCTACTGTGTGGTGACTGTTCTGAGGTGACAATCTTCTTTCCCAAAGTCACATTCCTTTGGAGTACTTTCCCTCTCATAAGGACAGTGAGTTATAATGTTCCTATCCACTAGTGATTTCTAATCTCCAGCCTGTCCTCAGGGAGAGTTCTTGGGTTCTACAGCTCATACCTTCTGTAACTCCATAGTTTATAAATACTGTTGAAAGCCAGGGTCCAAATAGAATTCCCAATCTCTGAGTTTCTGAAAAAGGAAGTTGTTCCCACATGGTGTCATGTGGGCTTTCCATAGCAATCTCTGATACAGAAGCAATTTTTGTGAAGGGTCAAGCAGATTTTCTTTTTAAAAACTGGCATTGAATTGTGCTAGTGTGGTAGGCTCGGAAGGCTAAAGCTGACTCTGAGATTGAGCTTCATGAGACAGTAGGCAGGCAATTTAGATGCCTGAGAACTTACTTTTCTTGCACAAAATAAAATAAAATAAAATTGATGAGCAAGCTCCAACTTCCCTCAGTGAAACATTTCAATCTAATTAGGATTGAGATTACAGGGCCACTTTGTAATAAATCTCCGTCTTTCCATTCCCAATAACTTCTGAAACAAAAAAGAAATCATTCTCAAGCAGGCCTGATTCTAGCAATCTTATATTACGTTTAAGAGAAGACCTTGAGGTCAAATCAGAAGGCATTTTATCTCATGACTTTCAAATTCCTACTTCCTAAAATAATAAAAATTGGAAGAACAAAGGGAAAATTTCTACCTCCTTGGACCGAGGAGCAGCAATAAAGGGTGAAGCTGGCATGTCCTTTAAAATGGATATTTTAGCTTCTATGCCCATCACAATGCTGTGACCTTAGAAGAGCAACTCTGCCAGTTGGGTGATTCACTCAGAATGCAAAATCGGTTCTGGAAACTCCATGTGTCTTTTAGTTCCCCTCCCCATTGGTGCAGCTTTACATTTTTGTTTGAATCAGCAAAAGAGAGGGGACGTATGGCGACTTTAATTGAACTATAAGCTATAAAAGAGGGTTTTTTTCCCCTTTGTCTTGTGTCTTTCATCTTTAGAAATACAGATGATTATTTAAAAGTAAAACACTAATTTCCTCCCCATGCTTCCTCTATTCCAGACACAGCACGCATTTCTTACATGCACAGGTTTTTGTGAAGTTGCATGGTTGTCTGGGTAGCTGGTTTTGAGTAACTCATGACTCCCTCCCACTGCTTCTGTTTTAAGCAAAGATCAAATGAGCATACATTTCCATAGCCTCGACTGTAAATGAGATGCTGTGCTACAGGGTAGTTGAGATTCTGGGTTGGTTTAGCAGTCATTTCACAGAGTGATCCAAATATCAGCAGAACTTTGTGTCATTTTTATTTTTGATTATTTTTTGGGGGGACAGGTTTCTCTGTGTAACCCTGACTGTTCTAGAAGTCACTATGCAGGCCAAGCTGGCCTTAAACTCACTGAGATCTGCCTGTCTCTGCCTCTCAAGTGTTGGGATTAAAGGTGTGCACCACCACACCTGGCTGGCTTGTCTTTGTTGTTTTGAGGCAGGGTTTTGCTATATGGCCAAGAGCAGCCTCAAATCATTATGCAGTCCAAGGTTTTTTTTTTTGTGTGTTCAAGTATGCATGTGTGTTGTATGTGTGAGAGCCCCCTGGAGTTGGAGTTACAGGCAGTTGTGTTGGGAATTGAACTTGGAATTTGAGTTAAGAGCAGTACGTGCTCTTAACTTCTGAGCCATCTCTCCAGCCCCCTGTATCATCAGCCGAACTTTAGACAAATTATTAGTGTCTGTGTATAAGTCAAATTCAATTACTTCCAGGTTTGAGAATTTTCCAAACTTGAATTAAGATGACATTAGTTACCAGAGGTATTTTCTTCTTATTTTTAACCAAAATTTCAACTACACTAATACATATTCTGTATTTATATTGTTGAGTAGAATTGCACACGCACGCGCGCGCGCGCGCGCGCACACACACACCCCTTTAAATATATGTGTGTGTGTGTGTGTGTATATATATATATATATATATATATATATATATATATATATTTATATATTTAAAAGCCAAGCTTCCTCCTAATGTTTTGTTAAATTTGCCCTAAGACTCAAGAGGAAAGACCAGACAGAAAATCTCTATTAGCTAAGCCTCCTCATGCCTGCAACTTGAGAGAAATTAGCAACAAAACCAAAAGTGAGAGATTTGCGCTTACAGTGACTAAGCCAATGTATATATATATGACCAGCCACAAAGCCTCAGGGGATAGAGAGACTTCCTTTAGATTTTCCTTCTTTCCATCATAAACAGGCTCCCTTCTCCTACACCTTTAACAGTATTTGATTTTACTCACTCAGGTAAATCTCTATAGGGAGTACCTGTCTCTTGGAACATGTTTTTCCCCCACAGTTTATATATCCCTCCTTGAGATACTGTTCCTTGTCTATCCATGTATTGAACAAATACCTCTTACATGCTTCCATGCACCATGCCTGTTCTAGGTGCTAGGAAAATAGTGGAAACACACAGGGATACTTGTTGTATAACTTACATTCTGGAGGTGAGTACATTTGATTAAAAACCAAACTACAGGAATTACAACAAAGTCAGGCAAGATTTTCCTATGCTCGTATTTCTAGAATGCCCTAAATATGGAAATGGTATGGAATTAAACAGTGAGACATAATATTTCAGTAATATAAAATGGTATAGAATAAACCTTTCCTCATAAAAATTGTTTTAAACTGATTGTCTCAATGATCTATCGGTTCCTTAGCTCATTCATTGTATTTTTGAAGTCCTAAGCATGAAGTATAAATTGTAAGATATTTAATGCTGCAAACCCACTCTCCCCATGGTACCCTTCTTCTTTCTTTCTTTCTTTCTTTCTTTCTGCACTTGGGATTGAACTATGGACTTATACATGCTAGGCAAACACTCTACCTTGAAGCTGAATCCTTAGCTTCTGCATTATATACTGATCCTTTATAGAGGAAAGGCAATCTATATCTTAAAATTGTATTACTTTAGCTCACCAGCAATGCTAGGCACAAATAATGTGATGGCCCTTTAAAATTAAATACTAGAGAAGTTGAAACTGTGATGAGTTTTTCACTGAGTGCAAAGCCACGTTGGATCAATTTAACCATTTAAGAGAGGATGGACTCAGTTGGACTCATATTTTGTAGTCATTAATTCCACTGAGATCCAAAACATGTTCATTGTAATGTCAAAAGAAAATGACATAAAATCAAAATAAGATACACATTAAAGAAATTATGTATAGATAAAATGATAATTATTCATTTTCAATGATGAATATAGTTTGAATTATCTCACTGTACTACATAAATATGTACAATTACCATTTAAAATAGCAAATTTGAAAATTTTCCAACCTCTGGAAGTGGATTTGTATTTAACTATGCACTTCACTTATGGGGAATGCAACATCAACACTCTATAAAAGTAAAGGCAAAAGCTTATTATAACTATCATATATAACCAAAAGAACTCTCCAAATGACTTCACATTCCAGGCTATCTACTTGAATTGCATATGAAGGACAAATGGACCAGAGTAAAATTGATCATCATGTTCCAAATTGAGCACAGAGAAGTCCAGGCAATCAATATGAATATGTGGCACCTCACAAAAATAGTTTAAAGAATTAAGTAAAATTTTCTTCTCTAAGACCATTCCAGTGGGTAACAAAGAGGAAAGCATAGTGTCTTGATTTCTCCTCCAAGGGGGTGTAGCATCCCTGCACCAGAGCAGAAATGGCTTTCTAATGGTCCTCATCTGTCCTGTGAGTGATCACGAAACAGTATGCCGGTTTGACTTGCTTCATCCGGGAACTTTTCATTGGGCAGAGAGATTTCCTGGACAAAGAACTAAATATGCATTTGTCCAACTCTTCTGTTAGCTTTGGTAGGATCAATGATGGCTGGTAACCGCTAGGATAGGCTCAGTTCACTTAAGACATATTTTGGGAATTAGAAAAATTTATGAGGAAGTATGTGATCTGGACATTAAAGACCAGAAAAATGGAAGAGAATGCACAGGGCAGTCTAGACAGAGAGATATTAAATGCCTGCCAGTTTATTTGAGGAAGTGAAGTCTATGGAGTCCAATCTTAAATAGAAATGAAAATGAAACCAAGTATAGAAGTTGAGTGGATCACAGCTCTAACTTTTTATTTATTTATTTGTTTATTTATTTATTATTTATTGGTTTTTCAAGACAGGGTTCCTGTGTAGCCCTGGAACTTGCTGTGTAGACCAGGCTGGTCTCGAACTCACAGAGATCCACCTGACTCTGCCTCCCAAGTGCTGAGATTAAAGGCATATGCCACCGCTGCCTGCCAACAACTCTACTTTTAAGCAGTTATTGGCCATTTTTACCTGAGAGGAAATTATATTATTTTTCTCAGTGTGTATGCTACAATTGAATAATAACATGTGACTGAAAAGTGTCCAAGAAATGATAATGTCAAAAAATCTGATTTGAAGCCATGTGAAGTATGATGGTCCATGCCTACAATCCCTGATCTTGAGAAGCTAGAGCAGGAGGCCTTCTGCAGATTTGGAGCCATACTGGTATATATGATAAATTATAGGTGAACCCAGGCTACTCAAAGAGAATGTCACAAAAGGAAAAATAAATAAGTAATAAAATCCCATAATTTGGGGAAGTATGAGAAGCTCCATGTAGACTGAGGGATGTTTTAGTTTGACAGAGACTTTTGGACGTTTGTGTTCTGATAAAACAGCCAATGTATAAAGCTTCATTTGGGCCCATGAACTTCCTTTTAACACAAGTGAGTGGTTTCACATTTTATTAACAAATATATGATTTACCACTGACATATATAATTATCTCAAAATGATATTTCTGTTGTCACCATTCTATATTATATAGCATGAAGTAAATTTTCTCTCTCTCTCTTTTGAACTGTGAAATTTAGAAGAATGGGTAAAGTTTTTCAAATGGACAAATAAAGAAAACAAGTTTGGGTTATATGGTCAAAAGCAAAATGACATTTGTCAACCTCTTTCATCTGTTGAAGCTAGTCTACTTAAGATAATAAAATAAATGAAATTAATGCAGAATCAAATAGTCTAACTTATAGTGAATTCACAATGGCATTTAATGTTGTTTGATTTTAATTGTGACAGTTGAACTGGGGGGTACTGGGGACACATGCAGGGTAGGCAAGCATGTTCCCACTGAGCTTCAGCCCTAACATTTTCATTGATAATGTAGTGGGATATTTTCTTCATTGATGCTGGCTTAGAAGGAAACTAGAATATCTGAAAACTGGATCCAAAGTGCATACATGTTTGACTTGGTTCTGCCAAATCCATTCTGCATTCCACGGCTCCTCTTTACCCTGGTTTAGCTTCTAGTACTGCCTTCCTGCCTTGAAGTGGTTGGTGAGTTATAGCAGCAGATATTTTATCCCTCTCCATTAAGATTTATTACTACCGCTCTGAGTCTGGGCTGGCACCATGACTACTTAACAACTAAGAATAATGATAATAGCTTGTGCAACTCCCATAACAAGAGTAGTAGCTTGAGCTTCCTGTCTCTGGGGATAGACAGCTCTCATCAACAGCTCACTTGCCATGAGAAACTCAAGCCATGTGGAGAAGCCCCGTGCTGGTTTGTGCTTTGACACCCTGTGGTGCTCCCAGCTGATGTCTGGCTTCATGTGTGAGCCACCTTGCCTGCTTCAGCCTCATTGTGCCTTGAGCTGACTGCAGCTCCAGTTGGTATCAAACAGAGCAGAAGAACCACCCAGCCGAACCCAGTCAACCTGCAACCTCATGGTGGTGGTTGTAAAGCTATTTCAAGACAGTTGGTTTCACAGCAGTACATAATTGAAATATCTTCCCCAGAAGAGTCCTGGAACTGAGGCCCTAGAAGAAGAACTAATTTGAACTATAAATAGATAATCTTTGAATTGCTATGTCTAATCCTTATCACCAGTTTTTGAAAGTCACTCAGCAAGACTTAAGAAGGTTTTTATTTTAGAAACTGGGTACGTTTAAGTTTTCTTACATTAAAGTGTATTTTATTTATTGATTGTATAGTCTAGTTCCCTTATTCTCCCATTGAACTGATATACAAAAAATAAATAATATATATATTTTTAAAGGAGCTTTTTTCATTAGAAATAGCATGGGTCTGGCTGTCTCAAAATCTCAGCCCTATCATTTAATAGTTAGTGGCTGGCTACATTACCTGAGTTACCTGTCTCTTTATTTTCAAGGTAAATGGACTTTAAAGGATGAGAGAACCTCAGACATAATGTATATTATGATCTTGAGAGTTCCTGGCACATAGGTGGAGCTCAATAAACATAGTTTTTATTGTTATGAAGGAGGGGGTAATTACAGAATTTTTAAAAAGCAGTAAGATTTTTGTCTCATTTCATGTTTCTAAGAGCACATGATAATGGGTGTTCCTGGGTTTCATTAAGGTGGCATTTACAGGGTTAATGATGGTGTGCCCTTAAAGCTCTTCCTATAAACACCTATGTTGCATACTAAGAAAGCTCTGATCCTAGCCCTGTATTCACTGGCTTCCTCACACTTATTGCTGCAGAGGATTTGATGGAAGGATAAAGCAACTCCTGGTCCCCAGGGGAGAAGTAATGGAGAATTCCTTTTATTCTTCATTTCTATTCTCCCTTTCCCAATTCCATTCACTTTCTAATTTAATAGAAAAACAAAAACAAAACAAAAGAGTTTTACAGGAAGCTGGACTTCTGCAAGCTAATCTTAGGAGCAATGAGCCACAAAGTTCACATAATGTACATTCACGGAGGGAACATGTACCCTAAAGTCTGAGTTGTGCAGCCTGACCCAAAGGGTAGTCCCTGGGACAGTCTGATGAGTATCTCTGGTGTTTTGTCCTAGCCTGCGGGTAACACGATCCCTTTCTTTGTAAGTGACAAGAGTTTTTAATAGGACAACCGGATATCAGCCAGCCACCTTTGCTGTGATTAAGCTTCATATGACAACCCGAGACTGAGCCAGCAACCTTTTCTGTGACTATGGTAATTGCCATGGATGCCAGCGATGAAGGAGCTGTGGGTTATGTCTTTGGTGTGTCCCCTCAACACCTGTCAGACTTGAAGTTACCTGATGCCTTCCAGTCTTTGAAATTTAAATGACCTTGGCTGTGGATAAGCTCCAGTTCAGTTCAGATAAGTACTTGAATGTAAGGTTTGAAAACATCAAGTCTCACTAGACAGGGCAATCCTGGAAGGAATTATAATAATTGAGTATATCAGCTCACTATTTGTATTCGAATACTTACATGAATATTGGTAATTAGAATCTTAAGTTGTAAGTGCTTTATTTAGTAGGGATTTCTTACACTATAAAATTTCATGTCCATCCTTAGAATCTTTAAGAAAACTCTCATTTCTTTAAAACCAAGTAGATGAAGCCAGAAAACAACCATGTGGACAATTTCAAGATATTGGTCACTGGTCGTGTAGAGGTGAACTCACCATGACTCATTTTGTCTGTGAGCTTGTCATAATCTTGGTTAAAATTATGCAAATTAGGTCAGGCTTTTTGTTGTTGTTGTTAGTGATAGGGCTGAAAACACAGTTTAAGATAATAATATCCTTTGAATCATTCATAATTATTGAGTAATTTCATCTGGAAGGAAATGATAATATTCTTACCTCCTGGCATTTGAAAAGGCTCAAATGTATTTCAAAGCAGTAGACTTGTGCCATACAAAATAAAGTGTTTTTAGTGCAGATTTTCTTAAGACTTGAGCATTACCTTTCACTGCCCTGGGACTATGTGTGATGGTTATGTAGTATAGATTTAGAGGGGGGTTTTAAGACTCCTGTTGACATAGGTAAATAGAATGGTTCCTTGGAAACCATTCAGATGTCCAGGCTCAGTGAAGTGTGCCGTAAAGGATCAGATGCGCAGAACATGCACTGACATCCCAAGAAATGTTCCCTGGAGCCCATGTTCTCTCTTATGGACAGGGCTTTTCTGCCATTTCTTCCAGTCTTTCAAGGACCGGGCCAGAACAAAACCAAAAACTCAGCATGGAAGTTATTTGTAAATTAAAGCTACTGAAACCTAATCCACAAGGCATGCTCTTATAGAAAATTCTCAGTACTCGCAGTGCAATGATAGCCGAGGACATGTGGTGTATATTACAGTGTCCAGGGAATTCAAGCCTCCTCTGCAGTGTGGAGACAACACGAAAGGATAATTTGAAAACGAAGCGGTAGCCCTTGCTCTTCTTACATCTTACATGGACATTATTCTGACCTGCTCTGGGTGGGATAAGGGAATTGCAAATGTAAAGAACAGAGAGAACCGGGCTTTTTCCCTTCCCCCACACCCCCACACCCCACCCTGCCCCAGCATGCACTCAGCATTTTGCACTGGGCATGGCAAAGTCTTAAACCTCACAGAAGAGGGGCGAAGGCAGAGCTGTCCATGGTTAGAAAACAGTGTTCCAACTGCTGGTTGAAAATCAGGTAATAAGAGTCCTGTTAGTGAACAAAACTTATTAGAGGGCTAGCTAGGGAAGGAATGCTATCCCTCAGCAGCAGGCAGGAAGAAATTGCTGTTGAAAAGCTTACCTCTCTGGGGAGGAGTCGGGTAGCCGACTTTGCCAAGCCTCAGGTCTAACCCAGAAGGTCCCACCTCCACCCTCAACCCCCACCCCCACCCCTGTCCATCCCAGCATTGTTGGATTGCTAGCATCGATCTCTGGCTTTTTCTGACCCCACAGTAGGTGAAGGAAAGAGAGCCAGCAAGACTGAGAGCAAGCAAGGTGGAGTATAGGGGTGGGAAACTGGGGCCAGCTTTAGTAGAGGAAGAGAAAAAGAGGTGGGGGCCAGGGAGACCCCGTTTAAACTGCTGCCCGGCAGTTTCTCTTTGCTCTGATGGCCTTTATTCCTTCTAATTGGATAAAATAGGAAGTCACTGGCAGTCCTGCGTTGCTGAGTGTACTGTACTCATTACAGACCCGCCAGCAGTAGAGTGGGGACAGAGAGAGAGAGAGAGAGAGAGAGAGAGAGAGAGAGAGAGAGAGAGAGAGAGAGAGAGAGAACGAGGAGGAGGAGATGAGAGAGAGAGAGGAGAAAGAGTGTGAGAATATCTATTTAGGATGAGGAGAGAAGAAGAGAAAGAAGCCATGAAGAAGGAAGACTGCAGAGGAAGAAAGTGACTGAGCGCAAGAAGGACAAAGAGGAGTGGTTGGGGGTGGGGGTGGAGGCAGGGCGGGGATGGGAGTTACCGCCCCTCCTGGCTCCCGCTGCCCTCGCATCCCTGGGCAATGGTACTGTTTGCAGTGATGCTCAGAGGGCAGGCACCTGCTGCTCTGTAATGATTCAGCCTCTTTCAGCCACTGCTGCGTTAACACGGCAGGATGCTGTTGCTACTGTCGCTGCTGCCTCTCCTGCCGCCGCCGCTGCTGCCGCCGCCGCCGCCGCCTCTGGTCTTGCTTTTGCTTTTACTTCTCCTGCATGACCGTTGTTTTCTTCCTCTAAGCGGGCACCAGCTTCAGACGCTTGAGGTGAGAAACATGCCTTTCAGTTTGGGATACTGGTTTACTTAACGAGCCAGGCATCCGCTCGCTTCCTATTTTAGTCCCCTGCCTTCTTGACCAACCGGGATGGTTTGGAGAAGCATTTGAAAGAACTGGAAAAGTGTCCCAGAAACAAGAGCTCAAGATATTTCGGTACACTTCTATTTCGTAGTTGCTAGAAGCCCTTTTTCTTCTTTTTCTTTTTCTTTTTTCTTTTTCCTTTCCCTTGCCTCCTCCTGAGCTCTCTTGCTTTTGATAATGGCCTTGGACTTGGATGCCTTATCGATTTCCCCCTCCAAGATGCTGTATCATTTGGTTGGGGGGGGCTCTGCATGGTAATGCACTGTGAGACAGGCCAGGCCTTCTGGAGGTGAGCCGATGGAGATTTATTCCCCAGACATGTCTGAGGTAGCTGGCGGGAGGTCCTCCAGCCCCTCCACTCAGCTGAGTGCAGACCTATCTCTCGATGGGCTTCCGGCCGAGGAGCACATGCCAGACACCCACACTGAAGACGGGAGAAGCCCTGGACTCCTGGGCCTGGCCGTGCCCTGCTGTGTGTGCCTGGAAGCTGAGCGCCTGAGAGGGTGCCTCAACTCAGAGAAGATCTGCATCATCCCCATTCTGGCTTGCCTAATCAGCCTCTGCCTCTGCATTGCTGGCCTAAAGTGGGTATTTGTGGACAAGATATTTGAATACGACTCTCCTACTCACCTTGACCCTGGGGGGTTAGGCCAGGACCCTGTTATTTCCTTGGATCCAAGTGCTGCCACAGCTGTTTTGGTGTCCTCGGAGGCATACACTTCACCTGTCTCTAGGGCTCTGTCTGAACCCGGGGTTCATGTTACAGTGCAAGTTGACAATGTCGCTGTGGCCTCTGAACCTTCAGCAGGACCAACCCGGAAGAATCGCCTGTCTGCGTTTCCTCCCTTACTGTCTACCGCACCACCTTTCCCTTCTCCAGCTCGGACCCCCGAGGTGAGAACACCCAAGTCAGCAACTCAGCCACAAACAACAGAAACTAATCTCCAAACTGCTCCTAAACTTTGTAAGTAGAGAGAGAGAGATGATGGTGATGATGGTGATGGTGGTGGTGGATAACAGGGTGGGCGGGAGCTTTGGAAGGTGTTCTCTAGAGGGTCAACTATCTCCTTTGCCCTTGCATTTTTGACTGGGAGGTTTCGTTTGATGAATCATGTGATGGGGGTGTGGGGGAACAACCATATAGACCCCTAGGATGAATCAGTTTTTTTTTTTTTTTTAACAGCAGCTCAGTGTAGCCAGATTAAGTCTGAGGCTGTCAATCAAAAACCACAAGCATCTTCATTCATGCTTTGGATTTATGCTAAATTCAATTTATTTGCAATAATTTTACAAGTCAATGTCTGAGTGTCCTTCATATTCTAATAGGCATGTAACTTCTGTATGCCAGTAGCTATTGTTTGATATCCCCCCCCCCCCCCCCCCCCGAGTTTCTTCCATTCTGTCTCCTTTTAGCTTCAAGGTGCCTGGCATCTCTCTCCAGGTCTTCCTCCTGCCTCTTCATCACAGCTCTGTACTTCTCAATTTTCATTGTTTGGTCCTGATGCTGCAGCAAGTCTTAGGACACTGTGCTCCCTCCTCTGTCCTCAGACCCTTGCTCTACGGCACCAGTCATACTTTTGGTTACTGAGCACTTAGCAGAGCCAGTTTCCTTTTGCTCAGGACAGACTGCAATTCCCCACAAAGGGATTTTCCTAAATTAGTATTTGTCTTCTGTAATCAAATATTTAAATAGATTCCTTGCCAGTCATTAAAAACTACAGGGACCATTAACAAAGGTACTTTATTATTATTATTATTATTATTATTATTATTATTATTATTAAGATGTGTCATTTAACCCATAGTGCTGCCACAGCCTGGTTTAATAACCTGTGACAGAAGAGACTCCATGCTATTACAACAGTACAGAATGAAACACTGGTGTGTACAAGAGGTCATTGCCTTAGCTTTATGATGGAAAGTTGAGAGCTATGAAGCCATGACTGGTCAGATTGTTGCAAATGTCAGCAGGGAGCTTTTTTGGTTACAACATTGAAAGAAATGTTTTCAGTGTCTTCTGTTTCCATTTTCTACCACTCTTTAGTTATAGCTGAAGAGTTACTTAGTAGAAGAAAAGGAAGAGGCAAGGGAATTTGATTCTCATGAATGCATGTACAATATTTTAGTGTTAAGAGAAGCTGAAAGCACAGAACCTGTGATGAGCACCCCTTCAGGTTTCCCTCTGGACTCTAAGGAAGAATAAGACCTCTTCCAGACATTCGTGTGAAGAATGAAGTTGTGCCGTGTGCTAGAGAAACTCAGAAAAAAAAAAAAAACTTGATAGATGCTTGTGATTCAAGATCTTTCGACGTGTTCCAGCTTGAGTGCAAAGGTTTCCCAAGGATGCCTGCTTTTTTTCAGGTGTAATTAGGAGATCCTCCCATAAGCAGACAGCACTTTGCATCTTTATCAAATCCCTAAAGTATTGTTAAAGATCTGACAGACATCTCTGCCTGTGCTGCCTCTTCCCACCTGGCAAAGTGACCGGGAAATAATACCCAGATGAAATGACGGGCTATAAAAAGCATGTGCAGATCCTGCCGAGAGAGGCAGAATTCGCCATGCAGACAAGGTTACTTCTTTGTCTTTATTGTCTTCAACTGAAAGCTTCAGTTAAAATGTGCTGGCATAGGTTGACTTGGCCAGAAAAATTAAGGTAGCTCTTTGGAAAACTCTTCAGCCACACTGTAATTTTGTCATCTGAAGGCCAAAGAAACAGCACACATCCCTGGCTAGGACCCCTTTAGAACTTTTGAGAAATTGGTTTTGAAGGGAAATTTTACTAAGTGTTTTCATAGGCAATATTTCTCTCTCTCTCTCTCTCTCTCTCTCTCTCTCTCTCTCTCTCTCTCTCTCTCTCTCTCTCTCTCTCTCTCTCTTCCCTAGTCAGGGCATTGATTTTATGGCATTAGCAATAAGTAGGGAAGATTTACTGCTGCCTAAAAGCCTCACGGAGGCTAGCTCTGGCCTGAGCGCAGCTGCAGCTTTCTCAAATGTGTCGGACGTAACGTCTGGGAAGCAGTTTTTGTTTGAAAAGTTGGGGGGCGGACAGTTCATTAAAGCTCTAGACCTACGGGGTTGTCTATGTGACAAACATAACTTTTTGGACAAGGTAGCTAAAAAAGCAAGATTTAACATCTGTGAGCTAAGGTGCAGTGGGTCCAGGCACATTTGTTTGCAGACTTGTAATGGGTTGCTTTTCTGTTTTTTAAAGAAAGATTGTAGTTGTTAAATAAAGGGAGAGGGGATTTCTTAGAATGCTGTTGTCATCTTGTAAGCTTGCTCATCGGTGTCAGTTAAGAAAGTTCAGTTTAGCTGTAGAAAGAACTGGGCTTTCTTTCATCATGCAGGGTCTGGCATGGGCTTTGCTCCCGTGGCTTCGGCTTTCAAGTGACATTATTATCCCTGAAACATGCCTTGCCACCGCTTCGGGACTGCAGCCTCCCTGTCCCGATTTCCTCCTGCCTCAGCATATTCAGCATCTCAAGCACAGAGCTATAGCCTTCAAGGTCATCGTCTGCGAAGGGCTAATTGATTCTTCTTTATCCTGGAGCCCGAGAGAGTGCAAGAGTGACAGACATAGCCTTTGCGTCTGCTCTTGTTCCCAAGCCCAACTGACGGCCTTAAGTTTCTATTTTATATATACTAGAATCATTCCCTTCCTCAAGGATTCTGGTCAAATGGTGACGTTCTCTATCTTTGGTAGAACAAAAGACGAAACATAGCATCCATTTTTAATTGCCTGCAGGTATAATATTTATATTAGGTTTCCAAAAGTGAGCATTTTTAATAAGGTGATATTACTTTTCATGTTTTCACTATTGTAAGTACACATCCAGATTTTTTTAAAAAAAGGATGCAAAACTGGAAAGAAGACATCCTTATTTGTATTTTTTATTCTGATGTTTTTCTATCATTGAAATGGTTATGTTTTAATATTAAGCTTGTGTTTTTTATAAAGTCACATAATACTTGAAACTGCTATGTCTCTGTGTTGCTATAGTATAAACCCAAGGCCTCATGTGCTAGATATATGTCCTATTATATTCCCAGTATGAACTATTAATTTTTTTCTTTACCTAAGCTTTATAACTTTTTCTGTCCTCCGTTTATATGAAAAGTATGGGCTTTGGGGAAGTCCTAAGTGCCTATTACCAGAAAAAGAGCTGATTAATTATATTTTACCGAGGAAACTGTTGTACCATTTTGAAAGAAATTACTTTTCGGATGTTGGACCGTACTTGAAAACAGACTCTTGGAGACAAGGATATATTGGTATTTTTGTCTTAGGCCAAATTTATTTTGCTTTGTTGTAAGTCTTCATTGGGTTGCATGAAAAGCTATTGTTGCCACAGTGACAGTTTGAACCCCACCATCTGCAAAAGATTAACATGAGTTGACTATCGAAAATCATCTCTTTCCTTGATTTCAAAGCACCTTTCATTTTTAATTCAAGTGGAATCTTCTTCCTGCTCTGCATGAGAGGAAGGTTATTTTGGAACAGCAAACTTCTAGTAACTTCTCGCCCCCTTACCCTCACGTGTTTAAAATGGAAGACAATAAGAACTGCAAGCGGCTGACAAAGGCCTACAGTTTGAGGCAAATGATTGAAATGATGACTGTAATCCTTTTACTCCAATTCACTAACCTGAAGTATTCAATGACCTCTAAAACAACAGAAAATATAGTGTTCTGGACTCCTGATTTTAAGCAAGCTTGTACATGTACACACATAGGTGTGAACACACACACACACACACACACACACACACACACACACACACATACACACACACACACACATGTCCACGATCACCACTGTTTCCTCCTGTCATCTCATCCCTCTGCTTGAGACTTAAAGCTGGATACTAACTCTAGTGTTTTAAGTGGCATTCAACTAACAATTAAGCAGGTACTTCAACTGGGACCACTTGCCAAGCATGTAGGAATCACATGACTAAAATTGAATTTTCCTCTCATCTTCCTGTTTTGCTTTTATTGAATTTTCTATCAG
Organism: Peromyscus maniculatus bairdii; assembly: GCF_049852395.1. Classification (NCBI taxonomy): domain Eukaryota; kingdom Metazoa; phylum Chordata; class Mammalia; order Rodentia; family Cricetidae; genus Peromyscus; species Peromyscus maniculatus. The sequence goes on from NC_134868.1 coordinate 41,120,696, forward strand.
GGTATTCTTTTCCCTCTGTGCTGGATCATCCATACAGTGTTCTGCTTGCTGTTGGAAACAGCTTGAGATGCCCAGGGTGTGCTGTTTTCTAAGATGTAGCAGATGGCTGTGTGGTTCACCTCTTCCTTGCACATCCCACTTCTGAGATTTCCTCTATATTCCTTTGTGACCTACAGATCAATTTTTTTTCCATCCTGCCTTCTCAATTGTGTTTTGAATTTGTCTTATTGTTATGTCCATGCCATTTGACTTTATATACTAATATGTTACCGAATTTTAAGCATCTCCACCTGTCTTTTCACATGCCACTTTATTTCATTTTAATACTGAATGACATTTACACATATTACAAGCACACATGCAAAACCATTGTCTCCGACTAGTAAAAGACACACGTGTTTCTTGTTAGAACAATCAACTTCAGTGTCTTCCCTTCTTCATCTCTCCTTCTTATCCTTTCCTGTGCTAGATGCAAGCTTCTCCACTGACTCCGCGGTGTACTTGTGCCTGTCACCATGTATGCATTCCCAGAAAATGATTATGTCTCAAGCCAGGCTCCTGACTTCTTCCTCCATTCCCTTTCCTTTTAACAATACTTCAGTGTAGTATCCCTTCAAGGCAGGAAGGGAGAGATTGTACAGATTGCAAAATTAATGTATTAAAAAACAAGTTCTGCCTGTCTGGAAGCTCCTGAAAACCAAAGCTCTAACTCTTGCTTACTGAGCCTGGTGAACTTTCAAGGAAAGCACAGAGTATACCACATCTAGTTTTGTGCATGCTTTTCCCAGTTTGCGTTCTCACTCTGTTCAGTGTTGCCGGTTTTCTCTTATGATTTCCTCTTTTCTCCCCTTCACCAAGGGCACATTAAATGCATAGTGTGTACTCACCACGGCACTTGTCTAGGCTGCCTGTTTGGCAGTGAAAAGCTCACTGAGTGGCAGTAGAAATGGTGGATCTCATGGAGCTTGAGCACTGGTGGAATAGAAGGACTCAATTTGGGCTACAGCTGTATTTTTTTTTTTATACACACATACCACCTCACTCCAACGTTTCCTCTCTGTCATCTTGGCTTGTGGAAAACATCAACAGTAATAACATTTTCTGAAGGGTTTTTAGTTTCTCTGCCCAGAGAAAGGCTAGAATCTGATCATCATTTATGAGTTCTCAAGCCACATAAAGGCCTAGATCCATACACAATTTGTGTGAAGATTGATTGAACTAGACTTAAATGAAGTCAGCTGCTGCAATCTTTATTGTGGTACATTTGACTCTCTCTCTCTCTCTCTCTCTCTCTCTCTCTCTCTCTCTCTCTTTCTCTCTTTCTCTCTTTCTCTCTTTCTCTCTCTCTCTGTACTTGAAGGTTATAGCCAAGTAATGTAGTAGGTGCCTTGTGCTTGTGGCACTGGGTATGCTGAATAGTTTTGGAGATCTGAATCAGTTTTCAAGTTGAGGAAACACAGGATTGGATTGATGAAGTGACTGACCCAAGGTCTCTACACCCAGTTAGTGTCAGTGAAGAAGACTAAGGCTCATGGGATACTATCCTTGCTCTCTGATTTCCCCTCAGTTTTTTAAAAGGTAGTTATAATAAATATTCAATAATATTCCTATAATAATAAATATTCCTATAATCCAGAAAGTTTTTTTCCTCATTTATTCAAATTCCAATTAGTAGAAATTTTTATTATCCCACTACAGGGAATTTTATACCCATGATTTTGATCAGCCCTCTGGAGATGGGGCGTCATCTTCCAGTGACTAGTGACTAGTATATGAAAGAAGTTGTTTTTTGTTTTTGGTTCTTCTTGTTGTTTTGTTTTGTTTTCCCACCAAAGTCATTCCAACTAAAATGTGTCAGTTTTGGGGAAAGAAACTGTAGTCAGACTTTTTCTGTCCCACAAGCCAGCTCCCAAATAACCACACTGAGACTTTTTACTAATTATGAAAGCTCGGGCATAGCTTAGGCTTGTTCCTAACTAGCTCTTACAACTTCAACTGACCCGTATCTTTTAATTTAAGTTCTTTTATGTGGCTTGGTTACCTTTACTCTGTACTCCCCATGCTACTTCCTCTCTGTCTGACTGGCGACTCTCTGTGTCTCCACCCTTCTTTCCAGCGTCCTCTCTGCTCAGAACATCCTGCCTGGCTATTGGGAGTTCAGCTTTCTATTAAACCAATACGAGTGACAAATCGTCACAGTGTACAAAAAAGATTCTTCCACAACAAGAAACTAATTCCTCATTAAGAGCATTGAAGCAATGGCAAACATTTCTGGGAGATTTGTGAGCCAAACAAGTTATTAGGTATTTGACCTGTGATATCCCTCATAACTCTGCTCCTTCAGTTCCCTTCTCTTAAGGCATTATTTTTACACCTGGGTAGACTTGAAATTTAATCCCACTTGTTCATGACAATCAAGAATATTCCTCTGAATGTGCTTCCTTCTTCGTGTCTGGCAATGGTGATGTCCATGTATTGAGGCTTTTAGAGAATTTAGGAATACGGTGAGCGACTGACCTCAGGCTTGAAACATACTAAAGGTTTCCCCTTCTTCTATGTCTCCTTCTCTTCTTCACATTGTCCTCTTCATACTTTAAAGAAACAGTGGTGGTTTGTCTTAAGTTTTAAGAATAAATTTAGGAGTTGGGGATGCTTATGAAGATCTCATATGCAACTGGAGCATTGCAGAGGCATATTACGTAAGGCCTACAGGAGACACTTGATTTTAAATGTCAGCTCTACCCCCAACAATCACTGTAACCTTAAAAGAATCACCTTGGCAACTTGGTTTTCACATCCAAACAAATGGGGTCTTTCTTTGCATTTCAGACTCATATCGGCATATGGTCACAGGTGTGAACATTTCTAGGAAAAAGTATGAAGAGTTTTTCACAAGTAAATCACTTTGCTGTGTCTCACAGTGATATAGAGATTTACTAATGACTTGAGCTCCATTACTGTAAAAAAAGTGACTTTTTCTCCCACCCATAAACATTGGTAGAACATACATAAAGCTTATTACCCTATGGGCAATGCCCAAAAATCCTTGAGTAAGGGGCTTTGCAATAGACAGTGTTATCTAGTAATATACAGCAAGAAGCTGCATAAGAACTACATGTGTACAGAGAAAGACAGACTGAAAACTAAAACTGCGTTTGTCCGAGTGGCTTCAAATAGTGGTAGGGAACACTGTAGAAGCAGCACAAGGAAGTAAGTTCAGCTGGAAAGATCGAGAGTCCTTGCTTTGAAATAGAGCATGTGCTTTCTCTTTGTTATTCCCAGCTCAGATTTCCTAATCCCAGAAGACAGAAATTGAGGCTTATGAGCTATATTTAGTATTTAACAAACCCATGGCAGTAACAGTTTACGTAGAACAGTTTCATATGAGCTAACTCAAACATAGTCATTATTATAATTTAAAATATTTAAGTATATACAATGTATTTGTGCAGATTGCTATACATAATTCATATGTATCTAATATCCTTAAGTAGAAGAGGAAATGATTTTATGAGTAGTGAATAAAACTAGATAGATCACTTAAGCTGTATGGAAAGAGATTGCTGATTAACAGATTTGGGGAGAAGAATGGAAGAAAAAAAAAACCTAGGTCCATGTATAATAGGTAGAGGATTTTGAAAAGCAAAAGTAAGATAAAATCTGTCGTACAAGCAAAAAATAATTCACACACACTCACTTCCACTGTAATGAACTTAAAAATGAAATCTTACCTGGGAGACTATCGATTTCAGTCCCAGGGAAGATAATATTTTTGTGGTACACTTTTTTTTTTTTTTTACAGAGCGAAGCAATTTTGTAAGTGCTTGTCATATATGAAACAGTATAATAATAAGCATAATAAATGTGTTTTCATTTGGTCCTTAATGTAAAACTAGGAAAGTATCAGGGCTTGCATGGTTTGATCATTCTCATTCTCATTACTTCAAGTATGATAGATGTTCTGCAGAAATTGAATTGGCACTAGAGGCCACTACTTACAAGGTAAAAATACTTGACAACCATCCAGATTTTTACCTGGGTATGGGCATTCTTCTGACTGTGCAATGCAAATAGGCAAATAGCTCAAGTGAAACTTGGTGGGAAAGGATGGATTGCTTCCTCCTTGGATAGAGCATTTTAAAATTTCATCAGGAGCATGATGCAACACACAGGATGTGCTGTAGTATTCTGTGGTACATGCTCGAGTATCTGAATGGCCTTTCTTGGGATGGCCTTCTCCTAGCTGTCAGTTCTCAGTACGAAAATATCTCTTCTCTAACTGACAGCCCCATAAGTGAACATTACATTATGTAGACATTTACATAAATGTATGTAGAAGAGGGGAGCAGTTCTAAGGACTGCAGTGGCTAGAAGAAAGCTTGAGAGTTAAGCGGAAAATTGACAGTAGACGTCTTAGGCCACAGTGACATTGGTATAAGATGCGGGGATCAGTTCATTTTCCCCAGCTTGTCTCTCTTCTGCTTTGTTTGTTCTTTCTTTCATAGTTTACACCCAAGTTGCTTTTTTCTGTCCTCTGTGAGCGAATATATCACCATTATTCCATCTCCAGGGATCTCCTTTAGTGTTTCTCCTCTGCATTTCTTTCCCTCTCTCTGTTCTAAGACCAGCGTCCCAGAGTATCAGGGTTATGGAGTCAGTGGCTTAGAGTAGCCGTGTTTTCTTACTGCCTGAGTTGGGAGAGAAAGCCCGTGAGACCCTTAACCACAGACTGGACCACTATTAGCTTGATGACTTTGATACTGCTCTCTTCCTTTGCTAAGTAGCAGGAAGTGTTTACGTGATGAAATATGGTGGAGTCGGAGCAATCAAAGCTCCATAAATAAATGAAATGATAGGAGGATGGTGGAATTGAACTCCTGTTGGCATTTGTTTGTAGTCCCTTGCTGAGCTTCCTGGGTCATAATTGCTTGCTCTTTGGGGAGCAAAAGGAATCAGTAGCCATTGATTGTTACATGATGCTAAGTTTTTGCCTACAAAGCAAATCCTAAGAGTGATGAATGGCAGGATTCACATTGCCACTCTGATGTCCCCTTGCTACAATCCTTACAGCTGGAGGGCATGGTAGATTTCCCATCATGCAGCTCTGAGTCTTTGTAAGGAAAAAAAATACTGTCAAATAGTCAGTCAACACATTGCTGAGAAAGTGAAAAAATATGAAATAAAGTCCTTTTATCTCTTGACTTAACCGATACCTGAGAGACATCTAAATCAATTTCTATTCAATACGTTCAGCTCTGTAGGAACCTGATCAACAGTTTTAACTGGAGCTTTAGGTCTAATATTTATACCAAAGATTAGGATCATTGTTGTAATACTTTGGCTCCTAATACATCTAGAAATCCCCTATTATTCAAGATTGGCAAGTTTTCTATACCACTAATGATTTTTTACCTTGAAATTTACTTATTTGGGGTTGCAATGATAGTAATCTATGACACTTGTCACCACTCTGTTTTTAAATTACATTAAATAGGAGACCTTCATAATGTTGAAACTTTGTGATGGCTTAAGGATAGACTGTAATCTCACTCTAGTCTTCCTACTAAGCAGCCTCAGGCCTTTGTATATTTTGAATTTGTGTTGGGTTATTGTATAACCAAGATTAGGGATTCAGAGTTTGATGGCAGCTTACAGGCAGTACCTGCCAAACTCCTTTAGTACAGAGAAACAAATATCACAGTATTTACCAGCCGTCTTCCAGAATTAGATGATACATTAGTGCATCTCATGCTTTCAGCCACGTAGTAGATACGCATCCAATAATTTTTCTGTAGTTCTAATTTGTAGTTCTCATCAGTGGGGGTTTATATTTATGGAACCTTACAGTTTTGTCCATCCATTTTTCAAGCAGATTTAACTTTTATAAAAGAATACAGTTTCCCTTTAAAAAGGCTCTGCTCTCCAGGGATCAGTGAGCACTGATGAGAGAGAAAGGGAGAGGAATTCTTTGGTTCTCAGGGTCCCTTGGTTTAGTAGGGTGGGGTTGAGTTCCCAGATGTCTTCGTTCTCTGTTGTTACTCTCTCACATGTTCATTGGAGGGTGACAATCATTAGACATTGATCACAGCACTTAATAACCTTTGAACACATAAACACTACTAGATTATTCATTGTCCTTTATGGGCCTTGTTTTGAAACCGATTGTGAAATTTTGTGATTCATAAAGTTGAAGTTATTTTAATTTAGTTTTTATCCCTTGAGTCTATAGTAGTCAATATTTAGAAAACACTCACATTGTCTCATAAATTCTTCTCTAGTGTGTGACATCCTCCCACAGAAGGACCCCAGACTTGCTATCTAGAGAACTCCAGCTGTCTGCCACCTCCCACCCATATGGACCATATTCTCACCAGCTGGGACTCAGCCCTGGATGTTATTTTATTTCCTCCTTCAATTCCTTTGCTCATCCTATTTCTCTACCATAAATTTTCATTCCCTGTATTCTCTACCTTTCTAGATTCTTCTCAGTCCTTGAGTTTTACCTTCTAAATAAGATGTGGTCCCTTGTCTTCCAGTGCCCCTTGCTTGTTGCCTGGACTGTGTTAGGACTTAACCCCGAAGCTGACGTGACGTTCCTACTGTACTGAACAATTTCTAAGACCTAGAGTTATAGCTAATTCACTCCTGTGCCCTGGACAGTACCAAACAAAGTATTCTCTATGGAATAGGCATGCCATTTGTATGGTTTCTTTTTTTTTTTTAAGAATAAAATATGATCTGAAGACATATATTAAATTTATGTGTCTAGCTCTTGCAAAATATATTGAGACAAAATTGGACATTTAAACATAATTTGCAAAGCATGCTTGTGTTGCAATATCATATATGCTCTCTTAAAATTCTCATAACCATGCTTAATGACCTGAGTTCAATACCCAGGACCCACATGGCAAAAAGAGAGAACCAATTTTTGTAATAAAAGAAAGACTTACACACTTACTATAGCATACATAAGACACAAATATATATACACAAATAAATGCTGTAAAACTTGTTATCATAGCCAGGCTTTGGGGTATACACATACACACACACACACACACACACACACACACACACACACACACACACACGCATACACACACGCACACACGCATACACACACGCACACACGCATCATACACACACACACACACACACACACACACACACACACACACACACACAGCACTCAGAAGGCTGAGACAAGAAGATTAGGAAGGAGTTCAAAGCCAGCCTAGGCTTTACAATAAGTTTGAGATCATCCTGAGCTACAGGAGACTGTCTCAAAAAGAAAAGCGAACAAACAGAAGCAACAAAACTTACAAAGATTATCATAGTAATGCAAAATGAACTTTAGGCCACAAAGTTTGCCTTGTGGTATGAGGACTAAAGTCTCATGTCTGGGTCAGAATCCCAGCCTTGTCTCTGATGGGCAAGCCTTCATTTCTTCATGTACAAACACTATTAACTGTGCTTTATTCATGAATCTGTGAGGTTCAAATTAGTTAATGAGTGTTAAACAGTTAGAATCATAATGCCCTATGCCTCATGGCGCTCTGCAAACACAAGCTACTATTACTATACATTTTTAAGATTCACTTACTTGAACTTGAAACTTGGGTATTACTGTATCTGGCTGGACAAAAAGGACGGGGCTTCCAGAGATACGCTGCTAAAGATGTGGACATGTCAGTACTTTGGTTTAGCTTGTTCTTTTCCCAGTGTGATTGGGGTTACCGACAATTCTGCATTGTTCTCAGGAAAGATAGGGACAGTCATTAGTCCGCCTGCCAGTAAGATGAGGAGGCAGTCAAGTACAGAGAGCTGCCATCTATAGACACAGAATGACAGTCACATAGATGCATCCAAATTTACTGCTGTGACCTCTGGCTGCCATAAAATGGTATGCCAACTCAGAAGAAGAGAAGCAGCTTCTCTTAGTTTTGGGAGAAGAGTTAAAGCGTCTCTAAATTCTATAATAATCTCTCTCTCATAGGACAGCAATCTCCTTACCAAGATAGACTCTGTAAACTGAGGGATGATTGGTGCTATCAGTGACAACTGTGATTTTGAAGTCTCTGAGTTTTATTAAGTAAGATCACAGAAGAACTATTAACATTTAAAGATATGAGCGATCATAGAGATAAGCTGGTCAGACTATTTTACTTCATTCATGAAAAGTAAAATGCATAAATGTGCAATAACTGGGCTTCCACATGTATCGCTAGCAAGCAGTAGGAATTGGTCAACCTGAGGGCAGAGGATGGCGGAGGAACAGAGACAGCCAGTTTCTGGCCTCTTACAGTTCAGTGTGCTCAGAGATAAAACACTTGCTGTTCCTTAGAATATAAGGTGGTATGCAGGAAGCATGGAAATACTATGCTTAAGACATTTAAAGCGTAAGCAGACCGATGACTGTGAGGAATGAAGTCAGGCATCCTCAGATGATGGGACTTTCTCTGTCATCCCTGGAAGCATGTTTGTGAATCTGAGGGATCATGGGTATGTAGTGTGCCAAGAAGGGCCAAGAGCAAAACAAACAAGTATGTTGGGTGTCTAGTGAATGGACTAGTTTGGTTGGTGTGCAGGAATTGCATGTTGACAGCTTACATTGGCTAGGCATGCGTTCTGTGCTTGATGTGTATTACCTAATCTTTGCATAACTCCGTGATGTATGACTATTTTCCTTTTCAGGAATTGAATGGCACAGATAGTAACATAGTGTCAATGATGACAGGGATGGTTTTAGTGATAATCTGAATAGAGCGAGGATGTAGGAAGTAAAGCAGAGGTGTAAGCCAGGTCACAGAGACACAATTCCTTAGGCTAATCTATTGTGAGAATGAAATGTTTCTGCACACATTAGTGACTTAGAGGTTGTTAAATTAATGAATTCCTGAATGGCAGCATCATGCATTTATTCAACATGTATTATTAGGTTCTACTAAGTGTTTTTTATTTATCAATGTGTGGAATTGGTGGATTTATGACAGGAAATAACTGTCCCAACTTGCAGGAAATATGCAATGCTTTTTCCCGATACAGTCACTCAGATAATGTCCATCAGTCATCCCTTGATATGACAGAGAAATTAAAATTGCTAAGACATAGACCATAAAGACATTTTAAATTTGCTTTTCAATGATATTTATTATTGCTGATGGACGGAACACTTTGGGATGCAGATCCCTTTTAATAGACACTAGATAGAAACATATACTAATATGTATTGGGGGATCAAAATTACAAATGGAATAACATATTTGGTTTGTATTTAGCCTATTAGGGTTCATAGTCTCAGCATAGGATGTATGTTCCAGTGCACTGAGCACAGTAAATTTCCTCCCCCACCCATTTATGCACAGAATAGTCAAAGCTATGCGTCCCTTGCATCCATTTCAAAATGTGACTTGTGAATTGCAGCTGTTACATGAAGCTTTTGCAGACAATTATTAATGTCATTCTCAATTTGTAACTCGTTCATCCATGTACTTTTGGTGATATGCGCACTTTGTCCTAAGGAAAGGGCCATTACAACGCTAAAGATACTATCAGTGTGTGCACGTGCATAGTTTTAGCTGCTTCACAAAGCTGGCAAATGAAGTGAGATAATGTAGCTTCGCGTACTGCTTAAACATCAGCTATTGGTATCTGGAGTTTATCAAACATGTATGGTTACAGATGGCACTGTTCAAGAGAAGAAAAGAGAGCATTTTCTCATCTAGCTGTGTATTTAAAGTAGTAATACTTAATACCATTAGTAAGTTATTTTTAGAGTGAAAAATGTTCAAGTGTAGCAAAATAACCTCTGATAATTAAAACGGTTTATGGAAGTCGCTTCCTTGCAGAGTCTTTAGATTCAGTGGGTCAGATGGGGCAGGCCGGTGGCCTGACTGTTTTTCTGGGTGTCAGTCTTCACCCTTGTAGGCCACTTGCAGGGGAACAAATGGAGATTGCCAATGTTTCCAACTGAAAATCTAAAAGTAAAATATAAGAGAATTCAGTTGGGACCCATTGACTCCCTCCCTTCAGTTTGTAACCTTGTAAGCAGAAGCAACGTTTTCATATTTTTCAACGCTCCGATTTGAAAGAAAGGGTGGGGAGAAAAACCAACCTTTTCACGTCATTATTACCTCTTTGTTCTGAACTGACCTAAAATTACTACAGGGGCACAAACACTGTGGACACCTACGGCTCAGTTTGTTTCAGTGGAGATAAAGTATGTATAACATGAAATTCCCCATCTCAGTGTGCTAAGCTAGTGTTAGGTAGATCTACATTGCTGTAAAAGCAATCTCTCCAGAATGTTCTCATCTGTGCAAATCTGAAACTGTTCTTCTTATTGGACGTCTTGCTATTTATCCTAACCCTTCCGTCCCATACAACCGCCACACTACTTACAGCCACCACACTACTTTATTTTTGTACATTCAGTTTTGTAAATAACATTAGATACCTTATGTCTTTCTTGACTGGCTTTTTTTTTTTTTTTTTTTTTTTTTGGCAGTGTAGTGCCCTCCAGGTTCATCCATAGTATAGCATTCATGAGAAACCTCTTCCTTTTGGAGACTGAATAACATTCCATTGTATGCATACATCAGCTCCTCCACTTGTCCATCAATAACCACTTAGTTGTTTCTACTTCTAGATTATTGTGAAGAATATTGATATGTTGATATGAACACAGGTGTGACACAAGGTTTTTTTCCCCTTTAAAATGTGAAGTTAAAATAATACTGTTTTTTTTTTCTGAAATGGAATGGGTGAAAATATTTCCCATTGAAGCATACTAATAAATTCAATTTCCTTATTATATATAAATAATTCATTTGGGGAAACCTTGGCTCTGATAGCTCTGTGGATTTGAGATGATATAGTGTGTACTTCCTAGAAAGCCGCTTTAAGTGTTTTTCTTTTCTTCTCCTTTTGATCCTTTATAACCATCCTTATCAGATGCATTCAAATTGTCTGATTGCTCACAAACACATAGTATTTCAAACCAATCATCAATCTCAAAATGAAGTTGCGTCATGGAATTTTTATAAGAATGATCTTGTGGTCCTTTTCGTGAATGATGATGATGATTGGAAGAAAGCAAGAACTACTATGCTGGGTCTTTACAATGCAAGATCTTGGGCCTAGCAGGATGGCTCATGCAATTAAGTGTTTGCTCTCTGAGCCTGGCAACCTGACTTCAATCCCTGGAATCCAGGTGAGGGTGGCAGGAGAGAACTGATTCCCCATGGTTATGCTGACCTCCATACATATGCTGTGGCATGTCTTCCCCAAACACACACACATCGTCTATATACAAATACATAATAATGATAAGTAATAAATAAAATGTAAAAGGTCTCAGCCAAAGATAACTGTCCAGGTCCTATACTCTTAACTATTGAATCCCCAGAGAAAGTCTCAACTAGGATTGCCTGATAAGATTGAGTGTGTAGACATGGTCAGTGAGTTGTTTTATCTAACTGAACTCTTAGTAGTAACCCAGGTTAGACCACAAGTGAGTCTAAACTGGAGAAATGAGTGTAGATGAATGAAGTATTAAGATGATGATGACCTTGGGGCATCACTGGGATTGAAATCCTGGGATGAGCTTTCAGATTATGGAGTCTTTGGGATCACAGTGATGTCATACACAGCCATCTCACCTGGGGCTTTAGAACTGCCATGCACTATATAAAAACTAAATACACTCTCAGATCCTATTGTCATATTTAATTATACAAAGTCTTTTTTAATGTTTTGTTTGGTGATGTTTTGCTTTAGTGTGTTTCTCAGAGTAAAAGATTATGTTTTCTTTGAATTGTATTCTCCAAGATGCCAATTGCTCCAGAAATAATAGACCTCTTCTCCGTAAACCTGCTGGTTAGATAAGCACAGCTTTAGAGATAGAGAAAGGTGAGTTAGGATTCCTTGTTCTTAATATTATCATTATGGATACAATTTATTCTGTAGACAGAAACCTTTTCTTCTTTCTGTATTACTTAACAGTCTTTCTTTTGCTTGACCAGAAGAGAATCCTTTCCTTGATGTTTCCTGATAGCGAATATTTCTTTAGTGTACAGAATAAATGAAAGTATCTGAATTTTGCAAGGCAGGGGATGGCACTGCACTATATAGGATTCAAGTGAGATTTTGACAGCTAGATCCTTGCTGGGAATTACTTACTTAAGCCTCAAAATACCCTTGCTGGCACCCTGCTTATTTTATATTGCTTGAGATGTTCATTATCTACTCCTCATCCAGGGCAAGGATGGGATTGATAAAAGGTTGACATGAAAATTATAGGGAAAAATGCAAATATCAAAAGGGAGCATACAGCATGTGTAATGTGTTCCTTGCCAATTATATGGATATGGACTCCTCCATAATGTATGAGTGTTCAAGTGGTTTTTTGCTTTGCTTTTTACTTTATTATTTCATGCCCCCCCCCCTTTGTGGAGGTCCACTCCAACCTTTCCACACGTGGCCCCATAGCCCAAAAGGAAACATCAAATAAACCGTAGAGATTAAGACATTCCACCTTCTGTAAATAGTGAAGCTTTTTCCTTTAGCAATCTTGAAAAGAAAATAATCAGGACTGCTAAAGCCTGGATCTACTTTGGATTGTTCGCATGCTTAAAGCCCAAATGGCTAACTGTGTCCAGCAGGCAGTAAAGCAGGTAGGTGAAATCAGATTAGAGCCTGCCATTTGGACTTAAGCAGCTTTTCACTGCTGTGTGCTGACATTTAAGTTAATAGAGTGATTTCTGAGGGATTCTGCCCCCACCCCCAATATTACAGCTCATCTGACATTTGGTTAAAATGTATTTCATTATTTAATTTTGACAACATGATTAGAGTTGGTCTTATATTGAGTGAGGGCTTTCAAAGTCCACACTTTTGCCTCATGGCATGTGCTAAAACTCACATGATTTTCCTAGGTAGTATGAACCCTAAGCATGCCATTTGAAAACATTCTCTCTTTTTTTTTTTCTGTTCTTATATTCATTAAAAATTTTTGAAGCAAAAATAAATTGCAAAAGGTAAAATCATTGCCATAACACCTTATTCTTTTCTTTCTCGTTATTGTCTTTCAGAGTTATGTACATTATGTTTGCATCTAGCTGAATTGTCTTTCTTATAATTTGTGTCTTACAGTTTAGCATTAGGAGCACTTTTTAAATAACAATAAATGCTAAAACACCTGAAATTTTTTATGCTTGATTTGTTATAGATAAACCAAATTTCTCTCTCTCTCTTTTAAACGATTTTCTTTTTAAAATAATAAAAACCTATTTTGAGGCTGTATCTCTTTTCACCATAGGCCAGGCCTCCAGTGTACAAACTGATTTGGCTTTTGATTTTAAAGGAAAGGAGAGAGATTTGGAAACTATTAGTCAATTTATTAACGGCCAAACAAATGAACAGTATTTCTATACGGAATTCCAGGTTTATTCTTACCCTGTGCCTTTGGCTTCTCCTTCCCCTTTGATGTTACAAAGACAGTGACTGGAGGTGCTGGTAGCTGCATTCTCTCCCCAGCCAGACTTGCCATCTCTGGAAGCAGGGAAATATATTGCTATTGTTGGGATCCTAATCCTTCCAGAGTCTGTATTAAAGACTTCATCCTCAGTTTGGTGGTTGCTATTGTGAGGCAGTTGGGCAGTGAAGAGATGGGGCCTAGTGAGAGATCTCTAAATCATCATCGAGGACCTGGCCCTGAAAGAGATTTTGGAACCCTGACTCTGTTCTCATCCCCTCTTTCACTTTCTGGCCATAAGATGAATGACGCTGCTTGACTGTGAGCTGTGTCACGATATGTCCCCACAGGCTCCGAGCAACAAAGCTAACCAACACGTATCCGAAACATCTAAAACTGTGAACCAGAATATACCTTTCCTCATTATAATTTGCTGATCTCAAGTGTGTTTTCATAATACAGAGAACTGTTTCATATATCCAGACATTTGAAGTGGACATTAGCTTGCATGCAGAAACCCAGAAAAAAATGATGAATCAAATAAATGAAATGTGGGGGAGGTGTCTTTAAAATTTGTAAATACTTCTGCACACATTACCTCAAGGTTCACATTTGTGCTCAGAAATCATTTGTTAAGGGAGTGTACTCTGATGGAAGATTTTTGGGGGGCTAACAACAAGAAAGTGGATGTTCCAGATAACTTTCTTGGTATGCTGACAATCACATATCTGTAGAAAAGTGATAAGTAGGTCTCTTCTTTATAGTTACATGTGGCACATATTAACTGGCTTGATTTCATCATTCCATATGAATTCACGACGCTACAACCAATCAACAGTTCTCAACCTGTGGGTCATGACCCCTTGATGGGTTGACGAATGACCCTTTGTCACCTAAGACCATCAGAAAACACAGATCTTTATGTTCTGATTCATAAGAGTAACAAAATTACAGTTATGAAGTAGCAATGAAATATTTTTATGGTTGGGAGTCAACACAACATGAGGAATAATATTAAAGGGTTGCAGCATTAGGAAGATTGAGAACCACTGCCATAGATGTATGTGATTATGATTTGCCAACTGAAAATAATACTAACAAGGCTAGGTAGAGTGGTGTGCTCCTATAATTGCAGCCCTAAAGATGCTAAGGTAGGAAGATTGTTGCAAGGCTAAGCTTCTAGGCTACCTAGTGGGTTCTAGATCAGCCCGGGCTACAGAACACTGTGTAAGGACCGGCCTCTAAAAGAAATAAGCCAGTAAATAAAATTAATGAATGAAACCACACATCTCAAAGCGAGAAGCTGGCAAGCTTCACTAAGACTTCAGCCTTTGAGGACATTAGGCAAGATTAGCAGACAATGTACATAGGAGGCTTTTTTTTTTAATTAAATTATTATTTCTTCTCTCAGACTACTTTATTCATTTGGGGTTGTCTTCATGCTGTTTAGTCTTTAGAACATGCACTTGTGTATATGTAATATATATTTGTATGTACAATATAGCTTTCTTGTGTATGTGTGTGCACACATTGATGTGTACGTGTGTATCCTTGACTAGATGCAGTTTAACTTTTGGTCTATTGGGTATTAGAAAGGAGCTTACTAACCAAGGCCAGCTGGTCTTTGATTTTTGCTGACCTTTTCTTTCTTCATCCTTGTCATACTGCAGCACTCTGTTTTATAGTCCCTTGGGATTTTTCACACGATTGACTGTGGGGCCTGACCCGGAAAGGCAAAGGCTGATTTGATTAGGGACTTCTTTCTTTCAGGTAGCTCTCATCAGACAGCTTTTGTAACAATAGGAAAAGTGGTAGGCATTTCCTCCGGATAATCTTTGGTTTATACCACAGGGAAAACCTTTGCCTTCACTAATTAAGGCTCCCGTGGAATATGTGCAGTACAGGCAGTTTCATTACTAATGGGATTATATTCATTTTTAACAGAAATGCATGAAGCAGAGTGGATACACATTATCAATTTCTTGCTGTCTTCTTCTGGCGTGATTATTAAAATGCAAGTTTTTATAATAAGGAATATTCCAGAAGGAGAAACTAATAGTGTTATGAGAATCTTAAGATGGAATCTCTGAAATATCTGTATAAATTTAGAGTGATTTGACTTAAACAACATGGCTAGTCAGCTCAGCCACAAGTGCATATGTACTGAAGTTACACATTAAACTTCCCAACTGGTTATAAGCCATTATGTTATTTAAGTGCTTTCCAAGCTCGTTTTTTATAGTAAACTTTAAAACTTTATTGGAGCATCTTGTCACTTTCTTTCTGACTCTACCTCCACCTGCCTTGAAGCTACAGCTTTGTCTTCTCACTCTCTTCCTGTCCTCTGCTTTTCTCTGTGGTCCAGCATCATGACTTTACTACTTTCATTTCAAATTGATCTCATCGCTCTGCTGTTGTTCCTGCAGTGTTTTCAGTGGAAGAGCATCATATCAGAACCCCCAAATTCAAATTCAGAACCAATTAGTTCATCTTTGAGTTTTTGTTAATAATAGCAACATTCTAGACTAAGTGCAAAGATTCACCGGGTACATGCATTATGATATAATGTAGGATAGATATGCTGTGTGTGTGCATGTGCTCATATGTAGGCTAGAGGTTAGCATGGAATGTCTTCCTGTATTGCTTTCAGTCCTACTTTTTTGTGACAGGGTGACTCATTGAACTGAGAGACTGATGATTGGGTGAAGCTGGGCAGGGAGCTGCAGGGATCCTCCTGACTCTGCCCTCTAGCAGTAGGATTATAGGCACATATAAGCCCATCCAGCTATTGACATAGGTACTGGGGGGTCTGCACTCAGTTCCTTGTGCTTGGATGGTGGACACTTCACCGATGGAGCTGTCTTTCCAGCTCCCAGGAGGTATTTTTATAGAGTTAAAAAATCCACTTGTGTATATAGAGAATGACTCACCAAGCTTATACAAATTAGGGAATGTGTCTTTTACGTTCAGATGAAAAATGCATTATTGACTTTCATAACACTGCTGTTATTGCTTTATACTAGAAAATACAAGCTATTCATTAGTATTATTAGTATTAATATTATACATTCTGATGTTTTTAATGCCAAAAAGTAATGAAAAGACCTTGCAAAGCACTCAAGTCTCCTTGATCTCTGCTTCATAATTTTGAATATAAAGAACTTTCTAAACTAATCACTAATATTAAAGTAATTACCCATTAAATAAAAACAGAAATATGTAAATTATCCTCAGTGAGCTTATATGTTATAGCTAAATTTTATATAAGAATAAGCATATTCATTGACTAGAGTATTTACTTACACTGTTAAACCAGTCAAAGATACATCATGCAAATGTATGTCATCATAAACTATTTTAAAGAAGTTAGATAATTCTACCAACTGCATATTGTCCATCTAACTAATGTAATTTCATACTTATCACACTATGTAAAATAAAATCTTTCAGAATTTTCGATTATACTAATTATTATTGGATAGGTAGTGCTAAGGCTTGAGGAGGTAAATGATAAACTTTATACATCATTTGCTCGGGAAAGGCATCTCCAAGTGTGCTCATATAGAATCCTATGTTCCGGCACCTGTTTAAAACATGTGTAGAGAATAATAATACAAAACAAGTAATTTTAAACAGTGATTATGGCCCTCCACTGCCTCCACTTTTAGCATTTCAGGTTAATAGAGTAACTTACAAGTTGTAGTGTAAATTATAGCTCTCTGAAAGTGATAAGTAGGTTTAGAAATCAACCAAGTATTGAATTTCCCCCCCCTTGTAACCAGCTACTGTAGGGAGATGGCAAGTCTAGCCTACAGGAGGTCTCCCTTTTGGGTAGATGCTTCAGCTAGGATTTCTCTATCATTCCCCGTTTGAGGATCTTTGCATTGCGCTGCATTTCCATGAGCCCCTGGATTGCTGCCTTGAATCATCTGGTCTCCAGTTTCTATACAGCCGTGATTTGAGCCTGCCCCACAGTAATGCTGTCTTTGTCCATTGCTCTATGAGTTGAGGCAAAATTCCTCCCTCTTTAATGAAGATTCTTATGGAAATAGAGAGAGAGCCCAGGCTTTTTCTGCGTTAAAATTACTGTATTGTGATAGATGAAAAGATGGAGGAAACAACTTTGCCTCCTCTTTTGCTCTTTTATCACATGCCTGATTTCAGCTTTATCCTAATGTGCAGGGCCAAAGGGATTTCCACGGAGTCACCATTGGCTGTTTCTATACTTCACGCTGTCTTTGAAAGGATAAATATGATGTATGTGTGCATTTGTCCTATCAATACTGAGCAGATTTGTTTTTTTTTAACTGAGGAGTTACATTTTGACACAAAGGACTAACAAAGCTGCCCAGTTTTATTTTATGAAACATCTGTAATTACTAAAGGTCCAGAAGATGAGTAGAAAGTGATGTTCAATACATCTAATAAAGCATGGCTGAAGCTCATTAGACGGAAAGGCTCATGAAATGTTCGCACCCCAATTTTGCTTGCTCTAAGTTCAGACTTCTTTTCAATTTGTGTGCAGTTTTAGAGACTATGTAAGGGAATTAATGGGCAAAGAGTAGTGGCACTGATTGTGAATGTATTGCTTTAAATACTTACTCACTAAATTGAAAACTAAAAAAAAAAAAAAATTGGAAAATTGACAACTTAAAAAATTGGAGGCAGTTTTATTTGGACCACCGGAAACTGTTCACTGATGCAGCCTTGAGCAGTTGATACAAGAGTGAAGTAATAGAAACCCTAAAAACAGAGGAGAATTTTAAAATTCTCCTGTATTTTAAAATTCACACGAAATATAATTTTAAAGTAGCAATCCTTTCAATCTAGTTACCTAGAATTAGAGAAGAATAATGGTCTTATTATAAGTCTAATTCTATTTCATTTTTTTTTTTTGAAAATTTTGTTTGGTTTGCTGGTGGCTTGGACAAAATAAGGAGGCTGTAGAGAATGTGTCACAGTTTGGGGAAGAGACAGATAATAATATCAATGTCACCTGCTATCTAAAATGCTATCAGTTTCTGATAGCTTAGCTATTTCCCCTAAAGCCTCTGTGGCATATACTACTTTCCTTTCTATTAGTCTAGTATGAGATGACTAGTGTAGACTTTCTCACTGTTTGAGTCCAATTAAGGGTTCTTTAAAGTGCTCATGCCTAGCATTATATGGTGGTCAGGTTTAATGAGTGCTCAGAAGTACTCTCATTATGCACCAGGCTTCTGAAATGAGACCCTGTCTCAATCAATTGCTTTGCCTTCTTCAAAGCAATTAACTTAAGTAGAAAAGAGGTTTCATTGGACTTCTGGGCTTTGGTGAAATTAATTAATACCACTTCACTAGTAGGGGACAAGGGATAGATAGCCGTTTTTTATTACTTTGTATGAAAGACAGATTATCTCAAGGGCGTCATGTGAACTGCAACCATGTTAACCCATGCCAAATGGGTGGCATTTAAATCCATGCATTACTAGAGGGTTTTCTATAACTTCCACAGCTCAGGAGACAAAGTTGCAATGCACTGATTAATTGAGCTGGGTAAAGGCTGGCAACTGAGCATCAACAGCTGCTTAGGTGAGATAAAAATGGACACATGTTTAGAGAAAGAATGACATGGAAAAAGTCAACATCTACGCTCAGACAGGAAGCTAATCTGTTCAGGCAGTGGGGACTGCTCAGTATTTTTCATGCTGATTCTTATACATAAAAGATAAATGGCCTAATGTTTAGCATGCCACCTCATGCCTGCCATGCATACAATCTCAGCACTCAGGAGGCTGAGGAATGAGGATTAGGGGTCCACGGCCAGCTTGAGCTACATTGAAATGTTTTTTTTTTATCTTCTGTTTTTTGAGATTATATATAATTATATAATTTCCCACTTTGTCTTTCCTCCATCTATTATATCCCTCCCTGCTCTCTTTCAAATTCATGCCTTTTTCAATGACTGCAGTTACATTCATATATGCATATATATGTATGTGTATATACATACACACATACATACATAGAATCTATTCAGTCTGTATGTTACTTGTTTGCATGTTTTTAGGGCTGCACATTTGGTACTGGGTAACCAGTTGGTGTGCTCTTCCCTGGGGAAGACTATTTCTCCCACTCTCAACATTTTTCCCTTGCCTGTAATTCTTTGTGTAGGGTTGAAGCTTCCTGGGCTTCCCACAACCTTCCTCTCAGCATGCCTGTTGCCATGGTTCAACCCATGTATAGGCATGCCTGTTGCCATGGTTCAACCCATGTATAGGCAGCCATGTTGGTGAGACGTTATGGGTGTGGCCTCTGAGATTACTATGAGACACACTCTTACAGCAAACTCTCCAAGCCTGGGGCTCTTATAATCTTTTTGACTTCCCTGCAGTATTCCCTGAGTCATGTTTTTTTTTTTTTTAATAGATATATACTTTGGGATTGGGTTTCACAAATGTGCATTTTGATTGGTTGTAGTTTTGTGTGATGCTCTCTGTTGCAAAGAGAAGATTCCTTCCTGAGGGGTGAGGACTATACTTATCAGTGGGTATGAGGACAGATATTTAAAATCCAGTTAGGAATTATGCTGGTTTAGTATAATGGTACTTGTAGATTCTCCTCCAAGATCTGTGACTTCACCAGCCCTCGGTTGTTGGCTAGGTTGCCAGTACCAGGCATGATTTCTCATTGAGCAGGTCTGAAGTCCAATTAGAGAGCTTCTGGTTATTGCTAAGATTGCATAGGGACTTTGATGTCAGCCAAGGGTACATAATGAGATGTTCTCTCAAAAGGAAAAAAGAAAGAAAGAGAAAACAAAAAGCCTTGTAGCAATTACAATGTTTGGGTTTCCAGAACTATAACATCCACAGTTTAAAAGTCTTGATAGTTTAATTTTAACAATATATAATGCATGTTTTTTTACATTTTTCTTAATCACTTTTAGTTTTGTAAATAGAATTTGTCTTTCCCAAATTGAACAGAATGCTAATAGGATCTGTACCCGCCGCTAGTGGCCCAGGAAAAATGATCTTAGTGTGATTGTTATGGTGGAAGCATTTAGCTCTTCAAAAATGCCATCACTGGTTATTATCCTCATATACTAACACAAAAGATTACCCTCCTTTTGATGCTTTCATGCCATATATTTAGAAGATGCCACACTAGTATTCAAGATTGACTTGACTCTTGGGTACCGGTACCTAAAATGATCCTGTACTTATTCTTAAAGACTTATTTTATATGTTTTTAAATTAACGTATGTATGTGTGTCTGTTGAAGGTGTCACAGTGGTGAGGAGGGCTTCAGATCCCCTGGAGGTAGTTACAGGAATTTGTAAGCCTCCTGATGTGGGTACTAGCAATCAAACTCCGTTCCTCTGCAAGAGCAATATGTGTTCTTAACCATTGGGCCATCTTTCCAGTCCTCTGTATTTATTTTTAAATATGGTGACTGTTAAGCCAGGCAAAATGGTTTTGTTTCTCAGGCAGGAGCATGTCTCTAATCTCAGCACTTACTGACTTAGGTTGTATAGTGTGACACTTCTTTAAAAAGAGGGCTTTATTCTGGATAATTTCAGTGGCAATCTACTTCTCTGGTCTTAGATACCTGCCTGACAGCTGAGAGCAATGTAATAATTCTGATATTCATAAATCAGAGAGCATTCAGTGTGATTAGAATGAAGGGAAATTTTGCTAATGCATTTATAAGATTGCTTAGTTCTCTTGCTAAGATGCTGGCACCTGGAAGTTATTACTTTTCTCCTTCCCAGTCTCCTAGAGATAAAGAAAACATGATTACTTCCAAAATAAAATGACATACTGTTTTAGAAATTGAGGATATCAATTTGCCAGTTAACCTATGACATTTTACCTTGTGGTTAATCTTACAGATTTACCTTGATGGCATTTAACTGTGAGTTATGGTAATGAATTGAATAGGATATAGTGCCTAATATAATTACACATAAAATGTTATTGGTAAAGTATCTAATGGTTGGTTGACTAGGAATTATCTCCAGTTCTGCATTTTCAAAATGACTGTGTGTGTCAGGTCCACTAGTGAGCCATATTAACCATTAGTGTAGATCTGGTGAGTTCAGTTGTCCATATTTTCTCAAGAACGCTTATTGCTAAAACCAGGAAAGTCTCCAAGGAGTGATGTTAGTGGATTACCTTCATTGATTCTGAATGCAATTTAACAAATCCTGTTTGTGAAGCATGATCCAGTTTGCCCCTGTGAGAACATGTTCCTGTGAACAAGGACTTTTGGCCATTGATGGCCTTCAGTAAAGGAGAGAAAGGTATAGACGCCTACAGTGATGCTAATGGCAATAATGGTACCAATTAACTGATCATAGGATTGAAATGGTTTTAAGACTAACCCAATGGTCGCTGAATAAACGTCTCTCAGATATCATTTGCCTTTTCATTCCCAATGTAGCTCGTACTAAAATTAATTGTAGTGCTTTCAAACTCCCTCTACTAGACTTTAAGTCACTGTAGCAGGATAGAAAACCTCTTTAATTTATTTGTTTATCTTTGTATCAAAAGATCTGTGTTGGTGAATAAATGAATGAATTAACTATATTTTTAATTCTTTAAAATCATATAATAGCACCCACTATGTTTATGATCTCTATGTTTCTAATGATAATCTCCAGGATCCAAGACATTGTATAATAATCAAAAACACAGTATTTATTTACAAATTATGATGCCAAAGACACCCCATCAGATCTTTACACTTTACCGGTTCTTTTATTACACTCATCTAAATAATTCTGGCTCAGAATTGCTTCTTGGAATAGACCTCATCATTCAGGGAAGGAAACATAAATGAAGAATATGTCAGTCTTGTTATGTGCACTAA
Source organism: Peromyscus maniculatus bairdii (assembly GCF_049852395.1). Taxonomy (NCBI): domain Eukaryota; kingdom Metazoa; phylum Chordata; class Mammalia; order Rodentia; family Cricetidae; genus Peromyscus; species Peromyscus maniculatus. The sequence goes on from NC_134868.1 coordinate 41,143,023, forward strand.
TTAAGGTTTTCATGTAATGTACATACTGGATTTTATAGTTAGCTATAATGGGGTAAACGTGTGACTCCATGTAAAGCAGAATGATTGCTAACGTGTTTAAACAAGGCTGTCAGCACATATGCTACACCCTGCTGAGCAAAAACTTTTAATCTGTTCTTGGTAATCAATACATAAGTTTTCTTAATACAATGAAGTTTTTGCCTTTAGGAATTTTTTATATTGATATGTCTCTGTGTCCCTTTCTTTCCCTGTGTGTTTTATACCATGTGTTGCATCACAATTTAATAAGACAGCCTAGCCCCATGGAAGAATATAATTACATGAGCCTCTTTTACCCAGTGATGAGCCAAATAAACAAATATAAAAGTAAGTTTCACAGCTGCTAGGAAAACATTTATAAGCAAAGTTTCATCATAATTAATTCTCGGTATACTGTTACCCACACAAATACTGCAGTTTGGACAGATTTAAGGCATTTATAGGGAACTATTCACTGAAAATAAACATGTCCATCTTTTTCAATTCATAAAAGCAAAATGAACTGTTTATACTTGCCTTGTGATAAAGATTTTAAAGATATCACAAAACACTTGGCAAAAACTAACTGTTTAGTAGTCCAAATTCCCAGTACAGATAGACAAGCTGTATACTAAGTAAATACATTCTTTGAGTACCTGCACAGCAAGGACCTACCATGTGTAGACCATGTCCAAGTGTATATTAATGAGCAATGTGATTAAATACACCTAAATTTGTAAATAATTTCATTTGTTATATTTTACATGATTAAAAATCAATTATACACATAATATATTATCAGTGACAAAAATCCCTGGAAAAAAATTGCCTTTAAAATAATCACAATTTAGTATAACTACTTTTCCTAAGTAATAATTCCATATCTTAGAAAAGCTGTATTTATTACACTAAAGACCTAATTTTTGTGTAACAATAATAATTTTAAGTTTAATGAACTGATCCATAAAACATAAATGTTGCACATTTTATACCTGTGTATTTTTAACTTTTATTCTTTTCGTTTGTTTGTTTTTTGAGACAGGGTTTCTCTGTATAGCTTTAGAGCCTATCCTGGAACTCACTCTACAGACAAGGTTGCCCTTGAACTCGCAGAGATCCGCCTGCCTCTGCCTCCTGAGTGCTGGGACTAAAGGCGTGTGACACCACCGCCCGACCTTAACTTTTATTCTTTCTCTTTAAAATTGAGCTGGGCATGATCATTCATGACTGTGATAGCAGCACTCAAGGGGTTAATGCAGAAGGATGGCCGTGAATGCACAGCCTGCCTAGGCTACAGTGAGTTCCATGACCAACTTTAGAAGGAGAGTGAGACCTTGTCTCCAAAACAAAAAGAACAAAAGCAAAAGCAAAAATGAACAATAATGCCCTACAAACACATACACAGCACCCATGAGAAATGAATGTGCTGTTAATCTTGTTGACGTCCAGTTGATAGTCTGGTTTAACGTCTATGTCTTAAAAGTTCAGTGACACACAAAAATACATAAGTGGGAACATGAGAGGGAAGACAATCTAATAAAAGACACTTTCCTTGGAAATGTGGTAAGGATATCTAGTGCTTGGTATGCTCATTTAAAAATTCATCAATTTAAAAATAAAGTATTAAATAGTTAAATGTAAGAAAATCAAGCATTTTTACATGCCTAAACCATGTGTAAAAAGTGAGCTTTTGATTTTTAGTTTAATTTAATAAACCTTGAGTATTTGTTTTTATATGAAATCCATTTTAGGCAGCCAATGTCATTCTAGCTACCCTAGGACTTTGGTGCTATAACTATTGTCTTTTGTTGTGGTTGTTGCTTGTTTGTTTTGTTTTTTAAGACAGTGTCTCACTGTGGAGGCCAGGCTGATTCATGATCTGTTGCCTCCACCTTCTTAGTACAGGGAATGTGTGCCACTATGCCCATCTGTCTCTCTTTTAAATGAGAAAATAGACTCATTCAGCCTGGTTGCCAGTAGTTCCCAGGCGGTGTCCTTCTACTACGCCTCTGTTGAACTGCACTAGACTATCAGAAAAGCTCAAAGAAACAGCAACATACAGACTTGATGCCTTTGGGGAGGCTTTATGGGACACAAAAGAGATTATGTAGGTGGCTTTCAGCAGAATGAAGATGAAGGGAAACATGGATGATGTGTACCCTGTATCACCTGTTTAGACCACCAAATGAGCCTTTGAGCATAAAGCTGGTATTTGGAACAAAAAATTAATGTGAATAATCATTCTAGAGTTTGCAGGGGAGAAAGTCTGTGGTCAATTTTAACTCAGCTTGGCGTTTTTTGCTTTTGTGGTACTGAAGATTAAACCTAGGGCTGAATACATGCTAGGCAAAGGGCTCTGCCTTTGGTCTGTATCCACAGACCTTTTACCTTTCTTGCTTTTTATTTTTGAGGCTGGCTCTCACTACATTGCTCAGGCTGCCCTTGACCTTGTGATCCTCCTGCTTCAGCCTCTGAATTAGCAGGGATTATAGGTCTGTTCCTCTAGGCCCCACTCTATTCAGAGTCCGATACACAGGCATGCAGGTAAATTTTAAGAACATGTTAGAAGAAAGAAAATGCCCTGATTTGTATCATAGGGTTTGCTAACAGAGGACCGGGAATGCTGTGGTGATGTAACTGAACTATATGGCTGAGTAATAGCAGCATTGTGATGGATGATAACTTGGTGGAACATTGAGCCCAATCAGTTAGGCAAGGCTGTGTATGACACACATACTCACAGAACATAAACATATTTTCCTCAAAGGAAATGTTTAACTGAAAACATGAATGATATTTACTGTGTTCTGTCAGGAAGCAAAACAAAAAAAACCAACTTCACACATCCATTACCCTCTATTCTAATGTGAGAACTCTAACTCTTCATATATGTGCAAATAGCCACTCCTCACCCACTCCTCTCCCTACTCTTTCCCTGGCAGAACAATCCAGTCCATTAAAACACATAAAAATATATTTCCTGCCTTCTAAGTAATTTTATTTCCAGTCTTCCTAAATAATGAATATTCACTAGGATGGAGTAAATCCCAAGCAGTGAATTCATTAAGTCCTACTCAGTGGCTGCATGCACTGGTGATGGGCCAGGATGTTGAGTTCTTTCTTCCTGTTGCCAGAGGCTGGCTCTGGCTTAGGAGTAGGTAGGGAGAGGCATGGTTGGGACTAGTCCTGGAACAGGTGGTCCTGAGGCTGCCCTGTATTTCAGAATCCTGCTGTTTGTCACCCCTTCAAAGCATATCATCAAGGAATTGCTAGCAGTTAGGACCATTCTGCTTGCCTGGTGAACAGAGGCATGTGTATCTGATACATGTGTATCTGCTCACGTGGACTGTTTCCATGACTGGCCGTAGCAGATACAGTGCTTTTGTTCCGAGGCCACTCTCCCGGGAGACATACCTCCTTGTTTGCACCTGAATGAGTTTTTACTTCTATCAATTGTACGTTATTTAAATCTTTCTGGAAAATAATGTGTTTTTTTTTCTTCGCTGGAATTTCGACCCATTGCATATCACATCAGTTCATGTTACGAAGCGTTTGAGGTTTTTGAGTGCATACCTGTTCTGTTTGTGTCTAGAATCACATGTAGAGATCCTGACCTCAGAGACTCAAATGCGTGGAAGTCGGGTATCCCCATAAGAAGGGCTGGGCTGTTCCCTTTTTCTTTCCTGTTCTTTCTCTCTTTCTCCCTGTGTCTGCTTCTCCCCCTCCCCTTCCCTTTATTTTCTTTTTATCTTGTGCTACTTCTACTATGGAACTAATAATAACACAGGAACAGTTATTCTGTATTTTTACATGGCTATGCATTTGGGTCAAAACCATGGACTTAGATGTATTCCATGTACAAATTACCACTTGCAAGACACTATTGAGCATAAAAATCATTAGCTGTGTGCCGCACATAGTATTTAAGATTTTACTTGTAGGTTCAGTCTGAGAATAGGTAAGAGGCAAATTGTGGCCTGAACAAGTCAAACGTTGTCTCCTTTTTAAAATGACCACCTGTAGAAAGTGTTTTCTTGGGACTATCCTAGTTAGGACATCTCTGTACCTAGTAAAGAAATCTGACCAGTTTGGGATGCAGTTATGTGAGTCTAAACCCACTACTAATTGATTAGCTTACAGCAGCAACTGAATACATAGGGGCCCCCTAGAAGCACCTGTACAGCCCCTGTTGCCACAGAGATCTCAATGGAATAGCCACAAAGGTTTCCCTAGCTGTCCCAGTCCTCATATTGGACTTAAAAACTGCTGTTTGCAGGAGTCACCACCTCCCTCAGGTCACAAAGCTTGACAGAGTCAGCACTTCCATCATTTCCCCAAATCCTGTGTTCTTTTTACTTCCAATCTTATCTTCTCTGGCAAGAAGCCATTTCTGAAGCCAGCCAGGAATTAAATAGTTAATGCAGGGCACTATTCTGAATCATCAAACAAAAACTATGAACAGCTGGAGAGTACTGACATTTGCTAGGTAGTAATTTTGTGATCTTCAGATTTTAAAAACCAAATTCAGTAAATCATGTAATACGTGCACTTTCGTGTGTGTGTGTGCGTGCGCTGTGTTGTGTAGTGTTGCTGTTTTAAGATGAAGACAGTATATTGTTGCATGGGCAGTGTTGAAAACTTCTTTCTGATCCTGGAGAACTATGCAAGCCCAAGAAGACTTGAATGAAGCAGCCTATTTCTATTCTATTTTATTACTATGCTTTGTGTTGCCGAGGGTTGGACCCAGACCCTGTCTGTGCTAAGCAAAGGTTCTACCCCTGAGCTACTCTTCCAGCCCTAACCAATTTCTTCCACAGTTCAGCACTCCTAAGAGACTTCCCAGCTGTCTTTGTGTTTGTTTCTGTTCTGAGTGCTTGTTCACTTCTAGAGATAGAGTTTTAGGGGACTCAGTTAGGTCAAATACTGATGAGTAAACCACATGAGTACCTTCAAGTAGGAGTCCTTTAAATGTCCTCTTTTGCTTCTGTTGTCCAAGCACCATTGTGGGAGCAATATTAGCTGCTAAAACTGTAGCAATCTAATAATGCTTTCATAACTGTCTCCGCTCCTCTCAGAAGAAGACCAAGCAAGTGGAAGTTGTAGTCTCTGTGTTCTAATTTCGTGTTTACATGTATGGTTTTGAGAGAATGTGGTTTTCAATATGGATTGACTGAACAGATTTTTTTTAGGGGGGTGCTTAATGATGGAGTGGGCTTATTAAAATTCTCCATGTTAATTGTGTGGCCTCCTGAGGTCCTCTTCCACCTTTTGAATGAAGTAGTGCCTTCTTGGAAGTTCATGGGCTTGAGAGCTATATTGAAGGCTGTGTGGTCACTTGATGTCTACAGTCATTGTCATGAGTAGGGCAGCAGGGTGTGGTGTCCGTAGAAGATGGTCTTTTCCTTTGGCTAGTACAGTTGTCTTGCCGATCTCCAGTTTTGCTTTCTGAGGTTTCAGTTACCCATGGCCAAGTATGAGCATAAAACATAACCTATTATCAAAAGATAATTTGAGACAATGGAGAGAAGTCTTCTTGCTGTTACTCTTTGTCTAATTAATACATTAAACTTTATTATTCATATGTATAAAAACCATAGTGTATCTCAAGTGTGGTATTCTGTGTGGTTTCTGATACTCTCTTGGGGGTGGGCCTAGGAATGGATCATCTACAAATTGGGGAGGGCTACTGTTCAAAATGTTAGAATAATAAATACTTAGAGCAAGACATCTGGACGTGAAAACTGTTGTAAATTGTGTAATTTGTAGCAAATTTATTTGGGAAAACTTACTGTTTTCTTTTAAGTAATCCTCCTTTATCATAATTTAGTTTAAGGACTATGTGCCTTATCTAAACTGATTTATGGAGCATGTGTTATTCTTACAAATATCTAAGGAAATTCTAAGATAAACTTTGGAACAACAACAAAAGCCTAATAGCAATGTCATCTTTGCTTGCAGTATAATTAATATCTAACCTTTTGCCTTTATAATAATAAATATTATCACAGCCATTTAGAGCTGGCAATTTTAATTTACATCTTTTGGCGTATAGCTTTAGAAACTTTGCATAGCAAGAATTTTCTTTCTTTTTTAATATTTTATTTGGTTTTTTGAGACAAGGTTTTTCTGTGTAGCCATGGCTGTCCTGGAACTTGCTCTGTACACCAGGCTGGCCTTGAACTCGCATAGATCTGCCTGCCTCTGCCTTCTGAGTGCTGGAACTAAAGGCCTGTGTCACTATTCCTGGCTTAGAATTTTATTTCTTAAAATTAACTTTGAAATATCAGATCAGCACCACGAAGAAAGGTGCAATTAGATGCAGACAAACTTTTGAAGCTCACCGTTCCTGCATTTATGACTAGAAGCCAACAGAGTCTATTTCCATGTTTATTTACTTTTCTATCTCTGTGTTCAATCAGTTGACACAGTTTCAGAGCTTGTGTTGATCTCAGTGGCCATAAACGAGGAAATACAGGCTAGTCAGAGTGCTCAGCACCATAGAACAGCAGAGTTGAGGAAAGTATTTATACAAAGATGTAGTGCAAGTCTTTGGAAATTGACTCTACATGCAAATTGGCCTCCACTTTGTAGCCCCCCTGTAAGAAGAGATGGAAGAAGAAGAAACTCCAAACTCGCTGAATGCATTAGTAGGCATGGCAGCTTTCATGAAGACAAAAATAGGCTCTCATTTTCATTCACAATAGTCAGACTCATCACATGTCTTATCGGAGCCTTCAATTCTCTGAAGGCCTGCCTCATTCTAATTCATCTTAATGTAGCTCCCCTTTCCAGCATAGGGCAGTCCTCTATCCCTCCCCACTTCCTAAGGTTAGAGAGACTTCTTAAGCCAGCCATCTCTCTTGATGTTTTTTTGTCTTTTTAAATGAATGAAATACTATTAAGTTTTACTTACATTTGAATATTGCTAGGATAGCCTAATTCATCATGCATTATTAACAGGGCACCTAGTGTAAATTCTGTTACACAAAACATTGGGTTTTTTTTTATTTTTTATTCTTTATCATTTGCTTCTTAAGCAATAAATGAATTCTAAAACTCCTCAGATTGGGGAACGTGCATAGGGAACACACCGTGAGTTACATACAGTTTTCAAATGTGGTTTGCTTATTCTCAGTCTTCCTAAAATGTTATTGGCGTTTAGAATGTTCTGTTACCAAGGCATAAGTACTCAGGAGTAGAAGATTTTATTTGAGCCACTTTGCTTCCTTCCTCCCTCCCTCCCTCCCTCCCTCCCTCCCTCCCTCCCTCCCTCCCTCCCTCCCTTCCTTCCTTCCTTCTTCCCTCCCTTCCTTCCTTCCTCTGTCCCTCCCTTCCTCCCTCCCTCCTTCCTCCCTTCCTCCCTCCCTCTGTCCCTCCCTTCCTCCCTCCTTCCTCCCTCCTCCCTCCCTCCCTCCTTCCTCCCTCCCTTCCTTTCTTTCTTCCTTCCTCTCTCAAAAGGTATCTCAGTTTTAAACAGTGATTTTAGCAGAGGTTGTGTGTAGAAGTAACCATCTTATTAAATAAGAAACACAGAGCCATGCAAAGATGAAAGCCCAAAAGGTCAGAGCTAAGAGCCTTACCCTTCACTTCTACAGCTATCCTCTTCAGCTAAGAGACCTACTTCCTGTGTGTTTGTATTTATATAGACTTTCTGTTCTGCCTTCTCATTATTTGTAAACACAACCACATGACCACCTCGTCACTGCCTGTCTGTACAGATCTCCAGGTCTTCTATGGTTGGTATTGAGATTAAAGGCATGTGTCTCCATGCTGGCTGTATCCTTGAACACACAGAGATCCGCCTAGCTCTGCCTCCCAAGAGCTGGGATTAAAGGTGTGCGCCACCAATGCCCAGCTCTGCTATGGCTTGCTATTAGCTCTGACCCCCAGGCAACTTTATTTATTAACATACAAATAAAATCACATTTCAGAACAAATAAAATATCACCATAGTTGAGGTTTTAGTATTGATACATTTAACATTTAATACAATCCCATCCATATTCATCCCCCTCCTTTCTTTAGAAGTCTTCTATTATTAAGAAAATCGGTGTTGTTCTCTAAGGAAGTAGGCCTATAATTCCATTTTACAAACAAATAATTTCTTTAATATATTCAGAGGAAGAGGTTTTCGAATTCCCAAATATTAGCAAACAGCTATTGTCAATGCTCATTTTTGAGTTTTCTTTGACAGTTCATGCCCATTTGAACATTTTATCAGGAGATGACTACTCAATGATCCAAGAGGCCAGAGAGGTAATTTGGCAGATGATATCAATTTTTGATAGTTTTGATACTCTTCTTCACCTTTCCAGAAAAAAAAATCAATCAACCAATTACCTTTCTATCCTACCTATGTCAAGGTAAATCCAGACAATAATACATTTTAAAACTGAAGATAATTTGAATTGAAGTAAGAAACAATTAGAATAGTCCCCATACCCTTATTTTCCCATGGTGACATCCTCCCCACTACAGAAGAAATATCACAAACCACAATGTTGACTTTGATCCTATCATGATACAGGATAATTCTCTCACCACAATTTAAGTAGCAATAAGGAACCATAGACAGATTTTTCAACATGCTGTATTATTTCATCATCGAGACAAATAGCTAAACCATTGCTGATGGGAGTAATGAGTTGAGAGGGCTTGGGAAGACCCTCCTTCTCAGCCTGACTTTCTAACTGATTTACTCACACTTCGGGATTCCTAGCTTCATTGTGCCTGAATCTATTCTTTATATATATATATATATATATTAGGTTTAAATCATTTATTCTCAATTAGAATAAAAATCCAAGCTAGTCTCTTCTCTTGTTGCGACTTGCCAGAGAGTCTTGGGTTGTAACTGTGTTTTAATCTCAGTTGGTATCTTTCTCTTACATGGCTATATCCACTCTCCCATCCCCACTGTCTCCACCCTCTCCCATCACCACAGGGAAGTTCTGATTATTACCACTAGTGTAATAATCCTCTCTCTCATTAAAAATTGCTCATACAAACAAGTATATTAACTAGTGAGCTATAGATAGACCACTTATGTCTCTAAGGCATTTTAGCCTTAGATATAATGATTTTTTTTTTAAAAAAAAAAAGTATAACGACACACGAGGAGAGATGCATTAATGAAATCTATCACTTTGTATATTAACTTGAAAATTAATTCAAAACCACATCTACTTGAATATATGCAGATTAATGGGGGGGGGAGCCACCACAACTACGTGTCTACAAAGGATATTGAAACTCTTTGTTTTATGTGTTTGGTTGATGATGACTAAGACTGGAGAAAGGTGTGCATAGCTCAGGACCAACCAAGTTCAGAGTGGTACATGAAGAAGGCTTCCTCCACAAGTGATGGTAGAGAAGGGAGCTAAGGACATTTAGTCTCCATGGAGTGTGATGCTGAGGAACTGAGCTAGTGAGAGTAGTCTCTCAGCCTAGAATCTTGTCTGGCCTTGCTTTCACCCAGATTTCAGCATTTTCAGGTTTTTAGTAGGTAGTCCCCTCTCTAATTTTGAAGCCTTCAATTCAGAACACTTTAAAATATGATCACCTTAGCCATGACAGCCACTGGGGTACCTCCCAGCTGCTGGGGTCCAGTCTTGGTTGCTCTGCCCCTGAAGTACTTCTGGCCTGTGCTCTGGCAGGTTCAAGTGACCAATGTGACTCCTTTGCCTTTCTTCCCTTATGAAGCCAAAACCCCAGTTTGTTTTTCTTTAAAAAAAAAAAAAAATCCAGGATTCCAAATTACCTACCTAACTCCTATCAGAAGATGGAAACAAAGCAGTGAGTTGGCTCTGAAAACTAAACACGGAGGTGAGGAAAGGAAAAGGAAATGCAGGCCTTCTGCATCCTGCTAGGGATCCTGCATGAAAGAAAAGCTTGCAGAGAGCCAAACGTAACAGCATTTTGTCCCAAAAGACAGCTGAATGAGATTTTCTGACGTTCATTAGAATAAGCCAAGGTAGGGATGTGTCAGGCCGGCCTCCAGCCTCTCCCTCTCCGTATGAATGACAGAGGGATGCTACCATGAAGTGTAGCCAGTTAGACTGAAGGAAGGAACTGATTTGATTTAGCCCAGTATGAGGAGCAGGGTGGGAAAACCTGTGCAGTGTACCAGTTGATGATACATTCTTCAGGTGGTAGCTCCTCAGTGATGCCAGATCTAGGAGTCTTTGGGATTATGATTTTCTTTTTCAAATCTGTGTTCTTCATGAAAATTATCTATATCCAACTGTCTTCAGCATATCCCTCTACATGAAGAGGATAGGAAAGGTATTGGAAATCATCAGCCAAAACAGTGATGAGACAAGGCTGAAAGTAAAGAAATTAGTCAAATTTATTATGACTGGGAGTGTGGTTCAGTGGTAGGCACTCATGTGAAAAATTCAGTTCAAATGTATCATCAAATTTAACCTATGTTTGTAAAAATATTTGTGTGTGTGTATAATCACTAACAATACCTTATTAACCTGGGGCTTATACAGGGACACTTGGCTCAGCCTGGGAGGAGGGGACTGGCCCTGCCTGGACTGAATCTACCAGGTTGAACTCAATCCTCAGGGGAGTCTTTGCCCTGGAGGAGATGGGAATGGGGGGTGAGCTGGGAGAAAGGCGGTGGGGGGGATGTGCCCGGGAGGGGGGAGAACAAGGAGTCCATGGCTGATATGTAAAATTAAATTAAATTATAAAATGCAAAAGTAAATAAATAAAAGTTGTACAGATTAAAGGTAAAAAAAAAAGAATGGAGCAAGGTCATTGTGGTGTCATTTGGGAGACTTTTAGATGGTCTATTTGAGAAGGAAATTGTGTAGACAGATGATAGAGTGATGATGTCTAGATGGGTGGGAGGATAGATGGATGAATGGATGCTAGCTAAAGGGGTTATGAACATTATTATTTTTTTTTAAAAAAAAGCATATCAAAGAGCTTTCATGTGAAGTCACTTGGAGTTGCTCCAAAGGGGAAAAATTAAAAAAAAGAAAAACAGTGGAGGAACCGGAAGCCATGTTTGGGATTAGTAAAACCGAGCAGGAACCTGCCTGGACAGATTTCCAGGAGGAAGGGTTATTACAGAAGTTGTCAAAGGAGATGGATGACCCATTACCAGTGGGAACCCGGACTCTCTAAGCCATTAGTGGAGGCTGTAATCCTCTCAGGCAAGGACTGGGCTCCGACTGCCTGGGGAGGCAATCAGAATCCACCCAGGAGCAGTTGTTGCGTCTTAGACAAAGATCACGAAAACATAGAAAGGCCTAAACCCCAGCTCTGCGTGTGAACTACTGGGGAAATAGTTGGACTGAAGATCGCCCACAACTGTATTGCAGTGCTACCAACGGGCACAAGTGAGACCCTTGTGACAGCGGTGAGCTGTGCTCAACCACTGACTCCCAAAATGTGTGCACGAAAAACCTAGTTTTCAAATAATTTATCCCACTTCTTTGTGGGGACAGGTGGTGTCACTGCTTTCAGACATCATATTTTTGTTTGTTTCCAGCCACCCCAGACAAGGTAGTGACGTGCTTAAATACATAAGATGTCTCTGAAGTGCCTTAGTTTGATAATTGCCTTTGTGTTAGCCATCTGACCACAGAAATTTGATCTTTGTGTGCCTTAGTTTCCCTACTTGGGAGTTGGATTCCAACAGCACCTAGCTCATAGAGTTGCAAGGCTGAAATGAACTCACTGTAAAGCATGTTGGTAGGGTCCCCACACAGCAAGCATCTCTGCCTGCATGCACACCATCCCTTGCATTTATTTCCATTCTGAGCTATGTGGACATGTGTGGTGCACAGCACAGGTGCAGCATGGACACACATGTAGTTAGCCTAACTGTAGGAGGAGGGGAAGAGAAGTGGGCTTTCTTTAACCTTCCACCTAGTTCTCACAAACAGAATAGCCATTAGCTTTGGACCTATAGAGGAGAAAGCTAGAGATGGCAAGCAGGCCTACTGCTACTGAGATTTTTAATGTATGTTACAAAAAAAAAAAAAAAAAAAAAAAAAAAAAAGGAAAGAAAAAGTAGCTGAAGTACTTGGGAAATTGGAAGCTCTTAGGCCTGGGATGATTCTTTATCGTTTGTTACGAGTATCAACCCCCCTGTGCTTGCCACACCTGTTCCACTCAGCCCACCTGGAACACAGCTCCATTATTGGCTTTGGTTGCCAGTATCCACATCTTTGACAGGATGGAGCACCATACCTCCTTCATTCCCAGCTACAGGAATTTGTCAAACTTTTCATTAAGACTAGCTTTTAATTTGCCTCAGGTTTTTTTTTTTTTTTTTTTTTAAATTGGGCTAGAAATGAAGATGAAGCTTCTGCGGCCCCATCACCACCACCACTTATTACTGTCACCTGTCTGCCTTCTGCCCAGCCAGCTGTTCGTGCAGTATGTGCACAGTTAATAAGTGAATGGCAAATGAATGCCGAATGCAGATGTGTAAGGATTTCAGTTCTCTGATCATCTCCCAATCTTTTCCACACCCCAGTTAGACTCGGTATGATATCAATGACAATGTTTCAGCCATGATTTAAGTAAACCTGGCCCCTCTAGGTTGCTAATGACTGAAGAAACTGAAAGTGTTCTTGGTGCTGTTAGATAAGTTTGGATCTCTGAATTTCTTGTTCCTGCTTTTATTGTTCTCTTGGAAGCTGAGCTTGCAGCTGGTTCATCTATGAGGCATTCGAAATGTTGGATTACTTTGCATAGCATTCGCTCTTGTATTGTCTAGGTCCTAGCCAGCCTCCGAGGGTCGTCACACTGTAATCTCAAACACAACATGTGCCTTGTGGCCCAGATGTTTTCCAAGAGGGAAAACTGGAGCCAAGAAAAGCAAGATAGTATCCTGAATACCCAAAGGAGCTGATAGGACTAAAGAGCAGCCTTGCGGCCAACACTGTAGCTGTCCAAGAAAAAGCGAGCCTATTATTTGCGTAGTTAGGGTTGCTGTGATCAAATAGTACAATTTGAAAAACCCATTGATAAGATCTTTTGCTTCCCAGATTCTGGTAGTATCTGCTTTTGTGGTATGGACCTGGGTGTCCGGCAGTTTCCAGACAGAACTAGTTTTGTGGCAGCAGTAAGAGAAACAGCAACAAGAGTTCATGGGCTATTGTGTTGTTTCTTCATACATGTGACACAATTAAAAGTTGCCCTTCTGTCCTAGTGTTTGCAAATAATACAGATAATGGACAGATTGTGTCTGGAACTAAAGCTGAGCTGAGGCAATTATCAAAAACACTACTGTTTGGTTCTTTGTTTGTTTGTTTGTTTGTTTGTTTATGGATCTGAGTCCTAAAAGAATTTACCTTACATATTTTTACAGTGGGTGGAGATATCTGCAAGGGGTGCCAGTAGGGAGGGAGAGGAGAAGGGAGGGGAAAAGAGAGAGATTGTGATTCTGTTCTTTGTAATTTTTTTCATCTGCATAAATAATTTTTAATTAAAAAAGGAAAAATTTCCAAAAGTACTCTATTCTCTCCTAAGTAAAAATGTTAACTTATTAATATTTACAATGATTCTCACAGTAAGCCCAGACAAAAATTACCCAGTTTTTATGATAAATAGAAATACTAGTTCAATAGTTTTTTCCTTTCTTTTTTAATGGTTATATTGTCTTGTGCATCTTGGAACAAGGACACCTTTGGCTTAACTACCTATAAACAAATTAATAACTTTATATAAAGTTACCCCTGTGTTTTAATTTTATTGCTGTAACTAGTTCATAGCATTAGCACAGCTTGTCATGGATAGGAACCTATGGCAGTATGGATGGGGTGTCATAATATGTCATGATAATGCTATAGTCACATTCAATCCCGCATCGTGCTTCAGAAGCTGTATTGCCTTCTAGTCCAATCTATATAGACCAGATTGTGTCGAAGTCTGATTTTGTGACTTTGTCTAGATGAGAGGAAGCAGTGAGATGGGGATTTGGTTTGGGGATCTGTCTGAGACTTTAAGACTGTCGTAAGAAAAGCCATTGAGATGTCAGTGCTCTTCCTGAGCTAAATCATGATATACCCTCAATGTGAAGAACTTGGAAATGACTAGAGCTAGCTACTCATGACTGAATTAGATCCTGTATTTCTTGAATTTTAACTTTAAAAATAAATGGATTTTTTTTTTTTTTTTTGAGACAAGGTTTCTCCGTGTAGCTTTGGAGCCATTCCTGGAACTCACTCTGTAGACCAGACTCACAGAAGATCTGCCTGGCTTTGCCTCCCAAGTGTTGAAATTAAAGGTGTGCACCACCACCACCACCACCACCACCACCACCACCACCACCACCACCACCACCACCTGGCTAAAAATAGATTTTATATGTATTGGTGTGCTCCTAAGTGAATCCATGCCATATAGGTATAAGAACCTTCAGAGGCCAGAAGAGAATGTTGGATCTCCAAAGCTGGAGTTACAAGTATTTGTGAACCACCTCTTGTGGGTGCTGGGAACCAAACCCTTGGATTCTGGAAGAGTAGCAGGCATTCTTAACCACTGAGCCATCATCTCTCCAGTCCCTTGAATTCAAACTTGAAAATGCAGCTGCTTCCTTGTTTGTTTTTTGTTTTGTTTTGTTTTGTTTTCCCAAATGAAATCTTGTTTTGTATTCAAAACACTTACACCAAATTTCCTGTTATAATGGTAATTATGGGAACCGAGAACCCAAATCCCATTGGACCTGGGGTCTATGTCTCTCATAGCCAGTGAGGCAACTTTAAAGGTGTCCCTAATCACTGGGTACCAGGTGACAATATAGCTTTACTCTAGCCAGGGTGGCCCACTGTCCTTATAAGTTCGATACGAGCAGATGATGTGCACCTTGAACATGAACCCCTATCAACAATGAAGATCTCTGCAGAAAAGCTCCCTCTGCCCTCATTCCCATGGAAGAGTTGCTGCCCCTACCATTGACCTAACCTGAGAAGGTAGCCCTCCACCGTTTCCTATAGGTTCTGACGATTTGAGCTCATGATAGTTCATTAAGTTTCAGGAGGCAGGAAAACCCATACCCTCACCTGTAGATCTGCTGGAAGCAAACACCATGGGGATGGATGGAAAACAGATGACTATAATAACCTTTGTTCCTTTTGGAACATCCACAGAGACCATGAGCAGAAATGGTGTCTTTATCAGAGCCTTGATACTCATAGGAGGCAAAATGAAGAACTTGAGATGATTTTATTTTTGTTCATTATATATAAGGATATGCTTCAAATCTCATTGAAACCAGAAGTTGTATCCACCCTGTGTGAGCTGTAAGCTTCTGTAAAGCTCATTTGCAGACAAAGGAAGAGGTGACATATAAGTTCTCTTGCTGAATCCACACCTGGTTTGAGGCCCCATTTCTGCTGTTGATGAAATCTCCCAGGGATGGTTCCAGAGCTTCAGTTCTCCAACTGGCACTAGATACTGTTAAGGAAAACACAATGTGAAAATCATCCAAAGAGAGGTCTAGTTGCAACCTCCAGATAGTCTTCAGAGTAGTGTGCGGCATGTGTGCGTGTGCGTGTTGGGTAATCCTTCCTCCATCAACTAACATTTTAGAAAAAGGAAGCTTTAAAGTCGTAAGATATTGCAAAAGTCACATAAAGTCAGTTAGGGTGTGGGAATTGTGGGTGTGACAGATATATAACTTCCTCACTAACTGGGGAGCTGTGTCCAAGTTACAGGGGCACTTCAGCAGCTTCTGTCTTTAGCCTTTATATTAAGGCTTGCATTCTTTATCCCTTGATAGTTAATAGAATATATATTTTTCCCTGACGCCAGAATATGGTATCAATTTTATCACACTGTAATCCTCTAATCTTGTCAGTGTGCTTTATTGCATAGCTACTTCTTACATAGGAGTACCAAAGTCCAGAACAAAGAAATCAACCTCCTTTTCTTCCTCTTTCATTTCCATAACTTAATTATCTCCCCCAAAGCTCAGTTCTAATATATATAATGTTTTAAGTATATTCCCAATACAATCTTTTTTCCTTGTTTTCTTCGGACAGGGTCACAATGACATATTTGCATAGATACAGTATTAGAATTTAGCACCTCTGGCTGCTGGGAGCAGACATCAAGATTTATTCTATAGTGCTGTTCTCTAATTTATTGGATTCTAGCCAGTTGCCTAATGGACCATGAGTGAATCCGTTTCCTATAGCCTCTCAGCCAAGGCCATTTGTCCAGCAGCACCAGTTTCTGTCAGGGAGGGTCTTTGCCTGGCATCGTCTGGAGACACCCAGTCTACACAGATTGGCTTCCATGGATTGCAAGTGGGAATTACCCCTGGAAAACCTACCGAGTGAGCTGGAATCCTCTCAAAGAAGGAAAAAATGGTAGAATAGATACTTCCTGGGACAATATTTAGTTCATCTGTAGTCAAGAGTTGGACAGGAAGCAAGCATATTCATGTATTATATTGAATTCATATTTTTATATGCAAACCCAGCTGATCATGTTAAGTACTAGGAAAATAATGAATGGAGGGTGTGTGTGTGTGTAAGAATCTGAGTGGCATGTGGTAATGCATCTGAAGTCACAGGCCAGTGTAAGAGCAGCTATGTAGCTCTTTGGAATGAAATCTGCTCAGTACATAGTCAGCCTCAGAGGCAGGGTAAGAGTGATTTCTCTATAATGCCTCCTGCAGGATTGCTGTGCTTGGAATTCTTCTTTGGGTGTCTCTGTGCCCAACATGACCATTTCCAATAAAGTATCTGGGAAGGAGATATCACCTTATACATGAGCATTTTAAACAAAAGCAAATCTCCATTGTCCTGGTGGACAGAAGCTGTATGTTCTAAGGACTGTCTTGATTGATTGTAGATGACCAAAAAGTCACTTTTCTTAGAAAAGATACCAGCATGGTGGAGTGGGTGGGAGGGTTGCTGTTTGTATACACACATAATCTTAGAAGAGATTTAAAAAAAAACTCATTATGCAAATGTATGGTTGTTTTAATGGCTCTAAAAGCAGCCCAATTTATCTTCTCTGCAGGACGCTTATTTTAGAGTGAATGCTTTCAGTTTTTAAAAATACTCAGCATTCCCAAATTGTCTAAGCAGTCTCCAGCATTGGGAGCAAAAGACAAAAGCAGCATGTCTTCTTTTTTAGTTAATCTTTGTTTCAGAAGTCACCAAATAGAATATACTAGGTCTAAGAAACTGCAGCATTTGCTTCCCCTGGGAGAAAAAGTGGTTGACAGGTTTCTTGGTTTCCTTCTGTCTTATGGCAGTAAAATCAAAGCTTGCAGACATTGTGGGATTTGGGGAAGAGTTGCTCCTGTCGTAAGAACATTCTGTGTTCTCTTGTTCATGTGCTGTGTTTAGTGAACTCGTAAAGACAGATATGGGCAGCATAGACTATATTTTTGAGAATCAGCAGCAATTAATTCCCTTGTTTCCTGGACTCCCTTCTTAGGTTCCTGATGTCACTGGACCATTGGTCCCTGCCTTCCCTTTTTTCCCTGGCCAGGGGATGGGGGAGGAGGGTTGGCTTGGGTTCAGCTCTGCTTTCTTACAAGCACTTTCTAAGATCCTGGGATCTTTGTCTTCTATTCTGCTTCTCACCTCCAGCATCTAGCCTGTTAAAACTCAACATTTTAAAAAATGTATGTCCGAAAGTGTATCTAACAGTTGTTAATATCAATTATTATCATAATTTAAAGCCTAAATTGCAGATGTTCACTGTAATTCTTAGCCAAATTCTTATGACTTTTTCTTTTCCCATAGATTAGTGTTTCAATTTAAATGTGTTTTCTCTTCCAGAGTTTTCTGTATGTAGCTGTTCTGACATTTCAGATTGCGGTATTTCTAATATTTAGTCTCATGAGGTGCTTCAATTTTTAAAAACACACTTATAATGTGTTTTCTTTCCCATTCCATCATTGTTCTAGACTGGTTCCTTATTTTCTTTTGAGCATGACTAATAATAATAAAGTCTGAGTTGCTGTCTCATATTACGTATTTTCATTGTATAAAGCAGCTATGAAGACCCACACTGACAAGATTTTGAGCCCAAATAAGATTAGGTCATGTCTAAGGGAAATCATCCTGTGAATCCAGCAAATTGTGTGGGTGTAAACATGTGTGTGAGAGACAATCTATTTATCCACAGCCCATGGTACTAATGTGTCTTAAGACAGCCCCTATTCTCTGTCACAGCAAAATGGAATCAGCTTTGGATGGGCAGCTCTAGATCATTTTAAAGATCAAGACCTTAAAACCAAGAAAAAAAATCTACCAGTTAGAGTCTCCTGGAACTAAGACTCATTCTCCCAGCATGCACCTCACGTGGGCATCTTCACTCTTGATTTTCAGCCATCTTTGAGTGGGGATTGGCACAGTGCCTGACAATTAGGCATTTAGAAGCTAGTGATAATAGAAAAGGAAAGGGCCAGTGAAATTTTAGCATTTGAGTCGGCCGAGAAATACCAAGTGAACTCAAGGGCTGTTAAACAAGAGTATAGAATAACAGCTCATCTTTATCTCTGTTCATTGGGAAGAAACACAGAAGCAGACAAACTACAAAACGTCACTTGTTAGACCCAGTAAATAGCTCACGAAACAATCAGGAGAGATTTTGTTAGTGGTAAAATGGGTTTTTTTTGGTAGGATTTTAAAAGCAGAATTGTGAAAAACATAATTTACAATGTTGAAACCCAGTGTGAAGTTGGTTGGGGTATGGAGGGTAGCACTCTCTGGTACTGGCTTTTAGATGCTGGAAATGTCACAAGGGCAGGTAGATGTACTGCTCCTTTTTTATCCTGAGGACATTAAGTGGCAGCTGTTAAGACTTAGGAACTCATGTCTAGAGAGGACTTACAGAAGCAAGGTTGTGTGCAACCTCTATTATCAAAATGTAACTCCAAATAAGGATATTATCAAATGAACTTGACTAGACCAAGAGCAGAGCCAAGGAATTCCAGTGTTTTAGTCCAGCGTCTGGATGCTTAAAAATTCAGACTGACTAGTCAATGGATGTGACCACAAAATTAGGTGATTTTGACTCAGAAGAATGCATCTGCCTCCCTTCCAGGAGAAGTTGCCAGTTCTCCATTTCTATTCTCCCTCCCCTTCAACCCACCCCAGGTGGACATGAAGATGACTTTCTATTTTGTTTTGTGTTTAGGGAAGGTTTACATATGCTTGAGCTGCAATGAAAAGGAAGATATTCTCATCAAAATCAACATACTTAGAGACATAAGAGTGAAAAAACCACTGTTGTCTCAGAGGTTTCCCCAGAGCTGGATTATATTGAATAATACTATGATCCTCTTCACTTTCAAAGTTCTCTAATTACCTTCAGGTGTTAAGTAGTAGAAATTTACATAGCACTCCTTAATTGAAAACTCTGTCTTTGCTGAGAACTATATCTTTGCCCTCCTCAATTTCCCAGGCTCCTCTGTATTAGAGATAAAATAAGAGTCCTAGTTACTAAATAACAGTCCTCCTAAGTAGCCATCATAAATTTTTGCTGCTCTTTTCCTTTGTGGTCCTGGGGTTGAATCTAGAACTTTGATTATGCTAGACTTAATTATTTTCACTTTTAATTTTTAAGACAGCATTTCACTAAGTTGCTTAAACAGGCCTTGAACTTGTTAGCTTCCTGCCTCATTAAGTAACAAGGAATACAAGTGTGCACCATCAGACCCAACTAATTCTTGACACCTTTGCCTACACTTGTCTTGATTTTTGGCACGAGTTTGTTGAAAGTGGAAGTAACGCCTCGTGGTTTCTTTTCAGGAACCTTAAAATGCTATGTAGTCTACCTTCAGGATTCCTTTGTATGTCCAGGTCATGTGCTGAATGTCGATGGCTCGATCCGAGTCATGTAAGCTATAGGACTAGTAGATGCTGCCTGCAGTTCACCTCTGTCTGCAGAACAAAGTGCATCTTACATTAAGCATGAAAACAGAGAGCAGGGTCTTCAGAGAAGTGTATTGAGAAATCTGGAGATGCTGTTGTGGGGGCTGACCGCAAGTCATCCCATTCTGCTGAAGACTCTCCCAGATTCTGCTGAAGTCACCCAGAGAAGACAGTTTTGGAGCACATCATGAGCTTCGACTTGCCTGTTACTGTCATCAGCAGTCCTTTAAGTAGACACTTCTTAGAGATATGTGGGTAGTTCTGAGAAACTTGGTCAAGTTATAAGATTGTTTCTATCTTTCTATTCACAGTGTGCTGCTCATTTTTGGCTTGAGCCTACCACAGGATTACTTGGTCCCAAGTACTCACCTCTTCTTCATTCTATAATTTGATCTCTAAGTTCAGCAAAGCATTCTTTCTGTGTGATGCTACCGAGCCATCCTCAGGGTCAGCTGATACAGTCCTCCAGAATAGATGCATCCTGAAGAAGAGAACTCTTCAAAGTGCAGAGCAGCTAGTCAGGTTTTGAGTGGAAGTGACCTATATCCAATGTATGTATGCATGTGCTAGAGATAATGGAAGTAACAGAATAGTCAAGGACACACTCATTACCTAGAGACCCACTTGCTGAAGCTGATACAGTTTCATAAATCAGCATAGTATGACTCTTTTAGTCTTTAGAGTGTCAGGATTACGCCTTATGAAGAATTAGAAAACCGCATTTCCGAAGGATGGATGATACCTTTGTAGAAAATGGAGCAGTCTGTTAGGCAGCCTTGCATAAGATGGAACCATCGTCTGTTAGGCAGCAGTATGCTGAAGAGGTAACAACCATTTCCAACGAGTAAACACCTAAGAGAAGCACAGGGAGTGAAATTGCTTTCCTGTATAACAGTCAAGGAACCAAAAGAGAAGTCGTGAGAGCAAAACATTACCAAGTACATTAGTGATCCTGCTGTAGATGAAGTCAATGGCACAGAGTTTTGAGGGCAGACACAATCATCTAACTGTTAGGGGACTGCTTGCTGTTTATGATGTGCCCAAGGGCATCATAAGACATACATTCAGCACTAAGGTATTACTGCAGCAGCTATACCTGTCTTTGATTGCACTGAAGGGAAAGCATTTGAGATTACAGATGGTGGCCATCAGTAAGGGCCACATACTGAGAATTCTTAGGGATGGAGAATGGCAGCACAGAGGCCTAAAGGTCTAGTACAGGAAAGTAGCTCCAGTTCTTCAGACCTACTCTAGGCCATAAAGCTCACAAATCTCAGTGTGTGAGATTGATGATCTCAATAATTTTGGGACCATATATATCATAGACATGAGATAATAATTCCTCATAAAGTTAACTGGGTTTGAATTTTTTCTTAGGCCAGGAGTGACTTCTAGAAGCACTGAGTCTGGTCCCCTTCTTCAAAGAGACGTCCATAAGGAAATTTATTATATACATTCTCCACTCAACCTTCTTAGAAGGAATTCCACAATTGTCTTTATTGATACTGAGAACCTAAAGCTGACCCGTAGATATTCTGCTTTTAGGGGTGATGTGCATACTCTGTATGCTGCCTGGGAGTTTATATTGTGTTTGTACATCATCCGATTTGTATTTGTTCTGTGTTCAATTCGTTTGGAACTATGTATGGGCAATTTTGCATGCATAAAACTACCATACAACTGTAACTTTAATTAAGTAATCATTAAAAATGAAACCTGTGTACTTCCTCCTAATCTATCACTGACAGTGATTGAGGGGTTCAGTTTGCCTGTGGTGGCACAAAAATTGAATCAGTAAATGAGTGTAGTTCTCAGGCCCAGATGCTAATTAGTTAAACAGCTTGCCTGGCTTAGTGATTAATGCAGTTGGAGGGAATGGAATCTGTTTCCCTGCTGGAATCAGACCCTTTTGTGGAATAGTGACAGTTGTCCAGTTGTGTTGACCATCTCTGAACATAGTCACATCTAGATGTATTGTGGAGAAGGGTTTCGTGAAATTGGTGAGGTTGCTTGTTTTCATTGCCACTAGCTCTCTTCTTATGGAGACGAATTACTCACAGCTCATATTTCTATGAAGTTTTCCTATGTACATCATTACTCAGGAATATGGGAGGAGATGGGAGGCCTTGAGATGGCTTCTCAGATCAAAGGCCTTGCCACACAAGCCTGTGAACCTGAGTTCCATTTCCAGAGCCCACATAAAGGTGGAAGGCAAGAACTAACTCCACAAAGTTGTCTTCTGATGGCCAGCCATGTGCACCATCATACACACACACACACACACACACACACACACACACACACACACACACACACACACTGTTTTAGTTAAAAGAATATATGTGGGTTTGGTTAACAAAAGAAAAAAAAATTAACCAAATATTCATATGCACATACTTAGCTGTCCCAAGTAATTTTAAACTTTTGATTAAGTTATAAGAATTATTTAACATAGCAATTTGCTACATATTTTAAGATAGCCACAAAATTATGCAGATCATGGCAGTTTCCCAAATCTAGAACATTTATACAATGCCCACAACAACTTTAATACTCATTTGGCAGTCACTTTCCATTTCCTGTCCCACATTATTCTAGTTATTTTTAGTTAGTAGTAGATATTAGGACTGACTTTAATGTTTTTTGCTTACATATAAAGTAAATGAATTTAAGGCAATCGAGTCTGCACATAAACATATACATATGTACATATATTGCTATATATAATTTATCAGAATGTATTTCATTTCTAGTGAAGCAGTGAATAACAGAATATTTTAATGTCACTTAAGTTGTGAAATAAATTTGGTGATATTGTGAGTGAAACTAAGTAAAGGGCTTATGTGAATGTTCTTACCTAACCCTCAACTGACATACCAGAAAATCTTATCAAGGCATTATGAAAGTAAAAATCTCATAAAAAATAATTATGTTCCCAATAGTGTAAAAACTATCAGATGAATTGTATATGCAAATATAAGTAGAACTTAATCAGTGTTTCAGATAACCTTCAGATAACCTGTCAGTTTTTATTTATTCAAGAAGTACTTATTTTTTTAACCACAAATAAGAAAAATCATTATTCTAGTCACCTTCATTAATATAATTGGTATGTTGAGTTAATTCTGTGCATTAGCCAAAAGAATTGAGCTAAGCTTTATTGCTGTCAACTGAAGGACTTGATAAGCTATTTGATAATTAGTGTAAATAATGTAAAACACAAAGGGAATATATAATCTATTATGCCAGATAAACATAGCTTTATATAAATGAAGGCACTGCACATTTTAAGGTGAGTGAGAGCTGTGCTAACATACCCCTGTGTATTATCTTATTCTCTCTTTTCAGTCCTTAGCCCATGGACCTCAACAACTGTCATTTTCTAATTTATTTGTGTGCTTTCTTAACCAATTCCATTCCATAAGGGACCTACATTCACTTGCTGGCAGAGGCTAAGTCCCTGTCTTCCTCTGGAGCTTTAACCCAGGACTTCCCCCTGCAAATGTGGATCCAGCCCACCCACTTCTGTATCACCTAGCCCCTTGCTTGTTTAGATATCTACGTCTTCAGATTTGTTCCATCCTGCACCCCTTGTAGAAAATTTCAGCGGAAGTCAGGTACCTGTTAGTGTCATGAATGTACCCTGGCTTTCAAAAATCTCATCACAAATAGTGATAAGTACTGGCTCCATTGTGTAAGCACACACATGCTCTCAGATGTTCATTGTGGAGATAGATCAAATGTGTTACCTTTTTAGAAAAAAGAAATCTACATTTGGACTTGTATGAACTTGTACCTCCTTGCCTTTCAAGATTTTTGAATTATTTTACTTTACACATATTATAACTGTGGGCCTCAATTCATGTATTTAATTTAGAACCTAGAATACCAGGAATGCTGCTTTGATAGCCATAGCTGATTTTCACTTTTGTAAACATCATTTTAACATGGTGATGATGCAGGGGATACAGGTACACCAAGATACAAGGTAGTACATTAGTCAACAATTCATAAATATTTGCCTTTCAACTTGTGTCATTCAGCCTTTTTCAAAGGTTTCACATTTTACTAAACTTGTCATTTTTCCATTTATCATATTAAAATCTGTTTTGAAGTAGGTAAACCTGTCAACTAAAGTAAATGTGTTCAACTAAAAGATGGCCTGCTTTTGCTAAACTTGACAAAAATAGAGAACAATTCAAATTATTGATCAGTTTTCCCTTACTACCTCATTTGTATGTTTTCTATGCTGCATCGTTATGGGAAGTACTTATTGCAGCCTAGTTGTCTAGTACCTTTTCACTAAATGAAAGAATGAAAAGAAAACGTGAAGGAGTTAAGGACTCATGTGAGTTGGAACTCTGCCACAGACATTTGAAAGTCTGGAAATGGAAAGTGAATACCAAGTCAGGAATGATGTTTCCTGGACATTCTATCCCCAAACAGTAGATCACCGTGCTAGCAACTTCATTCCTCTGCTCATCAGGACCGCTCCTTTATTCCAGCTTTCTCTCCAGTCTAGCATCTCATCTTTGAGACTTGACTCTCATAACAAATATCAAAACCAGAGAACTCTTTAAATTAGCTTTCTTCTGTAGTGTTAAGAGTTCTTTATCATGACATCAGGGAAAACAAAATCAATTATAAATGAGTGTTGAGGAGAGCATGCTCAGTGGGTTACCATCAGGCCTTGATCAGAAGCTGCCTCCCTCCATCCTAAACAGTGGCTCCAGGATGGGTCTCTCATTTAGTACTCTCTGGTCTTGCGGAGAAATGTGTGCTTCCATGCCTGTGAGCCATGTTGGTGTTCCCATGTGTCTCAGGGCTGTACATAAAATCATATAGGGGCCTGAACAGTTAAGTGAAGCTGCAGTAGCACAGAACGGCTGTGTTGGGACATTCAGTTGGTAGACATCAGCTTTCAGAGCACAGTGTATTGATGGTGATTGTTTTCAGCAGCATTCAAGTATCAAGAAATGTGTGTTGTAAGATTACTTAGCCGATTTTCATTTTCTTTATACTTCTTTTATCTTTACCTTTTCCTTTCTATCCAAGGACAGGCTTTTCAATAATAATAACAAACTGGCAAAGAACTTGCTAGAGGGACACAGCCCTAAAAGTGCAAATGTATCTGATATTGGTCTGCCCGAAATGAGTTAGTGCCTTAACTGAGTGGTATTCAGTTATACTTCCTATTGGTTTATTTTGCTTGCTTTTTTTGTACTTATATCTTTTTCCTTTATTTTTTTTGGGGGGGGGGTTATTTTATCTTATTGAGATAACTACTCTTTTATAGTTCAGGATGTTCTCAAACTGGTGGCAATTCTCCCCTCTTAGCCTCCTGAATGCTGGGGTGCCACCCTACTCATCTCTCCATTTATAATATTAAATTTTAATATTATAATGCATGTACCACCTTACTCATCTCTCTTGTCATGGTGTTTATCATAATCTGAGTCTGTGAGGCAGTGTGGAACAATATTTGAATACTAGAGTGGGCATCCCCACTTCTCTAGTCTTATCTGCTTCCATCACAATGCTCTTCTTAGACAATGGTATGATTCAGGGAACAAATGCTGTGAAAAATACTCTGAGTTCTTTCCATCTGTTTGGCTTCTCAAGTAGTTGGGAAACTGCTCGTGTGTGGTTTCTTTAACAACAATGTAGAAATGTCCTCTGATCGCTTTCATTTTTCTCTTCTTTTTAACCAACATTTGAATCCTGAGCTTTGATGCTGGGTTGAAAACTTAACATGCAAAGCAGCAAAACTTCTGATTTTTAGACTGTTCCAATGGGAGCTGAGACATCAAGGAGGAAACAAGTCAGAAATCAGTAAAAGGACCAAATAAAACCAAGTTCTTATTCCCTCGGTCACAGTGGTTCATCAAACCCATTCTGCACATGAAGATGAGCACAACATCATAGCCATCTTTGCTCTGTATTCTTTATTGTGTTCCCACCCTAAGGACAGGAAAAAGGCACGTGCAGAAAACTGGTTTTTATAGTGGTTATTTTATCATCTGAATATTAGTTGTCTATCTTTGAAGAAGCATTACTTGGATAAGAAAAAAATTTCTCTGCCACATAAACACAAAAAAGCAAATCTTAAGATTCACATTGAAATGAGTGTATTGTACTTACACACACACACACACACACACACACACACACACACGGATGTAAGCTACCGAAAAGTCTTCCTGCCAACACTGGAAAATCATTTCAAGTATTTGGAATAAGAGGGCCCACACCACTTACTTTAGTCTGTGTTCTTGGGCGGAGGCTATCGTAAGCCCAATGCTGGCTGAATAGCTACTGTTTGTATGAAGGAGTGCTAGAGCATGTGCAGTTTTTACAAAACCAAAGGCTTCTCCAGGAAATGCTGTGCCTGTGCACTAGTGATTCCTGCAGAGGGAGGGCCTGGCTGTCGCCATTCCTTCCGTACTCTTTGCCCTTTTGCTCAGATTGCAGTGCATTGATTAATTTCAAATACTGTCAGCAAGAAAGGAAATCTGCTGAGCAAGCACCTATAACCTAATGGTGCTTTATAGAACAGAGCCATGGCCTTTCAGGAACTAAGAATGATACCAAGGAAATGAGTTAATTTAACAAATTGCCAGTTGCCCAGCAGACATCTGAGCAAAGAAATGATATATGCAAGGTATCATAATGACACTCTTTCCTTCATCCCCCCCCCCCCTTTATCTTCTGTCCTTCAATTCCCTCTAGGGAGGCAGTAAAGATGGGAAGGACAACTTGGTGAATTTTCATAGTGGATCATTAGAATGGTCACTTTTGCCGCTTGGCAGTTGTTTATAACCTGGGTATATTTTGTCTATGGAACATGGATACTGTGAGGCTGGAGTCATCTGAGGTGCTGGAGTGACTTTGGAGAAGGTATCATAAACAGACAAGAAGCTAATCTGCCTGTGACAAAAAGTTTAAAATGAGTAATCATGTATTCCATAGTATGATAACAAGAATGTAAGCAAACTAAGGGGCTAATGACAAATCTATACTAAAAAAAAATGAGTTCTTTCTTGCCCAAAGATCAAATCAGTTTATAATTTGCAAAATTATATACCCATCTTGCCTATATTTTGTGTAATAAATCATATTATTCCATGTTTTATTTTGCCTCCCCTGCAGGAAGTTAATAGAACATGTTCAACCATTTCTGGTTTGGAGACTATCACTACAGTATAGTGTTCTTAGTCCTACCACAAGCAAGCTCATATGCATCATTTTCAGAAAGATTTTATTGGTCCTCGTACATTTTAATGAGCCCGACCCCCATTCATCTGCTGATGGCTAATAAAAGCTATGCCATGTCTCATCAATGGAATTAGTAATCTGTGGGGACTGAGAAGCCTTAATGCCTGTCACTCTAGATCTGTGATCACTGGGGTGTGCTTTTTTAGGGGGACTAAAAACACTGGTATGACTTTATACAATTTAGAGTTGTTTCTGTTGTTGGTTATGTTTATCAAATTCTGAACACCAAAAGAAGTCCATTGGTAACCATTTAAATCAAAAATATAATTAATGAAATATATATATTTTTGAAATAGTAATAAGCATGATGACCATATATTTTAAGTAGCTTCTGTTATACTTAACCACCACAACAACAAATTATGCTTAAATCAAATGAGACATACAGAAGTAGAAAATCAATACAGAACATTGCTTTTCCATTTCAGAGGAGAGCTCCTCCTTATTTTCTACCCAGTTGGAACCAATTTATTAGAATTAGATCCTTGAAATTAATACCCAGTGTAATACTCTATGATCTGTAACAGTCATATCACTTCTTCCCTAAGGAAGAAAATTGTTGCGTTTGATCCAGGCTGCTAGGATTGATTTTTGAGTTTAAGTCAGAATCATAGAGCATCAGATTTAGAAGACATTCTGAGCTGCTTGACGTTCAGCTCTTTGTCTAGGCCTCTGAAGAACCCTTCCTACATAGTCAGTCTGTCTTTGGCTAGCTCTAGAAATAATTTTGAATATTCAGTACACTATTGGTGTTCCAGCAGTTTTCTTAGTTGGACTTAGATCTAGCCAAAGAATATCCTGAGTTTCTCAGCAGCTCCACATTAATCAGCGTTTTTCCTATGGTAAAACTTGAGGCCTTTATCAGACAGATCTGTACCCTCAGCTCCCCTTGTCAGTGTCCATCCTGCTCTTTTCCATCTGAAGACTGTGTCCTGTGGGACACGAGTGAAAAGGGGAGATGATACCGGAGGTGAAAAATTGCTTCTGTTTCCTTCCCATGATCCTTTCTTTCTTGCAGCTCTGCTGAGTAGCCCACCATTCTATGGTGTTGCTCCCCTGTGTGTTCATCCTGACTGGGGGAAAGGGAGACTCCAGGTGCTTTCAACTCTGCCCTGAGGAAATGTCTATAGGAAAAGAGGATTGTTGAAAAGGCAGCTGTAAGGATTTGTACAGAAACTTTCCCTGGACCCTTTCAGGCACAAAGATAGCCGTTCTGTTGACAGTAGTATTGACTCCTAGGTTATTACTGCATTTTCACCTGGCCCCCCAGACTCTGGAAAGACAAAGGGCAACTCTATGTGAGGAAAGGGGGCGGCTTTGTTTGCTTGAAGTCACTTTTTTAATTTGAAAGCTTCCTCTACCCTATACAGTTCAGTCACAACAGAAATAGAGTAGAAATCCCTGAGGTATAGCAGCAGTGCAATGGGGATTTCTAATCTTTCTGCCAATTTGATAAAGCCAGTTGCAGAACTGATGAGAAAATAGAGCCCTGCAGTTGTTTTCAAGATTCTCTATGTGGTGGTGGTGGGGTGGGGGAGCTTAACCTGTCTTTAGCAAAGGATACATGGGCTAATATGAGCATGTCCCAGATATTGCAAGAGATACAGTCAATACCAAAAGATAGCATCATTTTATGAAATCCTCACACCAGTCATAAACCTTTGATCCTCCAACCCCACCATCAGCTAAGATCAATTGGAAGGAAATATTTATGGAAATGATATAGGCATCAAATCCTTGGCAATCTGCTGTCAAGTAGGGCATGTCCTGTTTGAAGAAAGAGAGAATCAGGACTATTGTATATAAAATAGCTGGTTAGGAATTAACCCTGGTATTTTTTATTAAAAGTATCAATTATCCAGCAGTAAGACACAATTTTTCTTAAATATATTATATCCCTTATCTATACTTTACACTTTACCTTTTAGGAACATTCACGTAATACTAGAATGGAAACATAAAAATTGGCTTCATAGTAAGACTTTGTAAACTTAGTAATCAAATGATATTAAGATTCCTTCATAGAAACAAAAAGATTTCTTCCTGGAGCCTTTCTTCTGTTAACATCCAAATGCAATGGAATAAATTTTACTTACAACTTTTAATGACCAAGTGTGTCAAAGCAATGCCAGTAAAATCAATATGTAACCTCCTAGTTAAAAGAAGCTGAGATGATAAAAGGAAAACATCATTATTCCCCAACTTTCAACCTCTGCCTTCATTATTGTTGAATTTTGAAATATCTTTTTCTCATTCTTCACATTCCCAAGTAAAAATGTCGGTCAGATTTTTCTTAATGACATCCTACAGCCACAGCCTTGGCAAGTTAAATCTCTGTATGCCCTCCTACACGCATGCACTTACTACATTTTGAAGTTCTTTTTTTTTTTTTTTTTTTTTTTTTTTTTTTTTTTTTTTGGTTTTTTTTTTTTGGTTTTTCGAGACAGGGTTTCTCTGTGTAGCTTTGCGCCTTTCCTGGAACTCACTTGGTAGCCCAGGCTGGCCTCGAACTCACAAAGATCCGCCTGCCTCTGCCTCCCGAGTGCTGGGATTAAAGGCGTGCGCCACCAACGCCCGGCACATTTTGAAGTTCTTAATCAGTTGTAACTAGGAAGAAAATAAACCGAGTGGCCACTCTATGCACAGACTACTGTCCCCAAGTATCATCCAAAAACTATTCTTTGGCTTGCTGTGTTGTGCATCACACTGTCTCAAATAAAATGAGAAGATGTATATGTTTTCATACTTGCCAGTAAGGATACTTAATAGTCCCATTTATATAGTGACAAGATAAACGAGAGAGAGAGAGAAGATATAAGAGAGAAGATATAATACATTCAAAAACATTTGTGTCTACACATCTGATCTATTGATAAATACATTGGTTTAATATCATAGCAAACATTACCCCAAACCCATGGTCCATAATTTCTGGAGTGAGAAAATTATGCAGAGGAGAAGGAAAGGAGTATGCAATGAGATGCTACAGGGAATCACTCAGGCAATGACTCCCCACTTGTATTTCATGCCCTAAATACTTCTATATCAGGATGAATCTCTGTGTTAAATATTAAAATAATTGAATTTCTAATAGAAAATGATACTAAAAAAAGACTTATCTACAACTGTGTGTTTGAAGCTGTATGCTTTGCCAACTATTAATAAAATTGTATCAAATTGGATCGTGGTATTGATATTTTAGTTTTGCTAGAAGGGATGAAATTTTTGTTAAAATAAATCATTGCTACAACTTCCTTTTAGAAAATCAGACTTTTCCATTAAATGCTAACCCAAATCTAAAATAAGAATATTTAAAAGATTTTTTTTTGTGTGTGTAAGAAGGAAGAATCCATTTCCTTCTTACCTGCCCCCTAGTTTCAAGGTCATAGGCATGAAGTATGTGTTTTATTAGGCTAGAAGGGCATCAATTAAGAAATTATTTTTTCGTGGCCATAGGCAATCTGTAAAACCTACAAACATAATGCACCAGTTATATAAAGTTTAGAAGGGTTAACTCACTCTTCTTATCCTTAATACAAAGACTGAATGAAACTATCATTTATAACTCAAGTTGTCATGGTCAGCACTAATGCTGATGAAGTCCTTGGTATTCTTTTTTTTTTTAATTTAAGAAATGTTTTATTCATTTTGCATACCAACCATAGATCCCCCTATCATCCCTCCTCCTGATTCCCCTCCAGCCTTCCCCACCTCCTGTCCCCTCTTCCAAAAGGGTAAGGCCTCCCATGGGGAGTCAGCAAAGCCTGGTACATTCAGCTGTGGCAGGACCAAGCCCCTCCCCCCTACATCAAGGCTGAGCAATATATCCCACCATAGGTAATGGGTTCCAGAAAGTCAGTTCATGCACCAGGGTTAGATCCTGATCCCACTGCCAGGGGCCCCTCAAACAGACCAAGCTGCACAACTGTCTCCCATATACAGAGGGCCTAGGCTGGTCCCATTCAGGTTCCACAGCTGTCAGTCTAAAGTTTATGATTTCCTATGAGCTTGCTTCTGTTGTCTCGTAGATTTCCACATCATGATCTTGACACACACACACACACCCCTCATGTAATCCCTCTTTACTCTCTCTTCAACTGAATTCCCAGAGGGCTGGGGAGATGGCTTAGTGGTTAAGAGCACTGGCTGCTCTTCCAGGGGACCTGTGTTTAATTCCCAGCACCCATATAGTAGCTCACAACTGTCTGTAACTCCAGTTCCAAGGTATCCAACTCCCTCATATGGACATATATGTAGGCAAAAACAATGCACATGAAATAAAAATATATAATTATTTTTAAAAAGACATGGTCTCACTATATAACTCATATTAGCCCCAAACTTGCTATATCACCCTGGTTGGCCTTAAACTCTCCTTTCTTCTGGTCCTTAGCATTCTTAACCTCCTTCTTCTCTGGTCACCAAACCATCTTGAGAACCTCGGTCATCTTTAGAGAAATGGTCTGTGATAGCCCAGTGTTGGTATAAGCTGCCACTTTATTTACATATGTCAATGAAGATTTAGCTTCCCCTAATTCAGTAAAATGTTTGGTCCTCAAATTAAAGAACTCCCATTGGGAAAAAAGTCCTCAAATACCTAACTAGCTTCCTGGAAGGAGCAAGGACTTTGTCATCAGAGATGTGGGTTTGAGTTTTGGCTCTGCCTTTTTCTATCTGTAGGAATTTGGCAAACTCCTTCATGTCTCTGAAATGCTGTTTTCTTTCTGATAAGTTGGGGAAATAATACAGAGCTTTCGGTTATTGTGAGAATGCCATGAGCTCATGCTGATATCGCTCAATAAATGTGATTTCCTTTCTTCTGATGTCAATACTCAGAGATGATGGGAATAACTAGGTAAAGCTTCACTGTGGGAAGAGGGTTTTCTTCTATGTTGCTGGTAACATTCTAGGATGTAGCTACCCTGCCTGCATAGAGAGTAGTCTACTGGACAGCTTACAGTGGAGGTTTATAATACAGTTCAATGGCACTAACTGTAGTATGACCCAGGGCAACACTTGACACATTTTCTATAAAGTAATTTAAGTCATTGTCTTTTGCTTTATTATGGAGAGAAAAATATAAAACTGTGTGTTGACCAGGATGAAGCTTCCTTTTTTTTTTTCCTTCAAAGCTTTTTTCAAGGACATTAAACACTCTTCCTAATTACTTTGTATTGATTTTTTTTGACATTTCTGCTCAAAATTGACTGCTTATTTTAGGAAACAAAAGGATGCTAAGCTAAAATGGTGCATTTGGATGTACAGAGTTCAACATTACAGTCATGTTTCTCACAGGCAGTTGCAACTTGAAAGAAATCATGTAAAGGTCTTGCTGTATGCCTCCGGTATCTTCTCTTCCTTCATAAATAACATTTCCTTCCAGCCTTAACTAATTGTGAATAATTTTATGACTTCACAGTAGTCAACTTTAGGAAATACACTATCATACTCAATTGAGTAAAAAATAGTTTTGACATAATCTCTACTGAGTAGAGGTTAGAAATCAAAATTAGGCACATTAACTGTTTTCTATATTCTTTCCTCAATTTTATGGTCCTTTACAATTATTCACTCTCTGATTTATAGGGTTAATTAACATGTAGAGAAGCCTGATTAGATGACCCTTCCTTGTGACCTAACCAAAAGTACGATGTCATATATGAGGTCTGGGAACAGCCAGGTGTTTGTTCATTTGTTTTGAATTGTAGGAATTATTCATTTAAACTTGTACAGAAGTCAAAACTTAACTTTCATTTGAGAGGATTACCCATTTGAAGCCTGGTGGGGTACATCTCAATTCTCAGCACAGTTCTTGAGGGTAGCAGGAGATGGAGGCAGACAGATGTCTATGATTTTCAGGCCAGTCAGAACTACCTCTTGAGACCCTGTCTCAACAACAGAAAACAATGCAAAGTTATTACATGATATAAAAAGCTGCTGTGATGTTAAAGACTACTATCTAGCTAACAAAAGGAACCTGCCTACCACCAAATATCCCTGGAAATAAATTCTCATCTTCTATAAATCAGCTGCCTGGATTACAGAATTCTTTGCCCTTTTCTCCTTCAGGTTTTGGTGCCTATCATCAGCTTTTGGAGGAGCTAGTAGTATTAATTTTAAATGGAGGTCAGTCAGATCTTATGCAAATATTAAATATTGCACAGGCATCATAACTAAATTTAGCACTTCATTTGGTACAGTTCCTGCTGTCCTGAGTCCTCACAGTGCCTATAGCTCAGCATATTTATATTTATCCATATACTCACAGATACATGCATTTCTGTAACTAAGGATTTGTAAAGAAATAACAAGGGCAATATTTTTTCTACTCTTGAAATGGTCACTAAATGAAAATTGAATTTTCTTAAAAGCGTTTTTAAAAGGAAGATGTGGATAATTTGATTGGAGGCTGAATAGAATCCATTATAACATTCCAGCTGGTTGGTCACTTTTCTAATTTACACTCAGCTATTCAGGATCAGTTAAAGAAAACTTAACGGAAGAACATGGCTATTCTATCCTGAAACAGCAGAGTACTAGATAATGGGAGCTGAGCAGTTGCTCAGAGTTAAGACTAAAATAGCATGGATTTGACTAACATTAGCCTCCTGCTTTCTACTCAGAATGTGAAACCTAGAAGTAATATGCTTTAAGTCTTGTACTCTAAAAATATGGTTTGCAAACAGAGGGAATGTTAAATAGGTATCACTGGCTGGAAGGTGGAAGAATGTGATCTCCATAAACATGGGGGAGAAAGAGCCACACTTTTTCTTTTGTTTGCTTGTTTCTACTACAAGGTCACAGATGTAGTTATGAAATAACTATGCTGAGCCAGAATGCTTTAATGGATACATTATGAGCCTTGGCATCAATTGCCTTGGACGGAATTCATCTAGTGTTGTTGTTTGTTTGTTTGTTTCTACTTGTTTTGTTTGGTTTGAGATGAGGCCCTACTCTGGAGTGCAAGCTGGCCTTGGACACACTCTAGAGTACAATCTGACCTCAAACTTAAAAACATACTACCTCTGCCTCCTGAGTACTGGGATTCCATGTGTGTGCCATCATATCCTGCTGGAGTTCCTTTTTTTTTTTTTTTTTTTTTTTTTTTTTAATGCTTAGAACAGGCCTAATAGTATCTAACCTCCTTCAGCCTCCATTTCTTCAGCTGTGAAAAATCAAGGAACATTCTTTATTTTATGGTTTATTGTGAGGATTTTTTATTTAAAATGCCACACTACCTGGCACAGAACAGTTATTAATGAGTCTCAGTTTTTGTCTTGGCAAAGAATGTTTATGGCATGACTCTACATCTGCATTTCATTTGCATGTTTCTTCTACAGAAAGGAGTTGAGGGACCAGAAAGAGAGCTAGAGCTGCACCTTCACAGTTTTTAGCTCACACATTACTTACTAGTGCGAGCAGGAGAGATGACCCTGGGAAGCCAATGTTACACCATAAAGTTAAGCCCCAGTGCAGGGCTATAAAAGTGTTTGAGCTATAGAAAGGAAAGCTTAAAACAAAATAAGATGGTTCAGAGTACTCAGTCACAAAGTATCGTCCCTCTTCACTTCCAATTTCATGTCATCTGTCCTTGACCTTGCTGCCAGGTTACCTTAATGCTAGTACATAGCAAATAGCATGCCCATTAAAACATGGGGCTCATGAGTGTTGTTAAAGTGCTTTTGCTTGCCTCAGAATATAGTTTGTAGTTGCTTTTACCCTAGAAATGGGGCTATTAGGAAGTAGTCATTCTATTTCTTCTGTATAAGATAGGATGATGGAAGAGTTTGGAGTCACCTGAAGGTTGGCAGAATGCCTCACTTGAGTTTGGATGTCAGGTGACATGATGCACTGCTATACAAAATGAATATCCTGTGGATGTTTTCCTCCTAATTCTCTTCCAGAGCCTGTACTGATGCTGCTT
This sequence comes from Peromyscus maniculatus bairdii, assembly GCF_049852395.1. NCBI lineage: Eukaryota > Metazoa > Chordata > Mammalia > Rodentia > Cricetidae > Peromyscus > Peromyscus maniculatus. Next base: position 41,178,108 of record NC_134868.1, read on the forward strand.
GTTGAGACTTTCTGTGCTTTGGAGAAACTACGTCCCAGGCAGCATATTTTCTAGACTCTGTTTGTAGCATGTGAAAGAATGGAGCAGGAGAGTCTCTGTCACAGGGTTATAATGGCATCCGATCCAAATTCACTCTGACCTTCCTTCACTGTAAAAGTAATTTCCATTTGGATGAAATGATATCCTTGGGGGAGATTATAAAGAGTCTAATAGTGGCCTTTGACAGAATGGTAAACAGGATTGTCTATCCCTCTAACTATCTTCAGCAGAAGACATTGGAAGTAATTGAGTCCACCTTTGTCCATTTGGCAGTAACTGTGCCTGTTAATTCAGTATTTGAATATTTGTTAATAATTAGTCTTTTTGTAAGTTATGCCTGGTGGGTTACAAAGTCTGCATATAAATTCTTACCTTGCGTTAAGAAAGGTCTATGTTGACCTTAGTAAGGTGGTCATTTGTCCCCTGATGTCAACCGTGTTGTTCTTACCTCACCAAGCCATCAAGCTAGCTAAGCATTGGAGCATGTTCTCTTTGTTACTTGAATCATAAAACATTCCTGGCCTGCCAGGGTAGCCGTGGTTAAGCCCTCAGTGTATGAACTCATGATAGCAATAGATTCCTTCTGTCTGGACCTCTGTTCTTGTGGTTCTGTGATCTAAGCACAATTGGAACTTTGTTCTGACCTCATGCAATGGCTAGTCACAGTTTCTTGTAAAATAGAAAATTTTATTGGTTTGGACATATCCCTTATCTTAAGAATTAGATCATTCGTGACTTCCTTCTCAGGGTCACTAGAATGGTCACCATTGTCCTCTAGCACTAGTCTCACTATGGAGAGGCTCAGTTCCTGCTGAAGCATGTTTTTATCCTTTGCATGTTACCTGTCTCTAGTCTGACTCAGCCATGTAGACTACATTGCTGGCTCAATGGATGAAATGTCATCAAACATTTTCAACTCCACAGCGACCCTTGCCATTATGCTGCTGTTTAGTATGGCAGTTTCAACCTCATATCAAGACTTGAAGTTACGATTTTCCATAGACTGTAGTGGCTCCCCATCTGGCAGCACTCTGCAGACTGTGTGTTCTTTCCACAGAGGAGAACAAGCCAAAGGAAGAGTGGCTAGCTACCTCTGGGTATCAAAAAGCTCTTCTTGTTGAAGGCTTGTCTGAATTGCCTTACACATTCTGACTTGAACTTGATGTTCACTGACTGTGTACTAAGAAGTGCCAGCGTTTCACACAGCCACGCTTGTCTCTCACTTGTGTCCCCCGTGGCCAGCATCAGAGGGATTCTTGTTTTGTTTTGTTTTGTTTTGTTTTTTTCCTTCCTCTTATTTATAAGAAAACTTTAAAATGTGCATGACCACATGTTCTGTAGGAGTCTCTGTGAGCATGCCAAATAAACCACCTAGGTTCCTATAGCTAAAAATTGTTTTTGATTAAATGATACATTAATATTAACTGACTAGAAGTAAGCAAATAAAAAGTCCAGAAAACAAAACTCGGAAGTTTCTGGTATGTCTTGGTGTTTTCCTACTTTTAGGAAAATAAATTGTTCTGGAATGATGAGACATAGTTTAGGATAAGGTACCTCACATCCTATTCTCCAAAGAATCCATCAGTGCCTGTCATTTCTAATAAATAAATAAATAAATAAATAATCAGACAGACAGAGTAGCAAACTAGTTTGAGTTTTTAAAGGAAAGCCATAATTAGGCAAGTACACTTACACACACACACACACACACACACACGTTGCACACACACACGTTTGCACACACACACACGTTGCACACACACGTTTGCACACACATACACACATATATGCACACAAATGTATTCATACACAAAGGAGGGAATTAGTTTCCCCATACTTGAGCTACAAGCCCATGCACACTTGATAGTCTGATGACCCCGTTTTAACGGAAAGCGGTTTGAAAGAAGAAGGAAGGAAAGACTGCTGTGAAGTCTTTCAACACCTGTCCAGTAACTTGGGTCTCCTTTCATCTCACTAACTCTTGGCACTGTGCGGCCTCTGTAGAACAGTGCATGAGCTCCTCTGCGTTCTCCAGGCTTTGAGAAGCAATCAGTTACAGCAGTAGCTGGTTTGCAACATCGATCCTTCACTTACAAGGTAATGAGTCTCCTCCCCATGGCAGATGTCCATAATAGACAACCCCTTCCCTCTAGCTGAATATCCAACACCAAAGAGGTATGAAATGAAGACAACTTTCCGGCTCTCTCAACAAAAATGTGCTTCTGCAATTTTCTTTTTTAGAAGTAAGGATTCTTTTTTCTTTCTTGTTTTATTTTTATTTTTATTTATTTATTTTTTTTTTGAGACAGGGTTTCTCTGTGCAGCCCTGGCTGTCCTGGAACTCTCTCTGTAGACCAGGCTGGCCTTTAACTCAGAGATCTACTGGCCTCTGCTTCCCAAGTGCTATGGGCCAAACTGCCTCTCCCCCAGCAAAAGGAAGGATTCCTAATGGAGGTGTCACATAGAAATCAGAATAGAGTCAAATCTAACTTCTTATTGACAATCTTATTTTCCTGTTAAGACTTTCTTTTGGTTTAGAAATGTCACCAGAGCCTACTGGTAGTCTGTACTTTTCCTTAGAGGGCTTCGAAGTATAAATTGCTCCCAAGTGCCCTGGGTATGGCAGTCACTGGTTACCTTGGTCTGGAACAGCCCTCGGCCTGCACATTTCCCCACCCCCACCCCAAATGTAACACTGAACATACCAGGTTTTGCCAGGCCTATGTGACCTAAACAAGAAATTCAGATTCTACTAGATGTATTGCAAAGTCTTTTACAATGCTTTTGAATAAATGGCCAATTTGTACTGAACACACTCAACTTTTCCTAAACAGTTTGGGAACTAAGGAATGAATTGGCAAGTAAACAGCCCAGGATTGATGGCTGATTGCTTTGGATTCTGGTGGATTTGTAGAGCATGCTTCTCTTAGTATGCTGGACAGTCACGATCTCTGCTTAGCATTTCTTTCTTGGTCAGTGTTAGGGCATGAAGCCCTTTAGAAATGAATAGGAAGAGCAAAGGTCTTTCTGTCTACCCCCCCACCAATGATTTATGTCCTAAAAGAAAGGGACGATCTCAGCCCCTTAGAGTTACTACGGCTTTGGGAGTTGGAAGTAGTTTATTAGCCCAAGTAAATGGAGTGCTAACAGGAAAAAAAAACTAATAAATTATAACTAGAGACCGATATATAGACTCACATGCCCTGTTTCTGGCATAGCAGGGATGGAGCCAGGCAAATTGAGCCAGACCTGGCTTCTACCAACCCTTTAGAATGTGTTTCACCGCGGCCACTTTCAGTACTGCTTTTACCTGTAGAGTTTCCAGCCACTGGCTGGTGAGAATGAGATGCTAAACATACAGATCTGGTTTTTCAAAAGCAGTGTACGAATTAGGAAAGGAGTGTGTTTATGTAGATTTCTCTGTGGGAGCCTAAAACTTCAGGTATGCATTGAAGTTCCTGTGCCATCACTTGCTTCCCCTCCACTCAACAGAGCTTAATGCCCACAGTGGGAAAACAGGTGACTGATTTTGGGGGTGCAGGCCCCGAAAAAATGAAAGCATATACAACATGTCCACGAATACAGACACACCCCTGCACACACAGTCTTGCAGCCATGGCACATGTTTTAAGGACATTTTTTTTCAGACATGATGCATTCAGAGTCCGCTTATCATTTTGTCCCTTCCCCTGAAACAATACAAGTATTACCTGTAACATTACCTTGCCATGGCTCTATCTGTAACCTTGTATCTTAAGAGAAACAAGACCTATTATTAACTAAATATGGGACCATCTAGTCCTTTGTTGAGGAGGTCTGAGGGACAGGACAAAGGAGAAATAGGTTTTTTGAAGTGACGCTTTGAAAACTATATTGTATATTTTTTCTTGAAACCTCCTATTCAGGATGGTCACAGGTGAAATGTTGCTACAGTCTTGAAATGGCTCGATTTTGATTTCCATGATGTTTGGTTATGTAGATTTTATGCCAGGAGCCTGGATATTGTAGATACACATCCAATAGCACATCCTATTTCAGGGTGAGGTGTTTTACTTCACTGATCACAAACCTAGAAAAGAGGAACTCCTGGGAATTGTGGGGAAATGTGTAGCCTGAAGTTGGCCAAGTGTGACAGAGTAGGACACATCGTTACTGCTCTATTCCTTCATAAGCAGCAACCTTTGGCCTTCTTGATGAAAATGTGCCCAGTGAAACAGAAATTGGCTGTTTATGTCCACAGCTATCACACGAGTACAGAATTGCAGCTGTTTGGTTAACTGGCTTGTAGCAGTATATATTCAGTGTTTTAGAGAGGCGTACTTTCCTTGTGCTAGATGGACAAATATTCTAATAAATATTATCCAGGATTCTTGCCTGAAACTACTATTGTCTCTAGAGATGTGTCTCAAAGTTAAAATACTTGGAGCATTATATCTGTCTTTCCAGAACCATTTTTGAGTTATTGTCTTGGTCCTCCTTGATACAAATCACAAAACACTCAAGATTTAAAATCCTCATCAGAAGCAATTTTCTGTCATTGAAATGTTACTCTCTTAGCAATGTATGTAATGAATGATATCAGGCCAGCTATGATACTATCCTGTGTTGGGGGGTGGTATACATGTATGTATGTGGGGATTGATCCCAGAGCCTCATGCATGTTCCTCCTATACTCTACCACTGAGCAACACCCCCCCCCAGTATCATCTGTTCTTAATCAAGTCTTTTATATCAACGGACAGGTGGTAACAGACATTTAAGTTTCACCAGTGGACATCAAATATTGAGAAAAATCCCACATGCCTTTGTCTACTAGCATGGCAGGCATTTCCTTCATGTGTAAAGAGTAAGGAGAAAATGTATTAGGCATTTGAATGGCTTAGCAAGAGGAGGAATACAAGTCAAAATATGAATGAATTCTGATATTTAGCTCCTGACTTTAACATATAAATACAAAAGGTATGTGTGAGACCTTTGGGTTATAGCCCCAACACCACAATAAAAAACTGCAGAGTATTATTGTTCCCTGATTGACTTGTACCCTTCCCAGTCATTATCTTGCTCTCTTGAATTCTTTCACACCCGGACCTTTGGAATGACATTGTTGCTGACAGTCTCGTCTCTATTTTCTCCTCCCTCAACGATTCCAGGGTAGATCATCAATTTTATTAATCATGACCTCACTCAGAGTCTCTCGGTCATCTGCATACTGGACATTAATTCCAGCCGGGAGTGTCAGAGTGCCTGTGCTATGGATGCTTCATTGTTTTATAGCTTTGTTTTTCCCTTCATGTCTTTATTGTAACCTCTGTGCTAGCTAAGGTGGACTTCTTTCACTGAACACGACACTGCCTTCTCACATCCACAGATGTGTTCTCTTATTTGTTTAACAGTGTATTCTTCTCACATAGCCACAGGCCCTCATTGCTCCTAATACATCACCATATCCCTACCCTTTACATATGTTATTAGATTCATAGCAAATGTCATAATTTATCCTTTTGACTAGAGTGAATAGTTTATTTCAGTGGGTTTTCTTGTTAACCAGGATTAGTTTTCAAACATATATATTGTCAAGGAATGACTTTTTCTTCTCGTTTTCTATCAGCATTTTTTTAAATTCCTACCAACTGCATTGATTCAAATTCAAATGCATAAATATTGGCTAATAATAAGGATAGCCATGATCTTACTTGTCCTTCTCAATAATGGAAACGTCCTCCCTACAAGAGTTAGTGTTACATACCATTTAGGTTGTTGGCCAAAAGTAAATTCTTTCACATGGTGCTGAGTATTATTTACTTTATAAAGAAAAAGAAAGTGTGTTTTGAAAAGATACAATCAATTGTTTGTATTTTTATATTCAAGGCACAATAAGCACATATTTAAAATCCACTCTATAGGGCTAGGATGTATCTCAGTGCTAAGAGTATCTGCCTTTCATGCATGACACCTTGAGTTCAACCACCAACACTGAAAATAGCTGTATCGTATAAAATTTGCATTTAAACATGGCTGTTGTAGTTAGGGTTTCTGTTGCTGCAGTGAAACATCATGACCAAAACAGGTCGGGGAGGAAAGGGTTTATTTGACTTATACTTCCACACCGTAGTCCATCACTGAGGGAAGTCAGGACAGGAACTCAAACAGGGCAGGAACCTGGAGGCAAGAGCTGATGCAGAAGCCACAGAGGGGAGCTGTTTACTGGCTTGCTTTACATGGCTTATTCAGCCTGCCTTCTTATAGAACCCAGGACTACCAGATGGGGATGGCACTGCCCAAAATGGGCTGGATCTTCCCCCATTGATCACTAAGAAAATGCCTTACCGTTGGATCTTATGGAGGCGTTTTCTCAGTTGAGATTCCTTTGTCTCTGATAACTCTAGCTTGTGTCAAGTTGACATAAAACCAACTGGTACAATGGTTAAGAATGACTCATGAAAACACAGGGAATGGTATAATAAATATCCATATAGCCAGCATCCATGCCACAGTTATCATCTTAGTCCCGTGATTGCCCTTTCTTCACACTACCTGATATCAGATCTCTGACATCTGATCATTTAATATATACATATTTATATTTTTGGAAGATAAGGAATATGCTGTTTTTAAACATATCCAGGAAACATCTTACACAAACACAAATTGGTGGCAGTGCTAAGTATTATTAGTTATTTAGATGGTGATTGGACCTTCTCTTATAAGCACATTTATAACAGTTTCTGGGAGCTAGTTTCCAAATGAGGTTCACACAGCTTGGTTGGCTGATGTCTCTTGATTCTTATGTGCTTAATGTTGGGTTTTTCTCTTCTTTCATTCTTTGCCTATAACTGTGGCTCTCCTATTCCTACCTGCCTTTCTGCTCTTCAGGAATTCAGGTGGTCCATGCTGTAGAGTTCTATGCTGAGGGGTTTTCACTGGTCATACCCAGTCACGGTAGCTTTGAGTGTGTCCCTTTGATCCAGCTCCTTTCCTGTTCTTTTTTACCTACATGGAAATATTTGATTAAATTAAGATTAAAATTTGGAGGTGGAGAAGAATGCTTGACAATTTTACAGATAGTGACTTTATTCATTAAATGCCAGTTCAGTAGCTATTAAAATGACTACATTGCTTTTATTTTTTGATATGCCATGATCTTTGTTTAAATGTGTTGAATATAAAGAAGAACCTACCTCAGGGTTTCTCTCTTTTTGACCTCTCATCTGCTTTTATTTCCAAACACATTTCAGAAGATGAATAAATTAGCCGCTGTCATTAAATGTCGAATGTTAATTCCAGTGCTGGTTGAATAACTGAATCCTTGATCATTGCTGCAAGTCCACCTGTTTTGTTTTGATTTGTTCTGTTGCTGCTAAAAATTTTGGCTAGCCTGGACAATGGCAAGATAATATTCCTTACATTGGCATGGCCTTCTCCTTCAACCAAATTGATCATGGTAGAAAATGCAGAGTAAAGAAGGTGTACCTTCATCATTTAGTGTGGCAAGATCTAGAAATAAACCAAAGTACACCAGTCAGATGGGTTGCTGTTGTTGGCTTTGTAGCCAGTTAGTCTGAGACTGTACTCTTTTAGAATATATACTAATGGGAAAATAATCAGGGGACAGCCTGAAATTCTGGGTATGCAAAGCTTATACTCACAAGATTTTAGTGGTTTCTCAAAAATATATAGCAGAGTCATGTTTCTGGAATTGGTTTCCTAACTAAACACAAAACAAACAAACAAAAACCCAAATCTATTGACTTTGCAAAGAAACTATGCTTTTCCTGTTGTCATTTCTCGAAGCCAGTCACCCAGAGATACTCTCTGTTTCTTTGGAAAAGCTGTGACATCCTCTGAGACATTTGTGTCACTGAGATATCGTTGTCTAAGTTGTAGAATAGCATGATTAGACTGTGTCGTGAATAAAATGTGCTGTCAGGGGAAAATGGCAACTTGTATATTTGAAAAATAACTTTGCCGACAATCTTATTTTTCTAAGGATAACACTGTCTAATAACACCAAGTAATTTGCTTAGCAACTGCTGGGAACTTAGAATGGGCTTTCTCTTCAGCTACAGATGACCTTGGTCTGTCTTCCGTGTGTGTGTGTGTGTGTGTGTGTGTGTGTGTGTGTGTGTGTGTGTGTGTGTGTGTGTGTAATTTTGTTTTATGAGGAAAAACATCCAAAGGTTACTTCTCATTCTGCTGGAAAGGAAGAAATACTATTAGGTGCTTCTCAGGGCTTTTAAAGGAGAAAAATATCTAAAAATCATCTTAATGCCCCCCTTCAGCCCTAAAGTAGGTTCACTGAAACAAAACACAAACTGTGCCTCCTACATTTGTGTGACCCAGGGAAGCCAGCCTCTGTGTACATTTGTGAATTCTTAGCTGGGGTATTATTGTTAAAGACTGAAGAACCATCTTCTCTTTTGAGATGACTTATATCCTCTTTTAAAATACAGGATGCTATAAAATATACTAAGGTCCTTTCTGGTCCTTCCATGCTATGTGAGTTTAAATGGTACCCAAACACACATCCAGCAGTTAAGCTAGTTAATCTCTATTGGATTTTTTTTTGTGTCAACTTGTTCTTTAGATAAATTGCCACCTTGTAGAGTGTCTGAAAACTTTTAAACTTCCCTAGTTTATGAAGTAAGCCTTGAGTCCATGCGGGGAGTTAATGTAGTCTACTATTGAATCTTCTCGTTCCATTTTCCATGGTCTCATGAAGTTTTCTTTTCTAACCCTATTGTCTTCTCTCCTCTTTCCTCACTCTCCTCTCCTCTCCTCTTCCCTCCCCTCCCCTCCCCTCCTCTCATCTCCTCTCCTCATTGTAGATTCTCTTTGCTTTGCTCCTGTGTTGGCCTGCCTTGTCTTTTTCAGGGCTGGGGATAGAACCCAGGGCTTTGCACATTCTAGGCAAAGACTGTACCAGTGAACAGTGCTTACTTCTCTGCTTTCTTGTGGCTTCTTTAGCAAAGCTCAGCGAAGAAGCAGTCATACACATGGTCAACATAAGAGCAAGTGAGTCATAACCGATCTGTGTTTTGTCCATGCATACAATCTTACAGCCTTTGAATTTTTAGCTCTAGCAGCTTTAGTTATGACTATTACTTGTGTATGGCAACACAATTGCCAGGAAAGGCTGTTTTTCAAATATACAAGTTGCTGTTTTTCCCTGACAGCACATTTTATTCTCGAGACAGTCTAATCATGTTATTCTACAACTGCTTAGACTATGTCTCAGTGACACAAATATCTTGGAGGATGTCACAGCTGGGCAGTTGCAACAGCAAAGCTACAGTCTCTTTACAAAGCCAATAGTCTTTTCTTAGGAAGCCAGTCCAGGCCTACCCAGCACCAATTTGTTTAAGCTAGAGCTCCCAAGAGCTGGGAGTCCTTTCAGGTTCATTATGGCTTCTGCTGATCTCCTAGATCCAAGAGTGTCTCTTATCTCCTCCAGGAAATTTTCTCCTTTGCAAGGACCTATATGCTATTCAGCAAAGGATTGAATTACTATGTCGAAAAAAAAAATTTGCCAACCCAGAATGACAGTGCTTCTGTGGTTCCGATGTGGCTCTGGCTTTTCCTGTAGAGAGCTAATGACTGCTCTTACCATCCCCTTACTGTAGAGGGAAGCCACGTGGACAGGGCATCAGACTCTTCCTGTTTGGCTTCTGGTCCAGAGGGCTTCAGCCTGGAGAACCGTCTAAGCAGCAGTACAGAGTGTGTCCAGCAGAGGAGCCCGATAGCATTCTAGACAAGGATAATAATTTGAAGGGGTTTGGGCTTAAAAACAAACAAATAACAGCAACAGATATAACAGGATATGAAAGATCGGTAAAGCATGCAGATTTCTAAATACATCAGCATTGAAGATACAGGTAAGGTTTAAAACTTTCATTTTGTAGTTTGCCTGCTTTGTATAGGAATTTTTTTTAAAAAAGCTTTATATATTTCATTGAGAAAAACCTCATGCTTACTTAATTTGCCACAAGTAAATCAGAAAAAAGTGCCTTGAACACACTGTCCCTCAGGAAGGACAGAGCCTCGTAACGTGGCTGCATTGAGTTTGCATTGTTACTCCCCCTGACTCCTGCTATGTGTTCAAGGAAGCTGGCCTGAATAGTTTCCCAGAGGTGTGCATTTGTACCATGGTCTTAATCCATTGGTGCTGTCCCTCTGTTTTACTGATGAGGAAAACAGTGTTTAAAACCAGGGAGAGAGGGAACCATCTGCCCAGCATTACTTTTGCTTTATCTTGAGCTACTCTGTGGGAAAACGTGTATGCTTCCAAGAAAAAAAATTCTTAGTAAGGAGTAGAAAACACCAAATTGTTATTCAGATGTTGATCAGTGTGCTTACAAAAGTATTCGGTAGTGTAATGCTCAAAACTCACGTTACAAATTAGAGCTGTTTTGTGTTTCCTATCATGTGGACTTTATACTACTATAAAGCTCGGGCCATGACACTTACCTATATCCCAGCCACAAGGCTGAGGATCCAGAATTCTAGGTTAACCTGGGCAAGGTAATGCGACCTTGTCTTAAAGTAAAATAAAATAGTTTACAGTATTTAAATGGTTATACTAATTTATGATAGTGTAAGTGTATTTAGTTTTTATAATGTGGAACTTCAGGCAGGAACATGACAGAATTGTGTAAATACTGAATGTAGAAAATAATCATATTGAAAAGTGATTCAATTTTTATTCTTGACTCATTCATCAGTTTTATTATGTAAAACAAGTTAACGGGTTGGTTCTGAATTCTTGGCAAACAGTTACAATAGAGCAGGGCTGTCTGTTTACTGAATGCCTTACAGTTATTCATTGACTTCTACTGCAAACTAAGCCCTCTCCCATCACATTCCCCAAGAAACTACAGAATTCCAGAGTGAACAGAAAATATGTTTTGCTTTTCTTTGTCCAGTGTTTATGCACCAGTGACGAGTCAGTGACACCCATCTGGGTGCAGTGCTACAACAGAAAAAAAATCTGGTAGCAAACTGCATAACAGCCCTCTCCATCTTGCTTTTGCTGCTGAGTTTAACTGAACAGCCCTTTGGGTACAAGTCTGCCAATCACTGACACCGCTGAGGCCTGGGCTTGATGCTTCTCCACATTATTAGTGGCACTATTCATTGCTCAGCAGCTTAACTACATAGTTTCCTTTCAAGGGAGGCTGGCGATGGTCACCTTCATTTATGACCATTACCTATACATGTGATGGGCAGGCGGTGAGGGATGAAAGGACAGATTCAGAAAAGAAGGGGAAGAAGGAGAGAAGAAAGGAATCAAAGGAATCTTATCATATACACAAGGACTTCTTTTCTAGCCCTTAAATACTGGTTTTGGTTTCCAAATCCTATTATTAAGGTAGAGAAATGTCCCCTTCCTTGGGAATGATCAGTATCCTTGACTTATATTGCCATAACACATATAGTCTCTGGCAGTGTGTTACTTCCTTATTTATGCTTTTTCTCCTTGCATATTATTTGCTAACTCACCATGGAAAGTGCATTTGGGTTGAAGCATTCATAGATACAGTCAACGTAAGAACCACCAAGTCCTACTTATTCATGTGTATTTGTTCAGACAGTCTCATTCTGTAGCTCAAACTGGTCTTCAATTCCTATTCTTACCATTTCATCTGCCCTACTACTGTGATTAGAGGTGTGCATGGGCTAGCCCGGCCAGTTTTGTTCTTAGTTGTCATTCATAACACTAAGTAAAAGCTAACACCCGCATTATGACGAACTGCTCACAAAGTGGAAGTCCATGGGTGTAATCAGCACTGAGTGGAATCTAGCTCACCTCTGCACAGAACATCATTTGTGTATTGAAATACATTATCCCTACAGTCCTTAGTATTTCTTTCTAGCTCCCTTCAAAAAGAAGGCTGTTCACGTGACTTGGTGTGTAAGTCCTGTTCTGTCTGCTTCATTGTTTTGGTGGGCAGCATTATCAAATGGCCTGTGACCTATCAATATGCATGTAGAAGCCAAAGGGCAAGGCTACCACTATGAAATGAATAAACTGACAGCATATCGTTTTCAACCAAGAAGAAGAGAAAAAGTGGCAGAAATCCACAGAGTGTGCGTAGCACTGTCTCTCTGGCAAGCTCTTCTGACAACTGCAGCTTATTCTAGAGTTTGGCCCTTGCTTCAGAGCAGCTGTATCCAGTCAGTTCACGCTGCGCATCACTTGGGATTTAATTGCCACTTTACAATTCATGATGTTTTCAATGCTGCCTGTGGATAAAAGCGTTAAGCACAAGAGCCACGACTGTGAGATCGCGGCTACCTCATTTCCAGCAATTAGCTTCTATCAAATGTCCCATTACTACCTTTAAGTAATGATCTAAGAACTTTGCCAGTGGAATGTGTCAGGGCTGCATACTTTGGGACAATATTATAAAAGAAAAATCACTTCAGGGAGAAATATTTTTAAGAGTCAAAGGGTACTGTGCTTCTTGGTGGTTGTTGTTTTAATGTGCGTTTATTAATCTTAGTTATTTTGATAATCCCACAAGGTCAGCAAGTCCAAGGAATAAAGGTGATATATCTGTCTTTGGCTTGTATCATGGCCTATTTTTATTGTTCATTTATAATTTATGTATAATTATGTTCATTTGTGGAGGTTGTTGGTTTTGGTTTTAGTAATTTCCATAGGATTTATTCTGAAAGAACCTTCCAAGCAGGCTACTCAAATGGACAAAGGACATCCTTAGCCACATGTTAGGGACTCAGATACCACTGGGGACTGCTCGTGGGTCAGCACCTTTGTGCAGGAAAGTGTGGTGACAACTCAGTGGAGGTGGTCCATACACTTATTGGGGTGTGGGGGCAGGAAGGACACCCAACCGAATTTGTTAATAAGTGGAATGCTGTCAGCACCTGAGTTAAAGCAGCCTTCCTCCTCATCAGTTAAAAGCAGTTGCCATGGATTAAAAATTAACACATGTTCACGAACCATTTTTTGCATGAAGACATATTGTTTGGTTAAAAGGATATGCTGTGTGACATATAGAAATGTTCTCTGCCATGATTTTATGAACCAAATTACATTCCCCTCATTGTAATAAAGATTCTTTTAACATAGCTGATAGTAGGGGGTAATCACCAAGCTTAGGTTTGTAGATGTCTAAAGGCTACATTTAGTGACATTATGAAAAAGGCCTTTTATTGAAGTAAGTACAAAATTGACTTAGGCCAGAAATGATGTAGCTCAATGCTAGAACACCTACTTACCATGTGGATGTCCCTGGTTTAATGCTCCACACCACAAAAATTAGTCAGTTGTCCCAATTCCTAATTATCCACAATAATGATATGAGTAGCAGTACAAATCATTTAAGTCCTCAGATTTCCAATGTTAAACATTTCCTTTCGGTGTTACAGGTTAGCAAATGCTACACCATGGAACTGTGCTTCCAGCCCCTTTGTCAAGTTTTTGTTGTTTTTAAATACTGATTGCTAAATAAGAAAATAGCAATTTTTCCCATTCACCCACTAATTCTTTATCTAGAATGCATATAATCTCTGTAAACATTTTCTATGGTTGGCATCACCCCTGTTTTCTGAATGAGAAATTTAGGAGAGTCAGGACTAAAGATGTCTAGAAGGAATTTGAATGAGATCACTCTTTCAAGTTCAAGTGGTTTTAATTCTCCTTCATTCTTCTTTCTAAAAGTTGTGGTCCCCAATGTGCTGTACGCAGGAGAGTGGGAAAGAAGAAAGGGTATGGGAAATCAGAAACTGAATAATCAAGATGTTGACTATTCTGGTCAGGAAGAATGAAAATAAAAGAGTAGAAGAAATTTGGTTTAAAATAATAACAATATGTGATTTGGAAACAAATGAAAAATCAAAGCAGAATAAAATGGGAAAAATCATACATGGTGGGTCAAGTCAATGTACAGAGGAGTATTGACCCACACAAGTAATAAACTAGAAGTGATAAGAGACAAGGGATTTAAAAATCTATGGAAATAAGTCAGTAGATAAGATAAAAATTTCATCTCAAAATAGATTTTCTTCCTGAAAAAGTAGACAGAATCTTGACTGACTTGATGCTTCTTATCCTGATTGATATCTAAGTGGTGAATACTGTTTGACACTAAGCCCTGCCACATTCTTCACAGCCATGGGAAGGGGGAGGGGGAGGCCCTGATGCTGAATGCCCTTGAGCTGCAGGACAGGGTACTTGGTTTCATTTTAGTGTAAGTACTCAGTGGTCCAGCTGTCATTTTCAGTTTTATTTCCATAAGACTGTCAGGCTGGAGAAGTAAATGTCAAGTTACCACATGAAGATCTGATAAACCAAAGGATGACTTGTTTCTAGTCTCGGTTCCAAATAGATGAGTCTTACAGCAGGTTGTACATTTCTAGAGATATCCAACTGTCTGTTTTTTCCAAAGCATGTTGGCAATCAAATACGTGGTTTTTAGTTGTCTAAAATGCACAGTTCATTCTAAAACGAACTTATACATAAAATATAATGGCCAAAATAAATGATTGTATCAGTTATTGTTATTAGAAATTCCTGTTGTTGTTGGGATCTGATACCATCACATTTGAGCCTTGCTAGATATGGAATTTTATTTCATCACAATGGCGGTTCTCTTTACAGAACAAAGTGTCAAACTTTCCCCTTCTTTTTGTTTCCCCCTATCCAGCCACGTCTACATCCACAACGGGGACCAGCCATCTTGTAAAGTGTGCAGAGAAGGAGAAAACTTTTTGTGTGAATGGTGGCGAGTGCTTCATGGTGAAAGACCTGTCAAACCCTTCGAGATACTTGTGCAAGTAAGAGATGAATTCCTCTATGTGGCTTATCTCCATAACTGCTTATTCCAGATGATTCTGTGTTGTGATTTGCTCCATTGCTTCTTTTCCCCACTTGGTTGCATCCTGTTTGAATAATGCCAATTTATTTGTGGAGGGTGGTGGAAAATTTACACCATCTGCCATCTTCTCTGTCATGTCCAGAACTGGTTTTATTCTTTTCCGTGTTTGTGGGTATTGTTGATCTCCAGTTGTTGTTGGGTTTTTGTTTTGTTTTGGGTTTTTTTTTATATTTTTATATGTCTAATGTTGCTTTCCTCATGGTTTTCATTAATAATTGCTGAAAGAAATGTGCACATATTGTAGAAGGCTGTAACATTGGATCCGTACTCCTTTACTCATGTATAACTTGAGCTGTGAGGTAACATTTGTTTCTTATCCCAGTGCTCACCTGCAAAGTGAACAGGTCAAATACAGGAAGCAGGAGGCAGAATTTCACGATGATGTTATTGCCCCATAATTATTTCTCAAAACTCTCTAAGTTGCTATTTCTCATTATTAAAGACAAACAAGGTGCATACGTTCAGAAATGCATTTGGTGTGTTGAAGCACCATTGTCATAAAAAAAAAAAAGTAAGATTTGGTCTGTGTTTGGTCTGTGCTACTTATAGACATGTCTAGATTGTCCTTTTCCTTCCAATGACCCAGAGCACAGTTAAGAAAGTATCACATTAAGCTGGGCAATGGTGGCACACACCTTGAATCCCAGCACTCTGGAGGCAGAGGCACGTGGCTCTGAGTTCAAGGCCAGCCTGGTCAACAGAGAAAATTCCAGGACAGCCTGGACTAGTCAAAGAAACCCTGTCTTGAAAAATAAAAACCAAAAAATCGAACAACAAAAAGAAGTATCAAATTTATATTCTCTCACCAGCAACATAAAACAGCATGGGTTTGTTTTGGGGGGGCATACAACAAATATTTAAACTTTATAGTAAAATGTCAATAGGTTGATTAAAATGCATGTGTTTATTTTGTCATTCATTTTAACTCTGTTAATATTTGTTCTATATTGGTTATATGGACTCATAATTTGACATGGATAAAAGATCTTATGCTGGGGCTCTAGCACAGTTGAGAGAATGCCTTCCTAGCATGCACAAAGCCCCCAGTTGCATGTAAACTGGATGTGGAGGTTGGCAGCACATGCCTTTCCCAGCACAAGGGAGCAAACAGGGAGGATCAGAACTTCAGGGCATTCTTCTTCCTAAGCTTTATAGTGAGCTCCAAGGCAGCCTGGGAAATGTGAGACCCTCTTTTAAAAAATACAAGACAAAAGGCTCCTTGAGTGGTAGTGGTGCCAAAAGAGCACACCTTGTGGAGGATGTGTAGTTGGTTTTATCAGTGGAGACCATTCACAGAAGCAAATCATTATACCTTAGAGCGAAGCGTAGACTTCTAAGCTCAGTTCCTCAGCTGGTAGAGGTTTTATGGAAGAGTCTCATTAAGTTTTTAAAGCAAGATAAAGTAGTCAAATATAAAGAAAACCAAATCATTTCATATGCATATGACACCACACTAAATTATTTAAGTTACTCTTATAGTTAAGATTAGTTTTAATTATAAAAATTATTCAGTTGTGTTTACTTGTGCAGCCAGTTTTCAGTTTTAGCCTTCAGTTCTGCTGAATTGCTATAAAAAAAAAAGCACAAGATACAACCACTCCCCCATATTTATCATGGCAAATGGGATGAGTATATTTTATAGCCTCCTATAAGACCTTCTTTTATCACATGTAAAATACCAGATGTAAAGAATTACAGCCTGTAAGATGTGAAGTTCATTTATTATACTGGGAAACCTTGTGATTTTCCTCTGTTCTTAGGCATAAAATATCATTGTGTTTTAATAGATCTCCTTGAAAGAAAACATTTAAATTTTATTTCCTGAAATTTTCCCCTTTTTGAACAATTCTCCCCCCCCATTATCTATGTTTTTTCATTTTTTACCTCTCTAGAAAAGCATCTAAGATCACTATGTTTAAATCACAATGATGAAATGTGATCATTCTTTATCATAGCCTTCGTAAAGATTTACAAGCTGCATTAGTACATACGATAGTTTCTGAGTACCTCTAAGGAACCAGTGCAGTTATTTTCCACATATTAATTTCGCCTGTTCTGCAGCCCTCCCACATCCTACACAAAACACGCAACCACATGAGTGCTGTTCATCTGTTCCATTTTGGTACCATGCCAACAGCTGTGAGTTTTCTTCACCCACACAGTTTCTCTTTAATTTTTAAGTACTATCCAGGAAAAAAAAAGTACTTCCTTGTTTTTGTTTATTTTTGTGACTCTTGAAGTGAAAAGTTTGTTACATCTCTAGTAATTATCGAATTAGCAAACCGAGAACAACTATCTGGTGAATCAGGCTTGTCTTCCAGTTCTTAGAAAAGTACCTTTCCTTTTATTTTCCTTTCCTTCCTTCAATTTTGTTTTAGCTTGAATGTTTCTTAAAAGATTTTTATTATTACCCTCCCTTTAGAAAGAAAATCTCTAGTTTTAGGCCTCACTCGTTTTTAGAGTGTAACTTGATTGATGCATCTAAGTAATTCAGTGCCTTCAATTAAGAACTGGAGTACATCTGGCATACAAACTAGACCCAGCTTTGTTAAGTGAAAAACTTTCTCTGATCGAGAAAACCATCTTCTGTTAAAAACATCCATAAACAAGAAAATGAATAACAACTCAGAATTTAAACACAGTCACATAATATGCCATGTCCTGTGATGATATATGATTCACTAAAGCACATGAATAGAAATAGAAAGCATAAAAATGTTTCATCGGCTCATCGACGTCCTGTCTATGAAGCTAGTTCATAGTTTCCATATGGTCCATCTGCCTAGAGCAAAAACACCGTTGAAGTGCGAGCCGTGTTATTCACAGTCAACTTTATCTTCCACCAAAGACATGACTCTGAAACAGCACAAGCCTGGAAGTCTCCAGGGTGTCTCTCTGGTCACCTATACCACTGCTGTCTTCTTGGGAGTTGAGCTGGATTTTACAGCCAATCTCTTTTGCCCCTCTGCTTAGAACAAGGTGTTCCAAATGGATTAGCCATAATGCAGTTAAATAGTTCTCAGAGGAGAGTTTTGATGGTTCCTTGGACTTGCCCACGGGGACTAAATGGGGATTTGAGCACTGGTTCTCATCTTTCATATTACTCTTCTCTCCACAGTAATTTAAAATTTATCCAAGAGTAGGAATTAGTTACTATTCCAGATTATATGAAGAGGGGAAGGAACCATTCCAGTTTCTGTCCTCTGATGCTCTGACATCATATGGTTCAAAGCAACAAGATCCTTTGAACATGAAATTGTCCAGATTCTTTTTTCCCCTTCCCTTATGTCTGCTGCTCTGAGCAGTTCAGTTGAGAACTGTTTTGGAAGATGTGAATGGGATGTTTTTTAATCTAAAAATTATTTTTGCAACAGACAGTGCTTATAAATGTAATATATTGCCCAGTGGACAGATATAGGTTTACAGTGAGGGATTTGGATTTTTAACCACCAGTTTTGGTAAGCAGTCTTGTGTCCTTCCAATTTCAACCCTCTGGACAATATCTTCATTTATAACATAGAATTACTATGTTTTCCAAAAATTTTTCCCAGAGAATCAGAACAATTAAATGAGTGCATTTCTGCTAAAGTACTTTTAACTCCAGCAGGACTTTTTTTTTCTCCTCTAATAATAAAAAGTAAATAGTACTATTCTCTCTGTAGACATTGAAAAAAATGTTATCTTATTTAAAACCCAATTTTTCTTCTTATTTAAAAGTGTTTATATGGCTTTTATGAAGCCACCAGCTAGCTTTGTAACTTTTCAAAGGATGGTTTATTTATATATTTGATCACCAATAATAATATCTTTGATCACAAGTTTCTTTATTTAAAAAAATCAAAATTAAAACTCAGAAACCAGCCGGGCGTTGGTGGCGCACGCCTTTAATCCCAGCACTCGGGAGGCGGAGGCAGGCGGATCTCTGTGAGTTCGAGGCCAGCCTGGGCTACCAAGTGAGCACCAGAAAAGGCGCAAAGCTACACAGAGAAACCCTGTCTCGAAAAACCAAAAAAAAAAAAAAAAAAAAAAAAAAACTCAGAAACCAATCTAAACTTAAAAGGTAGAGTTTCCTTCAAATACTATGTCATGTGATTTTTTTTGATAATCAATGCTTATACACTATGTAGATCATGCTACATGATGTATTGTTAAAAGGTACATCATTATATAAATAAGACTATTGAAGATAAAGTCACAATAACAGGCTACTATAACTTAAATTCAGTAAAGGAAATGTTAATATTTGCTTGTTGAACAGCTGTATGCTAGACCCTTTTGCAAACATTGATAAAACATAAGGCATAGTCTTTGGTCCCTAGAAGCTCACATATGTGAGGAAATGAAATAGCTAAGTAACTAAACGATGCCAGTGAACGTGTTCCAAATAGCACAGTGCTAACTTTAAGGTAATTAAAATTTAAAGGGAAAGAAAGAACTAGAAACAGAGGAGCCTTTATAAACATAGCTCTCAATTACAGAGTCCTTCTAGTTTACTAGGCTTCCCTTGAAGATGTAGTAATCTTTCCTTTCCTTTATTTATCTTTATCACCATACAAAAATATTATTTCATTATGGCATTTTTCAAACAATTTATTTCCATCATTCCTCTTTCCTCCTCCACTATATTCTGTTTTCCCATTCCAGGAGCATACTTTCTTCTTTAGTATCATCTCTTGTTCCCATGTTCTCCTAGCTAGTTTTTTTATAGCCTATACCCATCCTTATGCCTCCTTATATATGTACACACAAATACTAAAAGTTAGGATCTGAATATGAGAGCCAACGTGGTGTGACATGCCTACCCAGAAGATCACCTCCATTCCAGAAAGTGAAATAACATAAAAACTGTTAGGTAGTGCAGACAGTTGTGTGGTCTAAAGGCTGGACAGGAGGGAACTTTGGGCATTGGGATAGCTAGTTAAGGAGCCAGGGTAATTTTGGGAACCAGGAGAATAACACCATGAACACAGGGATATGTTTAGCTGCATACATTAGGGAAATCCAGGGACTAAGTAAGATTCAAAGAAAAAGTCTCATATACTACCTAAGGCTAAATTTGTACAAAATACTATCAGAGTCATAACAGTAGAGATGATGTCTGTCTATACTATTTATAAGCAAATGGGTTAATGTAAACAAGGATGATTAGAATTCATTTGGGTCATAAGAGCACTATAAATGCTCCTCTGATTCCAGCCACAGAAGAGCTTTTTCATAGGGAACTTCTGTGTTCTTGAGTGCCATTACATTGATCAGACACAGAAAGCGTTTCTGAGAGAAATTGATGGGACTCATAGGAATCTAGACACTGTGAGCTCTTCAGACAACCATGTCTTCAGTTTCTTTTGTACATAGAACCCTACCACTCTTAGTATTTGTGAATGTATTCAGACATGGACTTCCTAGAGTAGACTGGAGAAAGTCTTGCAGGAATGAGTTTAGGTGCAGGTCTGTCTGGAACTGGAACATTGTCTAACCCCTCCACATAGCTCACTTCCTTTATCTTGCTTGCATCAGCTAGCAACCATGTGTGTTTTGAGTTCCCACGAGGCAGGCATGGGTTCATGCTGAGCATCCAAGGCTGAACCGCTTCCTTTAGGAGACAAAGGCCATTGAAAATAATACCCATGTTTCAAGCAATCGATTTAATAATCAATTATTGATGTACTGAGTGCCATGAAGACATTTAAGGAGCTAAGGGTATGTTTGGTGAGGACCTTAAGGAATGAAAGACAAAGGCCTTGTAGAAGGGACAGAAAATATGAAGACATAGTCTATGTTGAATAAAATGTACTGTTTTAAAAATATTTGTATGGAATAATTTAAAAGAAACCATTTAGATGCCTAATTATAAAATGGGTCTGTTAGCACAGAGAGAATGAGAAAGTGCCTCAGGGTCTCTATTCTGAAGTAAGAGTATCCCCCTGAGACAAAGACAGACCACAGATGAGTAGCTAGTATATCATGTGTCAGTATAGTATAGTAAGGTATAGGCTGCATTGGTTGCATGTCTATTGAAGTTGTTTGTTTTGACTTAAGGATGCATTCATGCTGGATAAACATTGGTGAGGGTTTTAGTCTCCGTGTGAGCATTTCCCTAGAAGCTGTACAAACAGAGCCTTAGGTAAGGCCAAAGGTTCAGTCAAGGAGGGATATGTTTCTAAGCACTTCCACACCCACTGTTAGTAGGGAAAGACAACGTTTGAGAGTTTGTGTGTGTGTGTGTGTGTGTTTTCCTTGGTATTTACTCATGAACCCTATGAGGCCACTATATGTACTCTGTTATCTCATGGATTGGAAGCTAGTCCCAGGGTCATAATAAAAGAAGGGAAAGACCCATACTAGCTGAGCAGTGATGGAAGGTATACGCTAGATCTGAAAGAAACATCGTTGGAACATTTTCTATTTAGTGTTTTCTTCAATGATGTTAAGGAGGGCATTCTCTTGAGGAAGTGAATGGCTTTTGCAGATGACATTACAAAGAACACTAAAACACAAATTAGAAAACCATATATAAGCCTCAAGCAATTTCACATAAAGGCTGATAACAGAATAAGATTCATCTTGGAAAAATGCAGACTAATAGTAACAATACATTTGGGAAAAAATAATCTACAATGCAGATACTCAGCCAGTGAGTTAGGCGAGCTCTGGCCAGAATACCAAGCCAGCTATGGGGTGAGAAAAGTCTGTGTTTGCAATGTGATACGGTAGAAAATCGGCCAAACAGTCTGAAAGCTGAATCCATGGGCAACTCAGGTTTCCAGAGTGACAGCAGGAGGTTTTGATATCGAGCAAGAATTAGCCAGTGTTCCCCAGAATGAGTTTGTTGACATTTCCATGACTTGATATTTGTAAATATCAGCACCAAGTAGGTAAATCCAGGTGTTTTACAGTGTCAAGGAAATGCCACGGTCTGTACTGAAGAAGAACAGGAAGATATGATATTCTTTCTAGCAGGGCATTTTTAAAAACTGGCCAAACATTTTAGCGTGGATTGAGGACTAAAGAGGGAGCACATTGGCTGTCGGCTTTCTTCCTGTTAGTGTTCTCAGGGGACAAAGATGAAAACTGGAAACAAAGGAAGGAAGATGTCTCAAGACAGTTTACAAGTTGACTGTAATTGATAAGTCGTTTATAAAATCGGCCAACCCTATAGAACCAGATCTTCCTTGGGAACTTGTAAATATCTTTGAATATGTCTAGAGTATCCATAAACTGACTCTCAAAACACATACATCTATGATTGAATCATTATTAGTAAATGTGGCAGGCCATTTATAAAGTATTGTTGTTATTAAAATGATCTTTAAATAAGGATTCATCTATGTTAGTTTAATTAAATGAGTGAGTTATAATTGCCAATACTCCTGGTTTGAAAAATTATAATCAATTGTTAGGGATTGCTTATTGGCTGAAAGGAAAGTCATGTCCCTTATAGCCAATGTAAAGCCTTGGACCTCACATGTAAGGAAAAGCCTGGACTCTGGGCTAAAACAACTTTGAACATTCCTTAGTTTAGGATTTATCTTAACATAGACTTAAAAGTGAAATGATTTTTCATCAGTCACTCTGTAAAGTTAAAAAACACATAATATTATATGCCATTTTAAGGCTAATGTAATTTTGAAAAATTCTAGTATTTTTGTTACTGCTGTTAGACAAGAATGTTGGTTAGAACACAGTTCTGCTTTATTGAATCCTAGGCAAAAAGGTGTTTAAATATCAAAATTTAATTAGGTAATAAATTTTCTTTTAAATAATCGTAGCCCTTTCTCTTTAACATGGCAGGCACAGTGTTAAAGGTTTTTACATGCGGAAGGAAATCCCCAGGTACTGGTAATTCCACAGAGGGAATTCTCTTGTAAACTATAAAGATAAAAAGTAGATGTTAAGATTAACTGGTTTTGACAAATCAGTTTACTTGTAGAAGTTTTTGGTGTGCAGTTCTTTATCAAAAGCTGCAGTTAGAATTATACACATTCAGGCTCTGAGTCAGGCAGTAGAGATACAGAGTGATTTGAGATAACCACCATTCACATCCATCACAACGCAGTAGACACAGTTAAAGAGGTCTGAACCAGCCATGGGCCAAGGCACAATAAAAGAACCAGGGAAGGAGTCCTTTATAGAAGGAAGAGGTAGAGTCAGTCGATGTTAAATTGGAAGAGGGATGCATAGATAGAGAAAAACTGAATTTTCACTCCATTAAGAATAGCTGTATCTAGAAAGAATAAAGGTCATTATGTTATATGTTACTGGACCAAATAGTCTGTATGACCACATAACAGAGATAACACAGCATTCAACAAGGATAGTCTCCCAGGATGCACACAAAATTCATAGTAATTAGAAAATGGGTAGGGAAGATTGTTTTTTATCCCATTTGTATAGTAGATACATGCCTTTTATTCACAGGCCTGGCATTTAAGATGTCTAAATAATAATTTCCTAATAAATGCCCTCTTTCTCTTAAGAAACTCTTGATTCCTTAGGTATTTTTTCATGTTATAATCTTTAAATATGAGCAGTAAGATCAGTTCCTACATTAGATGGATCTTTCTTCTCCAACCCCCGTCTGTCTGTCTGTCTGTCTGTCTCTGTGTGTTTGTGTGTGTGTGTGTGTGTGTGTGTGTGTGTGTGTGTGTGTCTTTCTCTGTCTCTGTCTCTCTCTTTCTCTCTCACACACATACACTCTCACACACACACAGAATTCATATTGGGCATATTAATTATAATGAACAAATGGTGTGTTCAATATGAGAATTTTAATTTTTATTAAGAAAGCAAACGGGTTGAATGAAATGGTCACTGTGGAATGTATCTGTAATTCTAGAATCAAGTATAGCATGTCTTATAAGATTATGTATTTTCTTCAGAAGTGATTTGGTCAAATAAGCTACAGGGAGCATTTTTCTTTAAAAAAAAATATCTATCTAGGCATTCATATTGAAGCATATAAGATGACATTCTTATAGAAATATCCCCTACTTTATAGGTCAGTTCTTATATATTGTTCTAGATAGAGCTTTCTCAAATTCCTCCAACAAAAGATTATCAGTAAAAATAATCATTTTATCCAAGTATTTTGAAGACTTCAATGGGACCATCTTGATATATTATATATATTTATTGATACTTGTTAGCTTTTTGAGACAGGGTTTCTCTGTGTAGTTTTGGTGCCTGTCCTGGATCTTGCTCTGTAGACGAGGCTGGCCTCGAACTCACAGAGATCTGCCTGGCTCTGCCTCCCGAGTGCTGGGATTAAAGATTTATTTTATACTTATGTATATGTGTGGTGGAGAGTATGTACACATGAGTGCAGTTGCCCATGGAGGCCAGAAGAGGGCATCAGATTCTCTGGAGCTGGATCTACAGGTAGTTGTTAAACTGTTTGAAGTGAAAGCTGGGAACTAAAATTGGGTCCTATGCATGAACAGCATGTACTCTTAACTGCTGATCCATCTCTCTGGCCTTATTGGTGTTATTCTTATTGATATTAATTATGTTGTACAAGTAGTCATGTGATAAGAATTCTGGTACTGCAAGTATTTTTTGTGCCTTCATGCAATAGGAGATTTCATGTACCAAACTACTTGATAGCATTTCTTATTCCTATTGAGTTTAGCCTGAAAGTTAAAGAGATCACTCTTATGTTAGTAGTACTAGTAGATTTAATAACACATTTAATACCAAAAATGATAGTGTTCAGTCTTACTTACTCTAGAGACTTGTATAAAAATCACTAAGTCTGTACTAGCAGAGCAAATTATGTTAGATGAGCGCAGTTTGTGACAGCTATGATGAGCTATATGGATGTGTGTGCTGAGCATTCAATTACAAATGTTCACCTCTAAGGATATTTGCCTTCTAGGACTCTTCAATACCTGGGTATTAGGTCATGATACTGGGTAAATCAAAGCCATTCTAAAGTGCTTTAGATACCAGATTAAGGCAACATGGAACAGTAAAGGGTTGCATGTCTAAGCATGGCCCTGTTGTTTGATCTTAAGAACAAAGTTATATCAAGAGTCTTGCATTTTTGACAAATAAACTGAATCGAACAAATAAAATTCAACTTTTTCCATTAGTTCAGAATATTCAGCCATACATGTAAAAGTGGCATGTCCTATGTGTTTCTGTATAGGAATAACTTTTAATTTCAGGAATGTATTTTTCTTTTATTGGAGGTAATTGGATGAATGAAATTGTATCAATAAAATTCTACTCTGTTTTCTTTCAATAATATTAAAAAATAAGACTGAATTTGTAATATCTCAGGGGAGGGGAAGTAGGGATTGTCATTCTCTCATCACTGAGCACTGGAGAATAACAGTATTTGACTTATTTTGTATAAATGTTTCATCTTACAGTTAGAAAACAGCTATGAAATGAGTAGAAATCTCAGGGCATGCACAATAAAACAAAAGGCTCAGGGTCTCT
Organism: Peromyscus maniculatus bairdii; assembly: GCF_049852395.1. Lineage (NCBI taxonomy): Eukaryota > Metazoa > Chordata > Mammalia > Rodentia > Cricetidae > Peromyscus > Peromyscus maniculatus. The sequence continues at coordinate 41,203,487 of NC_134868.1, forward strand.
TAATAACAAAAGAAGTAAGTGGAGTCACAGAGGCTCATGTCAACCCCAGTGTTTTTACACGGTGAGATCAGCACTCAGGGCGATGTAGGATGAAAGGCTGCGAGCTGAACAGGGCGGCGAGGTTACATTTCAGTAACTAGCCGTCTGGTGACTGAAGCAAAGGACAAAATCAGTACGCCACAATTTGGTGGGACTGGCTTTATCAGCATTGTGTCTTTTCTTTTTTGTGTTGTCCCACATCGGGTCATTTTTAGGACTCCATATTCCATGGGAGGAAGGTTACCAGGCTGAAAATTCAGTGTCTTGAGCGTTCGATTGCTTATCACATTTTTACCCTCTAGGTGCCAACCTGGATTCACTGGAGCAAGATGTACTGAGAATGTGCCCATGAAAGTCCAAACCCAAGAAAGTATGTTCAAATAATCTGAAACCTGCTTTCTCCACCAATCTACAGCGACAATCGCATCCACTTGGTGCTTTTATGGCTCAGTTGTAACAGATTCCTGTTGTTCTCATTATGGTGTCTCCACTCAGGGCATAAACCCATCTGCTGTGATCTCAGTTACCTGTAATTCACTTAGGTCCCAGAGTTACAATGGGAAAGAATGGCCGGTCACATTGGCCTGTGATTCTGGGAGTCGGCAGTGAACCAACTCCAAATTATTTTCTATCTGCTTCTTTGACTAGATGACTAAAATATGACGTCTGTCTTGTGACTGCTTTGGAAAGAAAGCAATCACCTAGAACTCCTGGAACCTCACTGTCATATAAGGCTGTAAACTAAATTTTTTTTGTATCCAAATTTTTAAGCACTGGGGAGATGCCAGAGTATGAAAGCCATGATCAGAACAAGGACTCAGTTCCTGAGGGTGAACTCACCAAGTTCAGTCAATGACACTCAAGGAGCTTCTCTAGCATATATTCACTTCTTCTCTTTTTCTCTGTTTTTTTTCTACCATTGTTTTTTTTGTTTCTTCTCTCAGGTGCCCAAATGAGTTTACTGGTGATCGTTGCCAAAACTACGTAATGGCCAGCTTCTACAGTACGTCCACTCCCTTTCTGTCTCTGCCTGAATAGGAGCATGCTCAGTCGGTGCTGCTTTCTTTGTTGCTACATCTCCCCTCAGAGTCACCTAGAGCTAGCGTGTTCTACCAGGTCTAATATTGACTGCCTCTGCCTGTCGCATGAGAACATTAACAAAGCCATTGTGTTACTTCCTCTGTGACTAGTCGGCTCTGAGCTACTAATAGGTGTGTGAGGCTCCAGATGTTTCTGAAATTAATGCATAATGTGACGCAGATTGATAGTGAACATCAAGGAGTGAAATAATAATAAAGACATTTCAAACTCGCACTTGTATTGATAAAATAAAATCATTCCACCGAGCAGTCCATCTTCTGTATCCAACGTCCACATCCTGCAAAGGCCATTGTTAGGTTGTAACCGACATACACTTGAAATAATGGTAAGTTAATTTTGCTCAGAGTGTGTTATTCATAACAAAGAAACATCACAAAAAGAGTTCAGATGTTTTGCTTCATTAACCAAAGTTCACATGCAGGCATAAAGACAAACAAAACACTACTAGGTAGAAAAAAATAAAAACAAGTATTTCCCAGCCAAGAAAATATCCAGGCTTATATGTATGTTTCTTGGGAAATAAGTAATTCAGAATGAGATTAGATAATCACCTTTATCCCAATTTTTCTTCATATGAATATTTATGTTGTCTTAAAGGGTAATCTTAGAAAGTAGCTATTATTAATTTGAAAACTATTATTTCCAAATATAATAACTCAAATCTAGAATAAATATGTAAATGTTTAATGCAGAGCTGGCCGGTTTAGTGGATGGGTGTGAGGTCATGATGTTTTAAACATCATTTCTAAACTACTTACTCCACATTGTAGATAATCGCCTGGATAACTAAACTAGATGTCTGTCCATCTCCTGTGAACTGAGATGGTATCTCTTGAGCTCTAAAACCTTCAGAACATCATATTTGCTTATATCCTCTTAACCATTTAGGTCATGTATTGGTACGGTTTTCCTATGAAGGTTCAGATAGCAAGTATTTTAAGGTTTGAGGTGACAGTGTCACAACTTACAACCCCCCCCCCAACCCTTGTAGCTTTAAGACAGTCATAGACAATGAATAAACCAATGAGCCAGCCTGTGTGCCATTAAATCTTTATCTACAAATGTCAGCACCAGGCTGCTTTTATCATCCTTATCAATTAGTAATCATCAAATATATTTTACATAGTTCACTACAGTTTAAATTCTTAAAACATTAAAAATAATCATACAAGCTGGACATTTAGGTGTACAAAGAGTCAGAGATTTGCCCTTGGTTCTGATTCATAAGAAGAATAAAGTTCTGTTAATAGTCACAGGTGTCAGTGTTTAGAAAGCAGAGGCAGTTCAATCTCTGTGAATTAGAGGCCAGCCAGAGCTACACAGTGGGACCTTGTTTCAAAAAAAAAAAAATTAAGTCATAGATGTTGTCAGAATAATAGCCATATATTTAGTGAGATAATATTTATGTACTTGCGTAGACTGTGTTATCAAAGATTGTGCCATAAGCTATAATTTTCTCTTGTAGAAACTTGCAAGTTGGCATTGTTAAATTTTGAAATATATTCATTGTATTAACAATATTTAAATAATAGCATTTATAAGACTCTCCATAGCTATAGTTTTTTTTAAGTAGATAGGATAGAAAGGAAAAATAGAAGAGAAAATAGAATTATATTTAAGGCAGTCGAGACACTTTTTGAATTGTTTGTACAAACAAACAAACAACATGAATTTTCTCTCCAAAACAAACAACATGATTTTTTCTCTCCAAAACAAACAACATGAATTTTCTCTCCATAGCTATAGGTTTTTTTTTTAAGTCGATAGGATAGAAAGTAAAAATAGAAGGGAAAATAGAATTTTATGTAATGCAGTGCAGGCACTTTTTGAATTGTTTGTTTGTATTCAAATGGCATAGATTTAGCAAGCCCACATGATCATATAGACATAAATCTATTTTTTAGAATTTAATGAAAAGAGATAAGCTGTTCATATGCAAGGCGTCAGACAGCTAGGGAGAGATGTGTTGTACATTGAGGAGAAGGTTGGCTCACTAGATAAAGCATTAAAAATTCTAATATTTCTCAGAAAAATAACTCTGCCATTGGTAACCAACAAATACATTCTCATTCACTTTTTAACCATTCGCTCTTTTACTTGACATTATTTAAAAATCGCCACTCTGTCTGAAGTCTAGAATGAGGCTCCTTAAATAAAATTTTTAGTAAGCATTCAGTGACACTTTTGGAAAGCATGCAGGAAATTGGCATTCATGTTTAACTTGATTTAACAAGGATTGATAGGAAGCTCAGTGACAAGGCCAGTATGTAATGGCTGCGTTATTGATCCCACATGTCTGGAGGAGCAAGCGTTTCCAATGAGATACCATTTTTCCAGAATCATCTTGCCCAGAGTTCATTTTCAGTTTGTAACTCTGAGAGAAGATAGGAAGACAGGGGAATAAGTTTTGTTACTTCGTGTTCAGTAACCATGAATGCTACAAGAAAATCTAGAGGATATTCCCATCACTTGAAAATGTAATTGTTTATAGACACACTGTCTTGGAGAATACAACACAGTCTTTAAAGAGAAGATAGTCTCCTGCCTCAAACAAAGATTACCAAATCATATTCTCAGTTGAAGAATAACATTCCAAAGAGAATATACAATTCTTCAAAGTGTTTAACATGTAACTTATATTATTAAGATTAAATGAAGACATTTTGATCATCATATCCTATTGACTGATCTATAAATGCTGATTTAAATTATGAAAGAAAGGAGTACAGTTTATGGCAGCCATTTGTCCTGAAATATAACATAGGATTTCCTAAGAAAATATCACCCACTTTAGTCAGCCTTAAATCTGACCTATTACCCTACAATTCCTAGTTAATAAGATTGTGATACTGTGATCACTATCATGTGGTGGCATGTATGTAGGGAACCTATACTCAATGTGTAGACTTTGTGGAGAAAAGAGAAAATTCATTCACAGCTCTAGTACCTAGAGGCAGCATAGGACAAGTATGTCCTGGAGAAGGTGGCGAACCACAGGAACTAAATATAGAACAGCTCACATTATAGATTATTTTGAAGTGAACAGTTAGAACTTGAGGCACATTCTCAAAATGAGTATACTTCTCAGGCTTAAAAGGACTTTTGAGTCATAGGCTATTATCACATACATTATGTCATTGATTTCTAAGTGTTTTCAAGAACCTGGTAAGATAATGTACTTATCAAACATGTATAACATGTATCTTGCTAACAGGAGAATAAAGAGCACTCCACTTATGACAGAATCGTCATAAATTTCAAATGAGTGTGAAATTTGCTTTGTGTGTGTGTGTGTGTGTGTGTGTGTGTGTGTGTGTGTGTACGTGTGTGTGCTCTTCACATGAAAACTGGGGAATAAGGCAAAAGTCTATTACATTTCAAAGGGCTCAGTAACAAGGCAGACTGTGAAAAAAAAGCATCTACAGTTGTAAAGGTAAGTCTGAAATTAAAGTCAAGACACTAAATTCATCCCATTTAGAACTGGCAATAGTAGAACTCCATAGAAAAAGTCCATATATACAGAAAATCAAGACTGCATGTCTTTGAGATTATTTACATAAACAATTTCAAAGATGTTAAAAGTAACATCTGGAATGCCATGAAATTTGAACAGAAACCATAATTGCAATGGCTATATAATTTTGATGAAAGAAAGTTATTTTATTGTTCTTCTCTCCAGTGCAGTTGAAAATTTAAATTAACCTCCAGGTTAATCAGTTTTCGTCAAGTAATTATAAAATCCTAACACAAAGGATTAGTGAGTCAATATTTAATAGTTTCTGGAGACTCTTAGATTTAAATTAATTTTTTATATTGCCATGGTCCTGGCAGGAAATCACATGTAGAAAAGGAAACTCAATTGTTTACAGTAACCTTTGTGTTTGTGAATTATTAATTGAATTTGAAGAATGTAGTGGCTAGCCAGAAGTTCAATAGAACCATGTGCTACATAAGGAGCTAACACCAGCATTAGATTAAATAAAACAGATAGAAAGAATTTCTTTACATAATGGAAAGTTTGCATCGTCTGCTTCTTTTGTTGGATGTCAAGTGAAAGAGATGGAGCCACCAATAGTAAAAATAAATGAGAGCATCTTCGTTCTGTGTCTAGAGTGACTGATGCATGCATCCTCCGCTTGTTTCCTTGTTAGGGCTCACAGCCAAAAGAGATTCCCATTTTAAGTACCAATTTCCCATTGAATTATTTAAAATTGGAGCTGCCTGATATGAATGACTTCCCTTGAAATGAAATTATAGTTAGGCTCACAGGCTTACCTATAAAACTGTAAATGCAGTAATATGTATGCATGGGCATGCTACTAATTTTATTGAAGACTTAACCAAGCTTTCTATGCAACTAATACAAATCGTTAGAAATATTCACATAGGCATGTGAAATCCTTTGGAAAGGATTTTTTTTTATAGATATGTCTTGATTTTAACCCTTAAAATCTTAGTGACTTATAGGAGGAAAAGGCAAGAAACAGAGAAGCTTCTAGAAAGAAAATTGGATCATAGTCCTGTGAAAGAAATAAGGAAGGAAGTTTATTATCAATTTCCTTAGAAACTAAATTTTTTCACATTCATTGATGCCCCAAAGTTTATATGAAACAGAAAATGAGAAAAATGTCAGTCTGACAAATTACACACAGGCAAGAGAAATTCATTTGTATTTGAATAGATTATTTTATTATGAATATCTTGTACAACTGAATTAACCCTAAGGCTTCTGGTTCTTAATTCATGAAACATCAGATTACTTGGGGGGGGCGGGTACAATGGACCCAATACAGAAGTCATTACAGATCATGCCTCCCATTTTCAAGATGTATTTTTACTTGGAAAGCATTATTCCTTGAAGTGGCTACAAAATCTTCATCTAGTTTCTTTCTTTCTTTCTTTTTTTTTTTTTTTTTTTGATACAACCTAGGACCATTCAGTGTTTTCCTACGTAAAATCCCTCAAAGTAACCATGAATGCACTGAGCTGTTTGTCCCATGATACATTTCTAGATGTGTCTGTTTCCCAGAATACGGGGCCCTCTGCTGTGAGGGACCATAGTTCATTCCATAGAGTTACCAGTGAGCCTGCATATCATGAATTTGTTCAGTAAGAGACAAACCTGACCAAAGTTGCTAAACAGGTGAGTGGGAGAGACAGGATCTGAACCAGGATCAACCTTCCACTCATCTCATGTCTTCAAGGGCTACTTTTTCCATGCCCTGACAGATGTTTTGTAAAAGCCACATCCCTCTAGCCCATACTGCAAGCTGGGAAATATAGTGGCGGATTGCCCACCCCCCCCCTGTATCTTTTTAATCCCATTCTCCCACTCACCTTTCATCCTCATCACATTGTACTCACCAAGAGAGAAGGCCTGCACCCTTGATGAAACTTGACTGTCAACTTTGGTTGCAGGAAGGCAAAGTATCCTTCCTGGAGATTTTATTTTTCTCTTTGCCTCTTCCCCCTCCCCTTGCTGCCCCATTTTCACCTGGGCATGCCTTGTACAGAGCTGCAGAAATGCTGGGCATCGGCTCACCCTGCTTAGTCCCCTTTCCTGGAGGATGCTGAAGTTCTTTTGGCACCTGTGCCCACTGGAGCTTAGCACTGTCGAGAGCTGATCTAATGACCTCTAATAGTTTGAAAAAGCGGTAAAGATCCCAAAAACTGTATCTTCATATAACACACTCCCCCCCCCTCAAAAAAAAATCCCTTTTTCCTTTCACCTTTAAAAAGGTGAAGTTTCGAGTTGCCCAGTATGACACAGAAATGATATGAAATACTGGAAGCAGTGACTAGTAACCCAACTTCCCTTTCTCATATTTCTGGATAGAAGGCTTGTGTTGCTTTCTCTGAATGAAATGGACAATGTATGTAGTGAAGGAATTGGAGAGTTAAGTGATGGAGGTACAACTTTAAAAAAAATAATACTGAAGTGTAACTACCCACCAGCAAGGAAAAGTAAATCTAATGTGATAAAAATTTCAAACCAAATCACTGTCTTCTTGGCTTCTACTCCTGTCTCTACCACTGGAAGCATTTAGTGAGAAAAAAGAGAGAAAGAAAGAAAGAAAGAAAGAAAGAAAGAAAGAAAGAAAGAAAGAAAGAAAGAAAGAAAGAAAAGAAAAGAAAAGAAAAGAAAAGAAAGAAAGAAGTTTCCTTAGAACTTCATTTAAAAACCAATCAACTTATTGCAAATGCCTTTTCTGGTTATACAAGTACGTCTATTCTCAAATGATGAGTCAAGCATGATTCAGCTCCTAACCTCCCTCGGTAGAAGCTTCTGAAGGTTACTAAAGAGCCTGTGCTTTCTCAGCACCTCGCTGGTGGGCTCGGGCAGTCCCGAGCATGCTTCTGTTACACTCACCGCCTGTCCTGTTCAGTGTGCACGCACAGAGAGCTGTCATAGTCATGTGTAATTTGTTTGGGAGTGCGGTGTATTGCTCTTTTCTGAAACTTTTTTCCTTTCTTTTTTCTTTTTTTTTTTTTGTCAACTTTCTGCATTGGCAGAGCATCTTGGGATTGAATTTATGGGTATGGACCAATCATCATTCCTTTTAGCCTGCAGAATTGTAGAGCCTCTGAGCTGAACTCTTCTTGCCCTTCCTCCTCTTGCTTTTCAGTTCCTAACTAATTTCCTTTTTCTTTAGAAGGGATCATACAGCTATAACATTGGCTTCTCTGCTTTCAATCTATGATTAGTTTATGGAAATGTGAATGGAATGCAGCAGTTTTTAAATTTCCAAGCCTACCTTCACTTAGAGATTAAAACTTCCCTCCTGCTGCAACTTAGCACAGACCCCACTTAGTGTGACCCATTGATTGGACCATGCTGTTACTTAAAAGCTGGGGTCAGTTGGAGTGGTGCATAGGCTACAGGAGAAATCAAACCAAGAGCCAGAAGAAAAAAAAAATGTTTTAAGTATATCCACATAAAAGATAGCATGATGAGAGTTTTACATACAACATAAAATTCATCTATTTAATATTGTGCCATAGAAGTGTCTTACATTGCCATAGTCTTATATCCACTGAACCACTCAGATTTCTTGGATATTCTCAAGTATGACTTTAGTCAACTTCATTTGCTTATAAGCAAGTAAATAGAAAACAGATGATGTTATTTTAGGTGGATGTTCCAGGGCTGATGGAATTAAATCGGAAACACTAAGATTAAGATTATCCAGACGAGTCATCATATCAAAAACTTAACACTGTAAATATCAAAACAAACAAAGCTCCCGAAGAGGGATGAAATGCAGGCATATTCCACAAGACCCTTCATCCTAAAAGCAAAACAAAATATATATATATATATATGGTAAAGGGGCCAGTTTTGGAAGGAGCCAGAGACTGCTACCTTTGCTGATCTGCAGGCTCTTGGTGAAAGTTCTGAAGGACTGGAACTCGGTCTTAGGTCAACAGCACCATGTTGCGATTAGCAAATTGTCTGCTCTCTTTGCAGCTGCTCATGGTGCAGCAAGGGCTTCCCAGGGCTGTTGTTCCTTTTTGGCTGGAAACATCATCTACTCAGAAACATAATTGATGACAGCCCTGTCAGGTACAGAGAGAAAAGCTTAATTCTCATCCCTCCAAGAAAATAAAAATTTAAGAAGAAAACATTCATCTTATTAGGTTTTAAAAAAAAAAAAGCCCAAACTTCTATGAATTGGTTCTTTTGGCATTAAAAAGAAAAACAAAAACCTCCTAAGTTTGGGAAATGCAAAAAGGTCTACATATCACTCTTGAGGGTTCTTCTCTCCTCAAAGGAAGGATCCCTCTGCCGGAAATTTCACTACTATGAGAAGCCAAAGGCCAAACCCTCGGAACTACCTTTTTGACAAGTAGGATTTTCCCACGCAGAGCTTTCTGGTCTGACCATAGAGTTTACTATTTCTGTTTCTGAACAGTGGAGTCAAATAATTATGCTATGTGACTGCCCCCTCAGCTGTTCTCATGGTTCATAAGGGCAGTGTGCTGTTATCCACGCATCTCAGAGGCTTCGTAGAGTGTAAGGCCAGTCGTTATATCCTGAAATAGCACCTGACCTTATGGGTCATTTAAAAACAAGAGAGCAAGAATGACTCTGTCTTTTTTCCTGGACACATCCAGAATGAAAATGGGCTTGATGTAACTCACCACAGTCCATACAGCCAAACCAGAGACTTGGAGCATTTCCACTCATGGACACGGGCCAGATCTTTGGGCTGATTTTTAGTGCTAGCTCTGATTTGCTCTTGCCCTATGGATACTATCATGAAAAAAAAAAATAGTAATTAAAAAAAATGAGAAGAGCAATAGTCTAAAGGAATGTGCTGTTTGTCAAAGACTTTTTTCCTTCGACATTCATATTGTGGAGATAACCCAATGTAGCAAAAACCATGAAAAAAAATCAAGAAGTTTAGGTGAGAAATTTGTAGTCAGTACTGATGTGAACACAGGATTTAATCCTATTTGTGTTCTCTGTCTTTAGTTGGCTCCTTTTTAGCCCCGTAGATCTTTAGAAGCACTCTAGTCTCTGAAATAATTGTTTTACTGGCAAGTGTAAGAATAGACCAATGACTAGACGCAAGCAGTTTACAGATCCAACTCAGCCTGTTCTTCCCTGGTCAACAACTGAAAGAGAACTTGTTACAGGAATCTTTGAGAGTTTTGTGGGCACCCCAGGATGCCCCCAATGCTCATTTCAGTCCTTCTGTATGTCCCCATTTTTTTTTTTTTTGAAGTTTGCAGTAACCATTTCTTAGCCGTTTCAAAGGGTAGAGTGTGAGGGAGTTGTGAAAAGCTGCAATCAAAGGCTTTTTTTTTAACCACCTTCTTCCCATCAGCCATTTGTGAAACCAATCCCAGGATCTCCCATATACTAGGCAAATGTCCTACCTCTGAGCTGCACCCATGCCAAGCCTCACTAATTAAAAAGGAGGAGGAGGAGGAGGAGGAGGAGGAGGAGGAGGAGGAGGAGGAGGAGGAGGAGGAGGAGAATACAACGGGACCTGCTATTCCTCGATGACAATGTTAATGCTCCATTTCTTAACCAACTTGTGCTATGTGCAGGAGCCCTGTGAAGGAAGAACAGTGGAATGAGATCATTCTTCTTAGCCATACACACTAAAAACCATTTAGGATGCCAGGGAGGGAAGCTACAGGGTCATTGGCTCACGGATAACACCTTATAAAAATCAATCCCCTGCCTTTGTCTGAGAGTAACAGATACATGTGATTAACACACAAGCCCTCCCAATTCATGTCACTGTTAGACCTCTGCAGTACATGCACCAACACATAAACTCCACGACACCAACCGTATGTCTCCTGCATACTGTGGCACCGCAATGCACCAACTGCTTCGCTTTCTAATGATGGCTTCCATGTCATGGCGAGCCTAGGTTAGGAGTTATGCTGTATGGGACACCCCTTCCCACTTTGCACCCACCTTTTCCTCCCCTCACCCCAGCATCTCCTCCGTCTGGTTTTCATTTCTTTCTTTATTTTTTTCTCCCTTAATATCAGGCATGCTGTGCCAGGGACTCCAGATGGCTCCCTAACTTTTAACCTTGTTTTTCCTTTATACTGGACTTTCTCCCTCTCTGTCATCCTTTCAGTCTGTCTGTCCTCTTGGTTTGTTTTTCCTCTCCACCTCCAACCCTTTCTGTTTGTTTTTGTATAATCTCTCCAGTGTTGTAGTCCTTTACCTACTGACTTCTGTTCTCCTCTTAATAATCAGTGCTCTATTAATTTGATTTGACAATGTTCTTGACCTGTTAACTGGGACTTGATTACCATGGACTTGGCTTGTAGGAAATGTTTTCGTTCATGATAAGATCCACTAATGTGATAGAAATTAAAATTCACTTACTCATTTTTAAGAAAACTTCCTGTGGCCTGCCCTCTCTCAACAAAGAGAAAGGTATAGCTTCTAAGGCTAAAAACATATGATGGCAGTAATCTTTGTGCATTCCTTCTTGATGCCCAGATAAGGCCATTCTGTTTGTGCAGTGTTCTCTAGTTCTTGCCCAGCTTATTAATTTTAATGGCAGACAAACCATTTATAACATGTGCTGGGTGAACATGTCAAGATCTTCCAATAAATGGAATTAGAATATTGGAAGCTTGGCTGCTCAGCAAGCAGCATCCCCCCAGTAAGTCTACAAATTTTGTTAACAACCTGACTCACCTTTGTATAAAACCAAGCCATCCTCCAAAGACACTAATTCTCAACTAGAAAAGTTTCTACAAATTACAGACTCCCTGAATCTGGAGTAGAGTGGTACCTTCAGTTCAGATCTCTTTAGAACACCACACTTACTTAGAATGGTCAAGTTGTTTGATGTGGAAATGTGCAATCTAGTCCAAAGTATATATCACTTGTATTAATGATGGGCTTCTTAATTCAAATTCATTCTCTAACTTCATTGGTTCTCTAACTTAAGAGAGTCATAACCATTTTCCTTCAAAGAGCAAACCTTTCCTGTGGCCCAAGAGTACTCTACCCATCAAGTTGGGTTTTCTCTGGCCCAGCTTCCTATTCCCCCATGGTGTACTTGGGGCTGTTGCCTTAACTTACTAACTACAAGCCAAGTTCATGTTTGCAAATACATTTGAGTTCAGTTTTATTCAACATAGAAATGTCTCTTTGTAAAGACCACTGGATATGAACTGATGACATAAAATATAAGGGAAGTGGAAAGAGGATTGGTATGGATGAGGGTGAAGAGAGGAAGGAAGAATAGGGGTGTTCCCTGATGCCCACCTTAGCTCTTTTTATCAATATTGATTCCCGTTGTCTTTGCAAGAGATGCTTTGTAAAATATTTAATAAAAAAGAATAACATTGATGTAGTTTTAATAAATTCTTTTGTAATGAATGTCAATTTTCTAGCTTGATATATATATATATCATTATAGCTTAAAATTAGACAAATTATAAAATACAACATTTTTACTTTCAATAGCCCTGGCTAGCTTGTTACTTATGCTCAAAGTACAGTATAGAATATGTTGTCCCTTAGACATATGTAAATAAGTGTAAAGAATTGTCAAGTGTTCATTATCTTGTGGACATGGGTAGTGTCATGACGCATGCCAAATGTTCAGTTGTTCTAAGTCCTGGTGATAATAAATGACCTTGGTGACATCTGCTCTCACCCCTTTCCAGAAGCGGAGGAACTCTACCAGAAGAGAGTGTTGACAATTACTGGCATCTGTATCGCCCTGCTGGTGGTCGGCATCATGTGTGTGGTGGCCTACTGCAAAACCAAGTAAACCTTCCCCTATTCCCCTATTCCCCTTGGTGTAGAAGATGGTTAGTCAGGCAGGGCTCTGCAGTCCCAGGCCCTAGACCCAAGGCTTGGAGAGAAAAGAAGCCTAGGGACTTACATCCTTATGTTTCCCACTGAGGAATACATTGTGTGAACCTTTGCCTGTTTGTGTGAAACTAAACGATTTTTTCAGTGACCAGGGCTCTGTGAATTGATAAAGGATTGGAGGGACAGAATTGTATAGGATCAGAGTTCCACATGAGGCACAGTCTACTAAGAACATAAATGCCAAGGGTTAAGGATAAGTCCAATGGGCCCAGAAACGTAAGAAATAAAGGAAGCATTTTATAGTATTCAAGATACAGGTGTTTGGGGAGAGTTGTTGTTGTTTTTTTTTTTGGGGGGGGGGTGTTGAGAGTAAAAATGAGTATGTTTTATATTATGTTTCCAACATAAATGCTCTCCAAATGTGCAGTGTATATAGAAATTTTTGTGCAAAAATAAGCAAGCCAAATTTGCTTGGAAAAAAAGTTAAAGAGAAAATCATAAAGACAATGTAGTCACTATGCTTGGCCTTCTACAGGTGTCCATATTAGTATACACATTGGCCGACTCATGAGTTCCCTTCACATTTCTCTCCACTTAGGATTTCTTGAAGTCCAAATGTAACGCTCAATTAATAGAGTTTTGTTTGTTTTTTGGCCTGATGACATAATATTTTCTGGTCAAAACTAGTCATAGGAGTGTCTTGTTCTGAATGTTGCACTAGAGAGCAGAAGTCACATGCATTTTTGCCACACAAACTTGCTGGGAGGACTGGGTGATGAAGATGAGCTTTCCTGGAACTGGCACCATGAATCTTTCTATAGTCAAACTGGAATATGACCACCTCTTTTGCAAAATGCATTGCGAGTGCAGAGTCTTGTTACAATTGTGCCAAAATATTCCCAGAATCCCACTTACCTGTGGGTGATAAGCACACATAGTAACTGTGTAATATGTACAAATAGAAAGCTAAGTTAATGTCTTTTAAAAATCCCATCAGAGCCGGGCGGTGGTGGTGCACGCCTTTAATCCCAGCACTCAGGAGGCAGAGGCAGGCGGACCTCTGTGAGTTCGAGGCCAGCCTGGGCTACCAAGTGAGGCGCAAAGCTACACAGAGAAACCCTGTCTCAAAAAAAAAAAAAAAATCCCATCGGAAAATTTATAAATGGAACCAGCCTTATCAATTCCATAGCTCAAGGCGTGTAAGACCAATAGCTATCTGTATAACATAGACAGAGATATACCAAGAATATTGAGAATTAAGCCAAATACCAGCATATGTTTTTCCCCTCAGCACAATAGCTACATTTCTATAAGAATTCCATCTAACTATTAAAACCTGCTTTCTAAGGACGTGTGATATTGCTTATTCTGAGATGGAGTGACATATATTTCCCTTCCCCCTTCATCACCACCAATTGACTGCCTCAAAACTTCTCATTAGTGTTAGCAAAATAAAGATTCGGTTGTAGCAGAAAAAAATGACTTAAGTACTAGGAACAAACATACTCCTTTTTTTTTTTTTCCTGTCCAGGAAACAGCGGCAAAAGCTCCATGATCGGCTTCGGCAGAGCCTTCGATCGGAACGGAATAACATGGGAAACATAGCCAATGGGCCTCACCATCCAAACCCACCACCAGAGAACGTGCAGCTGGTGAATGTATGTTGACCGACCACTGGGAGAACCAAGCATTTGTTTGCCATTCAGGCACACTGAAGTTGGGTTTTTTAAACTTAGGCTATTAACTGCTGCGTATCACAATGGCTTCCAGAGACGCACAGTTTTTGCCAGCAGAAAATAATGAAAGCTATTTGGAAATGGATTTGGTTATCATATTAGCACATCCCTTATAGAGTGTCATTAAGAGTTTGAGATAAGGCTTGGCATGTTCTGCGAGGAGGCCCTAGCAAGAAGGAAAAACAAAATAAATAATAATAAAACCAGAATCATAAGGAATATTTATTTTTAGTCATTTAGAAATGAAGGCTACTCCAGTATATCACTGATTCATCGCAAACCAAGCAAAAGACTTTGAAGTATTTTTATTAGGAGCCCTTGCTGGTACATGTGACTTTCTGATTCTGATTTCTAAAGGAAGAAACTGGGGCATGAAAAGGTGGGAAATTTCTTAAAAATGCTTTAAGGAGCAAAGCTAGGAGAATGTAATGTTTGTTTGCTCCCTGTCTCCATCTCTGTGACACCATGCCCTCCAGGGGAAATGCATCCTTAATCCTTCTGTTATTTTGTTCTCATTGTACCATGCACTTGGTTTCTAAGTGTGACTAAATCATAGGCTGCTCCTTGATACCATTTGCCTGTCATCATTGAGCTCTTTTGTATTAAGAGATTGCGACCAGAATTCTTGCCAGACCTCCTGAATTCTGAAGTGTCATTCTTCATGTTCCAACACAACCCCCATTCTTCCCTGGGAATCTGTAGTTAATAGACAAAGCTTGAAATTTGTAACACCAGTTTCTGTCCTGTAAGAGAAGGTATATCTTAGGTGGAGAAGATGAGGCATAGACTCAAGTCTGGAGCTGGTGGTTACTACTGGGGGCTACAACTAGCTGGGGATTACTACCCCCAAGTCTCATAACATGGAATTTGGAGAGAGTTTTGGAGCAAAGGGCTAACAGGTAGCTTTTGCTTTCCTCCTAATAATGGGGTTCACTATAATGCTTTCCAAGGTCAAAGAATGTGCTCACTACCAGCATAACTATAATATTTATTATATATAATATATTATAGACAATGTTATATATATATATATATATACACACACACACATAATGTGACATAGATTGATATATAATATATAACAGCAACAGTACTATGACTGTTTGGATTGCAATGGTAGCACAAATAACCCTATTTATACCTTATTTCTTTATTATAACAGGCCTAAAACTAATACCAACTCCACTAAAATAATCTTTATAAAGCACTGAGCCCTTCATGCTCCACATCTCAGCAGACTCTAAAGTACCCTAGTATCAAATATTTCTTTCTAGCCCTTTCCTGTGGTTTAACTGATTGTACTCAGATTTTTAAAAATCCAAAGATCACCTATAACACTTTAAAGGAACTTTTAAAGCACAGCATCTTACTGTTAGCAGGCAGTAATAGCTACTATGTTATGATGCTGAAAATAAAATAGATTCATTAAAGATAAAGCCCTGGGCATATACAAATTTACTCAGACTTTAAAAATATTGTAAATCTCTCAAATATTACTCAGCAAGTTAAAATTTTCAGTAGTATCAGTGGGGCCAGCATAGGCATGATGAAATTCAAAGAGGAGTTAAAGTATTAAAGTTCACATCTTGTTGTAGTGATATGAAATTTGAAGTAAGTCAGACGTTATATACATTTTTGTTTCCCTCATATGTCGGTCTTCTTGACCTGGAGAATGCAGACAAGAATAATACTCGACAAAATGCTTGCGACATTTCAGTTATCAGTTGGAAATGAGAGAAATAAAGTTGAGATTTTAGGATCTATCTTGTGCAAACATTCAGAAAGGCATTTTTTTTAAAAAAAAAAAAACTCTATGTATCTAACCTCAAAGCCAGAGTGGTCAGAAAAGTATTTGCCATTGGGCCAGCTGAAAAAGACTCCCGTGAAGCATATGTACAAGAACCGATTTGTACCGTAGTTAGTGTATTTGGGTTTTGACTGACATGAACTTAAGTGGTGTCTCTTTGTTTTTCTAGCAATACGTGTCTAAAAACGTCATCTCCAGTGAGCATATTGTTGAGAGGGAAGCAGAGACATCCTTTTCCACCAGCCATTACACTCCCACAACTCATCACTCCACGACTGTCACCCAGACTCCTAGTCACAGGTATGAGGGGGCGAAAATCTCAGAGGGAAGAAATTGTCCTCAGAATTATTTCTTTTGTTCATTACCCTTAATTTTCAATTCCTAACAAAAGACAAAGGAGACAATTAAAAGCAGTAAACTGTCCTGATTTTGAACATTAATAGATTTGTGATATAAACTGCTTTTACCTTGTAAGCTTAATAAGCCTAATGTTTCCATTAAAAACAATAAAAGTAGTTAGTAATTATTACCTCGTACGCTTGCTGCTCCTCAGTCTAGAAATTGCCATGGCTTGTGCTCCGCTTGTCACTGAATTGTTGCTCACTACAGGGAAAAAAAAATCTGTCTAGATTCTGTGTGATACTTAGAAGTTTGTTTCTAAGGCTTAGACTTCCCTGAAAGTGCTCCCTGGAAATGCCTACCTAGCTGAGCACTCAGTTCTCTGATGCACTGGTAGTCTCATGCTGGCTGCACACGCTCTACCGAGTACAGCACCAGGCTTCCAGTTTTTATGCACAGAACAATGCCTTTGTTGAGTCCAGGCCACCCAAGCATGGTGAAACTGCAAAAATACTTAGTACATGGTGGCATTTGATAAATATTTATGGAGTGAATAAACTATGTGTTCACAAACCCAATATGAATCAACATTCTCTTTACAGCCAAGAGATCGTTTTATCAATTCCGGGCTACTGATGTATGGATAACTTGAAATATTTGCCAGAATCATTTTTGTCCTCTGCCATTTTTTTTTTGCATATAATTAAGCCACTCTGTCTCACTGACTCTTACGTTTCCCCTCTACCCAGCTGGAGTAATGGGCACACAGAAAGCATCATTTCAGAAAGCCACTCTGTAATCATGATGTCATCAGTAGAAAACAGTAGGCACAGCAGCCCAGCTGGGGGCCCACGAGGACGTCTTCATGGCCTGGGAGGCCCTCGCGAATGTAACAGCTTCCTCAGGCATGCCAGAGAAACCCCTGACTCGTACCGAGACTCTCCTCATAGTGAAAGGTAAAACTGAAGGGCAAAGCTATCGTGGAGGAGAACCTCACTCAGTGAGAGAATCCCATGAGCACCTGCGGTCTCACCTAAAGAAATTCGTCCTTATATAAGGGGTGTCATCAGTTCCCCGATACTCCTACTTGATGAAGTCATCCTCCTATTTGGCTGAACGCCTGTCTCCTGAGCTTCTCCCATCATCCCAATGGCTGACAGGCAACAGACTCTTAAAGAGCGGGAGTAATGTGATGTGGAAGGTACAGCCAACATGGAGTTCTCAGACCTGACCATAGGTTCAGACTCACTCGGGGTCTTACTTTCTTCAGGCGTAACATTTTAAGGACCCTCATCTAATTCCAATTGGCCGATTGGCCACACTCTCCCTTCATGGCTGATCTGGCCTTACATTCTCATGTACTAATTGCCCTATCTCTAGCCTCAGTTAAATCAAGTTCAGGGCTATGTCATTACTGATGGTCATAGGGGAACACCACCTCATGTTCTACCATATTGTATCCTGTTTATGAAATCCCAAGAAGTGATTGGATAAATAAAGGTCTTGTGTGATGAGCCTGGCAGCTTTTATAGGTGATTTTCAAAGCAGATATTGCCTCCAATATTACCCTTTATTCCAGAATGTTTGCATTTCCTTTGGGAAGAGATCCATTTTGGGTTGGAGAAGTAATGACAAGAAAACTAAGAATGGAAAAAAAGTAAACTAGAAGAGGCACTAAATAGGGATATTGAATTTGGACATTCTCCTTGTCCATTTTCACCTATTCTAGAAGAAAGTAACGGCTAGTTGACTTTTTAGCCTATCTGCAAGCTGTTACCTGTTGATTTACCAATCCATCTGGTTTATTTTCTTATTGTTATAGCAGTCTAGTCTTTTTCCATTGACTAAAAGGTCAATACAATGTCAAATCCATATGTATTTTGCAGTTACATAGGTGGAGATGATTTCAAAAAACTTTTCAATTATGGACCTGAAAGCATTGCAAAGAACCCATTGGGGGCGGTCATGTCAAAGAGCCTATTAATTACCTGCCCATAAAGCAGTTTCAGAAAGGATAGAGTTTATAGAGTTAGTATTCTCTTGATAACACGTCTGTAGAAGAGTGTGGTCTAAAACTAGTTTAGAGAATTAGTCTTATATAATTATATTTTTGCATATTGAAGTCTTTCCTGTTTAGTCTTTGTGAAACATACACAGGGTGTAGAATGAAGTTTCTCTTCATTACTATGGCTTGTGTTTGGAGATTCTGTCTGCTGAAGTCTGCATCCAGGCATCACCCAGATACTACCTAGAATTACAAAACAGTCTTGAACTGAAAGATCATGGGAGAAAAAAAGATGAATCACTTGTATGTGTTGGCTGAACTGTGACTAGCATTTCTCAGAGGGTCTAATTTAAGTGCCTTCAAAAAAATATCTGCAGACTTGGACCCCAAATGTTTCAAATACTGAGACACTTGTTCCAGTTTTAAAAACAGCTGGGTCTCACTTCTATATCACCATGAATCATGGATAAATGGGGGCATTAGTAGTCTTCCTTTTTCCTTAGCTGGAGTTCAGAGAGCTCCAGTATCCTGTGTCATCACAGGTCACATCGAATTAGACTCTGTTGCTGTGTACTGCTAGCATTGTTATCAAAAGCTGAGGGAAATGAGTCAGACTCAGCCCCGAGTACAGGTGATCTTGATCTAGGGAAGGTACAGTGCTGCAAAACAGGAATACAGTGTCTGGACTGTAATGGTGGCATTCGCAAACATAATATGTCGTAAGATATCATGGTACTCCCAACCCTTGTGTATACATAAAAGCTTGCTAGGCACTTGGGAGAATCTTTGGCAAGTATTCCCAGAAGGAAACCAAAGATTGATGCAATGGTGGGATTTGGAAGAGCAGTAGATGGGAGATTGGAGTTAGTGTCCGCTGTGGTAACATGAAACCAAATTATGGTTCCTATCAGACTTGCCTTGGAATGTATTGCACCCTGAAATGAACAGTTGCAAGTTGAATGTTAACTAGTAGCATTTCATGAAAATTTCAAACTTCAAAGCACACAAATGTACTACACTGTTATCAGGAATAAATCTTGAAGTTACTATGCTCTTTTTTTTTCATAAGACATAACCTTATAGCTGAGCTAAGGAGAAACAAGGCTTACAGATCCAAATGCATGCAGATCCAGCTGTCAGCAACTCATCTTAGATCCTCTTCCATTCCCCATTTGGGCTTCATTCTCTAAGACCCCTTGGCCTTTAGGAAGGTATAGTATTTAAGAATACTTCTTTCCCTTCTAAGTCCCCAGGAGCCCCCTTTTCTTGGCTCACATACTTTTATTTGAATTCTTGATGAGACTAAACTCTTGAAAGCTTTAATGAGCTAGATGATTTAGCTGATCTTTGCATGATTCCTGTAAGGAAACTCTTGGCTTTATAATGATAGGATCCAAGGGTGCTGCACTTGTAGTGTAAAACTTAAGTATTCGATGATGACTGTTCTCTGACTATATCCCATGTTGAACTCTGTCCCCCCCACCCCTCCCTGCTCTGTGCCTCTTATTCCACTACATTCATGTGGGGTATTCTGTGCTCACACAGGTATGTATCAGCCATGACCACCCCGGCTCGTATGTCACCTGTAGATTTCCACACGCCAAGCTCCCCCAAATCGCCCCCTTCGGAAATGTCTCCACCTGTGTCCAGCATGACGGTGTCCATGCCCTCCATGGCAGTCAGCCCCTTTGTGGAAGAAGAGCGGCCGCTGCTCCTTGTGACGCCACCAAGGCTCCGAGAGAAGAAGTACGATCAGCATCCCCAGCATCTCAACTCCTTTCATCACAACCCGGCACATCAGAGTACCAGCCTCCCCCCCAGCCCACTGAGGATAGTGGAGGATGAGGAGTACGAAACAACGCAGGAGTACGAGCCAGTTCAAGAGCCTGTTAAGAAACTCACCAACAGCCGGCGGGCCAAAAGAACCAAGCCCAATGGCCACATTGCCAATAGGTTGGAAATGGACAGCAACACAAGTTCTCTGAGCAGTAACTCAGAAAGTGAGACAGAAGATGAAAGAGTGGGTGAAGATACGCCATTCCTGGGCATACAGAACCCCCTGGCAGCCGGTCTTGAGGTGGCCCCTACCTTCCGTCTGGCTGATAGCAGGACTAACCCAGCAGGCCGCTTCTCCACACAGGAAGAATTACAGGCCCGGCTGTCTAGTGTAATCGCTAACCAAGACCCCATCGCTGTATAAAACCTAAATAAACACATAGATTCACCTGTAAAACTTTATTTTATATAATAAAGTATTTCACCTTAAATTAAACAATTTATTTTATTTTAGCAGTTCTGCAAATAGAAAACAGGAAAAAAACTTTTATAAATTAAATATATGTATGTAAAAATGTGTTATGTGCCATATGTAGCAATTTTTTACAGTATTTCAAAAACGAGAAAGATATCAATGGTGCCTTTATGTTATGTTATGTCGAGAGCAAGTTTTATACAGTTACAGTGATTGCTTTTTCACAGTATTTCAGCAAAACCTCTCATAGATTCAGTTTTTGCTGGCTTCTTGTGCATTGCATTATGATGTTGACTGGATGTATGATTTGCAAGACCAGCAGCTGTCCTCTGTTTGCTTCCAGTAGCGCCCAACCAGTACTGTCTTGAAATGGCACATCCGTCCAAATACTCCTCTATTTTGTATGACGTCTTTGCTATCTGAATATGAGATGAGTTCTCTCTACTCTGTCAGCCAAAGGTTTGCTTCACCGAGCTCTGAGATAATAGTAGACCCAACAGCATGCTACTATTACATATAGCAGAGAACTGCATTAAGTAATGTTAAAAGTTAGGAAGAAAGTAATACTGTGATTTTTAAAAACAAACTATATTATTAATCAGAAGATAGCTTGCTCTTGCTAAAAAAAAAAAAAAGGAGCTACCATTGACTTTAATTTTACCTTTTTAGTTGTTGTTCTTGACAAAGGGTAACAGCTTCCAGTACAGCTTAGAAAGTGGGTTCTGGCTTGCTATCAGGATAAATCAAACAACTTAGACAGGACTCAATTTCACTTTCTCTCTGGGGGAATGATCCAGCAGCTCATCTGTTGACCAACCAACCACAGCTGCTAAAGGTGCAATCCTTTCTGACAAATTTTTTTAACTGACTGGTTGAACCCTCTTCTCGGCTCCAGAAGAGGCACATCATGTCATGAAGCCCCAAGAGTACACTCAGCCATCTGTCCAAACCACTTGTAGAGTACAATGTGCCTGTAGTACATAGCGGTGACTTGGCCATTGTAGGAAAATGTTCCACTTGTAGAGTGTTTAGAAGGAGTGAATGTGTAGAAGTCACAAGGGGAAAAGCAGCTCTGCGACCCAGTTGACATCTTACAAGTTTGGTTGGCCACACCTTTCTCCCCGTTACGTTTCTCTTATGTTCAACATTGCCTTGATTAAGTCATAACTATGCATGAATATTTTTTGCCAGGAATGGCCAATGTGCATGTGATTTGTGATGAGCAAGAACTTTCCACAGTGATGCCTCACTAGGGAATGTCAATAGTATTGGGAAGATTGCACCTTTTCTTGCAGAAGTGACCCCCACCTGTGGACTGATCTCTCTCCATAGATAGCCTGTATCTTTCATTTCTCCTCTCTTAGTATTTTTTCCCATACTGTCTCAACAGCAGGACTAAGATTGGTTTAAACTCTGTATGTTCTATTATGATTGTAAAGCCAACGAATGCTTATGGATATTAACATATGAACAACTGTTAGTACAGAAAGAAAAATTGGGGGAAGGGGATAATCCCTCAGAACCTTCTATATTCCCTTCCTGTTATCTGTCAGTCAGGACTGGGGCTTATTGAGTTTCTAAGTAGGCTCCTAGGAGTCACATATGGGAAAATGGGAAATAGTTGAACAGGGGATTGGCAAAGTCAATGACAATTATCGATTCTTGTTCCCAGTTGAACTGAATCTATTTTCCATACCAAATCTTTGCTATAAGTCAAGGGAAGGAATAACACACAGGTAGGTCTCAGAAGAACACTGAAGGCTGACCACAAGTCCATGTGTTACATTCCTCCATGTTTCTAAGAGAAGCTTGTCTGTTAGTATTTGATGTCTCACATTTCCTGTCACTGTTCATTGGATAGCTTCTCTGTGCTCAGAGTGTTGCCCTCCTTTGCTTCTTAGCCATCCAGAATAATGCCTGCTGGTGGAAGCCTCATTGGCTTCCCAATGCTGCAGATGGTCAACTCTTCACAGGGAGGAAACGTCAGCAAGCTTGAAGATATTTTCTCTACTTTATACTGACTTTGAAGGCCTTGGTTCTCCTATCATTCAATAAAGAACATTCTTTACTGTTATCTTAAAACTCTTAATTCAGTTCCCAGTTAGTTGGTCACTGGGCTATTGAGAAAGTCCCTTCTTAAAAAAAAAATAGACTCTCCTGATTAAAAACAATGAGCAGCATTTTACTAGCATAAAAAGCTCTATAAATTTGCAAATTGCAAATATATGTGATCTTGTTTTTTTCTTTTGTGCTTTTTCTGGCAATCCACACTTGTCTTATTAGTTGAGAAAGCCTTTTCTCTAAGAGAACATAGTTTTCTTGATGAGAACAGGCACTTGGCTTCTCAGGGCTACCTGATGTAGCCTCTAGATTTATGTTTTAGGGATGTCTCTACAATGCTTCGCTGCCAGGTCTCACTCCACCATCCTGTTTATAAATCCAGGCAGAGCTGCAGCAATGCAAAAGAATGCACACCTGTGTTCCTGGCATGTGTGAAGATGCCTTGCATTTTAAGGGAGTACAGATTACTCAGAATTTAACAACAACTTTGTTTCTTGGATCTGAAATCAAAACTACTGAGAGTTACATAGCGGGGTATAGTAGACACCAAACTCCTTTTGTATTTACTCAAGATTTGTTTTCTGTCCTGCTTTGTGCTCTTTTTCTCCCCCTACTTTCAAGAGTGCCTGGTGGACAGCCTTCTGCTTTCTACAAAATGGTCCTCTGTGTAAGAGAGAATGTATCTCAAGCAGCAATATGCCATCTCCTTCTTGTTTCTGTGTGACTGTCTATACAGGTGGAGTCTATTCAGGGTAACTTTTTCTGTTATCTATTCCTCTTTGGGCCTGAGGTTGAAGGTATATATATGGCTCCTACAAGTGAATAAGGAAGATCTGACCTTCTCTTTTAGTCCTAGCTGCATTCCAGCAGCTGCAGGGATTTCTGTCCACTAAGATCCATGACATACTATCAAGAAATGCAGGCAAAATGAAATGGCCACAAATCACAATTTCTATTATATATTCTTTTGTAAATACATATTGTATAGTACTTGGATGTTTTCTTAAGTCATTTACTGTCTTTATGAGTTAATGTTACGTTTTACTCTCATACTGTATAACATTGTAAATAACATAATGTCCTTTATTATTTATATTTAAGCATCTAACATAGAGAATTGTTTTCATATAAGTTTAAGATAAATGTTTAAAATATATGTTTTTTCTTTGCTTTAAAATTATGTACCTTTTCTTTTTTTCATTTTTTAAAGAATAATTTATTGTTCAGGAGAAAGAATATATATGTAATTGAAACTATTTGAAGAATGCACATTTGAAGGCCATGAGGTACTGATAAACTAAAGAATTTATTATCTCAAATACTAAGCAATAAGTAATTGTGATTTATTTAAAGTTTTGTTCATTTCCCAAGAAAGTCATACTGCAATAAAAATGCTACTCTATGGAGACATGAGCGTGTTGCTCAGCAGACTAACATTGCAGTCTGCTAGAGCAGTACTTTTCATCTACCCATGACAGCTGTACTGTCTAGGACTGTGCTTCATGGACCTAGTGATCATCTTGTCTCTGTTGATTTTGATGCATTGCCCATCTCTGAGTCACCTCCCTCCTGACTCTGTTTAACACTTCATTCCTTGCTTTAGGAGACATATAATCAAGCAATAGAATGCTCCATTCCACAGCCACCAAACCTCCATTCACAAAGGCATCAGAGGGAAATACTGCATAACTTTCTGGATCCTGCTTGCTGATATGTTCTGCAATGACATCAAGAAACTTTCTGATTAGTGGCAATGACTTATGTGCCAATCCTATGCAAACATAAGAGAGAGCAAAAGCTATCATGGTCCATACAGTTCAATGGCCAGAGTAGCCTCAAAGACAGCCATGCTAAACTTCCCCTGTAATGTCTTTAAATTTACTCCCCATCACGCATACCATTTTATAAGAAGGCTAAGGAGCAATGACTTTACTCTCCTCATTCTGTCAATAAAGCAAACTGATGCCCAAAGTACTGCTCAGGGAGGGACCTATGCACGAAATATTCCTCACATTCTAAGACTCATCATAGAATGAATATAGTGCTTTTTAAATTAAGATTAACCTTATGAAGCCATATTTTAACAAATAGATATTTGTGTGTGATTTTTTTATATATTTCAACCATTCTACTCATTATCTCAGATAGATGGAGAGCATTTAAAAGATGTATAATAAGTCAACCTGCTTTGGAGTTTGAGCATAACCTGAGATTTCCCATTAAAGTTTACCTCCACGTGTAGACACAATTCCTGTTAACTCATTATAGCACTACGAACATCATTCCCAAGCAGTCTAGATGTCCAGGAAACTTAACTTTCTGAAGCCACAAAGTGAACACATTTGTCCACTAGTCATTCAGCTGACAAGCCAAGTATCATATCAGAAGATGAAAGAATATTTAAAAGTTAGATTCTGGGACCCTTTCCTCAATTGATGCTGTAAATTTGCCAACTCCATGCTCAAACTAAAAGCTGCAAGTGACCATATTGATAACTTATGATAGACATGTTTAACTAAGTGGCCATGCCATGTCAGGCAGAAAAGTATGTGAAGAAAGGCAGTGTAGAAAAATGAAAACTCAATTCTAGTCAAAGTAGAGTCTAAATAATTACTATTGTTCTCCAGTTGTGTTTGACTCTTGAGTGACAAATCTAGGCTGGTTCTGCAAACTAGGAAGACATCTGTTTTTCCAAGCAGTCTGCAGAAATTTCCCTTCTCTGTTCCAGTGATGAATCATCAAAGGGTTTAATGTCAAGGATTTGAGGATAAGTCAAGCCGGGCTGAAATCTAAAGACTTAAGATACTGGAAGGAGTGGGAGCTTCAGTTGATCTTAGCATCATGTTGTACTCTGTATGGATTCTCCTCTCAAAACTGATAAATTGAAAAATAATTTATGGAAACAGTTGCTCCAAATGATTAATTTGGTAGCAACTGAGAGCTTCATACTTAGGAAGGAAAAACCTTTCTATTGGTTTAAGAAGCTGCAAATTGTACCGTAGAAGGTAGTTGTTAGAAAGGGCAGTACATGCTCTGTACATATCTGTAGAACTTACTGACACCCTCATTCTGCAACTCTTGCACCTCTCTATTGGTGAGCTATTGGTTTTTAACTGGTTGAACCTAAAAGCATCACCTACCACAGGAAATGGTTTTGTTACTATAAAATATCATGATCAATGTCTTTTTATAAGAATAATGAGAGACAGAGAATGTAGCGCTGAATCAACCCGAGGATCTTTTCCTAAATGTCCTCTTTCAAATGGACTTACTAGAACAGAAATTTATGGAGGAAAAATTTTCTCACCAACCTATGTTCAACAAAGCTAAAGAATTGAATATCTTTAATGTCTTATTATAAATTTACTCATACAGAATCAAATTATTAAATAGTAATATTTTATACTGTTTATTACTTAAAATACCTTGTATCTTTTTGCTTCATGCTAGAAAAAAAAATGGTGAAAATTAAAGCCCGGGAAAGTTAAAATTCATTCTCAGAACAATCTGTCTACTGAGTTGTAAAGGTATTGTAGATACCTAGTTTCTCTCCATTTCTTCCCTGGCACTAGCCTAGCAAAATGAGCATTTTCATTTACAGATCTCTTAACATAGTGTGAGTTATATCTAAATCAGCTTTTATTTTGGAAGAATGAACCTTCCAGTCTTTGGTTTGCCGATATTCTGGAACCCAATTTGCTTAATGTAGCAACTCTATGCTTCTTCCCTAACCTCAGCTTTTTAAGGAAATGCAAGTAGTGCCATGGGAGTGAATTCACAATTTTGATATATAGGTGGCAGATTCTAGTCAAAAGGAGGGCTTTTTTGGTCAGAACAATGTTCTTAACACTTAAATTTTGTGGACATGGGCAGCTTCCTCCTCCCACCTTCCTTAACTGGAAGGCTGTAGTTCTGTGAAGTTTAAACTGGAACCAATGTAAGGAAACTAGAAAATGTCTAGTACATAGGGAGTATTCCGATAGCTTCCTTTGTCCCTCCTACAGATTCTTAAGTTTGGAGACCTAAGTTTCTCAGTTTTAAATAAAGTATACTTCATTGCACGAGCTGACCAGAAAAACTATTTCACCAACCCCATTTCAGCAAGAAAATGCCTTTTCAGCAACAAATATATGAGAGGCGTTGCCACCAAATAACATTTAAAGTAGCAGTTTTAAAAACTAAGATCTTTGTGTGCTTGATGAGCAGTTTGCTTCTTGTGTACCAAAGCCATGCCATGTCAGTTCATTAATGTTTTAATGGCTTGTGATAATCTCTGAGAAAATTAATGACACAGACTCATTGTATAGTTTTCATAATGCTACCTTCAAACTTTATTGTAAATTTCTAATAGGACAATCAATAACTTCTCTTAACCCTGCAGAACATCTGATCTCTAGACACCCATTGGCCTTAATTTTATACATAATGTTCACATATAAGTGTATTTCTTTGAAAATGTATAATCCCAGCCAAGGCCTTCAGGCTAATAAAACTAGGGAAGTCTCAGATTAATACCAAAATCATGTATCTTTTATGGATGCTCAGACCCACCCCATTATCTATCCAATAATTCTTCAAGTTTTAACTTACTCTTCACTCCATGCATAGAATAAGAATCTTTTCTCATCTATATGATACAATTGATAATTTATAGACTTGAGCTCTTTTAATTCAGTCTTTTAGTCTTTTAAAACGTGATCATGCAAGAGTATGTGACTTAGGTTCATGATATTAATCACCATGCTTGCAAATAAGTACTGTTAATAGCAATGGAGTCTGACATAATTGTTTATGTATAATCTTCCCTTTAAACGAAGCATTTTTTATTGAGAACAATTGTTAACTCTAGTTTATCACAAAAAATGCAAAGGAATATTTTCTCATTTTTAAAAATATAGTCTTTTAGGTAGACACTTTGTGCCTCTGATCATTAGCGTCATGAATGGAGCAGGCATTGGTCATCACCAACTTTCAGTTTACTAGATCTCTGCCAGGTTCCTGGAAATTCCCACTACTGTGGTTATCCAGACTCCCGTGGTCCCTTACAATGGAGCCTAAAGTGAGCTTTTTAATCCTTTTCTAGGAAGAAGCTTCATTTGGGATATCGATTTGTAGCTAGCAAGGTATCCAAACCCGTAGGTCCTCAGCAATTTCCACCATGGAGAATGAGGAATAGAGTGCTACATGTGACAGCTTTTGTCTCCATTAACCACACCCTTCTGGCTATGAGCTGCTGTTGCATTCACACAGGAATCCCTGCCCAGCCTCCAGCCTCCCCTCTTTACTCTTCCAAGCATCTCCCTTCACTGATTGCAGAATGCAAACATGCTAATTATGTTGAGGGATCATTGCAGATTGTACACCCATACTAAATTCCCACAGTCCCTCATAATGACGTGCAAATATTATGTGTCCATTAAAAACTCTAAAATCATAAAATTATATAACCTTCATACCTTGATCAAAAACCTAGAAATGATTGAATTTAAAGAGAATTCAAGGTAATATTTTTGAACTGAGACACCTTCCTTGGTAAACTTTTGGGAAAATTTTTGGGGTGATGGTGGTACAGCTTTTCCATTACTGGGCCACAGCCTTCTCCACCACTCATGTGGGAGCTCACTCTTTGAAGAGTTGGGTGTCCAGACAGGACTTAGGAGTAAGGTGATCACTTTCTTCCTGTGAAGATGTTAAAACGGAGACGCAGGGTTTTGCTCAGGTTAAAACCACATCAATTATCAAAGAAGCAACTACTGTTGGGAAATAGTCCCACAACTTGTAAAGGCAACCTGACATCCACAGACTAAGCCACACTAGAACACTATTCGACATGTCTCCCTCCACACCAACTGGGTGACAGATGACTGTCGTTCTATCTCCTCCTCCATAACCTTGCTTCGTCCTTCGTTTCTTGCTGTCATTCTCTGCCACAGGGCCACCAGCATCCTGACTAAACTGCTTCATCTGCTCCTGTGGGCCATCCTTCACATTCTGGTGTCCTAACTCTCACTTCTTAGCAGGCTAGACTGCTGGTTAAACCATGGCTCCCCATGGACTCAACTCCTCAGCCTGACCTAAGAGACCCTTCACAGTCTCATTCTATGAGATGGCTCTAGCTTGTCTCCTACCATCATTGTTCATTCCAATCTTGTGATTTTCTGTTCCTGAAGTACACCACATTGATGTTATCGAATCCCAGTCATTGGCATACCAACTTCATATTATTGCCATGTACCTCTTGTATTATTATTTGCATATTGTTTTTGATTGACTGCATTTTAACTAAAATAAAGTCATTTCAAATAAAACTTTGTGTGGGTACCATGAATAGAAAACTGCAATTAGTTGCCGTAATCAAAATAAATTGTAAAAATAAGTATAATCAAAATGAAACATTTTCTAGTTCTAGCAAGAGACCATTATCTGCTGACATCTCAGAACACAATGCCTGTTCTCAGATAAGAGGGAGACAAGCAAGCATTACAGAAAGTGAAAACACATTCATGAAGCATGGGAAGATATATTCCTTCCATTTCTTGGGACTAAGATGGAATTGATGAGGAAGTTGCTTCTGCTTTTTTTTAATTAATTATTGTCTAATGCTTGGTGCTATATCAATGTGGATACATTTAGTCATCCCTGCATCTTAAGAGGCACATACCTGCCCTGGCCTAGACTTCATTTTGCTAGAATTCCCTTCTCCACTTAGCCTCCCGATAAACATTCTTATCGTTCCCGTGGGTAAAACAAGTCTCCATCTGTGGAAATAGTCTTAGGGAGAAATTCTGCCTTTCCTGAATGGTGGTTTTCTCTTGCTCCCTCCTAGCATGCTGTGCATTTTTCAACAGTGTTTTCTATTTACCTCACACTTGTAATCACCTGGAATTCCCTCTGCAAAAGACTGTGCATCCACTGAGTACACAGACAACTGTCCTCGGTGTGCATGTTGACGGACTAGCACAGGGCTCGGAGCATAAGAGACGATGTCAAAAGAATAAAACATCAGTGGCCAGAACAGGAGCTACTTATACAGATTTAAGACGATGTGAAGAATCCATGTAATTTAAAGCACTCTAAAAGCCAAGAACAAAAGAGGAGCCAATGGGTTCTTTTTTTTAAAGTAGATAACTAGAATTAAGCTTCCTAAATTGTAGTCTCAAAGAAGCAAGCAAAACACCCCAAACCAAAAAAGTAGATCCATCGTCTGAAGAATAGGACTTCCTGGTTTACACCAGATTTTGTAGTGAATTCATACACATCACACATAACTTTTGTACTCAGTCTGGCTATGCCTCCACTGCCTCCCCCTGACCTAAAATTAACCCTTCAACTCTATCCACCCTTCTTCCCTTCCACTTGTTTCCTAAGACCTCCAAAACAACACTGGGCACGGTCCACTACGTCAGTCTGGCAAAGCATATTTTTACATTCTGTATTGACTTTACACCATCCCAAAGTCCCCAATCTTTTGGAAGCTTGCACAGAAAGCCTTTCATTCTACATGTCCTCAACAAGATTTTCAAGTGTACAAGTTAAACAAAACATGAAGTCAACATACTACACAAAAAAAATGGAAATTTTAACCTAATACAAGCATGCACGCTCTGGCCGGAGATCTAGCCCAGGTGACTCTAGTGCACAGGTAGACACAAGCTAACTAGTTGCAAGCAAGTGGAAGGACTCTGCATTTACCATACAAAACTTTTGTTTCCAGTACTTTATTTAGTCTAGAAATAGTTTTCTTCATTGATTAAAACATAATTTGTCCAATTGTCTGCTTAAAAGTAAAACCTTCTGCTATTCATCTGGGTGATTCTAAGGTCACCCATAACTTTAGTAGTCTGATGGCTAAAGGCTTAAAACCACATAGTTATTTAAATTTTACTAGATAATGAACAAACCCCAATGACATGGCTGCCTGTGGCTGGCTGGACTTCCATCCACCTTTAAACTTCAAAACAGAGGCAGTTGTGTTGGAAATGACAGCATTTTTTGAATATACCATTTCATCACAACTTGTCGGTCTAGTAACACCCCAACCCCTCCAGACTCCATGCCTATCGGATATGGCATCAGTCCCTATACCAGCACGAGCCTCTAAAATGGAAGCTAGCACATTGCTCCTCATCACAAACTCCCCACCTAAAAGAGGCACCAGGTAGACAAGCAGAGACCTGAACATCCCAGGATCCTGTAAATGTCTAAGCCGATAAGGCCAAGCTGTCTGTGTTCCAAGACTGAGCAGCGGTTTGTTTTCCTCTAAACCAATGTCTGCCACTGTGCTGGTGCATGCTAAGTTTAGACTGCTGAGGCACGAGGATTGTAAAATCTGAGCAAGGCTGAGATATACTGGGAAAGCCTGTCCCACCCTCTCTCCACCAGGATAAAACAATAGCCAGAAGTCCAAACGAATCATGTAGATGTTTGTGATGCTCATCTTGAAGTCACAACTTAAGACCATATAACCGTTTTGCTGCTTATGATCCCCAAGCCAATAAAACGTGGACCTGGAAAGAGAATCTGGCCTCTTTCTCAATGATGTAGAAATCCCAAGGCCAGGAACTAGCATTCTTTCTTGCCCAGGCTCCTTTCTCAACCCTCCACTCTAAAAGTTGACACTGTGGGACTTTCCCTAGTGTTTGTCTGTACTCAGCAAAGGGTAGATATGGTAGAAAGAACAGGAGCCCAGAAACACTCAAGATCTGGGATTGGATCCTCCCTCGCTGACATGGAAAATTTTGACCTAATCAGTGAGGGAAATTAAATGAGATAATTATTACATACAAGCTTTAGCATGCTACACTGCCATCTAGTAGTGTACAATTAATAGCATGTGTTATTCAGGCATGGCTATGACACTAATATGAGGGAGTATTGAGGATCCAGAGAAAGGGATTAAGAGTTCAAAGTCAGCCTAGACTACTACATAGTAAGTTCCAGATCAGCCTGGACTACACAGTTAAGCCATATATGTATATATTAATTTAAACAATCATGTCTTTATTTGTAGACAAATGTTCTGTGTCTGACAGAGGAAAAAAAATCCTGGCTTAGCAACCTACTTTGTGTTAGTTGATGCCACCCTACTGTGGAGAGTTGTTTGAGGGAGAACAGTAGAGGCTGCAGCTTCAGAGAGTAGAATTTCAGCCTTTTGTTTCCAGATTGGCAGCCCCAAGCCCCGCCCACCCAGCTATCCCCACTTTCCTCACTCAACTACACAAAAACATCACACTTACTGAGAACCGGACTGACCCAGTGAAGCCCACACTTCTTTTTCTCCAAGACGAAAACAGTTTCACAAATTCAGAAATGAAAATGATGATCTGCTCCATCCAATTAACGAGAGCTAATTTAGATGTTAAGGCCATTCGTTATGCGTAGTCTTCTCCTTCACAGGCCCAGTACTTTGGCTCCACCTGAGACCCAGCATCGCTCTGAACCCTGTAAACCATCACACTTTCCATTTTAGGATTTGGTCACCTAGCAGTGCTACAGTTCCCATTTTGAGGAAATTGGTGCTTGGCAAATAATGAGACATTTTGCAGATTATGAAGGTTATGGCATAGTGTTCTCTTGCCTTATGGCTTAATTTAATTAAATGTGCTACAGTAATAACTGGGCTGTAGAATGGGCCCCTGTTTGCCCCAAGGTAACTGTAATAACAGTACAAATATGAGATGTGCTGTCTGACTCATCAGCCTGTGGAGAATTCAGTGAAACCTACTTATTTTTTAAGGGGATTGGGTGAGATAACTTAGAAGCAACCCTGGGAATTCTGTACCCACAGGAGCTTTCCAAAATATGCTTACAGAGAAGAAATCAGCAAAACTACTGTCTGACCTTGAAATTATTCTGTGGCCACTGGCTCTTGAAGACACTGATGGAAGCAGTTAATGCAGCTGTCTGGGACTTCGATCAGCATGTCTGGTCTGCCTCCTCCCCAAACCTCACCCCCAAGGTGTCAGGGTCTTCATCAGTAGCATCTTCTCTGGGATGGGACCCAAGCACAGGAGTCAGGATGCCGAGATGCATTTCCTTTTCCAAACAATGCCCAGGTAGGTAAATCTTTTGTAAGACTTCAGATGTGCATAAGTACTAAAATATATTATTCTTATTAGGGACGTCTCTGTTATGGTTTCTGTTGCTATGATGAAATACCATGACCAAAAACAGGTTGTGGAGGAAAGGGTTTATTTGGCTTATACTTCCACATTGTATTCCATCACTGGTGGAAGTCAGGACAGAAACTCAAATAAGAAACCTGGAGGGAAGAGCTGATGCAGAGGCCATGGGGAAAAAATGCTGCTTACTGGCTTGCTTGCAGCCTGGTCTTATGGAGACATTTTCTCAATTGAGCATCCCTTCTCCCAGATGACTCTAGATTGTGTCAAGTTGACATGAAACTAGCCAACACAAGGGGATACAAAAATTTGTATATTTTTCCATTTTCAGCATGACAAAATTAGTGTCCTGAAGTCATAGGATATTTGGCATTTCTGCTCAGGCTTGGAGGAAGGCATCCTTGTGGGAGCAGAGCTATTCTCAGGTTCCATTTCAAGTGCTGGCTTCAGAAGATGGAGCAATAGCCCATTGAGTGGGTCATGTGGCAACAATTTCCTATCATAAGATGGAAATGAGGGAGATTTAGACAAATAATAAATGGCTTCCTGAGAAACTAGTGAAACCAGTTAGCCCTTTGTCAATAGGAGAACCATCTGAAGCCACTGCTTAAAGTTAGCCAGAAGACGATGCTCAGTGACATGTGGTCAGTTGGTTGCTAGGACCATCTACCACCTGCCAGGTTGTAGAGTGAGCACTGGCTACACTTTGAATCCATGCCCAGCTACAACCACATGCTGTGATCCCTTAGATGCTTGATATTCAATTGTCTAATTGTCCTTCATCCCTTCCAAAGCTGATCCTCGTTCATTACATGACATGCTATCATTCCACATACATGCACTGAGTATATGTGATACACACCACACTGTGCTAGAAGCCACTGGTACAAGGAGAAAAATGAATCTCATTTGAACACATCTAACACTTCAGGGAGGACACATTCAGGAATTGGGGAATAATGCATGAAAAATATTAATGTGACTGATTTAACAGAAAAGAACATAAGCCTCAGACTGTTTAACAATTTGTTTATTGCCAATTCTGCCATGTAGCTTTTAGGTGAAACTTGATATAATAGTAAGCATCTTGGCCTTTATTTATATTCCCTCTACGAGTTCAATAACTTTTAAAAAATACGAGCATGATTATCAGACATATACAGGGACATCTAAACTATCATTTGACTCTGGGCAATTACCTATTAATAACTTTAATGGGACTTTAAAGGCAAGGTGACAATAATACCCCAAGAACAATGAAAGCCTGAGAACACAGCTTCTGTCTGAGGGCATAGTTTAACTAAGTTTGAAAATAATTGTTGCTTACCCAAAAGGGAACAGGGAATCCCTTTCCCAGAGAAAATGCCCAGAGCTGTGACATAACAGGGTCTTTTCAGTTTGGTGTGGAGAATGAAAACAAAGGTGGCACTGCAAGTGGTTTAATATATACGGCTTGTGTGGCTAGCTGCAACTCATTTTGGGAGTAAGGTTATTTGGTCATTGTGTCAGCCCTGGAGGAAATTAATAAAAAAAGGTGACATTCTCAGAAATGAGTCTTATAAAATTATTTCTGAGGACCACGGCATGAAGAGAGGTATGGTGATATTTTATTTGTACTAAAATGTGATTTGTATGTTAATAAATAAAGATGTCCGGGGGGGGGGGGGGGGTCAGAGCTAATAGCAAGCCATCGCAGAAGCTGGGCGGTGGCGGTGCATGCCTTTAATCCCAGCACTTGGTAGGCAGAGCTAGGTAGATCTCTGTGTGGTCAAGGATACAGCCAGCATTGGAGAAATGAAACACGCCTTTAATCTCAATACCAACCATAGAAGACCTGGAGGTCTGTACAGACAGGCAGTGATGAGGTGGTCATGTGGTTGGGTTTACAACCAATGAGAAGGCAGAACAGAAAGTCTTTATAAAGACAAACATACAGGAAGTAGCTGTCTTTCAGAGAGGTAGGACCACCATGACAGTTAAGGGTAAGGTTTTTAGCTCTTAGCTATTGCTCTGATCTCTTGGCTTTCATCTCTGTATTGGCTCTGTGTTTCTTATTTAATAAGATGGTTGGTTACATCTACAGAGAGAAAGAGAGAGAACACATGTCTGTTGTAGAATATTATTATTTCATTTATGCTGTAGAATGTTTAATGATGCACAGATGTGTTGCATTCTTTTATGTTGCATTTGTTTAACTCTGTGAAGCTGTGTTACTTTGTCTGTCTAAAACACTTGATTGGTCTAGTAAAGATTTGAACAGCCAACAGCTAGGCAGGAAATAGGATAGGCAGGGCTGGCAGGCAGAGAGAATAAATACGAGGAGAAAACTGGGAAGAGGTGATGGAGGAGTGAAAGAAGAACGAGAGGAGGACATTGGGGCCAGCCACCCAGCTACACAGCAAGCCACAGGATAAAAAGTAAAGAAATGCATATAAAATAGAGAAAGATAAAAGCCCAGAGGCAAAAGGTAGATGGGATTGTTGTAGAATATTATTTTCAGATGTGTTACATTTGTTTATACCATGGAACATTTGTTTATTGATCCAAAGATGTGGTACATTCTTTTATGCTACATTTGTATAACTCTGTGAAGCTGTGTTATCGTGCCTGTCTAAAAACACCTGATGGTCTAATAAATTGCCAATAGCAAGGCAGGAGAAAGGATAGTCAGGGCTGGCAGGAAGAGAGAATAAATAGAAGGAGAAATCTGGGAGAAGAAAGAAGAAAGAGCAAGAGAACAAGGAGAGGAGGATGCTAGGGACCAGCCACCAGCCACAACACTAGCTATGGAGTAAGTGTAAAAGTAAGATATACAGAAGTAAGGAAAGGACAAGACCCATAGGAAAAAGGTAGATGGGATAATTTAAAGTTAAGAAAAGCTGACAAGAAACAAGCCAAGCTAAGGCTGGGCATTTATAATTAAGAATAAACAGCTGTGTGTGATTTATTTGGGAGCTGTTTGGTGGGCCTCCCAAAAGAGCAAAGAGTAAAGATCAAAACCAAACAACAACATGGGATAATTTAAGAAAAGCTGACTAGAAACAAGCCAAGCTAGGGCCAGGCATAAGTAAGAATAAGACTCTATGTATTTATTCGGGAGCTGAGTGGCAGGATCCTCCAAAAGAGCCAAAAGAATTAAAAAACAAAAAACTACTACACAAGCCAATGCTGTAGGACTGGTGACAAGAAAGAAAATCTGGACACTAGGGCAGGGAGCAGAGGGAAACTTATGAGGCAGAGAATGATAGTCCTGATGACTAATTTAACATGTAGTGTAAAGGGACAATGCCATTGGCTTGGACTTGGAAGAGTCCCAACACCTGTTCTAAAACACTTGACAAGAACCTGTGCATTTGTAGATGTCAAAGAGGCAGGGGAGGAAACACTCTGACACTCAGTAAATGGACAGATCCCGGTCATAGCTTGTGCTTTATTGTTGTGCTGTTCTATGCTAGCATTGGTGTAGGGACCCGCACTGCATCTTCACAGAAGCACTATGGGGCTGACATCAGTTATACTATGGATGAAAGCTGAGCCTTAACTGTTCGAAGCATCTTTTGCTGGATGTTAGTCAGCCTACAGGAACTAGACCTGGAAATCAAACAAAATTTGCCTAAAATCAAGGTAGTAAATTCCTCCCAACCTGTTTGTCTTAAATGCTTGCTGAATATGACTCATGCTTGAAAGACACCACAGAAGATCACCTCTTTAAATAAGATTCACTTCCCTCCACAGTAAAAGAGTCTTTCACTTGATTTAAGATTCAAGAACAATTCAGACTGAAGCCAGCCTGTTTAAATTGCTTTTTATAGAGGTGGCATTTGACTAATCCTAGCATGATGCTCGCACCCTATCCCAGGTTTGAATTCATTTGTTTATTTGTCACTTAGTCACATCCCACCTATTGAGAGCATCCTTCCAACACTCTCTGTTCTTTTTTATTATGTTCTAGTACTGTTTCCCTTGTTTGAAGATGTCTAGGATGCTTTAGGAAATCTTGGCATTTGAGAGTTCATTGAAGAATGAGCATATCTTTGGGCATCTTACTTATTTCTGAAATCACTGAAAATGTTGCAGATTATCATTTGAGGAAATATGCTGGGTTCTGTCCCATCAGTCTTCCTGGAAATGAGGGGTTTCATCTCAAATCAGCCTTCCTAGGAACTGACTAACTTACCAATGGACTAGGGTGCCTTAGTTATGGACATTTCATCCACAGATCATGTTTTCTGAAAAGTGTTGCTAGATATTTCCAACATTCACACTGCTTTAAAAACGTAAGAGCTCTGTGTAGAAGGCTTGAGGTCCTTGTGCTCACAGATAACCACTAGGGAAACCTGGAATGTCAAACACACAGGGTTGTCTCTTCAAGGGAAGAGATGGATATCTGTTTCCACCCCCCAATAGCTGAGAATTGATGAAGGTAATAGTTTGGTGATCTGTGCTATCTGTAGCACCAGGCCACACCCAAATCCCTCAGACTATTATGTGTATCCTCCCTAGACCTTTATTCTGAGCTTTGTTTCTCAGTCAATAGAACCCATCCTTGGGGAAGATGTCACATGTGCTTTGTAGCTTGGTGACTTCTAAAATGACCTAGACCACATCAGATCCTCCCTAGGCCCTTAAGCTATAGAACCCATTCTTATGGAAGAGGCCACATGTACTTTGCACAATACTTTCTGATGTACTCATGCCTTAAGCTTTATTGTACGCATGGGATTGAGACCATTGTTACCAGGAAGCAAACCCTTTTTCCAAATTGTACTGTACTTAAATATGCCTAAGTAAACTGCCTGGTATCAGATACAAGAAGCTTGAACCAACACCAGCTACTGAGTCATACTGAACTGGATTTCTTCTTGCCTCATACAGATCATTGATCTGCAGGCCATGGTGTTTGCAGAGATCCTGGCACTTCCTTTCATGTTGGCATGTCTATTGATGTTACTATTGCTCCCACTTTGTTTATGGAGCCATTTTCTAGAAGTGACTATTTCACAGCAGACTTCTTGGTATTCTGGCTCTCACAATCTTTCCACCTCCTCTTCAGCGATGTCTCCTGAGCCACTGATGCAGGAGCTGTGATACAGAGATATCCTTTGAGCTTGGGCTCCCCACATACTTTGCTCTGTGACCAGATGTGTTTTTCTGTGATCATCTCCACCGTGAAGAAAAGCATATGATGAGGAGTGATAGCTACACTTATCTGTGAGTATAAGGATAAGACTTGGAATTATGGAATTATGGTCTAGCAAAGAAGGGCATGGGATGGGTTACATGAAGGAAAGGGAAGGACAAAAGTGATGTAATTACATTTTAATTAAAAATGCATTTTAAAGAAATAAGAACTCTTATCCCAAAAATATGTGTAATATAAAGGCAGTCTGTGAACTAACATTACACAGTCATGTCCACACATAGAAGCATAAGCCTGAATTTACACACAAATATCATAGACTTCAAAGTTGAGGCTTAAAGGGTACTCTAACATTCCTTCTGTGTACATTAGTGTAACATCAAACTTTGCTACTTCTCTTAGGTTTTAAAATTATCTACCTCCACACTCAACACATCTTATTATATGTCATGAGCAAACTATTTCAGAAAGAGACACATTTGTGTCTTTCCAAAAATGTCAGAATTTATTGAACAACAATAAATCCACAAGCTACTACAGATTCACTGGCAGCAATATGCTGGGTAGCCTCAATTTGTTGGTAGTACTGAATGATGCAAACCACAAGTTCTTTTATTCCAGTTTTAATTAGTGACATTAAGTCTCAGGTCACATATTACACATCATATGGTAGATATGTCTCTATATGTGTATATGCAAGTTACAGAGTAACAACAAAAGATTAAAGAGGCAGAGTCCTGAGAAGAGGCCTTCTAAGTCATTCCAAAGAGACCTGAGAAGGAATAACTGGACAATGGATTGAAATGCAAAGGAGTCTGTATGGATAAGGAAGCAGTTGGGGTCTATGGGGGATGTTCTGTGGCTGTTGCTAAAGAATCTGGCTGCTGGGTCAGAGCTGTGAGTAACTTGTAGAGGTGAAAGTCAGGACTGGGTCCAAGCTAATAAGTGTGCAGATGGATAGGTGGCATGTCCAGATGGGTGAGTGGGAGGGCAAGAAGACAGTAATTTGAGTAACCCACATCAACAGAGGGGACAAAGCTATGAGTTTTCTGAACTGGCCTACCCTGGTAATCAGATTGGTGAATAACCTAACTGTCATCATAGAGCCTTCATCCAGTAACTGATGGAAGCAGATGCAGAGATCTACAGCCAAGCACCAGGTCAAGCTCTTAGAGTCCAGTCAAAGAGAGGGAAGAGGGACTACATGAGCAAGGGGGGGTCAAGATCACAAAAGAAAATGACTGTCAAACTTTGCCAAGACAAAGTAGGACAGTCCTTCAAAATTCCCTGCTTCTCTGAAAAGTCTGTCAGATATTCTAGGCCTGTAGGCCATAGATGGATGCCCCAATGTTACAGAAGAATTTTGGGTGACTGCCCAGGCAGCAAGATATAACTGTCACTAGGTAACATTTTACTCTTCTGGGGTCTTTGACAGAGTTGAAGAGTAGGTAGTCATAGCTAAAGTTTTCATTCGTTGTGATAAAAGGTAAATTAGGTATAAAACTTTAGACTCACAAAGATAGGATATACAAGAGTATTTTCTCTAAATTTGCCAAAAACACATGGACTGAATATTGTAACTGTAATACTTACTTAATAACTGTTTTTGTTATATATACTTTTACTATGTTAAAGTTAAAACCCTTTAAATTAGACAAAAAGAGGGAAATACTGTAGAACAAACTTTGTACACTGTAAATATGTATTACTTTCATTGGTTAATAAAAAAGCTGACTGGCCAAAAAAAAAAAAATCACGATGGGGAAATCTACAGAGACAACTGGACCAAGCTCAAAGGAACTCACGAATTTTAGACCAACAGCTGTGGAACCTTTATGGGACCAGACTAGATCCTCTACATATGGGAGATGGTAGTATAGCTGGGTCTGTTTGAGGGGCCCCTGGCAGTGTGATCAGGATCTATTCCTGATGCATGAGACGACTTTCTGGATCCCATTACTTATAGTAGGATACCTTACTCACCCCTGATAAAGTGGGGAGGGGCTTTGTCCTGCCTCAACTGAATGTACCAGGATTAGCTGTCTCTCCATGGGAGAATTTACCCAGTTGGAAGGCAGGAGAGGGGAATCAGGAGGAGGGATGAGAGGGGGATCTATAGTTGGTATGTAAAAAAGTTTTCTGCCTGTTGGTCCTTGACACACAAACTGAATGGGGAGGTGCTAGTTGGGTGGGGGCCAACACAGTACTAGGTGTCCATCTCTTGTGGGACCCAAATGTAAACATGGCACTGTTTCCTTGGTCTGATATATCCAATAAGTTTTGCCTGGTATGATTTTAATACACCTGTGTACCTCTACCATTCAAATTTATAAATTTGTAGCCTGGTGCACTTTCTATTTCCAGGAAGAAGTTAACTATCTTACTTGTGGATGGTACCAGACAGATAATGTGATTTATGTGTTCATCCACATAGGCAGCATCAAGATTCAATTAAGAACTGATTATAAGCTGGGCGTTGGTGGCGCATACCTTTAATCCCAGCACTCAGGAGGCAGAGCCAGGCAGATCTCTGTGAGTTCAAGGCCAGCCTGGACTACCAAGTGAGTTTCAGGAAAGACATAAAGCTACACAGAGAAACCCTGTCTCGAAAAACAACAACAACAACAACAACAACAAAAAAAAAAAAAAAAAAACCTGATTATAAAATGGACTCTTTCAGGGCAAGGCAATTTAAACACAACAAACAATCAAAGCACTATTTTACGTAGTGTCTTAGATTACTTTTTTGTTGCTGTCAATAAAGACCATGACTAAAGTCAACTTGGGAAGGAAAGGGTTTATTTCACTTTACAGGTTACAGTCCTTCATGAAGGAAGTCAGGGCAGGAATCTTAAGGTAGGAACTAATGCAGAGGCCATGGAAGAACTTTGCTTACATGAAGGAACCCATAGTTCCTTCAACTTGCTGTCTTAGACACCTCAGGACCACCTGCCCAGGAGTGGCATCCCCCATAGTTAGCTGGGCCATCCCACATCAATTAATCAAGAAAATGCCCCACAGGCTTGCCCACAAGCCAATGTGGGGGAGACATTTTCTCAATTAAGGTTCCTCTTCCCAGATATGTCTAGGTCTGTGTCCATTTGACAAAAACCAGTCAACACATACTATATGGAGCATCTCAGGACAAGCAAGATCTGACCTCAACGTTATCCTTCAATTTAAGGCTGACATTCAGGGCTTTGGGAACTGGACGTTAGGGACTGTGCTGTAATCACCTTTGGACTTGACATTTAAAGCAGTGCCTGGAACTTTGAATGTCCTTAATAAATAGTGTTCGGTGATGCTTCTTCAGGAGAAGCTGTTGAAGAGGACAATCATAAAGCTCCAGAAAAGAAAACAATTTAATTTGTCCAAGATTTTTTCCCTGTGCTAATTTTACCCAAGATGAATGGCAAAAGATGTCCTTGTAGGGAAGTGGGGTAAATGGCTCTCAAAATGAAGACAGATGATAATATTATAATATTGTTCTTTTAGTATGTATAAACTGTGCCATCGGATCTCACTAATGAAAAGTAGACAGAATTACCTTTGGTCTTTTCAATTAGTGTAGTGGAGAATCTGAATTTAGCATTAAGGAAGATTCAGGCATGTCCAGGCATGTTTGCGAAATTGGTGGGAGCAGCTGCCAGAAGCCTGTTTGCATATGGAATGAGGGCCCTCTGGGGATTTTTCTCATGCTGAAGGAAGAAGTTGCCTGGCAACAAGCGTTTGACCCATGGAGAGGTCCTTACTCAATAGAGGAGCAAGGAAGTCTGAGTACAGTGTGGTGCTTGTCATCTGGATCCATCTCCCGGTTGGATGGCAGGAATATATGCCTGTGTCCTTCACAGAGTTGGGGGGTGTGGATGTACAAAGTGGAAGAAAATGTCTTTTTTTTTTTTTTTAACAACATAGGAATAAAAGGCAGTTCTTCTGGTTCTATTTAATAGACTGAAACCAAAATATAAGGAAGGTGTCCTTTCCTTCACCGCAGACTTTTCCTTTTTGCATCTGGTAATGCTGCCAAAGCATTCATAGCAATGCATGGCACAGCAGCAGAAGTCCCAGGAGAAATGCCCTGAAGGCCATGGAAGCATTAAGAATTGCTACGTGTGGGATGTAGTAGCATCCAGACGATATTTCCTTTTCCCACCATTCCTGCTGAGGAGTCTGTGCTGTTACTGAGCTAGGAATTGATACCCAAAACCCCAGGCATCTTGCCATCACAATGTGACTCAGCATCACCACCAACCCTCCATGCTCATCTCACAGTCATTGCAGAATCAATTTCTTAGATTGACCACAAGCCCAGTCCTGAACAGGCCTGTGAACTTGGCATCTAATAACAGCGTTTCCCACCATCAAAAACAGGGGAGGCTTTGGCCAGTCTAACTTACTTGGAGGAGTATGTAATCCCTGTTCAAAGTGCTAAAGCATGTAGAGCATGTGAGAAGAAGGGAACCAGGCGAACAAAACAGCTCTCCACACTTCCAGAACACAGATGTGGCTGGACTTGTGCCTAGCCGGAGTCTCTAGGAATACAATGCATGAGTGACCAAATTCTGTGTTGGCGACTCTGTGGAGGGCCTGAAGGCCAGACCAGCTATTCCCCCACAGGAATGACAGTCATGGATCCAGTAATGGGTGACCAGTAATGGGTGACCAAGAGTTGCACACCCTTCCATGGGAGAAGGGCTCTCAAAATGGGAGCCTCCCCAGACACTCCCCTAAAAGAGTGGCCAAGGTTGCCAGCAGTTTTGAACATCTGTAGTCTCATGATGCTTGCAGAGACTAGATCTGACAGTGAACTTGAAAGTATATCACCAAAGGTGTCTCCATACTCCCACTATTTGTTTTGGAATGGTAGCTCAGGACTTTGCAGGATTGTTCTGCCCATCCTCTTTATAAATGTTTTGTTACATATGAACAGCATAATGCTAACTGTCCAGGTTTTTGCAGATTTGGAGACTTATTTAAGAGACATGTGAGTGCCCCCAAGGAAGCAAGCGTGGGAAAGTCATTCACCAAGCATTCAAGTTGGATAAGGCACAAGTGATATTCACAAAGGTTGACTGGGAAGACTTTGTACTAACCTGTGGTTGTAACTGTTAAAGGTTACACAAAAAGTATAAAAAGATACTCCTAGAAGCAATAGGGTGGTTAACTGAGAATCCCGGTGCTAGGAGTAGGTTACCTCCCCTAAAAGTTGTCGACCACAGAAGCCCTAGAGGCTCCTGAAATAATAAAGGGTATTTCCACAGTTACTTGTAGCATTCCAGAACCGAATGACAAGACCCTATTGTTGAAGACGTTGCATGTTTTAGTTGCTGGATTTTGAGAAATAAGTCTGGATCTGAAATGTCTCCCTGTGACCTAGCTCCAATAGTTCCAGGAGTTACCACTAATGATCTAATGGAGAACTAAGCCCAACAACAGGCCTACTCAGCTGTGGGTCTTGCATGCCTCACAATGGAAGCCAGGGGCAAGATTGGCCAGCTGCACAAGTGTAGTGTGAGTGGTTAAGGGTAGAACTAATTCTCTCATTGGGTTTAAGGCCAACAAAGGGAGAAATTCACACCTGGTATGGAGAATTTAAACAAAAGCCAGTGATCACAGAAGTCACAGGCTTTGTCGGAAAAACAACTATTACTGATCATTAAGTGATGTATCAGCTAAAGTCCTTCCCCACATCACTGAAGTCCATGTCTAGATATTTTTTCCATTTCTCATTTTTCCTACTTTTTTTCTCTCTTATATCTTATAGTAGGAAAAGTACACCCAAGACTTGCCAACAGCTGTGTCCTGGAGATGAGACAAGGGTTTGGTACTTTACTGCAGTGAAATGAAAATAGTCAGACATCTATATCAACCCCCATCCCACCCCAAGTCTCAAGAACTCTTGCAAGGCAGGAGAATGTAAAAGCCAGAGGAAGGGGTGAAGGCATTGTACAAGACTAACTTCCGGGCAAAAATAAAATAAATATCATATGGGGAGTGTAGCTGTGCCTGCTTACAAAAGATCATCCCATCTGGGCTTGTTGACTATTTACATCCCCTCATAGAGGGAGGGGAAGTCAAGAAGACCTCACCTGAGGGTCATCCCTACCACCAGCTATATGCAATTCTGCCTTAAGTGCACCCAGCCCCAGAGAGGCTAAAGTATTGAAATCTGGGAAGGCTGCTGGTTGGAGGGGCTCAATCCATGAGGCTATGAGGAAGCCATCATGCCTGCTGGGTAGAGACTTTCTAATCCAGACTTTTGTGGAGGAGCTCCCACACTCCCGTAAGTACTCATTCACCAGCCCTCTGTGTGTAAGCCTCATGAACTCATTGGTTCCTGAGTGAACTCTGGTGGGATAGTACCTTAGTTTGTCGTTGGGACTGTAAGAGGAGGGTAGATATTGCTTTGCTTATGTCTACCCTACGAGGAAATATTCCAAAAAACAAAATTGGCCTCCCTAAGGACTCCTGTGCAGAGAGAGTTTAAGCAAGCTCATTATCAGCATTGTTTCATATTTTAGATCCTGAGCTCTATCAAAAGATTTTTATTAGAGAAGGAGGTGGGGTACCCTCGGATTGTAGCTGTTCCTCTTTAAAAGCAGTTCTGAGAAAAGTACGTGTGAGCTCAGCGACTCACTGTTGGTGAAGGAGCAAGGCAGCTCTGTCACACATGACCATCTTTAGATGTCCTC
This sequence comes from Peromyscus maniculatus bairdii, assembly GCF_049852395.1. NCBI lineage: Eukaryota > Metazoa > Chordata > Mammalia > Rodentia > Cricetidae > Peromyscus > Peromyscus maniculatus. The sequence continues at coordinate 41,248,087 of NC_134868.1, forward strand.
AGTGCTCATAAACTTTTAATTACTGGGTAACCCAGGGTGACTCCTGGCTCTCAAGGGGTTGCATTGTGGGGCAGTCTGGATGGTTGGTGTGACAAGGTGGGAGGGGACTTCCCAGTTCTCTTCCCCACAGAGAATGTGTAGACAGCCTTTTTTCCTCCTGTGGTATAACAAACAATTGTCTTGTTAACTCCTGAAATTCACAGCATTATCAGTACCAGAAGTGAGGGGAAATTGGAATACATGGAAAAGTTAGCTGAAGGAAAACAGCTACGGAAAACTAGTGAGAGAAAAGGTATGATGTAGCTGGGCGATACAGTTGACACAGAGAAGAATTGATCAGGATTGACATTGTGGGAGGAAGGGAGGGGAGTCACTGTACCAGGTGTGTGAGTTTCCAGGCAGGGTGATTATGTTGTAAAGAGCCGATACTGAACACTGTGTCTGTATTTAACAACAGTGTATTTATGTTTAAAATATGTTAAGCAGGTAGAACTCCTGGTAGAACTATTCATACCACAATGAGAGAGCAGGGGTACGGATGCAGAAAAAAAAATGGGGAAATGTCCTAAAAGAGCTTGGTTTCTGGCTTAAATTTGTGAAGAAGGCCTTTGAACTGCTAGGTAGATTTGCTCCCGGTCAGATCAGAGGATGACTTCAGCTGTCTACTCCGTTCTGTATTGGTGAGTGTAGTTCCTCAATTTACCCTAATAATTTTTCCTATACTCTTTAAGCAGAGACCCCTGGATTTATCACATTACCTGGTGCCCAACGTGGGACACGAACCCATGACCCTGAGATTAAGAGTCTCATGCTCTACTGAGTGAGCTAGCCAGGTACAAATCCACCTAGTAGTTCGATCACACCAGGAGGCAGGAATCAAGGAGAAGGGACTCCTGACCCTTCTCCCTTTCCTTTTAAGTGGTCGCAAAAAGCACCACCTCCTTCAGGCCCTAGAGCCCAAGGTCATGGGCAGAGCAAATACCACTACAATATATATATATATATGCATCTTTCTAAATATAACCTGCTCAGTCTCTATAATGTTACTCATATGCATGTTTCCAGGGCTGACTGTTTGGTATTAGATAACTAGCTGATGTTCTCTTTCCTGGAAAAGACTAATTTTCCCACTCAGCATTGCCTATAGTTCTTTGTATAGGGTTGAGGCCTCATGGGCTTTTACCCAACCACTTTGGAATGTCTCTTGGTGTCATCCTTGTTCAGTTCATGCTTAACCCATCATGTTGGTGAGATTTTATGGGTGTAGCTTCTGACATTACTAGGAGACACAATCTCAGAGCAAATTCCCTTATCTCTTACAATCTTTTTGTCCCCTCTTACCATATGTTCACCCCCTCTTCTGCAATGCCCCTTGAGCCTTAGGTGCAGGAGTGTTTTATAGGTGTATCCATTGGGACTGAGCTCTAGAACTCTGCTTTTTAATTGGTTGTTTTCTGTAATGGTCTAAAAGTTTCCTTGTTAAAGGACGAGAACTACACTTATCTGTTGGTATAAGGGTAAATGTTTAGAATGTATGTAGGGATTATGCTGGATAATAATGTAGTGATTATGGGTTTTTATCCAAAAATCTATTATTTCACTGACCCTGAATAGTTGGCTTGGCTTCCTGTACTAGATGGGGATTTCCTTTTGTTGATCTGGTCTTAATTCCAATTAGAGAGACACTGATTACCACCAAGGTATGTGTGCCACTACCGCACCCTGAAGGCTATTTTGCAGTGCTGGTCCTTGTGATTCATAGGTGTTCTGGCTGGGTAGGGCTGTGTTTGCTTCCCTCTTTTGGTACCTTGCTTACATGGTGTCTTCTGGTACCATGCAATTTAGTCCTTAAGGAGGGAGACATTCAAGTCAATTCCAGCTCAGGAGACTTTGGTCCCTGTGTCCAAAGTGCACGATGTCTTCAGCAATAGGGACCTACTTTCCACCTCTGAAGTGACAACCCAGAAGAATTTACAGTGTAACAGTAGGCTGTATGTTTTGGGAGTCTCTTGACCAACCATGACCAACAAAGCAAAAGAAGGATTCTCAGTGCCTTGTGTTTAGGGTTTTTGTTAGGTGGTCTTTGGCTCTTGAAGAAACATTGTCAACATTGAATTTTTTTTATATATTTTGTATATTCTTCTTCCAGATGTAGAGCTGGAAAAGATGCTCTCCATTCTGTGGGCTTCATCTTCACCTGGATGATTGTTTCTTTAGCCCTTTAGCCACTTAGAAGCTTTTTAGTTTTATGAAGTACCAGTGTCAATTGTTGACCTTAATTTTTGGGCAAATGGAGTCCTATTCAGAAAGTTCTTTCCCATACCTACATCACTTAGGGTATCATGTTTTCTTTTAATGGTTCAGTGTTTCATATTTCACAGTTAGGTCTTTGATCTATTTGGAGTTTTGTTCAAGGTGATAAATAACAGCTCTAATTTCATTCATCAACATGTGGACATCAAATTTAACAAGCACCATTTGTTGATAATGATTTCTTTTCTTCAACTCGTGTTTTTGGAATCTTTGTCAGATAGTAAGTGGCTCAAGCTATGGGTATGCATGTTTGGGTCATTAGTTTCACTCCATTGGCCTACATGTCTGTTTTTGTACCAGTCCCATATTGTTTATATTATGGTTCTATAATATATTTTAAGATGTAGAATGGCAATCCATCCAGCATTGTTCTTTTTGTTCTCTGTATGTTTATTGTTATGTACAAACAAGCTATTGATTTGCACAAGTTGATTATGTTTCCTATGCTGTCATTGCAGAAGGTAGAGAGATAGTATTAGTCTTGATTGCAATATAAATGAATTGCCTAGGCAGAGACTAGAGCACATGGTTACTCTGTCTGTAAAAACATTAAGTTTCAAAATGTGTTCATCTGCCCAGTTTCTTGTATTGTCAAGCCTCTGATAATCAATATTTTATCTCTTTGATTAGTTTTAGTGTGAAGTCTATTTTGTCAGATATTAGGTTAGCAATGCCTATTTGCTTACTGGTCCCCATTTGATTGGAGTTCTTTTGTCCATTGTTTTACTCTAAGGTGATGTTTATCTTTAAAGCTAAGGTATGTTTCTTGTAGGCATCAAATAGTTGGGTTTTGTTTCTTAATCCATTTTGTCAGCCCATGTCTTTAATTGGAAAGTGGAGGCTATTGTCCTTTAAAGTTATTATTGAAATATGTGCTAAATTGTGGTCATCATGTTGTTCATTTTGTTGTTGTTTGTGTTCTCAGTGGTTTTTTGTGTTTTAATAATTAAGCTTCATGTTTCTTTCCATGGTCTCTTTGCTATGCTCATTCCTCTCTTCACCCTGAAATATTGCTTTCTGTGTCTTCTTTAGGTTTGGTTTGTTGGATTTAAGTTTTTTAGGCTGTTTAATATCATGGAACATTTTTCTTTCTCCTTCATTTATAGGAGATAGTTTTGCTGGGTATGTTAGTCTAGGTTGGCTGTAGTAGTCTCTTGGGACTTGGGATGCATTGTTCCAGGCTCTTCTGGCTTTCAAAGTTTTCCTTGAAAAATCAGCTGCTATTCTGATGGGTTTTGCTTTGTAAGTTACTTGCCTGCCCCCCTGTGTGTGTGTGTGTGTGTGTGTGTGTGTGTGTGTGTGTGTGTCTTCCTCTCTCCCCCCTCTCTCCCTTCCTCTCTCTTTCTTAGCTTTCTTTGTTATGTATACTTAGAGTTTTAACTATGTAAGGCCCTGGGGATTTTCTTTTCTGGTCTTTTCTATTTGGTGTTCTATGTGCTTCTTGTAACTAAGGTGAGTTTCTTTATGCATTTTTCTTCATCCATTTAGCTAGTTTTTTCTTTTTATTTGAGCATTGGGACTTTTCATGTTTTAAGTAAATATTGAAAATTTTGTGTTGACTGCAGTGATTTTGTTATATATTTGCTGTGTGTTCTTAATCAAGCTTTGTGTTCCAGAAATTATAGCTTTTTAATTTTTTTCTACAGATTCTTGGCTATGCTTAGTGCTCTTTTCAGTTGTTAATACTGCTTTCAGTATTCTCTGTAGGGCTCATTTTGTGAACATGAATTCTTGTCTTTCTACTTCAACTATGGCAGATAATTTTGCTGGGTAGACTAGTCTAGGTTAGCACCCACGATCTTTAGGTCTTAGAGTGTATTGCTCCAGGATCTTCTTGCTTTTAAAGTTTACATTTAAAAAAAAAAAACTGTTACTCCATTAAGTTTTCCTTTATGTCTCTTGTGTTTTTTTTCTTTTGATGCTTTTAACAGTTTTTCTTTGTCCTATATTAGTATTTTAACTAAGATATGTCATGGAGACTGTCTTTTTTCCTAGCACTGTCTATTTGGAGTATTGTGTGCTTCTTGTGCCTGTATGTATATGACTTTCTTTAGATTGGAGCTGCTTTCTTCTATGATCTTATTGAAGGGCTGGTCTAAACCATTGACCTGGGAATCTTCTCATTTGTCTATGCCTATAATTCATAGATTTAATCTTTTCATATTGTCCTGCAGTTCCTGCATACTCCTTTCCTATATTTTTGAAAAATTCATTTTCTTTACTTGTGTGGTCTAATTTCTCTACTTTATTTCTGATATCCTATCTTCTACTTAATCCATTCTGCTTGTAAGGATTTCCCCTTGGGTTACTGAGTTTCTTAATTCATCTTTAGTTCAGCTTAGTTCTCAATATTTATGTCTCTTTATTGAATTCAGTTTTTAAATCCTGGATTATCTCTGTCATTTTATTCAGTGTTTCTTTGCTATCACTTCAGTCTCTATTGTATTTAAGTTTGTTGAGCTGTTTCTTCATGTCTTCTATAAATTCCTTGATCTTTAATGAAGTTTATGACTGTTATTTTAAGTTCTATGTTCTGGGATTAGTGTAGGTAAATTTTCACTGGCAAAACTTTTTATAGGATTGCTGGATTTTCAGGGGTACATTTATTCTTGTTCATTCTTACTTTTTGTGTTTTGTGATGAAACCTCAGCATATGGCTTTCTTTCATTGATTTTGTATTTGATGTCAGACACAGCAGGATGTACCTAGAGGTTGGATATAGTTTGTGAGGAGAAATCAGATGGACACAAGGGCTGAGGTGTTATGCAAGGTGTGTGTCCTGGCCCAAGCCTGGAGGTTGAGGATGGTTCAGGAGGAGTCACTAGACTTAACTAGGGCATTGAACCTGAGACTTGGTGAGATCTTAGGACTGGGGAGGGTCTGAGTAGGGCAGGTTCAGATAGACTCAGTATGCTGGGCCCAACTTAAGATGTGCTGGCAAGGGATATACCTGGATGTTGGCTATGCCATGGGAAGGATCACAAATAACTTTTTTTTTTTTTTGTTTTTCGAAACAGGGTTTCTCTGTGTAGCTTTGCGCCTTTCCTGGAACTCACTTGGTAGCCTAGGCTGGCCTCGAACTCACAGAGATCCACCTGCCTCTGCCTCCCGAGTGCTGGGATTAAAGGTGTGTGCCACCACTGCCCGGCTCACAAATAACTTTTATAAGATGATAAGTTGATCAAAGCATATCAGTTTTAATGTAGAGGTGGAATATGACTTAGTGGTAGAGCACATACATATAAGACACTGTAAATAGAGTTGAGTCTTGATTCAGTGTTGTCTTACCCCCCAAGTCTTGCTGTTCTCCTGTGCTACAAAGGTAGTGGCCCTGAAGACCCCTCTAAATGATGGATGGATTCTTTAATGTCACAGACTGCTACTAAATTTTGCAATGAGGATTGAAGTAACCTGTAAACATAAAGCGTGGCCAAGTATCAAGCCACTTCTACCCCTCACCTTTTGTACCTCTAGATGGTCCTTGTTTAACACTAGAGATTCTTACATTCTTTTGTTAATGTAAAGATCTGCTTTGCGGCCGGGCGGTGGTGGCACACGCCTTTAATCCCAGCACTTGGGAGGCAGAGGCAGGTGGATCTCTGTGAGTTCGAGGCCAGCCTAGGCTACCAAGTGAGTTCCAGGAAAGGCACAAAGCTACATAGAGAAACCCTGTCTCGAAAAAACCAAAAAAAAAAAAAAAAAAAAAAAAAAGAACTGCTTTGGTAAAGTGACAGACACTGTTGCTGGAGTTGCCCAAGGCATAAATAACTTTTCAGTATTGATTATCAGAGGCTTACCAACAGAAGGAACTGGACAGATGAACACATTTTGAAATTTGATGTTATTATGAACAGAGTAACCACCGTGCTCTAGTCCCTGCCTAGTCAGTTCTTTTATACTGCGATCAAGGCTAATATTGTCTCTGCCTTCTGCAATGACCACATGGAAAATAAATCACTATTTTGTTGACATGGGAAAGAAAGATAAGATATTTGAACAGGTTAAGCCATGAAGTAGACAGAGTCTGGGCAGGAATGAAAAGCAAAGTGAAGCTATGTTGGAAGCCTCATGATGGTATGACAGTGTGAAAAAAAATTAACAAGAAACCTAAACCAGGTAGAGACAGCTTTCTTCTCCTAAAACATTGAAGCAGCTACTCCTCTTCTCTCCAGAGAATCTCTAGCTTAAGGAAGGAATTAATGCAGCAAAACTCCAGGGTGAAGCTGGCTTGCATGAGAAAAATGAGCTCTGAATCATTAACAAGGCAATCGCTGCTACATGCTAATGATTCTATTTCCCCAGCTCTCATCAACTTATCCTAATGCACCCCATGGTATGCACTGAATGATACAAAAATGATTACATGCTTTGGAGATATTTCTATGCTTGATTGTTTTATACCATGCACCACTTGTTTAGGTTATGAATTAACTAATAAATCTGCTGTTCCCCAAGTTTTAAGAATTAAAGACCTTACTCTTTTGTCTGATACCAATTTAATGTAACTATCTCCAGTGACAGAAAAATGAAAACTTAACAATGGCCATTATCATGATTTACTCCATACACACCAGCTCCCTAAAAGCACCACTCATCTTTCGTAATGATTGAGATATATGTCTCCAACACTATGAATAATTCATCCTAAATATAATGTCATTTGTCTCAGCTTGTAACATTGTGCACATTGATCTCAACAGATATTTTCTTAAATGTGCCATTTATTCATATACTTTAACCTATATTTGGGAGAAAATAATTCTAAATATAATGAAAACTTAAAATACCTCAAAGGATAATTACTCTACCTTAAGATACAGGGAAAAAATTCTTGCTGTTAACATACTATTTAGTATTATGACATCAAAATTTGTGTGTGATCATGGATAGGCAAATTCAACCTTACAGAATTTTTTTTACAGAAACCTTTCTCTTATAGAATTGCTCACACAATACAGAATTCTTCTGTAACAAGATCAGTCAGAGACTTCTCTGCATACCAAGTAGTTCTCTAATAGACACCACTGGATGTCTGTCTTGGTTAGTTTTGTCAACTTGACACAAGCTAGAGTCAAATGGGAAGAAGAAACTCAATTGAGAAAATGCCTCCATCAAATTACCTATAAGCAAGTCTTTGGAGGCATTTTCTTGATTGCGAATTGATAGAGGACCCAGACCTCTGGAGGCAGCGCCACACCTGGATAGGTATGTAGTCCTGGTATGAAAGCAGACTGAGCAACCCATGAGAAGTTAGCCAATAATCAGCACCCCTCCGGGGCTCTGCTTCAGTTCCTGCCTCCAGGTTTCTGCTTTGTATTCCTGCCTTGACTTCCTTCCATGATGGACTGTAATCTTCAGGGTGAAATATAACCTTTTTATCCCCAAGTTGTTTGGGGTCGATGTTTTATCACAGCAATGGAAACCTAACTAAGACAGTGTCCAGTGAATAGACATTGTTCGGACACTGCCTACCTAGGGAGAGCATCGGATCTCAGCTCCACATATGTGCATCCCATTTCAGAAGATCTACTTCTTTCTCTTGATTTTTATTTAGCATATACCCCTTATCCAAAATGATGTTTCAGAATGATATTTTCATCCAAGTACATCATGTATTTTGCCCCATGTTTTCATATGTTATGCTTTAATACTTGTATTTTCAACTGAACTAATATAAGTTGGATCCCACTACTCACTCATTGGTTTCAATTAATTTGCTAACATGGCTCAGAGAACTTAGGAAAAACATTCTACCTATGCTTACCTACAGTGACCTACTTCCACCAGCTGTGTCTACCATCCCAAAAGCTCTAACACCTCTCAAAACAGTTCTACTATCTGGGGCCGGAGTTGGCAAACATATGAGCCTACAAGGGATTACTTTGTATCCAAACCAATATAAGGATGGATTATGCAAATTTATGAGGAAGTCTGTAGTTGCAATGAAGCCCACCCACCTGGAGGAATTTCTAGGGTATGCACGTCAGTGTTCATTCTCTCTCTAGCTAAGAATTAACCCAAACACAGGCCATTCTGTAGGACCATGGAAATCCTCTGTATCAGCCTGACAGGTTGATTATTTGGCAGTTCATACTGTTAGAAATTGGATTGGGTGAGGATGTAGGGAAAAGATTGATGCAATGATCTAATCAGAAGCACCTCACCTTCTAGAAAGTTCTTACAGGTCACAGAGCATATACCCTTGCAGCAAATGGGTTAGTGGTAGAATAATCTGTCCTCTCCAGATTCCTAATACATCTCTCTTTCTCACACATTAGGCTGATGCTGATGGACGTCACATTAGTCTGATGATAATGGAATGTCATTAATTTTATTTATTCTGCCCAATAATCTTCCACCTTGCTGACATTTAAAAATCTCAACAAACAAAAACTGAGCAACAACAAACCAACAGCAACAAATATAAATGTATACTCTTACTGATGCCTGACTTTCCTACTAGTAACATAGCCTTATACATTTAAAGTTCTGACCAAAACAATCAGATCTATACCTTTAAGAGAGAATTTTCCAAGTAAAAATGAAACAGTTATGCTTTCTAAAACACTTAGTCACTGAGCAGAGTAGTGCACACTTGTCATCTCAGACTAGGAAGGCAGAGGCCTGGGGTTCCCAAATTCAGGGTTAGCAGGTCAAGATCCCCCAAACACAATTCAAAGCCAACCCTCTTCTGAAACAGGACAAATGGCTATCTATTCAGCAATGGTCAATTACTGATACTGAGCAAGCTGTTTCAGTAATTGTTAGCATATTTAATCCCTCTCACAATCTTATGAGTTAAGGGAAAAGATGGTCATAAAAATCAGAAGCTTTGCTTCCAATGCTAGAGGAGGTTCACTTTCCTTTAGCATTATTCAAGTTGCTCTTAGCTACTTTAAAAGCATTGTCAAGCATGTAATATGCAAGGATGTAATGCGTGTGAGAAGAATAGTATAAAAGGGAAGGAAGAAGCAATGGACTATGGTTTCTGTATCTTACAGAACTGCCAGCATACGTTTGAAGTAGATTGTTATAACTTAATATTGTATTATAAACCCTAGATCTTGGGTGGGAATGTGGCTCATTGCTTGCTACAGAAGCAAGACAACCTGGGTTCAGATGCTCAGTCTAGAACAGAACATGATGGACTAGGGCCAATTTTACCAGAAGTTCAGGGGTTTTAATGTCTGAGTATATCTAGGTTATTCTCAATTTGTGCAGAACTCAAATGTCTGCATTTGACAATTTTACCCATTTTCCCCTAAGCTACCTATAAGAAATTGAACTTAGATAAAAAGAAACAAATAGATTAAAAGTAAACACATGGAAAGGACATCACACAATAGCTGCCACAGCTATGTGAATAGCAAACCCCAGGGAAAGCAATTCTTAAAAGGAGAACAAAGAGGATTTATAGCACACAATTTCAAAACTCCCTGTAACTTTGCAGCAACTAAGACAGTAAGCAATCGCAAAAATGAAGCATTTATCTTAATTGTTCTATTATTAATGAAAACTTGGGAGTCAGACCCTGGGGTAAACCTGATAGATCAAGAAAGCAGCAGAGGAACAACCAGCTGACCCTCTTCCCTCGCTTCCCAGATCAAAAAGACCTTCGAATCTTTCTAACCCCTAACTCCTTACTCTTTCCTGTGCCTCTCTATCCACCAAATTCTCTATGGCTAATTCCGGTCAGTTAGTTGTTGACTCTACTCCCTGACTCAAGGCTAACTTTATTAACACTCTTAGAGTGTCATAGTACCATCAAATACGCTACAACATTTATAAGGTTAAGATTGGTATATCAGGAGCCAGGCGGTGGTGGCGCACTCCTTTAATCCCAGCACTGGGAGGCAGAGCCAGGCGGATCTCTGTGAGTTCAAGGCCACCCTGGGCTACCAAGTGAGTTCCAGGAAAAGGCGCAAAGCTACACAGAGAAACCCTGTCTCGAAAAAAACAAACAAAAAAAAAATTTGGTATATCAGGATGAAAGTATAGAAGGCATGTACTTATGCACACAACCACCTTTACAAGGATACTATGAAAGCATAGTAATGAAAACTGTCTTAACAGGTTGTGCTGTGACCACTGAATGCCCATACACAAAAAAGGATGATGTTTTACTATCCATATTAAAAAAACAAAACCTTTAAAATATGTCATACACCTATCAACATAGAAACTATGAAGCTTTTATAGAAAGAAAACAGAGAAGCAATCTTGGCAACTTTGTCCCAGGTAAAGGGCTCTTAAAGATGAAATCAAAGCCATGAGTCACAAAAGAAAAAGAATGGTACATCACATTATAAGGACATTTAAATTTGTGTACTTCAGAAGAAATTATGGTTAGCATGGTGGTACACACCTAGAATCCCTATACTCAGGAGGAAGAGGCAGAAGGATTTGAGAATTCAAGGCCATTCCAAATTAACTCGTGAGACTATACCTCAAATAAAGTAAATGAAGAACATGAAAAGGATACTAAGAAAATGTACAGCCAAGATTATCTGGGAGAAAATATTTGAAAATCATTTAGTGTGTGTGTGTGTGTGTGTGTGTGTGTGTGTGTGTGTGTGTGTGTGTGTGTGTCAGAGACAGAGAGACAGAGGTATGCAGATGTGTGGATATGTGGTGTATACATGAGTGTGGATATGTGGTTTATGCGTGTGTGTACTCATTTGAGTGTGGATGTATGTGCCTATGCATGTGATGAAGCCTGAGTAGGATACTGGGTGTCTTCCTCTATCACTTTCCATCTCTTTTCCTTGAAACAATGTCTCTCCTGAGTCTCCAGGTCCCTCTATTTTAAGCTAGGCTGCAGCCAGCCAGCCCAAGTGATTTTCCTATTCTCATCCCCACTGCAGTGGCAGGGTCACAGGGTCACACCCAGTCCTTTTGGATTGCTAACAGAGACTCAAACTCTCCATCCTTACATTTGTGCAGCAAGTGCTATAATCCTCTGAGCTATCTCCTTAGAAAGTGACCATGTCCAGGAGAACTTTTATACATTATTGGACTTGTTTTGTTGTTGTGATAAAATCCTATGACCAAAAGCCATTCCTAAAAGAGTTTATTTTGACTTATGGTTCATTCATGCCTTCAACCACAAACATGAAGCAGAGGGAGAGAACAGGAAGTGGGGTGAGGATATAAAATTTCAAAGCTTGTCCCCTTTGTGAAGTACTGGCTCCTATAGGTTCTAGAACCTCCCCAAACAAATGCCACCAACTGGGAACCAAATGATAAATGAGCCTATGGAAATATTTCTCATTCAAACTACCACATAAGTTAATAATTAGAAGAAAACTATCTACTAAAAAATATAGGCAGAAAACTTGTAGAAACATTTCATCAAAGGAGACTATGAATTACTAACTGCTCATGTGAAAGCATTCAGTATTAATAGTTATTTGTGTGTGTGTGTGTGTGTGTGTGTGTGTGTGTGTGTGTGTGTATGTGTTCAGGTACTGAAGGGAGCCAGAAAAGGGTATTGGATATCCTGGAACTGGAGTCATGAGGAGTTATGAGCTGCCTTACTCTGGTGGTAGGAACAAATTGAAGTCCTCTGGGATAATACCAAGTGTTCATAATTGCTGAACCATTTCTCCAGTCCCACAGTCATTAATTATTAAGACTCTCATATTAAAGTCACACTGAGATGTCCCTTAATGCATGCTACAAAGATTTTAATAAAAAAGACAACCATTCCAAAGTGTTAGCATAGTGTTGGAGCTGAAACAAGAGAAATAACAGGCAGTAGAGAAGTTGGTAGGGACAGAAGCAAAAGCCCTGATAGGTGGTGTGCACGATCACATTTAGAAAGTTTCAAAGACCAAAGGGATTGTTGGGAGTATGAAATGCAACAACAGGCAACCTAGCAAAAGTTTGGTAATTTCTTAAACTGTTAAAAAAAAAAACTAGCCATATGACCCATCATTTCTGAAGATACCTGAACATGTAGAATTATATGTCATTCATGAAAGTGAAATTTAAGCACCAGTGAGATGGCTCAGAGGTTAAGAGCACCCACTGCTCTTGCAGAAGATCCAAGTTCAACTCTGAGCACCCATATTCAGTGGCTAACAACTGCCTTTAACTATAGCTCCAGAGAACCATATACCTCTGGTCTCCATAGGCACCTTAACTTATATATGCATTCCCACAAACAGAAACACAACATGTAATTAATATTAATTCTTAAGTGTAACTGAAAAGTATGTATGTCTGCAAACTTGTAAATAGGTCATTAAAATGTTATATATTTATAAATGGAATGCTACTCAGTAATTAAGGAACTGAGTGTTGATATATACCACAGAATGTGTATAACTCAAAATCTTTATATTGGACACACACACAAACACACACACTCACACACAGTCACACTCTTTTCACTTGTTAGCTTTTTTTCCCACAGTATCATAGTGGGACAAACAGAGCCAAATGGAACTCTATGGGCAGGAGATAACATCACACATTGGCAAATCAAACAGCAGAGGGACAAGACTGGAACCAGACAAGCGCCATAACCAGCAGACCCCACTTCTGTGGTCTTTTCCCTAGCTAGACTCCATGTCCCATCATCAGCTAGGAAACAGGTATTTAGACACATGAGCCATGGAGAACAGTCCACATTTAAGTGTGCCCCACTAGAAGAAATGTCCAGGAAAAGGCAAATTACAGAGAGAGAAAGTGATGGTGATTGCATTGGGCTGTGCTGGGGAGATAGGATTGACTATGACCATCTTCTAGGGAGTATTTTGAGAGTGACTATAAAATTCTCGACCTGGATTGTCATGACAGTTGCAAAAACAGCCACCATTCTTGCCTTTGCTTCTGGGCACACATCTCTGCTTACCAGTGCTTGCTCTTTTTTTTTTTTCTTTTGGCATTGTAAGGACATTTCCAAGGCCCAGGCTTTAAGATAGAAACAAATTAGATGGACTTGTCCTTTTCAAGATTCATTATTATGATACATGTAGGGAAGTCTGCCTGGGCAATTTAACATTTGACCTAACTTTAGCATCATTAATGGATATATTTTCAGTCTCTGTTCAGGTTTCAGTGGGTGGAGGAACAGCACACGTGTTACAAAACCACAGCAATGAAAAAATATGGCAACCCACCTCCCCCGTCGGTAGATACACAGCACAAGAAAATGGCAAGAACTAAGAAAGAAAAGCAGCAACTGATAACATTGTTACCATGAAAGACAGCAGTTTTCAATAGAGGAGCATGGTAGCCAGAAGATGTGTGAAAATGATCTTTCTAGGCATTCATCTTAAGAATACTAATATCCAGTTACTGTAGATTCTACTAGGATAGTGCCAAGTTTCTGAATTCTCAAGGAAAGAAAATAAATCTGGAAAATATAAAAAAAAAAAAATTCCATGACTTGCGTTTTTACTTTTCAAAGTTTGACAGTTAATAGAATTCCTACAAATGATTGATAATGTTATTCTTCAATACTTTCTGGCCAACTTTGATCATTTTCCAAATTGTGTATACTCAAAAAGTATTCTTTTAAACAAAGCCATTGCTTAAAGATAAATATATTTACAGAGGAGAGAATTTTTTCATTTAATTACTTCCTTTAACAAATGCTATCTTTATTGGGAAAAATTCATAACTGTACTGGAAAATATATGATATCAATAATTAATATGTGCAATGATGCATCATGCTGGTGTAATTTTATATAGCTAATTTGTTCAGCAATAAAGAATGATCACTCTCCAGGTCTGGTTTGTAGTTCTCTATGGCAGCCACCAGTGAGACTGATGTTGGAGGTACAGGTTCAAGACCAGCCTCTCAGTTTAGTAAGATGTTGTCTCAAAATTGAAAGAAAGAAAAAAGATTGAAGAGTTAGCTTAGTAGTAGAAAGGTCTAGAGCCTTTGCCTCACATGTCCTAAGCCCTACATTCAACCCAAGTACAAAAACAAGAAAACAAACAACACCAACAAAAACACAAACAAACAAGCAAAAAAAAGACAGTTGAGGAAGTCAAGCACAATGCCAGCCCCGTAAGATGTCCCTTGTGTCAGCAGACTTCCTATGGACACACCAGGCTGAGCAACTCTTACTTGCAATATTTCTAGTCAGGAGTGGAGCTGGGGGCGGGGCGGGGGGGGGGGGGGGGAGACACTTACCCTCCACCTGAAATGGTTCAGGTCCCTGAAACAGTAAGCCCTGGGTGTGACCCTGCTCAGAGTTGGACTCCCAGGCGTGGGAACTGTCCCAAACATAGATGCCACAGCTAGTGCCAGGCTCGTGTTAGTATAGAGCCCTGCATGCACCTTGTTCTCTTGTTCGTTTCTGTTTTCATCCTTACAATCATGTTTAGTTGCTATGATCTGACACTGGCATGTTACAATAAAAAACAATTGGAGTGTTTCCATTGTAGAGAGTTGTGTTTTGTTTTTGAAAGCATACTGGTAACAAAACATCAAAATCCATTATAGGCAGACAAAAAATAATGATCAGTAAATCAAAACTTACTACTAGAGTAAATCAATTAACTATAAAGGAAGCATGTAAGGCGGAAACACTACAACAAAATGAGAAAACAAATTACAGAGTGATTGTAGCAAAACCTTGCCTATCGATAATTGCCTTGAATGTAAATTGATTAAAACCTACAATCAAAAGTCAAGTGAATATGAGAGAGAGAGAGAGAGAGAGAGAGAGAGAGAGAGAGAGAGAGAGAGAGAGAGAAGCTACACCAGAAAGGAAGGCTATTTAAAGAACCCAGCAAGTTTCAATGGATAAAATGAATGTCTAAAATCAGAGTAATTGCTATATGAGAATAGCAATCCCATTTAGAGTTGCAATGAAAAAAGTTCAGGAAAACGTTGAAGAATACACTTCAAAATAGGTCCAAGGTCTTTACCATAAACTTTAAAACATTGATAAATGAAATAGAAAAGAACACAAAATGTGGGAAGGACACAAAATGTGGAAAGATCACATTCATAAATTCAAAGAATAATGATTGTAAAAATGTCTATAAACCCAAAGTGATTTAAAGATTCAATACAATCTCTATCGAAATACTAATACCATTCTTCACTAAATTAGAAATGCATGATTCTGAAAGTTCTTTGAAACCACAAATACAAATAAAACCTGATTTGGGCAAAGCCATCTTGAACAAAAAGAACAAAATAGAGGCATTATACTCTCTGACTTCAAAACATAGTATGAAGTATCAGTCATTAATCTGGACATGAGTGGGAGCAATGAAGGACGAGGGTCGAGGGAAAGAGAGCGGGAGATCCCAGCTGGATCAAGAACAGAGAGGGAGAACAAGGAATAGGAGACCATGGTAAATGAAGACCACATGAGAAAAGGAAGAAACAAAGTGCTAAAGAGGCCCACAGAAATCCACAAAGATACCCCCACAAAAGACTGCTGGCAATGGCCGAGAGACAGCCCGAACTGACCTACTCTGGTGATGGGATGGCCAAACACCCTACTAGTTGTGCCAAAAACCCCATCCAAGGACTGAGGAATCTGGATGCAGAGATCCATGGCTAGGCCCCGGATGGAGCTCCGGGAGTCTAATTAGCGAGAAAGAGGAGGGTTTATATGACCGAGAATTGATGAAATCAAGGTTGGATAAAGCACGGGGACAAATAGCCAAACGAATGGAAACACATGAACTATGAACCAAAGGCTGAGGGGCCCCCAACTGGATCAAGCCCTCTGAATAGGTGAGACAGCTGATTGGCTTGTTCTGTTTGGGAGGCATCTAGGCAGTGGTACTAGGTCCTGGGCTCATTGCATGAGTTAGCTGTTTGAAACCTGGGACTTATGCAGGGATGCTTGGCTCAATCTGGGAGGAGGGGACTGGACCTGCCTGGACTGAGTCTTCCAGGTTGATCTCAGTCCTCGGGGGAGGCTTTGCCCTGGAGGAGGTGGGAATGGGGGGTGGGCTGGGGGGAAGGGGAAGGGGGCAGGAAGGAAGAGAACAAGGGAATCTGTGGCTGTTATGTAGAACTGAATGGTATTGTAAAATAAAATAAAAGAAAAAAATAAAAAAAAAACTGTGGTACTAGTATGAGCATGGAAATATAATCAAAGAACAGAGTACAGGGGATAGAAGTAATCCCACAAATCTCCAGCCAGACCCTCTCCCCAGTACCCCCACCAGACACGTGGGGAAAGGATTGATTTTTCAATAAATGATGTGAAAGCTAGAGAGCCACTTACAGAATGAAGCTAGACCCCTCTCTCTCACTAATTAACAAAAGTCACCATGAAGTAGATCAAAGATTTCAATGGAAGAACTTACGAAGCTGCTGGAAGAGAGGAGAGAGGAAATGCTTCAGGACACTATGATGAACAAGACCTCGGAATCAGTGAGCAAAAGCAGACAAATGGAATTATACCAATCTAAAAAGCTTTAGCACAGCAAAGGAGCAACCAACAAGGTTCAGGGAATCTCCAGAATATGAGAAAATGAGTCATACATCTGAGAAGTGGTGACATTCAGAAGATCTAAAGAACTCTGTGGTAGTTTGAATGTAATTGTCCCCCCAAAGCTCATAGGGAGTGGCATTATTAGAAGGTGTGGTCTTGTTGGAGAAACTGTGTCACTGTGGGGGTGGACTTTGAGGTCTCATATATGTTCAAGTCATGCCCAGTGAGACAGTTCACTTCCTGTTGCCTGCCCATCAAGATGTAGAATTCTCAGCTCCCTCTCCAGCACCATGCCTGCTTGCATACCTCCATGTCTCACCATGGTGATGATAATGTATTGAAGTCCTGAAACTATAAGCCACCCAATTAAATGTTTCCTTTATAATAGTTGCCATGATCATGGTGTCTCTTCACAGCAATAGAAACCTTAGCTAAGACAAACTCTGAAACCTAACAGCAAAAAGTCAAACAATCCAATTAAAAATTAGCAATAGATCTAAATAGAGTTTTTACAGAAAAGGCACAAATGGCCAACATGTACATAAAAAGCAATGTTTACCATCACTAAGCACACAGGAATCACAAATTAAAAACTGTAAGATTCCCAGGCCAGTGAGAATAGCTATAATCAGCAAGACTAAAGATAACAATGATGATGAGGCTATGGGGCGGGGGAATGAAACCTGAACACCCTTGGTGGCAAAGTAAATTAGTACAGTCATTATGGAAAACAGTGTGGAGTTTCCTTTAAAAGATAAAAATAAAACTGCCATGTGATCAAGCAATCCTACTATCAAAGGAAATGAAAGCACTATGTCCATGTGACATCTGTATTCCTTATGTTCACGGTAGCAATATTTACTTCGAGTCACTAAGCACAGTGTTGAACACTTGTTATCTCAACACTAGTAAGGCAGAGGCATGAAGCTCCCAAATCCAAGGTTAACTTGAGCTACAAAATAGGACCTGATCCCCAAACACATATATTATTGCAATTTCCTTATTCATTCATAAGTTGATGAACACTTACAGTGTCCTCTGCAGCAACACATGGAACTGGAGGTCGTTATGTTGAACGAAATAGGCACAGAAGGACAAGTGTTGCATGATGGCACTCATGTTCTGAATCTAACTTCATTTCATAGAAGTGGAGAGTAAGATGGTGTTGACTAGGGATCTGGAGGAATGGGCTTGGGTGCTGTTGGTCCCTGGGTGCTAAGTCACAGGTATCCACCAGCGAGAACCCCCCTGCTCTACCACACAGCAAGGTGACCATCGAGAACCATGATGTGCCATGCAAGCCCTAAACAAGAGAGGCTTGCAAAGCCGTCACTGTAAGGAAATGATAAATGTTTGAGGAGATACATATCTTTTATCTGATTTAAATATTATGTTATATATTGAACATTACAGGGCTCTCCATTCATAAATACAATTTTCACATTTTATTGTAGCTGCTAAAATAAATTGTAAAAGTAGAATTAATACATATTAACCAAAAACTAAAATTAAATTTAAAAAGAAAAAAAGCCACACCTCTGCAATTTCTATTATAGATAAAAATGAGAGAGAGAATTTAGTGCCTTTGGTGCAATATAAATGAAAAATTTATTCTATCCACAAGCATACTGCAGAACATCTTTTGAGGTTTTTTTTTTTTTTTTTTGTCTGATTTCTGGAGGGTTGTGTGTGTGGCAAGGACCAGGAGGATGCCAGAGCTGAGCTGACTGCTCAGAGGCAGCGTGAGTACACAGGAGCTGGGAGGTGATGGGTGACAGATGACAGGTAAAGGAGGCAGCAGGCAAAGACAGAGGGGGTTGGGGGGTGGCCTGATGCATCACATTTGTGAAGTGTCAAGGAACAGAGAATGATTTCCCTCCAGGAGACTCTGCTTGTTCAGGGTTGTTAAGTTGCAGTAAAGACCACTGAGGGCTGTGAGTTCTTGAGAGTGTTTGCCATTTTCAGCCATTGCTGTGGAGAAGAAACATCAACAGGGAAAACCAACCAAAAGCTGTAAAGATTAGAAGGACATCATCTCATCCCCCATATATCTCCACCAAGGCATCCCCTGCAAGTCACCAGGTATTGGACAGTCACTCAGTACCCAGTTTGATTAAAGGTGTTTTCCTTTCCTCCTTCTCTCCTCTCCTCCGTCACTCTTCCCTCCTCTCCTCATATCGTCTCCTTCTCTTCCATCCCTCCTCTCTTTTTCCTTCTTTGTGACAAGGTTTCACTGGCACACCAGCTGGCCTGTCACTCACCATCACCTGCTTCAGCCCCCCTCCCCCCCCCCCACACCGCCACCTCCCCTCTTCCATGGTAGGATTGCAAACACTCATTTTCTTATGCCAGAGATAGTAAATGCAGACTTTAGAAAATGTGAAAAAATAATAAAGGAAAAGGAAAACAAATTATATGTCCTCCTGCTTCCCCAAGTAACTACCACTGATATATTTATGTAGCTTTTTTTGTTTATGTAAATGTTCTATATTGGGACTATAATACACATAATTTTAATATTCTTTATTCATTGATTTATATGTATATATTGTTATTGTAAATACCTGATAAATATCATTTTAATAGCTCCCTGATAAAATCCTTTTGTTGTATTTTCTTGCTATCATAAATGGTATTACAGTGAATGGGGCTTTGCATAAATAGTATTTTATTACATAGTATAGAATACTTACTTAGGGCATATGCACAGAAATAGAATTAGTGGGTCAAAGTGAATAGACATTAATTTTTAAGTTTCTTATATTTATTTTTTGAGATATTTTCTCAAATGCATGTCTGCCAGCAGGGTGAGGCTCCTTTGACTCGATCCACACCACTGTTTTTAGAAGTTGATTGTTAATTTTGTATTCCGTGTACTAGATTTTTATGCCCAGCAATTTTTCTATGTAACTCAGGATGACCTAGAATTTGCTGTACAGCTCAGGATAGCCTCAAACTCATGGCAGTCATCCTGCCCCCATCTTTTGAGTGCCGCCATGCCCAAATATAAACTAAAAGTTTTAAAGACAAAATGAGGGGGAGATGGTGGCTAAGTCAGTTGGAGAGATTGCTTTACTGAGACTGATATCCAGCATCCAAAGCTTGACATGTTATCATGGGCCTCCAATGCAAGTGCTAGATAGGTGGACACAAGAGGATCTTGGGGCTAACTTGCCATTCTGGCCTACTTGGTAAACTCCAGGCCAATGAGAGACCTTGTCTCAAGGGAGATGGGTGGTGTTTCTCAGGATGGCAGCGAAAGCTGCTTGCCAGCCTCCATATGCACATGCGTAGACTCAGGTACTCACATACATGAACATGCATACACATGCGCACACTTGTACATGGACATAGATAAAATCAAATACTTAGGAAGATACATTAGCAAGCATAGCATAGTGAAGCATTATTTCTTAGTACCTTCTGTGAGCTAATGCTGCTCCTCATTCCCCATTCAGCCAGTGTTAGCTGCTGTTTACAGAGAAACATCAGAGAGTTCTGCCAAGTCTAGATGCTGTGTGTGTGTGTGTGTGTGTGTGTGTGTGTGTGTGTGTGTGTGTGTGTGTGAAATGCAGCAGTTCTCAACCTAAGAGTCACGATACAGAAAACACATTTCTGATGGCCTTAGGAACTGAGACACCGCTCTGTAGTAAAATCACAGTTATGAAGTAGCGAGGAAAATAGGTTCATGGTTAGGGGTGTGTAAGATTATAAGAAATATGTGTTTTCAGATGGTTGCAAACCACTGGCCATGCTTTACAAACCTAGCAGTGTTTACCTGTCCAATTTTTAAATCAAATATTTTTACTTTCTCTGCTGACTCAAACACGTTCCCTCCTTTCCCTTTTACTGTGTGGGCCCCTCCTGCTTCTACCTACTGCAGGGGCCTTGTCTTTTAGAGGGGAGTCCTCAGTTCTCCGGGAGGTCCTCCCTGAAGACCTTGCTTTCACCTAGTCATTCTCACATCTCAATGGTTCGACCATTCTGGATCTGAGCTACGTCACTGTTGCATGCCTGTCTTTCCAGCTAGAGTCTAGCAGTGGTTCTCAACCTTCCTAATGCTGTGACCCTCTATTACAGTTCCTCAGGTTGTGGTGACCCCCAACCATAAAATTATTTTCATTGTTATTTCAAAACTGTAATTTGGCTACTGCTAAGAATCATAATGTAAATGTCTGATATGGAGGATATCTGATATGTCACCCATATGAGGGTCACTGGGGTCACAACCCAGAGGTTGAGAACCACTGGCTAAGAACCACTGGCTAGACTGTGAGCTTTGCCTGATGCAGAGAACCTGTGACATACTGTAGGGCATTGCTTCTGCCTTCCCTGTTTTAACGGGCACCTCCAATCCAGGAGCATTCCCTGCTGATGGAGGCCATCTTCAGAAGTCCTCTGTCCCTCCCGCTCTGACCTTGCACACCTAAACCAAGGCCATCACTGTCAGCAGTGTTTAAAATGCTACTCTCCAGCAGGCCCTTCATCAGATCAGAAATGCCAATGCCGCGGCAGGAATTATGTGTCAAATCCTTTCTTGGTGATTTTATGCAACAGGAGAGAGGACCGCACTTAGCCTGATAGCTTAGTCTGAAAAAATGGATGCTTGGAAATCACGAATAGGCAGGCCACCCTGCTTCAGTGAGGACGAATACTGGATCAGTCTGCCAGTGACCCGTCTCACGTCTCCCCCTAAGTGCCTATAGTAAAGGGGAAGAGACAGTTAACAATCTAACACAGAATCACCAATGAGCAGAACATAATGAGAACAGTGCCCACCGACACCCGCACTGCTACCCCTTAGTCACATGACCATTTAGGCACCTCGTTTGCATGATCTCCTTTAATATAAGGATTTCTTATCAATTAGGGAATTCTCCTCATTTTATAAATGGAGATTCTGAAACTTCCAGATGTTCTTTAATTTGGCCAAGGTGACACAGCTGGTTTTGGAAGCACACTATGAAACAGGCAGGGTAGCTCTCAGTCTGCATGATTAACGTGATGAAATGCGGGGTCTGGGGGATAAAGGAATAAATTCAGCCTAACCTTAAGTCTCTTACATTTAAACAGAAACAATAATAAGAAGGCAGAAGATTGGTGTAATTTCATTAATAAAGTTTGTTTACATATCCGCGAACAAAGGGGCCATCCTTGTAAGCATTCGTGGGGCAGTTAACAGAATGAGTTCAATACTGGGCCAGAAATAAAACATGACAGGGAAAAATTATGCAAGTCATATGTACTGATGATAACAGAATTTAAAAATAACAAATTTTAAGCTGGGTGTGTTGACCCATGTCTGTAATCCCAGGATGGAAGAGGCCAAGGCAGGAAGATTGCTGTGATTTCAAGGCCAGCCTGAGCTACTGATAGGGAAAAACTAACAAATTTCAAGATATGAATGAGTAGACAGGTCTCTCAAGCCTGAGTAAATCTTAGAAGAAATTTTAAATTATGGGTTATGAGTGATTCAGCGGCATAGACAGCATGCACTAAATAAATGGCCACGTGAGAGAAGATACAGACCGCTTAGTAACACAGCAAAACCCAGCTTCTAAGTTTTCTTTTTAAAATAAACAACAGCTAAAGTAATCACAACACTCGCTGTTGCTTCCAAGAACAGACTTTTCAAAGCTTCCCTTTGGGCGCTGCAGCTGGCTGGTGTGTGACTTTACCCATTTCTTCCTAAGCAAGCGTGGAGTAGGATGCTCACCTCATGAGGGCAAGCACTAATGCCCACTCACGACACTGTATGGTTATTCTTTTCCTCACTTGTAGACTCCTCCCAGCAGCCACTGATGTGGGTCAGACACCAAATTGGTATTGTCTGCCACTTCTGGGTTCTACATATTTGGAAGTAGTTGAAAATTGGCAGATAAATTGTGCTGGTAAATTTGGGGTTTCAAATGTGGAACAAATCAGCTATGTGTAAGACCCCCAGTAATTTTCCCTTTGAAATGTGTTCACATGTATTTGTGTTGATTGTATCAGCACACACATTTGCAAAAGGGCCTGTGATTTGATGCACTTCTTTGCATTGTTGGACTGAATTTCCTCTTCCTTCCATGAAATTCTATTAAATTTTAATGTCTCTAATCACATGTGTAATTATCTTAAAGATTCTATCATACAGATGCTATGCATTGATAACTTCATTAGTTTTAGCAAATGGGCCAAAACATTAATTTTTGTACTCATATATTAAATTGTTAAAATAATGCCTTTTTAAATACTTTCCAAGCTGACTTTACTTTCTGTTTCTTTTTATACTGCTGGTATATATTTCTCTTTGGCTAGCCTGTGAAAAACAAGTATTTTTCCTGCATTTTCAGGGTAATACATTAGTAGTGTCTTTCTTTTAGGGTGACACTTTTAGTTCTTTTATGCACTGTAATTGCTGTGGAATAATGCTTTTGTACACTGGTTTAATAAAATGTTGATTGGCCAGTAGCCAGGCAGGAAGTATAGGTGGGATAAGCAGACAAGGAGAATTCTGGGAAGAGGAAGGCTGAGTCAGGAGTCACCAGCCAGACACAGAGGAAGCAAGATGTGAAGGTAGAACTGAAAAAAGGTACCAAGCCACATAGCAAAACATAAATAGGCTGCAAGGGCCATAGCCAGGCTCCAACTCTTGGAAAGCTATGATGGGAACTTAACTAAATCTCTGTCCTTGTAAAGAACTCAAGATTCAAAGGTTAAGGTAGAATTCTGCTCTTCAGAGAAACTGAACAGCAAGTAGCTCAACTCCTCTCCTTGCTCAGAACATACAAAAAGCCCCCCCCCTTCTCCTCTCCCCTCCTTAAAAGTCCCTCTCCACCTGGCTCCTCCCTACCACTTCCTGTCAACTAGTTGCTGACTCAGCCTCCTGAAAGCAGGTGAATTTTATTTAATCAAACACATCTTTGCATCATTAAAAAATGTTCCAGAGCATAAACAACAATAACACACCTTAAAATAATATTCTACAACATTTGTCTAAACAAAAAAATTGAAAGATTTTATCTTTAACATGGTAAGACTGTATACAATAAAAACAATTATCAAGTAAAGATTACATTCACAATGTAATGGATTCCAGTTCATTTGTGCCTGGCAAATTAAATACTCCATTTCCTATTCTACTTTTATGAATCTAAAGTTTCATACCTAATGTACTTTCTATTATAAATAAGGAAAACTGCAACTATAACTATCTAGTCTTCAACTCCATCAAAGACACCAAAAGGATAATATTATTTGAGAAAACAAAAAGTGCATTGCAAACAACTTCCAAAAACTCTTAAGAATGAAAGAGACTTCTGACTGTCTGGACAGTCACTGAAATTTCCTTCAGCAACATTGGGGCATCTCTCTTTGGCCTACATGCCTAGAGTATCAGGCAGACTTCTTAGTGAAGAAGAAAATTTAAAGAACTCTCCTGCCTTGTATTGGCAAAGTTCATCAATCATTTTTCTCTGTGTCCTGCAGAATATCTGACAGACTCTTCCGTGAAGCAGAAATTTTAAAAGACTGTCTTGCTGCCTTGTTTTGGCAAAGTTCAACAGTTCTTTTTACTGTATGTCCTGCATGTCCAGTCTGCACAGCACATTGTCAGCAGTCAAAGGAGAGAGCAGTTTCTTTGCCCAATGGCTAACCTTGCCACAAAGAAAGCAAACTCCATAAGGAGTTGCTTCAATACCCATCATCTTCTCTGA
The DNA here is from genome assembly GCF_049852395.1 of Peromyscus maniculatus bairdii. Taxonomy (NCBI): domain Eukaryota; kingdom Metazoa; phylum Chordata; class Mammalia; order Rodentia; family Cricetidae; genus Peromyscus; species Peromyscus maniculatus. The sequence continues at coordinate 41,272,519 of NC_134868.1, forward strand.
TGTAAATTGGTGCTCCCAGGAGCAGATGTGTCTCATTGTCATGAAAAACTTTAAATTAACAAAACATTTTAAATGCCATATTCTATATGTCTTTGAAGTATTTGAATACCATCTACCAAAAATATATCTATTTAACCTAGAAAATGTACTTAACGTATTTACAAATTTGGTTGTTATAAATGACTAACTACTGACCTATGTTTCTTGATGGATTATATAGTTTGTAATAATAGCTTTCAAAAACTAGAACTTTACCTTACATTTTTAAATGAACTGCATAGGTACCTTAAACAGGAGTAGAAACATATATACAATATGTGGCAATGAAAACAACCTTCAATTTGTATCAATATATAAAAACTCCTTAAACAAAATTACAAATATATACACATATATTATATATAGTGTGTGTGTTGAAACAAAAATTACCTTAAATTTGTGTCAATATACAAAAGTACTTACAAATACAAAATACTTGTAATCAATAATTTTCCTTAGTTTATACTAGATTCAATAATCTACCCTATTAAAGTAGATTTAACAATCTACCCTTCCATCCTATCATCCCTATAATCCCCCTCTTTCTTTTTTTTCCTTTTTTATTTTTTTCAAAGAGATCTCTGAATGTAATACCATTTTCATAATTCCTCCATTGCCAATACCAGTAACAATTAATAAACAACCCACATAAATAACAAGCATCCATAATTCATCAAATGACCAAATACCATTCTCCCCACCTATTAAGAATGTGGGCATCATCCCCAAAATTACTCCCCACTGTCTGGGGACCCTGAAAAAACTGAAATGTTGGCCAAGTCCTGAGAAAATATTGTGATCCAGGTACAATTGTTGTTGTGAGGCCCCATCATCCTTTTGGAGACTTCAGAGATTGCTGTTAAGAAAATTTATTGTTCACTGTAGAAAACTTAAACATTATTAATATCAAAATGAAAAACTTAAATTTTAAGGTAGTAATATACCTAAAGAAAAGTTTCAAAAAGTCAAAATAAATTTTAAGAGAAAGAAATTTGTGGCAACCATAATCCCTAGATTTTGTTTTTCTTCTGTCCCATACCAGGTGGCTCTTCTGATAGGAGACAGAGACTCTGAATTTTCTTTTAACAACATGCTTGGGTTTAGAGAAGGAGAGCACCACATTCCAACTCCAAAGCCAGCTTTGGTTTATAATTGAGTCAGGACAATAAATATTTCAAGAGCTAAAGAGATTTGACCCTGTAGAAAGTAACTGTACCATCATACTAGATTATTTCTTTTCTTGGTAGTATTTTTTTTCCAGACAGTTCTCGTTTCTTCTTTAGATGTCTGTCTGTACAAAGGTCCTTAACATCTTCAAGGTGTTTGTTTTTCTTTTCCTGTAAAGACAAATACAAAACCCTGCCCTGACCCTAATTTTGTGAGTTTTTCCTTTTGACATGTTAAATCAACACCCCGGTTGATAAGCTATCACTTCTCCTGATCAAGAGATCTCTCCTGTTCAAATCAAATCTTTATTAATTTTGATGGCATCCATAGCATTTCTTCTCCTGTGGAAACAAAAGTAAAACCTTTCCCAATGTAGCATATATCCTGGTTTCCACTCTGAGGTCAACACATCTTTAAAGGACACAGGCTGATTTAATTAGGTAGTTTTTTTCTACTGTTCAATGTCTTTCTGCAGCTGTTCTTCCTTTCTCATTAGCATTTAGAAATTTTAACGTTAATAAGGCATTAGGCACTCTATTTTTGTCACTCCCTTCTGTTTATTAATCATTTCTTTAAAGTTCAATTAGACCTCTCTACAACTGCTTGTCCTGTAGTGTTGTGTGGTATACCTGTAACATGCTTTATGTTATAATATGCAAAAAAAATGTTTTATTTTAGTAGACACATACATATGCTGGAGAATTGTCAGTCTTAATTTGTACAGATATCCCCATAATGGCCATGGCTTCTAATAGATGTGTAATTACAGAGTCAGCCTTTTCAGAACTCAAAGCAGTAGCCCATTGAAATCCTGAATATGTATCTCCTAGATCCTCTGAATGCAGATCAACTGTCTTTTTTTTTTTTTTTTTCCATTCAGTTCTTTATTAGACTGTAGCTAGAGTTTTCCTGCCTTGCCCACAGTCAGGACAAATCGTTGTCACCCGCCAGTCCCACAGCCATTCAGACCCAAGCAAGTAAACACAGAGACTTATATTGCTTACAAACTGTATGGTCGTGGCAGGCTTCTTGCTAACTATTCTTTTTTTTTTTTTTTTTTTTTTTTTTTTTTTTTTTCCATCACAGGCAATTTATTTTGTTCTATTCATTCACAGTTAATACAGAAAATACTTGGAAACATTTCCATATAATGTTTGACACAGAAATCATCAAATAGAAACAAACAATGTTGACAGGAGGCAGTACATTTATAATTTATAACCCCAAATGTATTTATATATTAGAAATGGAAAGATCTACAAATGAAATTATGAAGGTTCACCAAAGTCATTTAATCTGTCAGTTTCTCATTCATTTTTATGTCTTAGTAATATTCTATTGTATGAATAAGCCACATTTTATTTCTCTCCAGTATTTGATAGCTATTTGAGTTGTTTTAACTTTTTTACTATTAGCAACATACTGCTATAAACTTTCATGTACATGTTTCATAGGTGCACATTTTCAGTAGTTTGAGGATATATTCCTAAGGGTAGAATTGTTGAGTAACAGAGTAACAATGTTTTGCATTTTGACCAACCACCAAACTGTTTTGCCAAAGTGGCACACCATTTTACAATCTCACCAAATCCTTGTTTTTAAGGCTCTGATTTTTGTACAAAAGCATTCAATCATTCTGTCAGACCAAACCAGGAAAAGTAAGCTATAGTTCAGAGCTGTTCTATTCCATTTACTATACAAAGCCATTCTTGGCGTTTGAAACTCTCAGCCCTTTTGAGTATTCTTGCAGTGTTCACCTTTTCCTCTACCACTTTTTTTTCTTCTTTCTTTCTGGTTTATTTCTATCTATTACAAATGTATAAAAAATCCTCCATCAACGCTGCTGTTAGCAGCAGAACCTTGAGAAATATACCTTTGGTTTGCCTCAGAAAAGGAACACATATTGCACTGTAAAGTTTATAAAATTGGCGCAAAACATTGTGATAATGTTACAATACCAGTTTTAAGAGTTCAGTCACTAATGGGGAGCCGATGGGATACATGCAGAACTGTGAAAGCGATCTCACTTAGCCAGCTGTACACGTAGACTGTAAATCTACATTCAGATCATTTCTGAACTAAAACTATCAGCTCAGTTTATCTGTTGAGGTCAACCAGGAAACCCAAGAATATACCTTGATTTTTGCAAAAAACAAAATAGGGGGAGGGGTTTCTTCAGCATTTCAGTCCACGAGTAACAGTATCCTAACAGGCAAAGTGTTCTCTCGCTGTCAACATAGAATGAACTGCTGCTGGAGGTCAACTTGGGTTTTAATTTGCATTAGCACTTACAAGCATAGTAGTCCAAGTTGTTGACCTCATGACTTTAAAAAGTAACTCTAAAAAAGTAAAATGGCCCTTCTTGGAAGACTAAAGAAAGACATCCAGCCACAGTTGTAAAACGTCTCATCAAAACAATATACCCTTTTATGAATTACGCCTCAATTAAAAAAAAAAAGTAGCCCCAAATAAGAAGCAGCTCTGAAAAAGAAAATATAACTTAAGATATTTGAAAAAAACAAGGTGAATACAGGTTCAAAAATAATTAAGATACATTTTCTTAAGGCTACCTAGAATTAGGCTTTAAAGAATTCTACCATTTCAAGTTTACCACTAGTTACTAGATACCTATTTACAAACAAGATGTTCACTTTTATTGTTCCTTTATCAAGAGAAAAATCTACCTTCAGACTATGAGGGTGGTGATGGGGAGGGACTAGAAAACAAGATTCAAAAAATCTCATGCAAATATCACATTTTTCAAATGGAAGAACTCCAAACTGCACTAGAAGTTCCAATCACTAAGACACTTTCCATTGAAATGATTTAAGTACAACTACATGGCACCAAGGTTTAGGCCTAATATAGGCCTGACAACCAAGTCCTTGTTTTCTGGAAAAAAGGCCTCAAAAGTCCCACTCAATTCCACATAACAATACTTCAAAGATCAATTAGGTTTTCCTTTCCTTAATATTTTTGTTTTTGACTTCTAATCTTAAAGACTAGATTCAAACTTAGCTCATTTCCTAGAAGGCATTGCTTCCCTTTGATCTATGAAAGAGTCCACCAAGACCTCTTCCTCAAAACCATCTAGCCCCCAGCCTCCAGTCTGTGCTTGTGATGCATCTTTCTCAACATCTGGAAGAAAGATGCAGCTGTTTGCCAGAATTCAGCACTCCACTCTAGATCTCTGCTGCCTTAGTCTCCGTCTCGGATTTACGAGTCCTGGTAGTTACCTGGACCACTGAGGCATTGCCACAAGACTTCTTCTCTTTTGAAACATCCTTTTTCTCTAGATATTAGGATAGCTACACCAGCTTGTTTCTTAGGTCCATTTGCTTGGAAAGCCTTTTCCCAGCTCTTTACTCGGAGGTAGTGTCTATCTTTGAAGTTAAGGTGTGTTTCTTGTATGCAGCAGATGGATGGGTTCTGTTTTCTTATCCATTCTGTTAGCCTATGTCTTTTTATAGGTGAGTTGATACTATTGATATTGATGGATATTAATGACCAGTGATTGTTAATTCCTGTTATTTTTTGTGGTTGTGTTGTGTTGTCCTTCTGTGGTGTATGTTGGTGTGGGATTATCTATTGCTTGATTTTTCATGGATGTGTTTAGCTTCTTTGGGTTGAATTTTCCCTTCTAGTGCTTTCTGTAGGGCTGGGTTTGTAGACAGGTATTGATTAAATCTGGTTTTATCCTGGAATATTTTGTTTACTCCGCCTATGGTGATTAAGAGTTTTGCTGGGTATAATAGTCTGGGTTGGCATCCGTGGTCTCTTAGTTTCTGCATGAGATTTGTCCATGATCTTCTAGCTTTCATAGTCTCTATTGAGTAGTCTGGTGTTATTCTGATGGGTTTACCTTTATATGTTACTTGGTCTTTTTCCTTTGCGGCTCTTAATATTTTTTCTTTGTTCTGTGTATTTAGTGTTTTGATTATTATGTGGCGAGGGGACTTCTTTTTTGGATCCAGCCTCTTCGGTGTTCTGTAAGCTTCTTGTATCTTCATAGGTATTTCTTTCTTTAGGTTAGGAAAGTTTTCTTCTATGATTTTGTTGAATATATTTTCTGTGCCTTTGAGTTGGTATTCTTCTCCTTCTTCTATCCCTATTATTCTTAGGTTTGGTCTTTTCATGGTATCCCAAATTTCCTGGACGTTTTGTGTTATGACTTTTTTGTCTTTAGTGTTTTCTTTGACTGACAAATCTATTTTCTCTATCGTGTCTTCAGTGTCAGAGATTCTCTGTTCCATCTCTTGCAATCGGTTGGTTATGCTTGTTTCTGTAGTTCCTGTTCGTTTAGTCAGGATTTCTATTTCCAGCATTCCCTCAGCATGTGTTTTCTTTATTGTCTCAAATTCATTTTTCAGATCTTGGAATGTTTCTTTCATCTGTTTAATTGCTTTTTCTTGGCTTGATTTGATTTCTTCCCATTTTTTGTTCGTTTTTTCTTCCATTTCTTTAAGGGAGTTTTTTATTTCCTCTTTAATGGAGTTTTTCATTTCCTCTTTAAGGGAAGTTTTTATTTCCTCTTTAAGAGAGTTTTTCATTTCCTCTTTAAGGAAAGTTTTTATTTCCTCTTTAAGGTAGTTTTTCATTTCCTCTTTAAGGAAAGTTTTTATTTCCTCATTGAGGGAATGTTTTATTTCTTCTTTAAGGGCCTCTATCATCTTCTTAAAGTCATTTTTAGGGTTGATTTCTTCTGTTTCTTCTGTCATGGTATGTTTAGGTCTTGCAGGTGTAGAATCACTAGGTTCTGATGTTGCCATATAGTTCTTTATGTTATTGCCTGTATTTTTGCGCTGGCGTCTACTCATCTTTTCCTCTGTGCGGTGCAGGTGGTGTCTGTGTCTGAGAGTGCCTCTCTTGTTCTAATTTTTAGTCTTGGTTTAGTAGGGGTTCTTGGTTAAATTGGTGCTATTGGGCTGTTTCTTCAGGGACAGCTGATTTCAGTTGGTGAATTATATACTTATGATTCTGGTGATCTGGTTTAGTGGCTGGGTGGCGCCTTCTTCTGTGTTCCCAGGTCACGTTTTGTTCATTTGTCAACTCCTCAGCTGATCTTGTTTCTTCAGACTTCAAACTGTAGGCATCTGAATCCTCTCCCAGATGGGTTTCAGCTGAGCAGGGTAGTCTCACCAACACCTCCAAGTTATTGGGTTTCACAGGATCAGCAGTTGGGCCCTGGGTTGTCCCCAGACAGAGTGCCCAGACTCGCCCTGGTTCCAACCCACGGAGATAGCCTCTTCCCCAGGTGTTGGGGCTAGGGGTATCCCTGTTCCAAGCTGCGTCCGCCCCTCTCCGTCCCTGGGCCTGTCCACCCCTGCGGCCCGCCGCCACAGGCCCACCTGCATCCACTTGTCTCCGCCACCAGGCCTGTATGTCCCTGTCAGCTGCTGCTGGTCTGTCTGCCTCTGCGGGCCGCCAACGGGCCTGTATGTCTCTGCCGGCTGCCACCGCGGGCCTACCTACCTCTGCTTGTCACTGCTGCGGGGCCCATCCACCTCTGCGGGCTGCCACCGGGCCTGTATGTCTCTGCTGGTTGCCGCTGGGCCTGTATGTCCCTGTCGGCTGCTGCCACTGGGCCTGTTCACCTCCGCAGGTCGCCGACCTGCGTCTGCTTGTCTCTGCCGCGTGGCCTGTCCACTTCTGTGGGCCGCTGCCGGGCCTGAATGTCTCTGTCGGCCGCCGGCACCGGGCTGTCCACCTCCGTCTGCTTATCTCTGCTGCAGGGCCTGTCCACCTCTGTGGGCTGCTGCCGGGCCTGAACGTCCCTGTCAGCTGCCTCTGGGCCCGTCTACCTCCGCGGGCCGCTGCCACAGGCCTACCTGCGTCTGCTTGTCTCCGCCATCTTGAATCCGCTAACTATTCTTATAGCTTAAATTAATCCATTTCCATAAATCTATACCTTGCCATGTGGCTCATGGCTTACCGGCATCTTCACATGCTGCTTGTCCTGGCAACAGCTGGCTGTGTCTCTTTCTGCCTTCCTGTTCTTTCTTTTCTCCTCTCTTTAGTTCCGCCTATACTTCCTGTCTAGCCACTTGTCAAACAGTGTTTTATTTATCGACAAATCAGAGCAATTTGACATACAGAACACCCCACAGCATTAGACCATCAGGCACAGTAACACAGCTTCAAAGAGTTACACAAATGCACCATAAACAAAAGTAACACACTTTAAAATAATATTCTACAACAAAGCTTAGCATCTTGTAAAAAATAGAAGAGATAGGTTAGATAGATAGATGATAGATAGATAGATAGATAGATAGATAGATGATAGATAGATAGATAGATGATAGATAGATAGATAGATATAGATAGATAGATAGATAGATAGATAGATAGATAGATAGATAGATAGATAGATAGATGATAGATAGTCAAGTTTGTTTTAACCAATTCTTCAAGTAGTTCAGAGTTATATTATATTTTAGGTTTCTGTTGCTGTGATAAAAAAACCATGACCAAAACAACTTAGAAGGAAGTTGAGGTTTAGTTCATCTTACACTTCTAGATCACACTTCATTACTGAGGGAAGTCATGGAATTAACTCTAACAGGGCAGAAACATGGAGGAAGGAACTCACTCAGAGGCCATGGAAGAGTGCTGCTTACTGGCTTCCTCCTTATGGTTCATCTAGCATGCTTTCATATAGCACCCAGGACCACTGACTTAAGTGTGGTACCACCCACAATGGGCTGGGCCCTCCCATATCATTTATTAATCATGACAATGATCCACAGACTTGTCCATAGGTCAGTCTGGTGAGAGCACTTTCTCAATCAAGTTCTCTCTTCTCAAATGAGCTTTGTGTCAAGTGGACAAGAAATCCAGCCAGGACATGTGTGATCTTTCTAGAAAGGTTAACCAGAGTCATTTCATTAGCCTTCAATGTCTCTTTTCATTTTAAAGTGTCTTCTTACTCATCAAAGTGCTTATGAGCATTTGATGAACAAACTTGGCCTTCAGCAATAAAAAACAGACCAATCTAGACAAACATAAAATCTGATTTAGTAACACAATAATGGTATCTGTATTCATGGAGGCTGAGTCTTTTGTTTTAGGAATGTGTGCTATACTGTAATTATTTTCAGTGTCAAAGCATATTGTTCCCAAGCTCATGATCATTTTGGACAGACCCTTGAGTCCCTTCCTTTGATGAGATGGATCATGAACATGCAGCTCTAGTTTTCTATTATTTGACCTTCTTTGGGGCTCCTGATGTTTCAGCATATCAGTTAATGTGCAGCTTCATCCAGGTGGGGACACTGATCCTAAGTAGCCCAGTACTTGGCTACAAGGAAATACAACTTTACTCTGGACAGGATCTTCCAAGACAAACAGGGAACCTTCCTAACCATAAGACCAAGCAGTTTCAAGATTTTTATTTTAATTTTATTTGTAACCTCGGTATTCCTTCCTAGAGATTTTTTTCCTGTGCTCAAATTCTTCTATACCCATCCCCTTTTAGCCCTCATGTAAGCTTATTACAGTTTTGCCTACATTTATGTAAAATTCACTCATTCATTTTGTCCCCTCTTTTCCTTGTTATTGGTAATTCAGACATTTCCAACTCTGCTGAACTGTATCATTGAGTTCTCTGTACGAAGTAGAATTTATGTTCTTCTGCATACTCTGCCTTATATCTCTCTGCTGGTTAAACAAAGCTTACTCTTGCAGTTGCAGAATAATTTACAAGAACATTTAACTACTCCGTGAGGCATAGAGCTATTAGGAGAGATGATTTTCATCAAGATGGTTGGAAGAAGCAACATTCCCTAACATATCTTTTGATATACATAGATTCTATTGTCACCTAACATTTTGTCTTCTTGCTGGGATGTGAGTGATATAACCAGTGATGGATTGGATATGACTTGGCCACAGGAACATGGCAGCTGTGACTGCTCATATTTCCACCAGTCTTCCTACACTGCTGCCCAGATAGAAGGAAACAGTGTGCCCCAGACAAGAGCTGCTGCCCCACCCTTGGTCTTTAGATGAGGAAATATATACAGTAGTTCTGAACATGATATTACCTAGGGAATGCCCACAGAGCTGGCCTACAGGGATGTGAGAGAACCTGATGATTGTGGTTGTTGGTTTCTAAGGTTTGATGCTGTTCCTTACAAAGTGTTTTCACAAGGGACATATGTGTGTTGGGAGTTAGAGTTTTCACAGACAGTGATGGCCAGGATTGTTCATTGCTCTCATCCTGGTGTTTTACTGTGCGTGTGCGTGCGTGCATGTGTGTGTGTGTGTGTGTGTGTGTGTGTGTGTGTGTGTGTGTGTGTGTGTAGAATATATCTGTACCTCAAGATCCTAGACTTTAGATGATACCTTTTGAAGTTTTCTTCTTAGGGAGAATGCCATGGTTTATGAGCTCTAAAGGCTCATAAACAGAAGACGTGGATGTCAGCTTTCTTGGAAGCTTGAGGAGATCTCCCTGGAAGAAGTAGTCACTGGAAGTGTGTCCTTAAGGCCTGTATCTTGTCCCACTCCCCATTGCCATCCACCTTTTTCTCCTCTGTATTCCACACTAGTGGTTGCATACATATGAAAACATCCTTGATCAAAACAAAAACAAAAACAAAAAACTGAAATTGAGGATTGTCTAGTATCTGAATTGCTCTGAAATCTATTTGAGCACTGGTGTTGCTCAAACGCTTCTAATTTTGGAGCATTTCAGATTTCTGATTAGAGATACTCAACCACTGAAGTTATGCAAATATTTCCAAATCTAAAATACGTCTGGAATCTGAAGCATGTGTAGCCACATTTCAGGTAGGTGATATTCAGCCCTGCCCTTAGATAATTTTTTCTTATACAGAGTTAGCCCACCACACAGGGCAGTGGGCACCAGTCCAGATCAAGGTGCCTACCATTTCTAGCATATTTGTGGAAGCAGTGTTACAGCATTAACAGCTGCTGATCTTGTAAATGTGACAGTTGGAATAAGCACTGGATTATTTTATAAATAATGATGATAAACTTTTAGGGGAAAGGTATTTATTTCTAGCTTTAAGCTTAATCTTTAATTCTAATTCCCTTCCTCCAAGTTCCAAAAATATATTTCTTTATTTTCCTAAGGCCATTAACTAATATATATATATATATATATATATATATATATATATATATATATATATATATTATGGTTACACCTCTACACGCAAATATATTTACCTTTGTTTGCCCCAGATATAACACTATATTTGGTGGTATCATTTCTAAGAAAGTTTGAAAGTAGTAACTAACCTCAAGAATGCATGAGGTATAAATAATCATGACCAATTTAGCAAAAATAGATATTTAAATGCAAACATAATTTTCTTAAAGAAGGGATTAAGGAATATACACATTTTAAAAAGCATTATGATTTGAAGATTAATAGTTCTATGATGATCATTCCTTGAATTTCAAGTGGACCCTCAATGGAGACAATCTTACAAAGTAGAGAGGTCACCATGTTATGATAAGATGCAGAGTAAATGAATTAATGTGCATTGCTTAAACTACATAGTGGATAATAATTTGATGTAGCAGGAATCTTAAAAGTTCTTATTAATAAAATCAAACCCGAGGCCGGTTATTGGGGTGAATACTGGAAGGTCAGAGAGACAGAACAAGCCACAGCTATCTCACCTCACCGGATCCTCAGCTGGTCTTGTCTCCTCAGACTGGAGGCCTCTGAGTCCTCATCCGGAATGGGTCTCAGCTGAATTACTGCTCAAAAGCCTGAAGCTTAACCAGGCCAAATGCTTAACCAGCCAAAAGCTTCTAGTTTCTGGTTCTCACACCTTATATATCTTTCTGCTTTCTACCACCACTCCCTGGGATTAAAGGCTGGCTTTCTGGGATTAAAGGCATGTGTCACCATGCTTGGCTATTTCCAATGTGGCCTTGAACCCACAGAGATCCAGAGGGATTTCTATCTCTGGAATGCTAGGATTAAAGGTGTGAGTGCCACCATTTTCTAGCCTTTGTATTTAGTGGCTGTCTGTTCTCTGACCCCAGATAAATTTATTAGAGTACACAATATTTTGGGGAACACAATACCACCACAATTTGATTTTTGAATAATACCTTTAAGTATGAGTTTATTATTTTACTCAATTGAGAGGAAAATTTAAATCAAGAGTCACAGACCTGGTCAGGTACTAGGAGGTGATATGTTGTAATGAATATCAGCTTTTGATGAAAATTTCTCATTCTAATTCTAGCTAGATGTTCCCTATGTGGTATTTTAGAACTCCTCTATAAAGTACCCCTTCAACTTAGTATAAAGAAATGCTTATAAACTAGAGATAAAATAATACATGCCTGAAACATAGCATGCACTCAATAAAAGTGGGAATATTTGTTTGTAGTGCTGTTCCTAGCTAAGGAGTCAGCAATTTCACTGTTCTAAATACTAATAAAAAATAGTTAGTCTATGACATATAGTTTTGCATGAGACTTTAAAATTTTTGTTTACTTTTTAAAGTCAACATACAAAACGAGTTTTACTGACATTTTCATTCATATAAAAATGTGTATATATATATGTGTGTGTGTGTATATATATGTACAAATATATATGTACATTGCTCATATTCACTAGCTCCCCATTGCTCTTCTTGTCTTCCCAATATATTTTAGACTAGAATATTAACTTCCATTTCAGAACTATTTTTGGCTAGGCAGGGTTTTGCCTGTCTGTCATCCCAGAGCAGAAAGAAGAGGCAGAGGGTTGTCACAGATTTGAGACCAGCCTGGTTTACATAGCTCATTCCACAGTTCCTGGTATATATAGCTAGTTTTCATAGACATGGCAGAGCTACACAGCAAAATCCTATCTCAAAACAGCAAACCTAAATCCAAACCAAACAAAAATACTGACAGAAACAAAACAAAACAAAAATGAACAAAACCCCTGTTTTATGTACCTAGGATGTAAGAAAAATTAGCATGGGCTAGTTTTTCCAAGGGAAGACCAGTGAGGCAGAGCAAGGGAACACAAATTTGAGTCCAGCCCGGGCTACATAGTAAAGAAACATCATGCACTGCTACTCTAAGATCATTATTTTAGCTAACCACATTGATAGGTATGGTCAACTTTGATGTGCAGGAATCTCCCTTCAATCCCACAGTATGGTGGTAAACATTGGAACTGGGTGAGTGCAGAGTGACTGCCCATAGCAAGCTCTGAATTGATGAAAGTGTATTCCTGAAGTTACTCAGGAGTTCTGATAAGTGCAGGGAGGGAGCCATAAACAGCCTAAATGATGTCATCAGTGGTCAGATACCAGTCTAGGGCTGCTGCATCTGACTTGGTAAGCAACAAGGTTGGCCAGGGGTGTCCAGGGAGGAAGAAAAGAGGAGGATTTGAGACCTGATCTTTCAGGCCCCGTTCTGACTTTGGGTATGTCCTTTGCTTCCTTGTAGTTGGTTTTTATATTAAAGACCATGCCAGAGTCCCTCTGGTCTTAAATCTGGCCCAGTCTATGGGATTCAGTCTCACCACACACTTACCTACAAAATAAGCTATGCAAAAATAAGGCTAATTGGAGGGAGCAATTTGGTATCATTAGCTTCTCAGAATGGTTATTTAAAAAATTTGCTTTCCCACAATCCCACAATATTACTAAAATATTCCACCTGCAGCGTCATTGTGCTGTTTCAGAGAAGGATGCACATGCTATTCCAAGCAGAATATTAATATATTGAAAAGTAAAATGAAATGATTCATGTAACCTGAACTTGAGACTTTTTGTATAACACAGGAAAGCCTTAGGGTTGACTCACTCTGGGAAAGCTGTCAGGAAGCTGGTCTAAGGATCTTCTCAGCCCCCACCCCCAAAGCCTAGCTGTCCTGTGTTCACACAGGGGCACTTGGCAGCCAACAGGATCGGAAGGCAATCAAGGAAAGTGGCTATTAAATGCTCGCAAGCTTTACTACAGGAGAAAAATGGCTTCTGCTAAGAGCTGAGTCTGTGAATATCCCTGAAGCTATTTTCCCTCTTGACATATCCGTGTGGCCCTGTGATGCACCTTCATGTTTTTCCCTGATTTTGTGTGTGTGTGTGTGTGTGTGTGTGTGTGTGTGTGTGTGTGTGTGTATGTGGCTATAATCTTCACACATATTTAAATGTGATGCTTGCTGAGCACTTACATGGCCAAGTTAAATAAGAAATCTCTTGAGCAATGTTGGCTCCTTGCCATTTCTTGGGATTTCATTGTGGAGGTTTAGCTTGCAGGATGGAAGCCAGCCTCTAATTGCTTTATGTAATCAGAACACTTAATGATGAGTTGAACTCCAAGACCTGCTTTTTCTGCATGTCATGCGTAGAGAGGTGACTGTGCTTGAGACTGTCTAGAACCTCCGCAACAGTGGACAGTGGGGTTGAGAAGGATAGGGAAGGGTCTTTGCATCTATCTGCAGGGGCATTTCTCAGGTAGTTCCCCCTTCCCCTTCCTCCTCTACTCCATGATATGTGAAAATCGATCATCTTTGCTTTATTGAAGCCAAGAGGAGGATTATATATCACTGAGTCTATAAAAGCCTCAATGGCAGAGCCAAGGGAGTGACTGTCCTAGAGGAATTCTCCTTTTCTTTTGGCTACCTGAAAGACAAGAAAGTGTTCAATTGTTAATTCATCATGGATTTGAAGTGGTAATGGGAAACAGCATATTAAAATTGCCGATGGACTTACTTTGAAGGGTGTAGTCTTCTTGACATTATCAGGCAATAACTGTCCCAAATGCTAAGACTCAGCAGGATTTTCTTTCCTCTCAATGTTGGGATTATATGACAGAAGACAAGTGAGCCCAAGACTTCTCTGAGCAGCACTGAGAGCACAAATAAATGGTAGGAACTCTTGTGGGTTGCTTAACCAACTGAGATGAGTTCTTTTGAATCATCATTTTAAAAATAGCTCTACAGATTCCAGTGATATGTAATGTATTTGCAATGGGATGTTGGAAGCAGTGTGCTATGATCTAGACAAGTGTCTCATAAAGGCTCATATGTTATAGACTTGTTCCTCAGCCTGTGCCATTGTTGGGTGGTTGTGAACCTTTAGATAGTGAGATCTACTGAGAGGTTAAGGTCATGGGGCCATGCTGTTTAATATGGTGGTATTTTATTTGTACTGAAATGTGATTTTAATTGTATGTTAATAAATAAAGTTGCCTGGGGGTCAGAGCTATTAGCAAGCCATAGGAAAGCAGGGCAGTGGTGGTGTATATAATCCCAGCACTTGGTAAGCAGAGCTAGGTAAGTCTCTGTGTGTTGTTTTACTATTTGCTCTTTGGGGGTCCTACCACCCAGCTCCCAAATAAATCACACACAGAGACTTATTCTTCCTTATAAATTCCCAGCCTTAATTTGACATATTTTTAGCCAGCTTTACTTAAATTATCCCATCTACTTTTGCCTCTAGACTTCCATCTTCCTCATACTTCTGTATATCTTACTTTCACTCTATGGCTGGCTGTATGGCTGGTCCCTAGCCTCCTCCTCTTCTTGTTCTTGCTCCTCTCCTTCTTCTTTTTATTCCCCTATCCTCTTGATTTCTCCTCCCATTTATTCTCTCTGCCTGCCAGCCCCACCTATCTTTTCTCTGCCTAGATCTTTATTAGACCAACCAGGTGTTTTAGACAGACAAAGTATCACAGCTTCTCAGAGTTAAACAAACATAACATAAAAGAAGGAAACACATTTTTCCATCATTAAAGAAAAAAATGTTCCACTGCATAAACAAATGTAACACATCTTAAAATAATATTTCACAACAGAAGAGAATGGTGTGTCTTTTGTCCTTTTCTTTCCCTGGATTTCTCTGAGGCCAAGATGATCAGGTTCCTCTCCCATGATACACCATCTTCTCACTGGCTCAGAGTAAGGTCAACTGACTGACCATGGACTGACACAAAGCTGTGAGACAAACTAACCCTTCTCTTTTTAATAGTCCATTTGTCTCTGGGAATTTTGTATTCCTGGGCCAATAGGTAAATGAGACCAACTCTTAGGGAGATTGCTAAGCATTGAAGAACTCTGATCAAATCTATTGATTTTCTTTGATAGAAGCACCGATTTGGATAGCAAAGAACTGTCAGGTTCTCCTGTAAATAAGAAATGAGGCTGCCCTAGGAAATAACCACTGATTGCTGGTCAGATGGATCTGGAGGGTGCTGCTGTCCTTGGGACAGAATCAGAGAAGTTGGTTGGTTGAAAGAGGTTTTCTCTACACATTTACTTCACCATATAAACTGAAGCTTAACCCTCTAATCTGAGTGAATGTGTCTGAGTGTGCTAAGGAGACCCTGGATCCTGAAGTTTATTTTCATGAGGTTTTCTATCTGGAATATGGCTCACATACCAATGGGGCCATTTCCTGCTTCCTGGAGGATTTACAAGGTTTACCCAAGGGCATTTAACAGAGTGAGGTCATCTTAGATTCCCAGCAGCCTTCCACACTAATCCAGTGTCATGTTGGTTTGGTCTTGTTGTCTCTTTCCTTCATCTGTGAGCCTGACTCCGTCCAGCTGTTCCTTCTATGATTCTGCACAAGGCAGTAGTGACACCTGGTGAAGGCCTGTGCATGAGTAGCATCCCCACCCTGTGCCTATCCTGTGAGCAGCTACCCCAAGGACAGCAGCACCCTCCAGATCAATCTGCCCAGCAATTAGTGGTTATTTCTTAGGGCAGCCTCATTACTTATTTACAGGAGGACCTGACAGTTCTTTGCTAATAAATCATGTGTCTTTCTTGTAAATCTGGATGGCTTGCCACTCTGATGGCAGAGCAAATGTGATTTCCCCAGAGGGCAAGCAGTAGACAGAAAGTAACTCCACCCTCATCACGGACGATAGATGAGGCTTTTAGCTGTCCGTAGATATAGAAAAGCTGGCTCATGCTCTTATAGTACCAACATCATTCCAGTTGTTCTACATCAACAGAGGCTAGCACTGGAGGCAGTCTATGGTTCTATGACCAAAGACACAAAATGGAGTCATAACATGTTTATCAAAACTTTGAGAAGCCAAGGATTTTGATAAGCATTTACAATATTTAATATTTCAAAATCCAAACTGTATTCTAAGAGGTAATCAATTTTATGGTCACAATTTGCAGTGGATAAACATGAAGTTCAAAAAAGTGGTTATTGTATTAGGCCTGTAAACTAGGAAAAGGAGCTGGCATTGAATATGGGATGCTTACCTATCAACCCCATATCTGTGGCCATCAAAGAACAACCTAAGAACTTGATGATCTAGGTCTCTTGTTTCACAGCTTAAAGCACAAAACCCAGAAAGCCAATTCAGTGGAAGAGAATTGGTACCTGCAGTGGATTGATTTATCTTCCAGTCTGTTCTGGTTGCACACTGGCCATTATTCTTAGAAAACTCATCTATTGTTATGGCCACTTGCAGGACAAAGGTGTTGTATCATTTACCTTCTAACATCTTCCCCAGTTCTTGCTTACTGGAGTCTGTGTAGGGATGAGCGTAGGACAGTAGGCTGATCACTAGACTGAGTACAACATCAATGCCACACATGAAGTTGGTGTCTATTAACAAGCAAAATGCAAATTGTGTCTCATAGACCATATTCTGAAAGAGCTTTTAAAAAGCACTTAATTATCATATTAATTTTCTTCCTATAATGTTACGATTATTGAATTAAAAATACAAAAGAATGAAAATTAATAAAACCCATAAATCTTATCTATAATTCCATGGCAGTTTTAATATATCATGTAATATTTTGGTGAATACATTTCCAGGCTACCCTCTTTTTCTGTGCCCATGTGTAAAAGCTGTTCTTTTTCTTCCTTCTTCTTCTTTTTTTTTTTTTTTTTTTTTTTTGCTTACTTTTGAGTCAAGGTATCTATATGTAGCCCAGACTGGCCTCAGACTCTATCAACCTCCACTATGTCCAGAAAGCTGGAATTTTGGGATGTGCTGTAACACTCCACTGGCTTAGCTCTTCCCTTCTGTCCCTTCCTTCTTTTTCTTTTTTCCCACCGGATGAGATAGTATAAACTTGAATATATATATATATATATATATATATATATATATATATATACATATATATATATATATATGTGTGTGTGTGTGTGTGTGTGTGTGTGTGTGTGTGTGTGTATGTGTGTGTGTATGTGTGTGTGTTAGACATATTAGAGTTGCATGGCTGTATAATGTTCTATAGAGCAAGTGAAGAGTGTTTGATAACATCTCTACTGATTCTGTTTTTAGGAATCTGATTTTTTTTTTCTATCATGAATAACTTGACACTCTGAGTGAAAAACAGCAGCTATGTTTATTGGAATAAAGGAAGGTGAAATGCTATATCAAAGACTGTTATGCTAGAACTCTCATCCAATGACTGATGGAAGTGGATGCAGAAATCCATGGGCCAGGCCCCAGGTGGAGCTCCAGGAATCCAATCAGCGAGAAAGAGGAGGGATTGCATGAGTGAGAATTGTTGAGTCCATGACTGGAAAAAGCACAGGGACAAATAGCCAAACTAGTGGAAACACATGAACTATGAACCAATCAACTGGATCAGGCCCTCTGGATAAGTGAGACAGTTGATTGGCTTGAACTGTTTGGGAGGCACCCAGGCAGTGGGACAGGGACCTGTCCTTAGTGCATGAGTTGGCTGTTTGGAAACCTGGGGCCTATGCAGGGACACTTTACTCAGCCTGGGAGGAGGGGACTGGACCTGCCTGGACTGAATCTACCAGGTTGAGCTAAATCCCCAGGGGAGAACTTGCCCTGGAGGAGATGGGAATGGGGGGTGGATTGGGGGAAGGGCAGGGGGGAGGGGGCGGGAAGAGGGAGGACAGGGGAATCCGTGACTGATATGTGAAATTAAATCAAACTATAAAATTAAAAAAAGACTGTTAAAATCTCTGTAGAAAGTTTTATTAGTTCCCATTTTCACCTGTGGCATGGAAGAATGCTAAATTTCCTATTTCCTATTGATTCTAGCACCAGCTTTACTAAATACCACTAAATGAGCCTTCCCAACAGAGCCATGACATAAAATATAACCTCTAAAGTCTGACTTCTTAAGAAGAAGCAGTCTCTGCTTCTAAGGACTGTTGATATTTTGTAATTATTTTACTTTAAAATCCTTACTCTAGCCTACAAGGATAGTATAGTCACCATTTGCAGTGGAGAAATATGGGGCGCAAAATGTTATCGTTACCTAAGGCCTCTCAAGTAGCCAAAGGAGTTGGCATTGAACATGGGCATCTGTAGCATGAGTATTAAAAGTCCTTATTAATAAAATCAAACCCGAGGCCAGTTATTGGGGTGAATGCTGGAAGATCAGAGAAGCAGAACAAGCCACAGCTACCTCACCTTGCCAGTTCCTCAGCTGATCCTGTTTCCTCAGACTGGATGCCTCTGAGTCCGCATCCAGAATGAATCTAGGCTGAACTGCTGCTCGAAAGGCTGAAAGCTTAACCAGCCAAATGCTTCTAGTTTCTGGTCCTCATGCCTTATATATCTTTCTGCCATCACTCCCTGGGATTAAAGGCTTACTTCTTGGGATTAAAGGCGTGTGTCACCATGCCTGGCTGTTTCCAATGTGGCCTTGAACTCACAGAGATCCAGAGGGATTTCTACCTTTGGAATGCTAGGATTAAAGGTGTGAGTGCCACCATTTTCTGGCCTTTGTATCTAGTGGCTGTTCTGTCTCTGACCCAGATAAGTTTATTAGGGTGCACAATATTTTGGGAACACAATACCACTGCATTTCCCCTTATTTTGTCTAAAATTTTTTTTAAAAAAAGCTTATAACTAATACAAAAAAAACTATCCAATAAGTATATACAATATATACAGTCAAAAATTACATTAACAATGTCTAGTCCATTAACAGGCATCTCTGTGCCTAAAAGAATGCAGCCTGTAATTAGAACTGGCTTGAGGGTTCCATGTTGTCCAAGATAACATGGGTAAAGGAAACTGTGTTGCAATTATTAACTATTCTGATCATTCTTTCATTATAAATACATCTGAGCCCTTTAACCTCAATAAGCTTGTTAATCATTTGTTTCTCATTTTCTCACCTGCTGATTCTTATGTTTAGTCCATTTACTCAATTTGTTTTATCTGAGAGTTACTTGTCACCCACAAAGACACATAAGAAAATTCCAATTAACTGGACAGATGGGACATAATCTAGGCTTAAGGTGGTAAAAAGCAAAACAGAGTCATGGCGGCACTTTCCAGAGTATGGGAAACTGAGGCAGGAGGACTACCCCAAATTTAAGTCCAACCTAGGCTATGTGACATGTACCAGGCCTGCCAAGGATTTATATAACGAGACCTTGTTTCAAAAAGAATAAAAAAGAAAGTGTAGCAACTAAAACTAATGTTCTGTCTTTTTACAATTGTTCTGTCTTGGAGCTTTTATTTCTAGGAATGCTGTACTTTCTAGAAAATGGAGCCTGGCTGGCCATGTTCATGCTTAAGCCATGAGTCCCTGTTTGACCGGAGCCTCGGACACTACTGCACAGGCTGCTGGTCTGAACCCTCGTGTGCTTTGAAGTATATGTGGACCCTTTCCCAGCTATCTGCTAGGTCACTCCTCACTTTTCTTCCTTTCTCAGAGAGTCGTAGGCTTCTTTCCAGTGTTTGAAACTCTTGGCATAAACGACAGGACTATGTTTAACCTATTTTCATATCCAGGCTTTAAAAGGGTTTTAAGGGAGAAAGTCCTGCTCAGTGTCAGCGTTTGCCTAGCTCATGATACTGTTTAACATTGAGGACATTTTTCTGTTGCCTCATATTGCAAATAAGTGCCACATTTTCAAATAAGAACCCTAAGACCCACACAGATAAGCGCCCATGGAGATGAGCTGCGGCCACTCAGAGTTGCTTTGTATTTTACAGAGCAGTAGTGTTCATGTTGAGACCTTCCTTAACTTGTCCAGACTGCGTAGAGCAGCAGCTTCCTGGCTGTGCCTTGCGTTATGTTCCTCCATTTTATAAAATGTCAGTTGACTCTGTTTTGAGTCACTTGGACAAGTAAAGAACCATCATTTGTCCAGCATGGACTACATGGCACAGACCAAAAGCTAACTAATCCAGGCAAGTAAAATATATCACTTATGGATTAAACCATTGAGTTAGGAACACATGGGCATGGCAAAACCATATAAGAGAAGCCAGGCCTGTGAAGGCCCAAGACACATCAGACCAAAAAAGAATGGCGCCATCGCCAGGGATAAAAGAAGCAGTGCCCCATGATAGAGATGTCACAGTACACTGACCTGTCACCCAGCCTCTGGTCATGAGTTTTATATAGGAAAACTGTCACAGCAAAAGCTCTCTGCTCTTATCACCAGACTCCAGATCATGTAGTTTCTTCTGTCAATAACACTGGGCTTGTGCTTGACAGTTCTGCATCCAGAACTGCTCTGTGCCTGGTTTGAAGCCTCATGTATCTGGTTCCCACAGAGCTCTTGGCCCTTTGTACTGTTCTATAAGATGTCTGTCACTGTATGAAGTGGAATGCATGAGCTGAGGTTAATAGTCAATAATCAACGTTGGGACTGAGGAATGCCCACACTATCCAACAAAATCTGGATTACTTAATGAAGTTTCATCACTGAAATTGACATAGCTTGTAAATCCATTATTTTTCAATCAATCCTGCCATGGTGCGAAAGACACAGTTGCCTATGTTTCTGTCAAAGAGAACTCCCAATACCCCATCTTCTACTGTTGCAGCCAGGGTTCTTCATTTCCTTTATTTTTCATTTATTCTTTGAAACATATGGATGGCTTACTGTTTTCTACTCTTGCCCAGTTGTCTGTCTTATTCTCTGGTTCAGTTTTAATCAGATTTGAATCAACGACCTCTGGAGAAATACTCATTTTAAGGAAATCATAAGATTAACTTGTCTCTTTGGATGTTTGCTTACACTAGTCTTTATGCTTCAGTTTGCACCTTGAGGAAGCTGTGCTAACCATAATCTGTAAAATGGCATTGGGCCTGCGCTGTAGCCTCCCTAGAGTTTGAGAGGGGCCATGAGTACAAAGAGTTTCCCCTCCTTTGCTTACTTGACATTACACAATAAACCGGGCGTTTTGAAGATGTAACGAAAGCCCTGGCTTAATTAATTTGGGGGTAGCCAAAAGGAGACTAGCCTGAGTGGTCTTATTGAAGAAACTCCCTTAAAAAGGGGAACTACTCAAATGAAAAGCTTAGTCCTCCTGGAGATTGATGGGATGAGTCACACCCAGCAGAACTATAAGTGGCCCCTGGGGCTGAGACCCACCCCTGGTTGAAAGCCAGCAAGGAAGTCAAGACTTCAGTCCTGTAAGCACAGGAGACTGAGTTCTGCCAACACGTGCATGCATTCGGGGGAGGCTTGTGAGCCTCAGAGAGAGGAACACAAGTTGGCCAACGCCACGGCTGCATCCCCATGAGAGCCTGATCGGAGGACTTGGCTAAATAGTGCTAGAACTCCTGAGCCATGGAAATATAAATTGTATACTTTTTTAAAGCTACCGAGTTTGAAGGGATTTGTTACATAGCAATGAACACTCCTTGGCCTTGTCTACTACACAGGATGCTTCTTCGGTGTATGTTCTTGTGCACTTTGGCATATGTCGATAACAGACTCACTTTAGAATTGGATTTATTTGTGTGCATGTTGGTATATCTCAGCAGACTGATTTTCATAAGACGAGAAGCCAAGTTTCCTTTGTCTTGTTGTCCTCGGGACCTATAAGCACTTGGAGGATGCTGAATCAGAGCACCAGGACAGAATGAGTGTTGGCAAAGCTACGTGTGTATGTGCTGCTGGAGGCCCTCCTGCCAGATGAGTCTTTAATGCAAAGTGGAGCCTTATATGTTTGTATAAATCTAAACTTAGCTTTATTGCAGTAGAGATATTTGGAATTTAAAGCACACGTGCACTTGCACACACATACACATGCACACACGCACACATGCATGCACACAGTACCTGATTCTTAGCATCTTTTACTAATTTACTGTATGATCTTGGGCATGCCACTTGACCTTTCTAGGGACTGCTCTCCTCAAGGGTCAATGAAGCATTTGGACTCGCTGCCTGCTCTCCAGGTGAAATTCCAGTCCAAGACTTCAAACTAGAAAAGCATGTATCAGAAAGAACAGAACTAAAAGAACTGAGGAGTTGATACCAAAGGAAAACAAAATAATCATGGAAATAGCATCAAACCAGGCTTCCACCAGTAAGAGTGCATCTGTGATGAGAAAGTCTTGTTTTCCTGTTTAATGGGGTTGAAATCACCTTCTCTTCTCCCTCTTCCTATCCCATACTCCTCTCCCAACCCTTCCTTCCCTGTCCTCCTCCCTCCTCCCCTCCCCTCCTACTCTTACTCATCCTTCTGTGCAGCTGTTCTATGTCTTCTCAGATGTGGAAAAGCTGCAGAGAATTCTGACCCTTGAAGGGAAGAATAAGGAAATCATGTTTGTGGTACAGCCATAGCAGCGGTTGCTCTGGTGTTTTTATCCTGTGCCAGTCTTTCCCACTTAGCTCATTTCTGTATAAAAATGAAATCAATCAGCTCCAGTGCATGAACCCCCATCAGCCCCAGCTTCCAAGTGATATTTTTCCCCAAAGGTCGCAGAGGGCCGCCCAGGAGCAACAGGAATTTTGCAAGCGATGTGTGTTGCATTTGCATATGATAATTAGTTTTTCTATAAATACAATTTGTTCTGCAGATTAACATTTTGTGTCCTCATTAGATAGCAAACATTTCCATATTAAACTCACAAAGCTCCCAGAACTGACTTTGCTTACATTGCATGATGGTGTTAATACCTCTGTTTATATGAATGCCAATTAGTAGTGCTCAGCCTTGGAAGTATAAAAGAGATCACTAATGCTATTAATATAAACAGTAATAATACAGCTGAGAAGCTCTTGCAAACCTTGTTAACTTCTAAGATCATTAGCAGTTAAGTACCTCTGGGTGGTAATGGTACTTACCTTGGGCATTCTTGGGCACATAAAGCGCAAGCATGTCTAGAACGCTTTGCTCTGCTCTGGTGCAATAAAGAGAAGCATGCAATTTAAACATTGTTTTGTTTTGCTACATGCATTTATCCAATCAGGAGTTATATGTGCTTTAGCTAGGTAAAATAATTTCTCTAACTTGCTGGGCTAAGTGCAACACAGTTTGCTCTGGTTCAGGAGGCCAACTTCTCCAAGGGGATGAGGTATTTTATGGTCCCATAAAAGGGTTTTATAAAGCAAGATGCACCAGAATTTCCCATGAGAGGATTTCCTTTTTTTAATCTGGGCAAGAATGAAACATTCTCTGTTGAGGATATCCTGGAACATATGGGCTAAAGGGTAATGTTTGTGATGCATGCGTGCGCGCGCGCGCGCGCACACACACGTCCTCACACATAGAGAGGCTTGAGTTCACACCGCTGACATGAAGCATGATTGGAAAAGGCTGCTTTAGGCAAGGGCTACAGTGGTAGGCAGACTAAGGCTCACTTACCCACAGTTCAGTAATGAAGAGCTGACCTGCAGTGACCACTGGAAAGGGCAGAATGAGGGGAGGGGGGTGAGTAGGATCAAGTTACATTGTGTGGATATGTCACAATGAAACCTAGTATTTTGTACAAATAGTATACACCAAGAGTAAAAGGACAAGCCCTCTAGAGCTAAATTAACTTTACTTTCCTGGCGAATTTTTGTTTAGATAGAGCACACACACTTTGATTCACCATGATTTTAAAAGCCTTCATGATGGGACCAGGCAGTTAACGTTCTCTTTGACTGAAATCTAAGTATATTGCCACTGAAAGTTAGACTGCACTAAAATGCAGAATTTCAGAATTCAGACTCAAAAACTGTATAAAAATAGCCTTGTCGCAGTGCTCCCCCGACTAACTCCAGTTTTGAATAGCTAGCGTAGTTTTCGTGGGTCTTAGTTTTCTCACCCGCAAAGTGGGGGTGAGAACTGCACACAAGTCATAGGGCTGGTTTGAAGACTCATATTTAACACTGCACCCCCTCAACACCTGAATCATAAAACGGACACAGTAGACAAGAGTTGCTGTTATTACTGTTTGTGAAATGCTTTGACTGCTTCGGGGTGGGTGGGGGAGAAGAAGGATCTTTGGGTAGATTAGTAAGAACTTTACCTTTCTCCTTCAGTGTGCTGAGGATCAAACCCAGGGCCTGGTGCATGCTGGCAAGGACGCTGCCTCTGTGCTGTCTCCACAACCCTCTTCTTGCTCTCTTAACATCTCCTGTTACTCTAAGGCAGTGGTTCTCAACCTTCCTAATACTGTGACTGTTAATGAATCGTAATGGAAATATCTGTGATTTCCGACGGAAGGGTCCTTTTCTATTTCTGCTGCTGTCCTGCTGTAGAGCTTATGTTTTCTCTCTTCCATAGCATGATCATCTTCTTTGCCCCAACCCTCCCCATCTTATCCAATGTAATCAGCCAAGTTTCAAACTAATACTTTGTAGCCTTGTGCTTTCAGTGTTGACCAAATGTTTTTGTGAAGTTGGTTAATTCTCACGACTCCATCTTCCTAAGCATTAGAACATATGGAACAAATGAATCCATGGGTCGTGAGCTTGTGTCCCTAATCAGTCTTCCTTTCTCAGGCTGACTTCTGACTCCTGAAGGATGACTTCCAGTTGGGTAGTTGGTGTGGTGGTTTGGGTGTGGTCCGTGTGTCCCTCAGAGTTCACTGTAGTTGAAACTTGGCCCTCCAGGTGATGTTACTTAGAGTCACTGAAACCCTTAAGAGGTAGGGACTGTGGAATTTCAGTCTTTCTCAGAGACATGTCTGGTGAACTAAGTTTTTCTACGAACATTTTTCTTTACTGTGATATGCTGTGACTGAGAGAGAAGGCCCCTAGCACAACTGAGCAGTTTGGTTGGCATGGCCTTCAACTTCTAAAACAGCAGTAGGTAAGGCTTTCTTCTTCATACGTGTGGCTGACTCTGATACTGTGTTGTAATAATATAATGCTGACTAATATTGGTAGTTAGTCACTGTGTTCGCTCTTTGGTCCTTCAGGAAAGTGGATGCCCTGCTGGGTACTCTGTCTATTCATGTTTCAGTTCATAGGGGTGACTAGATACAAGATTCCCAAGCTTAGAGTTATGCTATTCATTTCTGGGGTGGAGGGAAGGAGGGCATTTAATATATAGAAGGCCAACTTTAGGAGGGAAATGTCAGTTTCTCTATATACCTGAAGGGTTTCCCAGTAAAAAGATTGTTTTGTTCTGACAACCAAACCCTATGAGTGGAGGCTGTAGGAAAATAAAAGAAGTTAGCTAATGGGAAAGAGTATTACAACCTTTTAACTATGTAATAAGGACTGCTTTGGGAGCAAATAAACTCTCTATTCCTAGAGTTGTTCAGGCAAAGACTGAATAATAACTCACAGGAGCTATAACCACATAGACTTGTGTATCAGAGAAGCTTTAGTCTAAATGACCTAGGCCAGTTTCCTTACAAGGTGGTCTTAGAGCAACAATTTGAAATTTATACTGGGGTTGAGGAAAGCTTTAATAATTGTCTTGCAGGTTTAATTTACATAGTACTTTGCATAAAATTATGAATTATCAGTTATCCTTGTCACAGCATGAAGTGAGAAACTGAAGGTGACGGTTTATGACAAAGATGTGTAAAGCACTTATGATGTGCCATGTGTGGCTAGGTTTGAAAGGAGAGTGATGAAGAAGACGAAGTCCCCACCTGCTGGAGCATGTGTTCTGCTCACAGGCAAGGATGAGCCTGAAGACAAAAGACAGGGTGGATTGGGAAAAAAAGCAGAGATGTGTCAGAACACTCCAACTTCTCTTTGACCACTTCTTCCTGGGAACCTTTCTAATTCCTCCCTAAGTTTCTCTGAGATACTCCGCAGCATCTCTCAGCCCAGATTAGAGGGGAAGCTGTGATGGGATTGAGTCTTTGCTCCCTACAATGTGACCAGTGGCTTTTCCCTACCAGTTGATTCTCAAATTCAAGAAGTGTGGCTTTGTGGTGGGGGAGTAAGGCCTCCCTTGCACACAGTCTATGTTAAGCAATCCATTATACAATGAAAGAATGCAGAATGTGTTATGAACAGTCACTATGCAGCCCCGCTCTGTATTACCTAAGAGAAAAGTGACATAAAATCATCTCTCTGGGTCAGGTGTTTGTGAATTTCCAGACTGCACATGTCCCTGAACCCTCACTATTTCTACCACGAAACAGATTCTTGGAAGTGAAACAGGCCTGTTAAAAAAAAGTCTTTTTTATGCAATGAAGGATGTAGGGAAACTGGAGGGAGTTCAAAGAAGAAGAACACGAATGATTAAGGGGCTGAGAGCATGATTTATGTTGAATGATTAAAAGGATTAAAATGCAGAACTTGGCCAGTGGTACATACTCAGCGGTGAAAGAAAAATCAAAATTAAGTGCCAAAGCTCCTCGCCCCCATGAAAAATACAAATTTGCATATAATTTGGCACATGTGTTGACTCGTAGTTCAGCAGATCCGTACTCTGGCAATGTTCACAGTGCCAAAACCACTGTTCTGTTTGGTCAGTTGAAAGTGCAGCCTGATGTCAGGAAAACCTTGTCATGTGATAGACGAACAGACGCTTGAATCTCACTGTGCCCACGCATGGCCACCATGAGCAAAGAAGATAAAATAATGTAACCCATCACAATATTCAAGAATCCCAGACCAAAGTCTCTCCTAAAGATAAACAGCTGGAGAGCGCAAACCCATTGAAGGGGAACAGCCACTTAGATCTGGATGGTTGTCCTCACGAAGGAATTTTAGCCAGGAGTTGATCGATCTTCGTGTCTGTCAAATGAAGCCTGTGATTTGGCAATGAGTAAAGGAGGAGTGTGTGGAGTTACCTCTTCTCAGAAGTGCCTATCTCCAGAGAAGGGAGAAAGTGGATAGGTAGCAGAAGGCTATGTAGATGAATATAGGGGGAAAGTTAACTGATAGCGGGTTAGGATGGAAAAATTACATCTTGGTTCTACAAAAATTTCATTGTCTTAAAAGCAATTTTCTGTTATTTTTAAGCTTTCCCCTACTTACATTATCCGGGTAATTCCTTTGTTTTAGCCTAAGGAAAACCAGGGTTCAAAGAAAGGGAATCATGGGAGTAGGTGCCACTGAGGTGGCAGGTCACATGGGTTGAGTAATGCAGACTCCGAGCTTCCAGCTTTCTCTTCCGTGCCTCTTCATGTTGGAGAAACAGACAGCATCATATTTCCACCTGACCCGTTTGCTACTGTGAACGAACTTCAGTGACAGACAGTTACACTCAGATGGTTGTCCAAGGTTGGTCTCCAGTGGTGTCTTCATCTTGGAAAGCTGAACTCTGCCCATTTCCTCTCCCTCCAAGCCCTGGCAGTCACCGTTCCAAACCATTCTAAACTCCCAAATGTTTGCTTTCCTTTTTTGTTTGTTTGTTTGTTTTCATTTTGGGGAATTGAACTGAGGGCCTTGGGCATAGGGTCAACCACTGACCTATACCTCCAGCCCTCTTTTTATACTTTATCTTGATACAGGGTCTCAAAGTTTCCCAAGCAAATCTTGAACCTATTCTATAGCTTAGCCAGGCCTTGAACTTGCCATTTCCCTGCGTCAGCTTCCCACATGGCAAGAATTACAAGCTTGGGCTTCAAGTTTCATTTGTATTATAGAACACGGGAAAATGTTAGATTTTTTTTTCTTCCTTTAAAATGCTGAATGATATGACATCGCACATATAGCATAGTTTCATCATTAATTTATAGATCAATGTACATTTGGGTTTCGCCCTCTTCTTAGTTACTGTGGGTAACAAACATCATATTGATAAGATAAACTGTCCTGAACTGTTAAAACGCACTAAGAAGCTGCCTCGGGCAGCTGGTTTGCTTCTTCCTCGTGTCAGACAGAACATGTTTGTCTCTAAGAACCCTCTAAGACTTTCAGGGATGGGCTGCTCACTCTCCCAACTCAGTAACAGGGAGGGAAGAGAAGAGGAAAACAGTCCACAGTTTAAAACAAATGTGCCCTTGAGAACAGCTTGAAGGTCAGCCATTTCCAATGGAGGTTACTACCATCTGCTTTACAGTACGAAAATGCTTCTGTGGGAGTGAGGAGTGGGGACTTCAGCCCTGGGGAGCTGAGCCATATAGAGAAAGGTCAACCTGGAATTCCTTTTGTTTCTGGGGGCTGACTGCACATGCCCAATTTTATGATGGTGTTACCCACCTGCTTGTCTTAGAGTTTTTATTGCTGTGAAGAGATACCATGAATGAGCACAGCAACTCTTATAAAGAAAGCATTTGTTTGAGGGGGCTCCCTGACAGCTTCAGAGGTTCAATCTACTATCATTACGGTAGGGAGTATAGGAGCATGCTGCAGGAATAGCTCAAAGTCCTGCATCTTTCAGGCAACAGGAAGTCAACTGACAGTCACACTGAGGGAACCT
Source organism: Peromyscus maniculatus bairdii (assembly GCF_049852395.1). NCBI lineage: Eukaryota > Metazoa > Chordata > Mammalia > Rodentia > Cricetidae > Peromyscus > Peromyscus maniculatus. Next base: position 41,301,199 of record NC_134868.1, read on the forward strand.
TGAGCAAAAGAGACCTCAAACCCCACTCCCACAGTGACACACGTCCTCCAACAAGGCCACGCCTCCTAATAGTCCCACTCCCTTTGGGGGGTCATTTTCTTCCCAACCACCACATTGCTGTTTGCTGTTTGCTCTCTTCCTTGGGTGGGCACTCTCGTCCACCCATGACTCTTGTGGAATTCCACTTGGCTGCCTTGATGGGGTTTCTGTAGTTGGTTTCTGCTCAATGCCATGAGCACATGATTTGATGATCCATTTGCTGTTTCTACCTGCTATTCGCTATTCTTTTCATTTTGCATACTTAACAAACATTCAAAACCAAAAGCATGGGTATCACAAATCATTCTCTGGGTCATATAGAATGTTGTGCAATGGACATGGATGCACACATCTCTCTTGGAGATGTTTCTAATTTATTTTGAATGCATATCCAGAGCTAGAATTGTTGGGTCACATGGCAACTTAAAGTTTTTGTTTATTTTTTAGATTGGAATTTAATTACAACATTTCTCCTTTCTCTTTCCCCCTTCCAAGCCCTTCCATTTATCCCCCCCCGTTCTCTTTTTTCATCAATTGTTATTGCACACATATATGTATTTGTATTTAGATATATATTCCTAATTATTACCTGTTGAATCCATATAATGTTATCTGTACATATGTTTTCAGGGCTGTCCATTTGGCACTGGACAACTAATTGGTGTGCTCTCCTCTGGGTGGGGAGAATTACTTTTCTTCTTCCCAGCTATACTCAGTTGCCAATAGTCCTCTGTGTAGGACTGAGGCCCCATGGGATTTTCGCTGTGCAGTTTGACCTGTTCATTGGTGTCTTCTCTATTCAGATCACATTTGGGTGGTCATGTTGCTGAGACTTTTATGGGTATAGCTTCTGACATTACTAGGAGACACAATCTCACGACAAAGTTTCTTGATTCTCTGGCTCTTACAATCTTCCTGCTCCTTCCTTCATAATGTTCCCAGAGCCTTAGGTATGGGAGTGTTTTGTAGATATATTCATTGGGACTAAGCTCAACAGCTCTGTACTCTGAATGTTATGGATTTCAGTAGTGGTGTTTGTCTGTTGCTAAGAGAAGTTTCCTTGATGAGGGGTGAAGACCATTCTTATCTGTGTGTATAAAGACAAATGTTTATAGACTCGTACTTGCGATTATGCTGTGTTATTAAATCAGTGGTTGTAGATTCTCCTTCAATAACCATGACATCACTATTACTGAGTAGCTAGCTAAATTTCTAGTAACAGACATGGTATCCCTCTTGTTGAACAATTCTTAGGTCCAATTAGAGAGCCATTGGTTACCACCAAGATGTGTGTGCCACTATTGCACTCATAGGGTTATCATGCCATGTTGGTCATCAGTGTGGTTCACAGACATCATAGCCGAGTAGAAATGTTGGTTGCCTACTTCTTTTGAAAGCTTGTGTGGCTCCTTCTGATACCATGAATGCTAGTCCTCAGGGAGAGGACATTGAGGTCAGTTTCATCTCAAGGTCTCTGGGAACCTGTTTCTGAAGTCCATGGTGTCTTCAACAGTAAAGATTTTCCACCTATGGGGGATAACCAAGGGCAACAGCAATAGGATATATATATCTGGAGTCTCTTAGACAGTCCTGGTATAATTTCTGGGATCTCTAATGTATAGTATCATGCCATCTGAGAACAGGGATAGTCTGACTTCTTTTCTTATTTGTACCCCTTCCATTTCCTCTTGCCTTACTACTTCAGCTAACACTTCAAGCACAATACTGAAAAGCTTACTTTTTTTTTTCTCTTGAAGCTTTCATCCACTTTATTTGTCATGTATACTTAGTGTTTTAACTGTGCTATGTCATGGAAATTCTCCTTTCTGGTCTTCTCTATTTGGTGTTCTGTGTGCCTCTTGTATTTGGATGGGTGTGTCTTTCTTTAGTTTGGGGAAGTTTTCTGGTGAAAGATCTGGTCTATGCCATTGACTTGGGGGTCTTCTCTGTCATCTATGCCTATAGTTTAAGAGTCTGGTTTATTTTATCGTGTCCCACAGTTCCTATGTGTTCCTTTCTTGTGGTTTTTGTTTGTTTCTTTGTTTTTAGGGGTGGTCAAGGGTTTGTTTTTGTTTGTTTTAATTTCCTCATGTTCCCTGCTTATTTGGTCTAGCTCCTGTATTTCATCTTTGAGACATGATATTCTTTCTGGTTCTTCATTTGTTCTATTTGTAAGGCTTTGCTTTGGGTTTTTCAGTTTTGTGTTCATCTCAGCATGAGTGTTGCTGGGGTATGATCCTTCTGTGTGCTGTGTATGTATTACTCCCATTGGCTAATAAAGCTGTTTGCCCTATGGCAAGGCAGGATAAGTTTAGGTGGGACAATCAAATGGAGGACTCAGATGAAGAGGGATGGAGTCAAGAGATACTCAAGCCAGCTGCCCAAGAAATAAGATGCCAGAGGACATTTCAGTTGTTTGTCATCATTTTAGTTATAGCCTTTTTCAGCTCTTAAATTTCTTTTTTGTTCCCTTTTAGGTTTTTTTAAATCTCTTCATTGATATTCCATTTAATTACATACTTTTTCAGGTCTTTCAGCATCTTGAAACAGTTGTTTTGGCATGTTTGTTTAGTAGTTTTCTCCAAGATGTTTCTATCATTTTTTTCCTTTGAATGGATCATATTTAACTATTTCTTTGCATCCTTTGTGACTCAGTTGTTGTTACTGAAAACAAGGCATCTGAAGCTAATAATGTGGTAATTCTAGACATCAGGTAATTCCTTCTCTTCCCTAGTAATTACTGAATCTTTTTCTTTTTCTCGATTTTTATAGGCTATCCTTGTACCAAATATTACTCTGAAAGATAAATTCAGGTTTTTCCCCTGGTGGTTTCTGGAAGTGTAGTGACCTGCCTCTAAACTTGTCTTGTGCTTTTCTAGTTTCTACTGTCTATGTAGTTGTCTTTTAGTATCCTAGTCTTCTAGTTCTAGATCCCTTGTATTACTTATGTTTCTGTTACCATGACCAAAAGCAACTTGAGGAAGAGTTTATTTTGGCTTATGGTTCTACAGAGATAGACAATCCTTCATGGTAAGGAAGGCATGGTATAGTGGCAGAAGCAGGAAGTTGGACAATTACACTTCATCCACATCCAGGAAGCAGACAACAAGCCAGAAAGAGGTGAGGCTTTCAATGTTCAAAGTCTAGTAACATACTACCGCCATCAAGACTGAACCTCCTACAGGTTCCATCTCCCCCCAAGAGTGCTACCAGCTCTGAACCAAGTTTTCAAACATATGAACCTATGGGGGATATTTTCGACCCCAAGTACTACACTAGTATAAGGGAGAAAAAAGGATAATGTTTGCAGAAGAGACATAACAGCTCTTTAATTCTCCCAGAGGCCATTTCAGTCAGAAGATGAAAGACTATCAACAACAGGGAATGTTTGGACATGATGAACACATACTCTTTATCTGTTCTTCCATGATTACAAACACAATGACTAGACATTGGAGAATAGATCCCTAATTTGTGCTGGATATGATGGACACCTTCACCCACCTTGGCTCCTTCCAGTTGTGTTCAAACTCTTCCAAGAACATGTGCAGATCTGACTATCATGAGTGAAGGGAGTGGGTTGCTCATATCTGTAGAGCTAGGAGCTTGAAATTGATGTAAATTAACAAAATTGGCCATCCAAGTGGTCACCTAGAAATTGTACATCTTTTTGGTTTTTTGAGACAGGGTTTCTCTGGGTAGTTTTGGTGCCTGTCTTGGATCTTGCTCTGTAGAACAGATTGGCCACAAACTCATAGAGATCTGCCTGGCTCTGCTTCCTGAGTGCTGGGATTAAAGGCGTATACCACCACTGTCTGGCTGAAGTTGCACACCTTTAATAAACTTCATATTCTAAAATTATTCCATCGGGCAGATTCTGACAATATAATTATCTGATTAGGGAGGTAGATTCCTGGTGCTTTCTATTCTCTTATCTTTCCAGAATTGCCCCATAACTTCTTACTTTTCTGTATCTGTTGACAGTAAGATAAAGAGGATGGATAAGCTAGACTTATAGTCCTGTAGTCTACTAAGATACTCACAGAAAATATACTTATGAGTTGTAATTGTAATCCTAACATGTATAGTAATATTTTAATCTTAAGTATACAATAAGCATTAATATGCAATGGAACTTTAGTGAATATAAATGAAGAGTTTCAAAAATAATTTTATAGGAATGTGTAAATTTGTTGAGGATATTGTACATTTTTTCTTTCCTTCCCTTCTTTCTCTTTCTCTTTCTTTCTTCCTCCTCCTTTTTAAATGAAACACCTTGCTGTATAGTCCAGACCTCAACTCATGATGCTCTTATCTGCACACTCTTTATACTGGGTTAGGATTACAGGTGTATATCACTCTTTTCATTAATCATTGATGAAGATCCCAGTGTAAAGTACTCATTCAACATGCATCATAGTAGAACTGTCAAGTTAGCACTGTGAGCACTACAACTCTGGGAATCATTCTGTTGTTAGCCTGCACAGCCATCATGTCCAAATCAGGCTAAAATCTACTTGCCTGGTTACTACCATTCCCTTTATATGTCTCCTGACCATCCACTGCTGTGGCAGCTTCTAGAGAGAGAAAACAAAACAGAAAGTCTCAAAAGGGTGGAGTGCTTGTTCTGACAGGTGAGGCACAACTTCGAGTAAGAGCAAACAGTTTCCATTTCCAGGCAAGGAACATTTGCACTAAACGCCATGAAACATTTTGACAGCAGGAATTATGACTAGAGAACTGTGCAGGAAAGGAAGTGGTGGAAGCCCCATCCCTGGAGACATCTGAAAGTCAATAGGATAAAGAACTAGAAAAATCTGTACTGGGAAAGAATCTTCCACTGGTTCCCCGGGGCCTGCAGGATGACATCATGGGTATCTTCCATCCCTAGGAATAATAGTTCTCAGACTTCATGTATTCCCAGAGTTTTATAAAGTTAGATCCAATGGCTCTGCTCTCTCCAAAATGAAACAACAACAAATCAACAAAACCTGAACTACAAACAAACCCTAAACTTGTTGTTCTAAGGAGCATAAAGATAGTCCCAGATGGGAATCATGTATCACAGAATTTTTCAGTGTGAATATCACTGTGTCCCAAAGGCGGTCCATGAAAGTGGCTTCATATATCTTGTTTTTCTTTCTTTTTTCTTTTCCTTTCTGGTTTATTTAAATTTCAGGTGTGAAAAACCAATGGGATAATAAATTTTCATAACTCCAGCTGAATAGGATCTGTATTTTTTTCTCTCATCCACTTAATTTTCAACAAGAAGCCTGGTTCCCTTAGTGGCAGCAGGAAGGGGGATTAGAAGACAGCCAGGGAAAATGGAGGCCTCCTGTTTGCCTTTTGACTGCTTGTACAAGTACTGCTTGTCCATGCACTTCTTGGACACCCAGAAACTGAAGAGAGTCCTGGGTCCTCTCTGTGAAGTGAATTTGGAGCCTGCAGGAAACAGTTCTGGTTGGGCATGATAGTACTGGTGGTCTGTTTTCACATATTTCCCAGCATGCCTTTGGCTCTTACTATTCTAGGCTTGTAGATGGTGCTGGTAGCTTGTAGGCTCTTTTGAAAAATACTTATATATAAAATAATAATATATAACATATATAAAATATATATAAAATCTAAGGCATACTTTCATGGTCAGGTACTTGGTATTATAGAGTCCTATCTGTAGCTGGCTCCAGGGTATCCTTGCTGCACAATCCAAAACCATTTCAAAGATGTGATGAGAGTAGCAAAAGTGTTCATACAATTCAGATGCAGCACAAATTATAATTTGCATTTGGGATAAACAGGTGGGAAACCTGGCATTACATTTAACTTATTTTTTAAGAGTGGCCACAGCCCAGGTACCCATTCATGCTTTGCTCTTTATTTTGCCTATATATCAAAAAACTATACTTAGAAACCTACACTTTATAAAAATTTTTGCTCTAGATGTATGGTAATTTTTAAATTTTCTTGTGACTATTTCTTTAGAGACTTCTAATTTTGTTTGGTCTGAAATGATGAGAAATCTGACTCTTGTGGATGAGGGCCCCAGAGTATCCCAGTGACCATATGTTCATATTGAAAACATCACTGCTCCTAATTGCAGAGCTAATGACCTTGAACTAATGATTACAAGGAAGAGCTGAATAAAAAAGAAACAAATTACTTGAACGTTGATATCCTCCTATGAGTTATCTCTCATGGCTACTTACAGTCAGAGTTACTGGAAAAACCAGAAACAACTGTTTAATCGCATCATTAAAGATGGACAAAGACAGAAAAAACAACAACAACAACAAAGGCTACCATAGAACCAGGTATTAGATTGATAGTTAAATTGTGTATCCCCAACTCAGAGGTGCCTAACCCACCCACTTCTTTCTCTTCCTCTTCAGAACTATCTAAGGACACTTTTCTCTTAGGATGATGATTTCTCTACACATTTGGAGCTTTTTGGTACTGCTTTCCTCTGTTGCCATCAAGAAACATGTTCTTTAGCATCTAATCATAAAGCCTGCATGCTGAAGTGACAGTGTCACAAATGTCCAGTGATGTTATAAGGCCCTGGGAGAACTGGTGAAAGCAGAAACCTCCATTTTATGTCCCCAGAATATTATTGGTACCCAAAGGACCATCACATCTCTTACGTGCACCAGTTGCAGAAGGTAGTAAGGATCTAGTTAACTTTGAACATTAGACGTTTGTCCAATTTCTGTAAAATACTGTGTAGAGACTAGAGACATAAGGAGATGAAGTTATTAAAATGGGGTGGGGTAAGAGGAAACATGCCAATAAAAACAGACATTGTGGCTTTTTAATCCTTGCACAGGAATTCAGGCGAGAAGGGAATAAAACAATTCCACAGGGTCACTTGTAATTCAGCTAAAACTAAGCCTAAAAAACTGAATAATATTTCTCAGAGACTGATTTATGCACTTAAAGTAACTAAGTCCCAGGTGCCATAGGAAGTAATACAACTTCGAGCCATTGCCCTAGCCTGCATGCTCAAACTAACTGCCTAAATCAATTTCTAACTTCCCTCTAAAACATTTCCGAGTGAGTTCTATGGGGGCTGCTACAGCCCTGGATTCTCCCTTAGCAGAGGCTTTGTGGAGAGACATTCAGGGACTAGGTAGACTGCACATTACAAACCAAGTATGTTCCAAACCTGGCTGGTGAGTCATTTCTTCATTTCTTCGGGAATCCTAAATGTGAACGAGGGAAAGAAAGAGAGAGGTGGGAGGGGGAGGAAGAGGGGAAGGGAAGGAAGGAAGAGAGAGGGAAGGGGAAGGAGAGAGAGGTAGAGAGAGGAGGAAGAGGGGAGAGGGAGAGGAAAAGGAAGAAAAGGAAGGAAGGGAGAGAGAGAGAGAGACAGAGACAGAGACAGAGACAGAGAGAGAAGGAGAAAGAGCAGAAACAGAGGTAGATATAGTGAGGGGCCCTAGCTCTCCTAAGTCTCCGAAGTCTACTTACCTTGTATGCAAGTCAAATTCCCTCTACTACATTAAAACTAGACAATAGCCACACAGTCCAACCAGAGGAGATCTGATTCAGTAAATTTCATTTTCCAAACCCCCTTCCATTAATCTCCAAGTGAAAAGAGGATAAGACATCATTGGGCATTTCCTAGACATTCTGATTAAGGTTTTTCAACATTTTCCAGTGTTTTGGACACTTATGTGGGATACAGACTTTTTATAAGCAACTATGGATAGTTTATGTTTTCTGCCATAGGAAATAGCGAGGAAAATGTCTCCATGGAGAACAAAAAAGGAAATATTTAGCCATCACATCTACTCCTGCCATGGCAGGACACGTATTGGAACCCAAGCATTTCAAAGCAAAATTCACCAGGCACCATGAAGCTTCCTTTCTTTCTCCTTGGTTCCAATGACCTCATTCACCCAGGTCTTTATTAGGCATGCTAATCAAGAGTGAATAAAAACACTTCTGGCAACCTGTGTCATTTCTTTCTCCCCTCAGAAATGGCCTGCAGTGATAGTACAATGTGAAACTAACAAATCCCAAATGTAGGTATGCAGAAGGAGGTGGAGGGCCCAAGGAGGGCCTGGAGGCTTTACATCTGGATTAAGACCTGGGTAGCTTGGTTGGCTATTTGGAATGTCCCTATTTCCTTCTCAGAAAGAGGCTGGGAGCTGCATGAAGTGCTTCTCTATGATGTGGCAGAACCCTCTGACAATGTTGACACAGGATGTGGGTGAAGCAAGCTGGAAGCTCTGGCAGGTATGCCGGGGGACACAGCTGGCTGAGGGTATTTCCTCACTGTGGGACAATCTGCATTCCTCTAGTATCTAAGAACGTAAGGACTTCAGATAAAGCCTTGAAGGAGCTCTGATGGGTCATTTATCATGAAGAGCTCATCTACAAAATGGTAGAATTTTTTTTTTTTTTTTTTTTTTTAGCAATTCCTATTAGCACAATCACTTGGAGAAGGCTGGCTAAGGACAGAATCTCTGGAATTCTTGGGGCTCAGGGATAGAGTGATGAATCATTTCTAACAGGTTAAACCCACCTTCAAGTGAGAAGTCACTTGAAAGTCCAATTTGGATGTCACAGGACAATTTTGTTTTGTTTTTTTTTTTTTTTTTTTTTGAGGAAAAATGATGAAGGCAGTGAATGCATGTGAAAAGGTTTAATTCACAGGGAGCAGACTGAGCAGAGCATAGCTCACACACAGAGCTTTGAGGAATATATTATATATCGTCCACAAGTTATTAAATCTTGGCTCACAGACACAAAAGGAAAACTTTCCCCTTCCTCCTTCAAAAATCAGAGCGATTTTTAATACAGACTGAACCCAAGATCGAGAGCCCAAAATGTCACAAGTTCTGATATGCTACCACAAAAGAAAAATTCTACACCTGCCTTCAGTGATAGGCTATGGTTAAAAGGTAAAAATATCATCTAAAATTAACTTCAGCCCATGGGCATAGGTGTATATGAAACAATGAATTCTGGGTTTGGGTTCCATTACAAAGAGATTTCATTTTTTAAATTTCATTTTATTAATTCTTTGAGAATTTCAAACACTATGTTTCCTTATATTAATACTCCCTCCCCTAACTCTTCCTAGATCTACACCAACTTCTCTACCCCCTCAGTTTTGTGGGTCCCCCCCATAAAGTCCAATATGGCTGCTCAGATATTTTTGGATATGTGACCTTCTACTGGAGCACGGTTGATTTACCAGGGACTACACTCTTAGAGGAAACTGACCATCTCTATCCCAGCAGTTCACAATTGCCAATAGTTCCTGAGCTTGGAGTGGGGCTTCATTCCCATCTTCCCATGCTAAGATTCAGACTGGATTTAGCTTGCACAGAACTTGTATACACTGTCACAGCTGCTATGAATTCTTACGTGCAGAGGCCCTGGTATATCCTGAAGATAACATTTCCTTGCAGTTGTCCACCAGCTCTGGCTCCTACATTCTTTCAGCCCCTTCTTCCACAATTATCTCAGAGCCTTTGGAGGAAGGTGTATAGTGTATATGTTCTCTTTGGGGCTGAGCATTATTCAGCCTCTGTACCTTGTCTAGATGTTGGTTCTTTGTGTTACTGCCATCTATTCCAAATAGAAGCTTCTCTGGTAAGTGATAAGAGATCTATTAATCTATGGGCATAACACTTTGGGAATTGGTTTAATACTATGTTCATTTAACAGAATAACAGCATAAGGTTCTCTCCATATTACTTCTAGCCATAGGTTTTTGGCTTGATAATGGTAGCAAGTGTGGGTTATATCTTGTGGAGCAGGCCTTGTATCCAATCAGAAAGTAGTTGATTATCCCATAACATTTATGCCCCCATTGCATCAGGTGACATGTCTTGCCAGACCAGTCAGTTTTATAGCTCACATGGTTCACAGCTGGCGACTTTTCCCCTCAGGTAGTATATGTAATACTCCCAGCACTAGGAAAGCTAGACAGGCGAGCCAGAGCTCCTAAGTCAGTGCCAGCTGGATTTTCACATGTTATGTGATCCGATAGCATGTGGTGTCTTTAGTAACAGGGTCTTACCATCCTGTCCTGGAGGGTGACCAAGAGCATTGCAATAGCGTGTAATGTCTGAGGACACCTCAACTTTATACGCAAATATCCTAAAATCTGAAAAGAAATTTCCAATTTCCAAACGTCTCTGGTATTTTGGATAATGGATACTCAACCTAAATTGAAAATATGGGGGAAAATTGTGTACCAAATTGACACAAACCTGAGTAAAAATGGTAGTAAAACAGAAGCGATTTCTTGGTAAAAAAAAAAAAAAATTACTTTGATATGGTAGTTCACATTTCCTGAGTTGCACACTACAGCACACTTGACATTAAAAAGGCATAAGATGAAGTTGTATTTTTTTCCTGTAGCTCAAATTCTTTATTATTATTTTTTAATTTTATAATTTAATTTTTCATATCAGCCACAGATTCCCCTGTCCTCCCTCCTCTCCCCCACCAATCCACCCCCCCATTTCCCATCTCCTCCAGGGCAAGGTCTCCCCTGGGGATTCAGCTCAGCCTGGTAGATTCAGTCAAGGCAGGTCCAGTCCCCTCCTCCCTTCACCCAGGCTGAGCAAAGTGTCCCTGCATAGGTCCCTGGCTCCAAAAAGCCAGCCCATTGCACCAAGGACAGGTCCCAGCTCAGTGGAGGCTGGGGGCCTCCCAAACAGTTCAAGCTAATCAAATGTCCCACTTATCCAGAGGGCCTGATCCAGTTGGGAGCTCCTCAGCTATTGGTTCATAGTTCATGTGTTTCCACTAGTTTGGCTATTTGTCCCTGTGCTTTTCCCAATCTTGGTCTCAACATCTCTCGCTCATACAATCCCTCCTCTTTCTTGCCGATTGGATTCCCGGAGCTCTACCTGGGGCCTGGCCATGGATCTCTGGATCTGATTCCATTAGTCATTGGATGAGAGTTCTACCACAACAATTAGGGTGTTTGGCCATCCTATCACCAGAGTAGGTCAGTTCAGGCTTTCTCTCGACCATGGCCAGTAGTTTATTGTGGAGGTATCTTTGTGGATTTCTGGGGACCTCTCTAGCACTTTGCTTCTTTCTATTCCCATGGGGGTCTAGTATGAAATCAAAGGCAAAAGGAAGAGCTTGTGGTCAAGAGCTAAGGTGGGAGATGAAATGGCATGAACAGAACCAAGAGGATGACCCAGAGAGAGAAAATAGAGGTGGTGTGGAGGTAGTCGTGAGTATACAACAGAGAAGGGAAAGGGAATCACAGTTGTACAGGTTGGGGTCAGGGAAGACACTGCACTGCCAGACCTCATCATAAATGCAGCGACTATTTGCAACTGGAAATAATAAAGTAAACAGAGCAAGGAAAAAGCTGAAGCTCAAAATGGATGAGATATTTAGAAGGTGTCTGGCCTCTGAAATGTGGTTTGGGTCTAGATATGTTACATCATCAAACACCAAAAGAACTGAACCGACAGGATTTATTGAAATAACAATTTTTATTTTTAATTCAAGCTTTAGCTAAATTTTAATTTACGTATAGAATCAGAGGATGCTACAAAGAGATATACAATGTGGTTTCATGCACACTTTACCCTCTCTCTTCCAGTGATTCCAGATGAGATGTTTTTTCTAAACAAATGACTTCATTTCTGGGTTTTTAGAGAGAACATTAGGAATGCATGAGGAAACTGACAGATGAACAAATATTTTTAGGGAGTTTTCAAAACTTGTGAAAAGATGATTTCTGAAACCTATTATTTGATAAGTTTGCGGTGGGTTTCTTAGTAAATTCTGCAAATGGTTGTTCCATTTTGCCTCCTTTTGCAATGCTGAGGTAAGTCCCACATCTCCTGAATGCTATGCTAGGCAAGAGTTCTGACCCCGAGCTGCATCCCATGCCCTTGGCTTTGTGAGAGAGGGTCTTTCTATGTAGCTCAGAGCGGCCTCAAATACTCAACCCACTTACCAGAATGATCTCAGCTGGAATATTTACTTATTTATGTTTCTGAGAGAATTTTTTTTCAAATGATTAAATTGATTTCAGACTAACATAATGAAAGTAATGGGCTTCACTCTGACATTTTGGTGTATATGTTTCATAAGACTTCGTTTAAATTCATTCCCCTCCCTCCCTGTACTCTGACTGTTTTTCTCCTGACCCCCAAATAGTCTGCCCACTTTTGCTTCATGTCCCCTGTATTCTGCTACCTTGTAAGAATTTATCTGAAGTGATAAAAATAAGCGACTTTGGCCTGTTCTACATCTGTGTCGCCTCAGGCTGTTTGAAAATTTCCTTCACTGGGCATCTGTTGTCTAGAAATGGGTTTTAACTCTAGTTTAGTTTGTGAGTTGATAGCCTGTGCCATGAATTAATGAATTGAGATCAAAACAGAAGGTATTTCTTTTTGTGGGAAGACTTGAGCAAACCTTCCAAGATGAATTGTGATTCTTTTTAAAGAATTGTACCGTGGAAGTTCAAGATGTGAGAAATGTGTTTTTTAATAGCAATAATTGTGAAAAAGACTTTGGGATTCTAGTTGACAACCAGCAGTATGAATCATAAGTGGGAAAACACAGGATAAGTTGGGACAGAATGTGTTTATCACAAGAGAGGATGGAGTCCCACCCCAGTGTGCACTGCTAAATCTACCTGGAAAATTAGAATCAGCTTTGCTCCTGATTTTCAGGTAGACAGTAGCAAACCATTACTCATCCAGAAAAAGATGAGATTTGGTGAACACTTTTTAAAAAGAGATGCTGGGACCACTGGGTTTGTCAGCATGCCCTTTATATAGTAAAACCACGTGTGCTCTGAGATCTGGTTTCATGAAAACAGCAGATAGGGTATATCATTTTAAATTAATCTAAGGAAAATGAAAATTAGACACAGGGGTCAAAAATCATATTTCAGTAAGTGAATATATTTGAGTGTTTGAACCATGAGGGGGAAATATGAAAGGAAGGCACAGATTCGGGAGTGGAAAGTTTCTAGTTTTAGTGAAATGACTATGCAGTATTTATGGTGTGTGATAATTTTCAGGGATTCATTTCCTTGTAGTGGATGCCTTCCTAGGTTCAGGAAACCAAATTGTGCTTGTCTGTGTAAATCTCTGGGGAAACAGGTTATTATAGTACTCAGAGTCCCAAAGATCTTGAAGCCCTAAAATTGAAACACATACAGTGTTTAACCAGAAAAGATTTTTGGCTAATGCTAAGACACTTAAGCGACACTAACTCTCAGTGGATAAAAATATGAATAAAAGAATGAAAAGAAGCCAGGTGGTGGTGGTGCACGCCTTTAATCCCAGCACTTGGGAGGCAGAGCCAGGCAGATCTCTGTGAGTTCGAGGCCAGCATGGGCCTCAGAGTGAGTTCCAGGAAAGGCACAAAGCTACACAGAGAAACCCTGTCTCAAACAAACAAACAAACAAAAAAGAATGAAAAGAAACATTAAAGAGGCACAGTGACAACGGGACAAGGATGAAATGGTAAAGAAGTTTGAACTGGTAGGAATGACCAGTGGGTCAAATGCTTTGGAAAGCTTTCCTGAGACAAAATGACAACATGAGCAGAAGAGGCGAGATACACCTTTCAAACAAGATGAAGGTTATGCCACAGACAACACAAGAGCTGTCTGTCATGGGATATTTGTACGCTGTGTGAAGGTGGATTGCTGTGATTGGCGTAACAAAAATCTGAATGGCCAATAGCTAGGCAAGAGGTATAGGCAGGACTTCCCAGTAGAGAAGGAAGAGGAGGAGGAATTTAGGCACGCGTGAGATGTCAGGAAACACAGAGGAAACAAGTTGGGCAGTACATGACAGGTAGTATATTAATAGAAATGGGTTAATCTAAGTTACAAGAGCTAGTTGGAAACAAGCCTAAGCTATAGGCCGAGCTTTTGTAATTAATAATAAGTTTCTGTGTCATTATTTGAGAGCTGGTTGACAGGACAGAAAAAGACTTGTTACAGCTGTCAGAAGCCAAGTGGCAGACTAATTTAAAATAAATGGTGCAAGGAAGGCTTTAGTAGAGGAGGCAGAAGGTTTAAGGAACACAAAGACATGGTGGATGGAGGAGGTACTTAAGAGCAAAGGCACTCTTGCTTTTATTCTGAACCAGTTGTGTTAAATTTTCATTTCTTTAGACATTTTTTTTCTGATAAATCCCTCATTCTTTATGCAGGAAGTGTCCAACGGGTGCAGATAACCCCTGTGCCACCTCCTTGACCTTCTAATTCTTGTTTTGAGTATTCTTCCTCCCCAGGAAGGAATGAAAGCCAATGAAGAGCTCCCAGAGGCTCTGAGGAGATATCAGAACTAGTCTGGAGGGAAAATCAAGAGCTTCAGGTCTAGATGCTGTCTAAGACTTATACCATAACAAAACAACAAGAAAGTAAGAAGAAATGTACAGAAAAGTTTTGGAAAAGTCTAAGTGCAACTCTGTTGTGGCTGGTCTCCTGCCAGGACAGCAGACAGAGGAAAGGAAGAGAAGGTTCGAGAAGCAGATGAGGCTGAGAGAGCAGGGTTTCAGTGTTGGCTGAGGTGAGGACTGATGTTCGGGGATGGGCATGGATGCACACCTGTCAGCCCAGCATTTGGGAGGTAGAGGCAGGAGGATCACGAGTTTGAGGCCAGCATAGGCTACATAGCAAGACTGTTGGAAAATCCTGAAAGTTGAAAGTACATCTCAATTGTAGTTTGGCTACAGAAATTCCAGAAGAAAGTGTGTGTTAGGGTTGGGTCTGGAAGTGTTCTAAGGGTTAGCTTAGACACTGAGCTGACTAAGCTTTCTGCCCATGCTCTGCATAGGGAGGGGAAGAGAAAAAGGATGGAAGGGCCCAGTCACACATTACTGAGATCAAATTGGTATTCATTGTCCAGCCTCTTTTAAGAGTCAGGGCCCAATACAACATTTTAAAAAATATTGTGTAAGCTATAATAACTCACACAAAAAAACCAATAAACTATAAGAGAAGAAAAAAAAGAGTCATACATATGAATCTTGCTGACTGTCTTAGTTGCTATAGTCTCTGGTAAAGCCCCTTTCCTGTAGATAAACAATCTCCTCGTGTGGAAGTCTGTGCCTTCCAAGGCAAGGAGAATGCTCAAGATAAAGAATTAGTAGACTTTCAGAGGAAGGCCTACTCTGGGAATGTGATCTATGCATAGCAACTGTCAAGGCTAGACCTCAGGATCAAAGAGTATTTGCTTATGCAGTGGACAGGGTCATGAGGTCCTGCGGTCCCCACCCTGGGTGACGATAGTGCCGTTATCGCTATGCTTTGCCTCTAAAACAGGGCACACGGGCCAGGTGGAAGGAGAGCCACCAGTACAATGAACACTTGCTTCCTGCTTTGAACCTCACCAGCCACCCCACCGCCCACCCTCATCCATCTTATAAGTCTTTGCCAGAGTCTGTGAAACATAGGATCCAGGGCTCAGTTATCACACAGACGCCTACATCCTGCAGAAGAATTGAGCTAGCATCTACTGTAAACCCACACATTATCAACTTGGATAACAGATTTATTTGGTCTTTATATATTTCATTGTTCCCTTCCCTGTTGAAGAGATGGGGCTACAATAGTGTGGAGCCCCCTCAGGACCCACATGGAAGATGTGGAGAGGCAGTGGGTTAGCCAGTTTCTCTCCAAGATGGAGCACTTGAAAGAAAAGAGTTACTTGCTTCCAGAACTTGGTAGAAAACAAATGTAGCTAAATCCTTTCATGCTGGGTAGATTAGCTGCACTCCCCCCGGGGACCAATATTTCTTCTGAGGGCTCTTCTCTTGAAATCCTTGTGAATATTTGAAAAGAGGTCCCTGCAGAGAAAAACCACCTCAGTCTTCAGGCACAACAGCCTCTGAATTATGCTGCAGAATCTAGTGTGAATGTGATGTTAATGCAGTACCCTGGGCTACAACAAAAAATGCACCCAGTCGGGAAATTCAAATTTATGACTTCAGCCACAGTCCTAACTTCTCCGATTCCGGTGGGCTCCGTTTTTTTTTTTTTTTTTTTTTTTTTTTTTTTCATATTGTATTGCCAGTGAAATTTATGCATTGTTGTGCCTCATGGGTGAGTTATGGATACTTTGGGAACGTTAATTTTGCATTTCTTGACTTCTGTGTGTTCAAAGGGACAGGGTTTCAGAAATCATCCCTCAAAATAGCAGGCCAGCCCAGATGAGGTGGTTAATTGTGTACTAGGACCCTGGGAGCCAGTGGCTTGGTATGCCTTGAAGATGTTCCTAGGCCTACCATCTTGAGGGCTAAAGGTGACACTCAGGGTAGGAACTGCCCTGCCTCAGGTAGACATTAAACCCAGGTGACAAAGCTAAGGTAATGGAAAAGGAAACCAATAAGAATTTGTTATTATTGACAGTTATTTATTGAAAAATTACCCTATGCCTGGAATTGTTCTAGGAACTTCAGTTTTGTGTTTGCTTTGGCAACTTTATCTCAAGCCTTTGGAGACTGTTCTACCATCTCAGCCATGCACCAGGAAGACCCTGGGACAAGGAAGAAATCTGTAATTTGACCAGAAGAGATAGAAAGCATATCTAGATCTATTGACCCAAAACCTAGACTCCACCCAGGGCACCTCTCCAGGCTCCAGTTCTAAGCCATTCTAACCAGTCTTTGCTGGGTGTGTGCCAAAGACTTCAACCTGGGCTTCTGCTCTGGGGAAACACGTTCTACATAGCTAACAGACTGCTGTGAATGTGAGTGGGGTCAAGGCTGCTTATTACTCTGTTGATATAGTTGGCACTCCCTGCTAAGGATTTCAAGCTTACAGGATTGGACCAGCCAAAAGAAGAAATAGCTAAGCACGAATGGTATATTTTGTTATCTGTTGTTACCAGTGATCTGGTGGCCAGAATTACTACCACTTTTTGATCATGTTGTACGTCTAGAGCTTAGAGGAGCAGTTTCATATAGACGTTCTGTATATGCTGACTCAGAGAATGAACAATTTACATTAGATCACTTCCCACTCCGTGTTTTATTATCTCCTTGGACACAGCCAAGTTAAGAAAAAGGGGGGGGGGTTGCTCCCCCAGTCACTATAGAAATTGACATTCTGTTTGGGAAACAATTTAGTGTGTTTCTCATCTTGGCCATTTGCAAAGCCGCGGGAATTCCCTGTAGGCTCTCTCAGAAGCCAATGCTATCCTAATGGTGAGACATTTTGAAGCTCCATGAGGCTTTGAGAAGTCTGTTTTGCAGGCAGCTACTGACAACTGTCTAACACTCATGGATAAGAGTCAACACTTAGGTTCCTGAAAGAAAAATCCTACTAACAGCAAAAGAAAATGGAAGGTCTGGAGAGATGGCTCAGTGGTTTAAGAGCACTTGTTGCTCTCTCAGAGGACCCGGGTTCAGTTCCCAGCACCCACATGGTGGCTCACAACCATCTGTAACTCCAGTTCCAGGGGATCTGATGCCCTCTTCTGATCTTAAGAGGTGCTGTACACACGTGGTGCAAATACATGCACGCAGGAAAACACTCATAAATATATCAAAAATAAATAAATAAATAAATCAAGAACTGTTGGCCAAATACTGTTCTCCAGGGGAACTAGAAAGTAAGAAAACTGCAGGAAGAAAATGTTTGTGGGGACTGTGAGAGCTTTGTTTGGGAATCTGATTTCCTTTGTAATCAATGAAAAAAACTTTCTATGCATCTCACTTCAGCTGAAATTTTCTTTACCTTTCAGAATACATTTAGTCATCCATTTCAGCAAAAATGCAGAGTGCCCGCTATGTAGCTAATTCTCTGTGAAGTGCTGGCTAAAATAAATCCCCAGGTTCCTTCCCTGGGCTGGTGGTCCTGGGATATATAAGAAAGCAGACCAAGGAAGCTATGGAGAGCAAGTCAGTAAGGAGTACCCTTCCATGGCCTCTGCATCAGCTTTTGCCTTCAGGTTCCTACCCTGTTTGAGTTTCTGTCCTGGCTTCCTTCAATGACAGACTATGATGTAGAAGTATAAACCAAAGAAACCCTGGCCTCCTCAACTTGCTTTTTGGTTGTGGTGTTTCATCACAGCAACAGTAACACTGAGGCAACGTTGTTCTCATATAATTGTTTAAGGAACTCTTCTAAGGTTCCTGAAAACCAGAGAGGGTGGCATGGTGTTGAGGCAAGCATTATGGCCTTTCTCCCCTATACCCAATGAGATGTTACAGGGCTGGGGGCCTGGTGCATGCAGTCAGTGGAGAGTGGGGGAATCAAAGGCCTCCATGTAATAGGTCAGTGAGTGCTGTGTGTTTGTTTGTGATTCTGGCAGCTGGAGGTCCTTTGAGGAGACCTACAGTCCCTCTGTAGCACTTTCTTGTTACATAGTAGGGTAACTAAAAGCAACCTTAGTAGCTAGGATGTTCATGAATTAAACAGTCCCCCCTGGCTTCCTTCAACATACATGTGTGTGTACATGCACAGGCACACACAGCAGATAGGTTCTTACAGCAGCCACACCCCTAGGTTTCAGGATCAACAGAATTCTAATCATTCTGTTCCACTTCCAAACGTTGTTTCATGCTGTGTATTCTAACTTGAGCCTTGCAAGTGTACAGTCACCACAGAAACATTGTGCTATGGGAGGATTTTTTTCTTACAGTTCTTAGCCCTAGTGACCCCCACATCCAATTCCTAAGGACTTTTCAGGGTTCCCTGGGGAACTCTTTCTAGGTCCTGGTTTCTCCTATCCTGGTGACTCCATTTGATCCTAGAGGGCAGTCACACGGTTGGTATAGACAGAGTTGAGGTATGAAGACGGAGCTCTGAATGCCATTTCAAATCTGCAGCTTGCTTCTCTACAGCAACAAATGGACTGAACCCTGGGAAGGCAGAGATTAAACCAGTGGTTCTCAACCTTCCTAATGTTGTGGTGACCCCAACCATAAAATCATTTCATTGCTACTTCATAACTGTAATTTTGCTACTGTTATGAATCATGATGTCAATATCTGGTAAGCAGGATATCTGATATGTGATCAACTTCATGGTGTGTTCTGACACTTTAACACACACACAAGACAGCAGCTGGAAGATAGAAGGGACAACCTCAGGACCTGCTTTTAGTATTATTACCACTACAATCCACTAGCACGCATCGGTACAAGTGGTCATAAGTTTTCAATGACACATACAGGCAAAAGACCCCCGATAAAGACAGGAGATGGAGGATGAGGGAGAAGCGGAAGGGTACAAGGGAGGTGGGTAGGGGCAATCCCCTCGGGGTGTATGTCGGGGGATGACAAAGGACTGGATAGAGAGGGGACAGATGTGGTGCATAGGAAAATGGCAGTTTATAAAAGGGGGAGCCCTGTATTAGGATAAGGTGTGTTTAATTTTAATTGGGTGTGTTAATTTGGTGTGCAAAAGGGGGCATTTGATTGACTTCAATACTTTGATAGCTAGACCTTAGTAGTCAACCTCAGGAGGAAGGATTGGCGTCAAATAAGGAATAGACCTTGGGGGTTAGCTTTAGGAATGTAATCTAACAGTTTTTAGCAAGGCAGAGGGAATGGGGGAGAAGGGCAAGGCCTGCCAGATCCATGCTCATCAAGCTCGAGCTGGCCAGAGTCCCTTCCCTGGGTCTTTATGAATGTACCCCTATACCCACACTTGCCCTTTCCATGACCAACTCCATAACAAATTGTGGCATTTGTGTTACAACTTAGCCTGGAATCTGAGCTCTGAGTTTTACCCCCTGAATTTTTGTATTTCTAAATATTGACTTATAATTCGATTTGCGTCTAAATGGCATGTTCGTATATTCTCTGTTCATTCAGATTACTGGTGACTGGGCAATTGTTTCCAGGTTGTTTTGCTTAACTCTAACCTCTTCCTCTAACCTTTACTAATTTTTCTGTCAAGAGATCAGCCAATTTGTGTTTGGTTGTAGGGGGGAAGGTGTCTTAGGGCAATTAGAAAGAGGCCAGCTTGCTTTCAGAAAATGCAATCTTAAGATAGGGAGCATGCTGACTTCCTGTCATTGACACAACTATTACACCTTATCTAAATCCATGAGAAGGACATTAACCTAGAAAATGGGCCTGTAAAATGGAGTCTATCTTCTTTGACATTAACCGAGCTCCAAAGAAAAAGAAAAATATGTGAAATTGTTGACTTAAAAACAACCAACAAGTAAACAGCCAAACCCCACAATCCCGGTGATAATAAAGTAATGGTGCATTAAATTTAAAATGTAGCAAAAGACAATAAGAAAAAGGAAAGAGGGAAATTCTAGCCAAGGGACAATGAAAGCAATTTTCCATCAACAGTGGCTGCCAAGAACAAGTGGGGTTCCCAGTGGCCTCTGCGGGGAGTTTCAGAAGTTACAGAGTCAGGCAAACCCAAGACAGTGATCGGTGTGACTTTTGCTGTGGTCCCTGTGTAAAAGCGGGCCCTAGGAAGCATGTAAGATAACTGGGCCCAGAAACTGAACACAGCGGGATAGGAAAGAACATTCATTCCTTTCTCAAGGTGACCTGCTTTGTGCTTAACCTTCTGTCCTAGACAGCACCACATGTGAGAAATGGTCATCATGTTTCTGCAGATGCATAATATAGTTTGAATCTGGGCTCTCCAACAGGCTTGTGTTTTGAACACTTGGTCTTCTACCTTGTGATGCTGTTTTGTAGGTGGGAGAACATTAAGAGAGTAGGCCTGTGTGGCAGCATCAGACCACTAGGGTAAGTCTTTGAGGGTGACATCAAGTCTGGTTCCAGCCTGTATGCTCTGCTTCCTGGTAGACTATGGGGCCCCTCCACCGCATATTTCCAGTGTCTTCCCATTACCATGGACTGAAGCACCCCATAAATTGGGAGCCAAAAGCTGTATTACCTCAAGTTGCATTTGTGAAGAGTTTTGTTACAATGATGAGGAAAAAGCAAGGTATATAAAGGGGTCCTCCAATGGTCAGATACAGGCTTCACAGATCTCTGGGAAAACAAACAGGAAGTCTTAATGCTGAAGTCACCCCCTTCCCTCGGCCTTATCAAACAGGAGGAACATCAAAACAAGAGAATCTTCATGGGACAGTTTCTCATGCAGCACCAGCTCTGGCTAGTAAACAGGGCATTACAAGCCTTCTGGAATTGCCGCTACTGGAATGAAAGGTCAGGGCCCTCGCACACAAAACGTCTGTTCTCAACTGATAATCCAGAGACTCCAGTGCTGTCCAAGTTTCACAAACCATCAGGACACACTCTGAAGAAAACACATTGTCAACTGCTGATGGCAATACGGAGACCATGACTCCCCGTGCCCAGAGTTAGATGAAGGCCAGCTGCACAAAACCACAGCAACATTCATGAATTTAAAAATAATATTTCCCAAGTGTTTATTAATCCAGTTTATTAATCTTTTAAAAAAAGGAAAAGTCATTGGGTTACTAGTTATTTAATGCTAAACAGTCCTAGGAAGTATCTATTAATACCTTCCAAGCTTAGTCAAACTTCAAATACAAGATGGGCTCTCACCTTCACAATGGCCATGCTCTCATCCTGGATGCCATGCTTCCTGGTGGGGTCCTCATGGGACCAACCTTACTTGTCACTGCTCTTCAGCCAAATGCTGTCCTTTGATGTGTGTGGTTTCCCTCCTCCACTTCCCCCAACACAGTTAGGGTCCACACCGGGCCAGAGACCTGAAGACACTGGTGTCTACGTCACTTCCGTTCTCAGACGGCATTGGGAAGGTTTTAAAGTAGAGCCTCTCTTTCAGCGTTTAAAAGGCAGACTGCTTTCTTCCTTTTAATTATTTCTTTTATTTTTATTTTTTAGATAATACTATAGTTACATTATTTTCTCTTTCCCATCCTCCCTCCAAACTCTCCCATAGCACCTTCTTTGTTCATTTTCAAATTCACAGCCTCTTTTTGTTAATTGTTGTAATACACACACACACACACACACACATACATACATATGTGTACACACATATTCCTTAATTCATAAGTGCAGCCTGTTCAGCCTAGGCACATTACTTGTATGCATGGTCTCAGGACTTATTATCTGGTATTAAATAACCAATTACTATGTTCTTTTGTTGTTGCTGTTGGTGGTTTTGGCTTCCGCTATTGTTGACATCCATAATTTCCCTTATTAGTCCCTTTTATTAGTTATTGTTATTTTGTGTCTTGTAACTTCTGGCTGTTTTTTAAGATTTTGTCTTGTCTTTTGTTTGTGGCAATTTGGCTGTGATGCATTTTGAGGTGACTACATCTCTCAGGTACTTGTCAAACTTCCTAGATCTGCTGGTGGATAGTTTTCTATAACCTTTAAATGAATTTGGTTATTACTCCACGTGGTATTTCTCTTGCCATCTGTTTTCATTTCAGTGCTATGTAACAGACTGTTATTTTTGTCCCACAAGTCACTGCTTCTTTTGATTACATTCTTGGTGGTTCTGTTTCTTATGCCGTTTGCTTAGTTTCTGTTACTCTACCTTCAAGTTGTCAGTGGTTCTTCTGCAGCATCTAATCAGCTGCTAATGTGGAGCTTATTCTATCCAGGGACTTTCAGTTGTAGATGCTCCATTCGTTATCTTGTTCATTGGTACCCCCCCCTCCCCAGCCCCTTGTGTTCACAGTTTCCCCTTAAACCACAACAGTATGCTTGGCAGCTGTTTCAAAGCCTACATAGCCTGAACTTGCCATCTCCTGCGACAAGATTAGTGCCTAGGCTAATTGTCATCAGAGAGGCTTCATCTAGCAACTTATGGAAACAGATACAGACCAACAGCCAAATATTAGACGAAGTTTGGGGAATCCTGCAGGAGACAGGGAGAAAGGATTGTAGGAGCCAGAGGGTCAAGGACATCACAAGAAAACTCACAGAATCAACCAACCTGGGCTTATAGGGGCTCACAGAGACTGAACCGACAACCAGGGAGCCTGCATGGACTGACCTAGGCACTCTGCATATTTGTTACAGTTGTGTGCCTTAGTCTCTTCTTATGGGACTTCTAACAATAGGGACAGGGGCTGTCTCTGACTCTTTTACAGACCTTTGGGACTCTACTCCTCAAACTGGGTTGCCTTGCCCACCATTAATACATGGGGAGGTGCTTAGTCTTACTGCAACTTGATATGCCATGTTTTGTTGATACTCCTGGGAGATCTGCCCTTTCCTGAACAGAAACAGAGGCAGATTGGATTAGGGAATGGGAACAGAAGGGGTTGGGGGAGGGACTGAGAGGAGAGGGGGGAGGTGAAACTGCAGACAGGATATAAAATAAATAAATAAATTTATTTTTAAAAATGTCCACAGAGTCCATTATCTTGAATGCTTTTTTGGGGGTCCACTATTGTTTTTATCTAAGTTGTTTTATTACCAATACAGATATTGGGATGAAAACCTGATAGATCAAAGAAGCAGAGGAGGAGTGACCAGCTGACCTTCCCTTTCTTACTGGAGATCCAGCAAGTGCCTCTCTCCCCACATTTCAGACAGAAGAGATCACAAAATCTCAGTTCCTCCCTACTTCTTCCTGTGTGTCTTTTCTATCTGTGTTTCTGGCTTCTCTGTGGCTAATTTCAGTCAACTAGTCACTGACTCTGCCCCCTGATCCAAGGTTAACTTTATTAACACAGTCCCAAGGTGTCATAGTGCAATCAAATGTCCCTCAGCATTCTACAAATGTTTCTCCTAGTCACTCTATTTCCTCCTTTCTTTATAGGCTGCAGTATTTTAGTGAGGATGTTGAATACTGTGGCAAACGGCAGTCATGTGACTGGACCTTGTTTTTCTTTAAAGAATGCTGAACTTTGTTCACGAAAGCTTAATCCCTCTGAGATTCCTTGTTAAATGTTAGGGAATGCCTAGGCTAGGCCTCAGGGTTACTTCTACTCCACTACTAAGGGGTGCCTTTTCAGGTGTTTCTTCCAAATACGTGGATATTCAATTTATTATCTGTGCTCCTCCCCATAAGATTATTGTCTTCTAGTTCTGTGTAAATTCTGGGACTTCTTTCTGCTGAAAACTCCCTAGCACGTTTTGCTCAGTGTGGTAGATTTTGTGCATTAAGTGGCAGAATCTTAGGTGTGTCTGATTTCTCATAGGCTATCAGCTCAAGTTGACCTAAATATAGATTTCTAGACTCGTTCCTTGATGCAGATTGTTCTACTCGGTTACTCTGGCCTCTGTATCCCAGCCTCATCTACCACCTTCAACTTCAGTCACTGTCCCATCAACTCAGAGAGACTGTTATGCCTTGCTTACATCTTCTCAGTGATGTTATAGGCAGCAGCATGCCTATAGGTTGGACCCAGGGTTATCAGAGAGATTGCCAAATTATTTACCTTTCTTTCTGGCCCACATTCCTGACCTTGTTACCAACTGTCTGAAAACAACTGATTCGAGTAATATTCCCAATAGTCTCGTTATTTATGCCATGGGTACAAATCAGTAGAAGTTATACCAATATGGCCAGAGTGAGAATTTTATTTGTAAAATTTATTTAAATTTCCAGGTTTACATAAAGACCAAATTGTAGTCTCCTTTTTAAAAATAGGAGTCTTTATCTGCTCTTAACCTGCTGTGGGCTACATTGCAAATTCCAGTTTTCAATGGGGTATGCATAAGTCAGTGTTAGTTAATTTCTCTCAGGCTACTTGTTTCTATTTCCTACTTTAGGATTGCCGCATTAGATTTATGCTACTATAAGGTATTACCAGTGGGTACTGTGGCTCAAATGTTTAAAGCCTTTGAAATATGAACACAAAAAAAAACCCAAAACATTAGGATGGTAGCACTTTATGTGATATTCTAGACCCTACAATTAAGGTTGCAGAAACATGCAAGGTGTTACGACAACATAAAGATCCAAACAAAGCAAACTTTAAATGACATAAGATATTGAAATATTCTGAGATAATGGCATAAAGAAGAATCTACAAGGAAAGTGCAGTAAAATGAAACTGTTCAAATGTGAATCCCTTTATAGGGTCTATGCCAGATTCTTCTCAAAACATTCCTGGTGGTGACTAGTTCAAGTGTAGCTGGCTGCTCCCATGCAGATCATGCCTCTTCGTCCTCCTCTCCCTCCCTCCCTCCCTCCCTCCCTCCCTCCCTCCCTCCCTCCTTTCCTCCCTCCCTCCCTTCCTCCCTCCCTCCTCCACCCTCTCAGTCTTACTCTTTCTCTCTCTAATTTTTTTTCATTGTATGTATGAGTGTTTTGCCTGCATCTCTGTCTGTGTACCAGGTGCATACAGTGTCTGTGATAGACAGAAGCGAGTGTCATATCCCCTGGAACTGGAGTTCCAGATGGTTGTGAGCCTCCCTGTGGGCACTAGGAACTGAACTCAGGTACTCTGGAAGAGTATGCAGTGCCTTTAACCACCGAGCCATTGCTCCAGCCCCTCTCCTGTTCTCTTTTTTGAACCTGGATTTCCTGTTTCTAGAGCTCTAATGTTTTCTTCCTCTCAGATTCTCACACCTAAATATGTTACCTCCTTTTTATTCCTCTTGATGTTTGACATCTAGTTTACTGACAAATCTTAATAATTTTTTCCTTTGTAGTTTCTCTTCTCTTTTCACTTTTACTTTTTATGTTTCTGAGATAAGATGCCATTATGTAGTTTAAGCTGATAAGGAATTCATAATTCATGATCCTCTTGCTTCTGCCTCCTGTGTGTTGGGTTTATAGGTAATCTACTACCACACCTGACTCTTCCAACTCTATATTACTGACATCATGATGTTTTATTTCCTTACGTAGACAGATAATTTGTGTAATACATTGCCAAGAATTAAAAATCATAATTTAAACTCAGATCTGATAATCTTCCTTTTATAATGCCTTTGTGCTTCCTGAAGCTTATAAAATGAGATAAAAGCTTTTTAGCATTTCATGTCTTTACAGTCAAGCCAGTATTATGCTCATCTTTTTCTTAGTATAACTGTTTCCTGATCCTATATCTAAGAAGTTAAGAAAGGGAACTGAAATAAACACATGGGTGGAAGAGGCTCCGTCCTTTTAGATTCTTCTCTTTGTGTCATTGCCTCTGTCTAAACTGGAGTTCATGTGTCCACACCCAAAAGTCACTCAGCTGATGGCCTCTGTCTTTACCCATTCCAAAGCTCTGACTGTTGGATGGTATAGGCAGTTTGCCTATTGGTAATGAGTTTCAACTTAATCACTTAACGCATTATATTAATGCTATTTGTATATATTATCCACATTCCTATGTGCCTATGGTGATATATTGTGTCCCCCAATATATTGTGCATCCTAATAAACTTATCTGAGGTCAGAAGACAGAACAGCCACTAGATACAGAAGCCAGAAAATGTTGGCACACACACCTTTAATCCTATTACTTGGGAGGCAGAGATCCATTCGGATCTCTGTGAGTTCAAAGCCACACTGGAAACAGCCAGGCATGGTGAATCACACCTTTAATCCCAGGAAGTGATGGAAGAAACCAGAAAGGTATATAAGACGTGAAAACCAGGAACTAGGCTGGTTAAGCTTTTAGGTTTTTGAGCAACAGTTCAGCTGAGATTCATTCTGGATGAGGACTCAGAGGCTTCCAGTCTGAGGAAACAGGATTAGCTGAAGAATTGGCAAGGTGAGGTGGCTATCGCTTATTCTGCTTCTCTGATCTTCCAGTATTCACCCCAATACCTAGTTTCAGGTTTGTTTTTATTAATAAAACCTTTTAAGATTCGTGCTACATGTGCCTGATAATTTCTTTCCATGAAGGCAAGATTCAAATCCACCATTCTAACCTTTACATGTGCTTACAGAATACATCATGACCCTTGCTAGGTAGTAACAGGCAGATGCTCCTTGTGCTGGCTAATTTTGTGTCAAGTTGACACAAGCTAAAGTCATCTGAGAGGAGGGAACCTCATTTGAGAAAATGCCTCCACAAGATCAGGCTTCAGGCAATCCTATAGGGCATTTCCTTAATTAATGACTGATGGTGGAAGACCCAGCCCACTGTGGGTGGAGCCATCACTGGGCTGGTGGCTCCTGGGTCCTATAAGAAAGTAGGCTGAGAAAGCCATGGGGAGCAAGACATTAATGAGCACCCCTCGATCTTCTCTGCATTAGCTCCTGCCTCCAGGTCCCTGCCCTGTGTGAATTCCTGCCCTCACTGCTTTTGGTGAAGAACTTTTATATGGTACTATGAGTGAAATAAACCCTTTCTTCCCCCAGTTGCTATTGATCATGGTGTTTCATCATAGCAATAGAAACCCTAACTAAGACACTCCTCAAATCAGGGAGGGAAGAGATAGATAAATGTGGCTATAGTAATACCTGCAAAAACTGTGTCAGAAGAGGTGAGGATAGTCAAGGACAGTTCATAACAATTTTGCTGAAGGTTTTTTTTTTTTCTCTTACACAAACTTCTTATTTCTTTCATTCATGTGTCACAATCATGATTGGCACTGAGGTCAGTATATTGTTACTAGGAAAATGATTCATATTCAGTATTCATTTTATTGGGCCACTGTTATAGTCCAATTTTTTTCCTTAATGCAGTTTCTGTATCCTCTAAGAGGCCTAATTACAAGACAAAAAAAGGGAAAGGAGAAAGAGAAGGAGAAAAAC
The DNA here is from genome assembly GCF_049852395.1 of Peromyscus maniculatus bairdii. Taxonomy (NCBI): domain Eukaryota; kingdom Metazoa; phylum Chordata; class Mammalia; order Rodentia; family Cricetidae; genus Peromyscus; species Peromyscus maniculatus. The sequence continues at coordinate 41,328,788 of NC_134868.1, forward strand.
TGGAGATCTGGAAGCCCAGGGCTCTTTTTCTTAATCATGTGTCTTGGCAGTGAGAGTTGCAATATGTTGCCACCTATTAATTAAATCTGTACTCTGGTGAATTGGCCAAGAGAGAAAACATTTTTTTTTAAACAAAAGAAGCAAGAAAGATAAGGAGGGTGGTATGTCTAGGAAACTGGGAGGTGAATGAGCACCTTGGATGTAGCCATTCTCTGCCATATTGTATATGGAAAGGCTGTTAGAAAGGTAGGAAAGCCAAGAAGCCACCTACAAAATTCGGCTGACTAAAATAACCATTAAAACTTCACATGGTGTCAACGTTAGTTACTGACAAATCAGTAACTAATTCTGAGCCAAATAGAAGAGCTAGTTTTGAGTTTAATCTGGATGAAACATGTACGACAGTCTAGGCTTCTGAATGTCACTAAACATGCCTGCATCAAACATTGCTTCAGAAGTCTGTTGAGAGCCATGGAGAATGTCTCCAGAAAAATACATATCTGTGCAGTTATCCATAGCTCCAGCCTGTGCTTCAGAGCACATTTTCTCACTCACAGCAAGAGAAGCCCAGGACAGGAAGGGCTGGCAATTTGTTCAAGATCATGCTGGAAGTTGGTGACAGCCAAGGGGTGTCTCTAGACAGTGCCTACAGACCTGAGCCCCAAGCCTGGGTTCATCTCAAAATATTTTCTTCATGTGTAGTAGTGTTCAATAAATAAAGTCATTCGTTTTATGTGAATAGAATTCTGTGAGACTTTTGCATCCCAAGAAGGAAAGTGAAAGGAAAATGCAATCTCTCCTGTGCTGGCACCCACACCAGGTCCTTCAACACAAGCGGCTGCTTTTACTTTACAGTGAGGAAGTACAGATGAAAAGAGATAAAGTAACTAGTGACTGCTCCAAGCTGACACAGGAATTAGGAAACAGGATTCCAATAAAAATTTCTAGATCTTACCTCAATTTGTTTTCTTTTTCCTAAGCCTTTTCTTTTTTGTTGTTTGTTTGTTTTGTTTTTATTTTTTGAGAAAGGGTCTGATCTCTCTCTCTCTAGACCAGGCTGGACTTGAACTCACAAAGTTCAGCCTCTCTCTGTCTCTCAAGAGCTGGGATTAAAGGTGTGTGCCACCACCCACTGCCCAGCTTTTTTTTCTAAGCTTTTCTACTTGTCATGCTAAAGCTGACTGTCTAGGAAAGCTATATTGGTATTGTTGTTTTGTTATGTTGATGTCACAGTTAAATAAAGCATTTGTTACTACTGGAGCAATATATTTAATGAAAGAAAAGCTGTGAGAAAACCCACCAACAGAATTATTTGGAAATATCTGTATCTATCCATATTTCTACACAGGTTTTCCAAGTGTTATTTCCAACTGAGTTTATCTATATATTCCCTTTCTGCTTAAAACTCTAATTATCCCCAGAACAGAACCATTCTGGAGAGCCATCTTTTGGAGGGATCCATAGCCTTATGGTTTTGCTGTCTGTCTCCTTAGCTCTAGGTGTATCAATTTCTGAATACCAACCAGTGGACTGAGATGTATCTTAAAATACTCAGTGTGAAACAAAATCATTGATAAAGATACAGATTAGCACAGAGGAGCAGCAGAAAACATAGGGTCTTCCCACAGTGCAAATAAGCGGCATCAGAGACAGTACCAGAGACATGTTCATCTCATGTGACTAGATCATGTGTTCGGTGTATAGTCTACATACAGTTCTGTGATTTTTATCTCATTGTTTTTCATTTGGAATGCTATACTGTGCAACTCTATAATATTTGCCTTCTCTGTCACTGTATATTGGCTGCTTCCTTTTCCTTTATATTTTGACTCCACAATGGTCCTCATGTCCCTTTCTCAGGGGTTTAGAAAAAGTGTTGACCTCAATACTCCACTGCTAAATAGTTCTTGTTCCTCTCATGGAATGAGTATCACTTTTTCCTCTCTATTTATGAGAATTTTATTGCATGGATCTCATGTTCTGTAGTCAACTTTACAATCTAGGCCTGTAAGATCTCATTGTCCAAAATGTAAAGGAGGGTGTTAAGCTTAGGAACTGTCATTTTTCATTCAACAAAATATGGACTTTAAGGCAATGTCTTTGTTGTGGAATCAAAAATTCTCTACTTGAGCTTAAAATAGAAATCTTGCTTCCTTTTCCTTTACTTTCCAATTCTGCTTAAAAATTCTTTTTTTTATGTCTAATTTCTTGAGTTCCTTATATATTTTGGATATCAGCCCTCTGTCAGATGTGGGATTGGTGAAGATCTTTTCCCATTCTGTAGGCTGTCACTTTGTCTTGTTGACTGTGTCCTTTGCTCTACAAAAGCTTCTCAGTTTCAAGAGGTCCCATTGATTGATTGTTTCTCTCAGTGTCTGTGCTACTGGTGTTATATTTAGGAAGTAATCTCCTATGCCAATGCGTTCAAGATTACTTCCTACTTTCTCTTCTATCAAGTTCAGAGTAGCTGGATTTATGTTGAGGTCTTTGATCCACTTGGACTTAAGTTTTGTGCATGGTGACAGATATAGATCTATGTGCAGCCTTCTACACGTTGACATCCATTTATGCCAGCACCATTTGTTGTTCTTTTTTCCACTGTACACTTTTGGCTTCTTTGTCAAAATTTATATGTTCATATGTGTGCAGATTAATGTCAGGGTCTTCAATTCCATTTCATTGGTCCACATGACGGCTTTTATGCCAGTACCAAACTGTTTTTATGATTATAGCTCTATAGTAGAGCTTGATGTTAGGGATGGTGATGCCTCCAGAGGTTGCTTTATTATACAGGATTCTTTTGGTTATCCTGGGTTTTTTGTTTTTCCATATGAAGTTGAGTATTATTCTTTCCAGGTCTGTGAAGAATTGTGTTGGACATCAAAATGCCCAACAATCCAATTAAGAAATAGGCTATAGAACTAAACAGATAATTCTCAACAGAGGAAGCTCAAATGGCTGAAAGACATTTAAGGAATTGCTCAACATCCCTAATCATCAGGGAAATGCAAATCAAAACAACTCTGAGTTACCACCTTACACCCGTTAGAATGGCTAAAATCAAAAACACTGAAGACAGATTATGCTGGAGAGGATGTAGAGCTAGGGGAACTCTCCTCCACTGCTGATGGGAATGCAAGCTTATATGGCTGACACACCAACTCCAGTGTCGTCCGTGTGACATGAAGAATTATGTCAATAATAGCGGACTCAGAAAGACAAACATGATATGTACTCACTCATAGGAGGATACTAGATGTAAAACAAAGATGACTAGACTGCTACTCACAACTCCAGGGAGGCTACCTAGAAAACAGGACCCTAAGAAAGACACAGGGATCACCCAATGACAGAGAAATGGATGAGAGCTACATGAGCAACCTGGACGTGAGGGGGGTAATGAAGGGCAAGGGTCGAGGGAAAGAGAGCTTAGGGGAGCAGGAGATCCCAGCTGGATCAAGAACAGAGAGGGAGAACAAGGAATAAGAGATCATGATAAATGAAGACCCCATGGGAATAGGAAGAAGCAAAGTGCTAGAGAGGTCCCCAGAAATCCACAAAGATACCTCCACAATAGACTACTGGCAATGGTTGAGAGAAAGCCCGAACTGACCTACTCTGGTGATAGGATGGCCAAACAACCTAATTGTCATGCTAGAAATCTCATCCAATGACTGAGGGAACCGGATGCAGAGATCCATGGCCAGGCTCCAGGTGGACCTCCAAGAGTCCAATCGGCAAGAAAGAGGAGAGATTGTATGGGCGAGAATTGTTGAGTCCATGATTGGAAAAAGTACAGGGACAAATAGCCAAACCAGTGGAAACACATGAACTATGAACCAATAGCTGAGGAGCCCCCAACTGGTTCAGGCCCTCTGGATAAGTGAGACAGTTGATTAGTTTGAACTGTTTGGGAGACACCCAGGCAGTGAGACTGGGACCAGTCCTTAGTGCATGAGCTGGCTATTTGGAACCTGGGGCTTATGCAGGGATACTTTACTGAGCCTGGGAGGAGGGGACTGGACCTGCCTGAACTGAATCTATCAGGTTGAACTGAATCCCCAGGGGAGTCCTTGCCCTGGAGGAGATGGGAATGGAGGGTGGGCTGGGGGGAAGGTGGGGGGGTGCGGGAGGGCAGAGGACAGGGGAATCCGTGGCTGATATGTAAAATTAAATTAAATTATAAAAAAGAATAAAAAAATCTTTTTTAAAAAATTTTTTGGGTTTAATTTATTTCCCCATATAAGATACATTTTGATAATTTCTTTTAGGTATAATTAATTTCAAATATTAAAAATGTGCTTAAAAATTCTTAATTCACCTTCAAATCAATAAAGACCTCCAGATAAACTAGTCATGATGAAGGAAATGGGAGAAGATAAAAGCATGTTCATATATTTTTAAAATCATTATCTCTATCCAACACCAACTTTATAGTTTAATTTGAAAAGCAAAGGAATCTTCATAATGAGTGTTCCCATACAAAAATGTATTGTCTCCTTTCATAGCTTAGGCCTTACATTTCCAGGAATGTGCTATCTATCATGTTTTCATAAACATACATCGATTATTTAATCTGTAGGCAATTACTGTGATGGTCACTATTATAACCGATTTCTTTCTCTTCAGTTTAATTTTTAAATTCTTGACTGCACTTAAGAAAGCATAATTTTCGCCGGGCGGTGGTGGCGCACGCCTTTAATCCCTGCACTCGGGAGGCAGAGCCAGGCGGATTTCTGTGAGTTCGAGGCCAGCCTGGGCTACCAAGTGAGTTCCAGGAAAGGCGCAAAGCTACATAGAGAAACCCTGTCTCGAAAAAACAAAACAAAACAAAACAAAACAAAAAGCATAATTTTCATTTTTATGTGTATGTGTATATATGTGTGTGAGTGTAGTGTATTTGTGTACTATATATGCACATATATATCTCCCATATGGGAAGGAGGTCAGGGGTCCTCTTCTATCCTTCTCCTTTATTCCCTGAGTCAGGTTTTCTCACAGATTGGGGGTGGGGCGGTTGGCCAGAAAACTTTAGGGATACTCTTGTCTCTACCTTGTGCCATGCTGGGGTTACAGGCTCACGGGGAAGGAAGTCCAAGTTTTTATGTGGTGCTTGGACTCGAACTCATGTCTTCATACTTGTGCAACAAGCATTCTTCAACCTCAGAATTTTCTGTTTTGTTTTGTTCCCTGTCAGTTATTGCTTGTTGAGAGATCTTTCATCATTTCTATTCTTTTGGCTTAGAGGTAGGATGCATCTTCTATATCCTGGACAGGCAACAGTGACAATCTCTCTTCTGGATGTTTATTCCTCTTATTTCTCATTGTGTCTTTTTCATTGGTTAAAACCTGAAGAAAGATAAGAAAACATAGAGTGATATATAACAACTATATCGAATATTGCAAGCCAAGCAGTTTTACCATAAATGCTTCCAATACTTCATCACTAAGTGTGATGTTTTTGTTAGCTCTCCATTTAGGCTGTGGGGTTCCCTTTCTGTTCCAACTGACTAGGGAATGATTTTCATTTCAAAAAGAATTAGAAATGGGTGGTGTCTGCCACCAAGATGACCATGTATTTTCCATCCTTTAATCTTTGATCTAGTGAGTTACAAAGATAACTTCCCCAGTGTTGGGAATGTCTTATATCTCTCAGTCAATCCTAATTGGTCATAGCATATTATTAGATTTAATTTGTGTGTACTTTGTTATTTTATATCATAGTGTTTGACAGTGAGAAATTTTAGAGTTGGGAAGCTGTCCATCAATTTCTTTGCTTTGGATAGTTTATGTAACATAATAATCATCTTTTCCTTGATATTTTGGCACAGCCAAGGGAGAAATGAAATTTATAGACTATTATGCACAATTGTGATCTGTTTTGAAGATAAGACATACATATAAAAATATGGGTAACTACTAAAAATATAAAATATTAACAAAATATGAGTTCAGCTTTTTATTGTCTAGTGTTAAGCTATAAGTTTAAGCTTGTCTATAGCAGACATGGATATTTTGGGAAGGAATAAATAAGGTGCATTAAATGTTTTAGGGGGCAAAAGTATTTAAAAGCATGTGATTAGTGATCTCTTATTTCAGAACACATTCCCAGTCCCTCTAAGCAAGCACCTAATGATTAGATTTCTCTGTGCCAGCCCTCCCATCCCTGATGATGCTCTTGCATGCCTCTTGGGTATGGTAGTGTTATCTATGCATGTTTTTTGTAGTGTTATCTATGCATGTTTTTCCATAGCTCCATGCATATTCACCTATCCCAGCACACTGTCTCTTACTGAGTATTTGACACTCACCTTGGTCAAGGAAATTGGTAAAGAAGACCTTCTAGGTTTCCTTTCTCTACTATTAGGCTTGGGTGAATTTAGATATATGAAGCAAGGTAGTCTCATATTTTGATTCGGAAGCCCTAGAGTGGTTCTATTGACTAGAGCTGAAGAAGTTGTGAAGTTCCTGTTTATGACACTTCAACCTTTTATCTTCTATTTAACATTGGGCTTCTAGTCATATCAAAATAACCCAGGGAAGCATGTGTGGCTTCTATAGTTGGAGCTAGTTTGGGCTTCAGCATAGCATTGCAGCATTGGGAATCTTTTCTTCATAGTCATCCCTCTCAGGGCTGTGAAGATGCAGGATGGGTCTTCTTAACTGCCACATTAACACACAAACTGCATCTCAAGCCGTCTTCCCCTCAAAGTGGTACCCTTCCCAGAGAACTGGAAATGGGTCTTCTCTTCTTCCCAGTTATTTTACATAAAGCAGATTTGTCTGTCTCTTATATAAATGCTTGCCTCTAACCTCTAGAAAATCTTAGTGACTTAAGTGGTTAGGATGTTTTAATTTCTTTTTTCTTTTTTCCCCCCTTTTATTGAAAAGAGATTTTTTTCTTACATAATATATTATTATTTCCCTTCCCTCTACTCCTCCCAGCTCCTCCCTACCTCCCCTCCCATCTGAACCCACTCCCTTTCTTTAGAAAAGAACGTTTCTAGGGGGATAATGTAAAATATAACCAAATAAACTATAAGAAGATAAAACAAAAACTATCTATCACATTGGAGTTGGACAAGACAAACCATCAGAAGGAAAGAGCCCCAGAGAAGGCACAGGAATCAGAGACCACTTGTTCATACAGTCAGAAATTCCGTAAATACACTAAACTGGAAGCTATAGTATACATACAGAGGACCTGGTGCAGACCTGTGCAGACCCATGTAGACCTGGTGCAGACCTGTGCAGACCCATGCAGACCTGGTGCAGACCTGTGCAGACCTGGTGCAGACCTGTGCAGACCCATGCAGACCTGGTGCAGACCTGTGCAGACCTGGTGCAGACCTGTGCAGACCTGGTGCAGACCTGGTGCAGACCTGTGCAGACCTGTGCAGACCTGGTACAAACCTATGCAGACCTGGTGCAGACCTGGTGCAGACCTGTGCAGACCTGGTGCAGACCTGTGCAGACCTGTGCGGACCTGTGCAGACCTGGTGCAGACCTGTGCGGACCTGTGCGGACCTGTGCAGACCTGGTGCAGACCTGGTGCAGACCTGTGCGGACCTGTGCGGACCTATGCGGACCTGTGCAGACCTGTGCAGACCCTGTACTTGACACTTCAGTCTCTGTGAGCTCATAGGAGCTTTGCTCATATTAATTTTATAAAGCCTTGTTTTCTTGGGGTCCTCCATCCCCTCAGGCTCTTACATTCCTTCTGTCTTCTCTTCAGAGGGATTCCTGAACTCTGAGGGGAGGGATTTGATGGAGACATACCATTTAGGGCTGAGTATTCCAAGGTCTCCCACTCTCTGCATAATGCCTGGCTGAGGGTCTGTTCAAAGGGGGTCTTAATTTTAACTATGTGTACTCAATTGAATGTTTTTATTTATTCACCCCTTCCCTCTTTTTCCCTTTCCCTATCCCCTTTTCACTTCTCCTTTCTTCCTGGTTGTTTTGGAGATACCATCTCATTCTGCACTTCAAGCTGGCTTGGAATTTACTGCCGTCCTACATAAGCCTCTCCAGTGGAAGGATTACAGACGTGTGCCACCACGCCTGCCCCGCTGCAAATTAATCTTTCTTCGCCTCTCTTTCCAATTCTGTGAATTTGTAGAATTATAGCACCTTTTGTTGTGCTCCAAAAAAATTAAATAGAATAATAAATGCTAAAGTGACTATATGGCTCTTTGCAGAGTGTCTGGCGTGTGGCAATCTCCCAGTAAATGTTCTCTGTGTTGATGTTTGGAAGTGTGCCCAAGGCTGGGGTCTAATTAATAGGGCTCCTGGCTGGGTGTTCACTTCCCATCCTTATGACTTTCATTGTACAACCACATCCTTCCTTCCAGTGCGTGATTCCACACATGATCCGTGGGTCCACAGTTCCGGCTGTCCACAGCATCTCCTGGGCACTTGAGCTGATTTTTTAACAATTATACACAAGACACCGGCACAGCAGTCTCTTCTCAGAGTTCCGAGCCTCCTCTTTGAGAGTCCTCTCTTCCATTCCTCCCTTATCATCTGCAGGAATTCCCTCATTCCAGCCCTCAGCCTCAGAGTGTAGCTGGAGTTTTCTCCAGTCCTGCCTGGCCCACAGTCAGGACAAATCTCTCTCACCTGCCAGTCCCGCAGCCGCTTAGACCCAACCAAGTAAACACACAGAGACCTATATTGCTTATAAACTGTATGGCTGTAGCAGGCTTCTAGCTAGTTGTTCTTATATCTTAAATTAACCCATATCTATTAGTCTATAAGTTGCCATGTGGCTCGTGGCTTACCGGTACCTTACATCTCGCTTGTCAAGGCAGCGTCTGGCAGCGTCTCTCTGACTCAGCCTTCCACTTCCCAGAATTCTCCTCTCTCCTTGTCCCACCTATACTTCCTGTCTGGCTACTGGCCAATCAGTTTTTTATTTATTAAGCAACCAGAGCAACACATTTAACATACAGAACATCCCACAGCACCAGAGCTATGCTGCTTCTTAGGTAGGTAACTGATGCACACTCCCTAGGACTTTTGCAACTCCCACTAACTTTCCAAGGAATCTTGACTTCAGCAGTTCTGGGTCCTCATTTCATCCTCCCCAACACCTTCCCATCCCCGAACTTCTTTCTTTTGTCCCTCCATTTGGCCTGTGTTTAATGAGCTTTTATTAGAATACTGTCCTCGTTCGTCTCTTCTTCCGTTATAAATACTTCCAACACTGTTGTCTTTTAGACAAATACAACTCCCAGTCCTCACTTCTCAGACAAAGCTTATAGAAGAAAAGAAGATGAAATAAACTATGTCAAACAAGAGGAAAATAAAACACCAACCTCTGCTTAAGAAGCCATCCTAGGTGTCCATGTTGTACACTCAGGAATCTATATATATGTCTACCTGTATCTCATCTATATTTATACTCTAAACAAGTCAAGTTCTACTTTCTTGATGAAACCTAAGCAAAAGGATTGACTCTTGAAATTGCCTATACCTTTATTTATTCACTGATTTGATTTTTAAATGAAATTGTGTGAGGTAAGCAAAAACAGAATTGACTTGAGAAAGCAGGACATTTTTAAAAATCTTGCTTAGATTTATTGCTTTTTCTGCCTCTCCCATTGTAGTGGAGAACTGGTAAACTAATATTAGAGCGACATTCATACTAATATCTATATTCTAGCATCTAGTATGAGAGACTTATGATTGCTGACTCATAGTATTGCTTAGAAATAAATATGAATCTTAGAAAATTATGAATATGAATTTAATAAGATTAGATTTTAAAAGACTTTACTGCAATGGGGCATTTTTCCAGTTATTGGAGAATACATAGATGTATCATGCTTTCTATACCATAGACTAGATCTTTTTCAAGTATTCAAAAAACCCATTAAAAATACAATGTGTGTGGGTTTATGTGTATGTGTGTGTGTGGGGGGCGCTTGGACATGTAGTTAATAATACAGAAGAAGGCTGTGTATTCCTTATGGGAAAAAAACTAACTATACAAGAACATAAATAAAGAGCAATAAGTACTATAGATGCCCACTATACATCAAATTCAGAATCCTCACTGTATTTTATAATATTTATATTTTTTGAAATTATAGTATAGCTGTATCATTACCTCATCCCCTTTTACCCTCCAACCCCTACCATGGACCCCCTTGCTTTTTTCTTAGATTCATGATCCCTTTTCTTTCATTGTTGTTACATATGATATCCATATTCTCTTTTGTTTTGGTTTTGGTTTATTCTAGACAGGGTTTCTCTGTGTAGCTTTGGAGCCTATCCTGGAACTTGCTCTGTAGACCAGGCTGGCCTCAAACTCACAGAGATCCACCTTCCTCTGTCTCACGAGTGCTGGGATTAAAGGCATGCACCACCACTGTCCGGCACTCCATATTCTTAAAATGCAAAAAGACACTCTGCTCAGTCTGCTTAGTGTTACCCTTACTATATTTTTAAAGGAATTATCTCTTCTTTTTTAAGGTTTTATTTTTGTGTAAGTGCATGAGCACTTTTCTCTGTATGAGTTTATGTGCATGAGTACAAGTACTTACAGGGGCCAGAAGGGACTGTCAGATCCTAGAATTATAGTTCCAGGCAGTTGTAAGTCTCCAGTGTGGGTCCTAGGAACTAAACTCAAGTTCTCCACAAGAGCACTACATGCTGTTAACTACTGAGCCATTTCACCGGCTTTAACTATTCTCTTTTCTTCTTCTTCTCCTTCTTCTCCTTCTTCTCCTTCTTCTCCTTCTTCTCCTTCTTCTTCTTCTTCTTCTTCTTCTTCTTCTTCTTCTTCTTCTTCTTCTTCTTCTTCTTCTTCTTCTTCTTCTTCTTCTTCTTCTCCTCCTCCTCCTCCTCCTCCTCCTCCTCCTCCTCCTCCTCCTCCTCCTCCTTCCTCCTCCTCCTCCTCCTTCCTCCTCCTCCTCCTCCTCCTTCTCCTCCTCCTCCTTCTCCTCCTCCTTCTTCTCCTCTTCCTTCTCCTCCTTCTTCTCCTTCCTCTTTTTCTCCTCCTCCTCCTTCCTCTTTAATAAAAAGACTTTAGTCTTTTTTCTCACCACACAAGCTTGCTTTGTAAACTCCAGTCAAAATTTTAAAGAAGATATTCGTCACACTGCAGACAAATGCCTGACCACCGGCAGACTGTGGAATGAGCGCAGCTCAGCAGGAGAGCTGCATTTCACAGAACACAAATCAGTCCACCTGTGTTTCTTAAGCACTCTCATTATCCATGAAATTTATCTTTGGCACTTTATTTTCTAAGTCAATTCATCACCTCTGCTTACTTAAGGAATGAGAAGCTAGAAGCCATATTCTTTGCCAGAGCTTTACTCATGTGGACATGTTTAGTACTTCTTATGAAATCTTTGATTTATGATGGTGCTGTTACTGGGGGTTGAGAGAACTGTAGAAGGAAGATGGAGGAGAGAGGGAGAAAAGAGATCCAAGAGGGAAAGGTTTGCAGGATAGCATGTAGTGTTTACACTTACATTCCTACTCAGAGCCTCATGGGTAGAGAGGAAACAGTTTGAGCCTCCCATCTGGGGATGCCATGTCCAGCCTCTGCAGCCCCTCCACATAGACAAACCAGGAAGAGCTCTTCTTGGCTCCTCATAGTCATTCATCCATGTAAGCAACAGAGAGGAAAATAGAACATTAGGGAATGACCTTCAGAACTCCCTGTACTCCTGACTATATGTCATACTCTTAATCATCAGTGTTTAGGAGTTCTGTGTCCACATATTCAATGATTGACTGATCAAATCTGCAGCACTATACTTGGGCAGAATTTTTTGTAGGTTCTTGATTCCTTAACCAACACAGTGTAACGACCCTGCATGGTAGTTACACTGTTTTGAGGATCATATATAAGGTACATATGATTTAAACTAAGTATGAGTTGCTGGTATTAAATGTCATGAATTTGACATGGAAGGAGAATGGAAGAAATTGGAGGGGGAGAAGGATACAAGTTAATAGTGCACATGTATGAAATTTTAAACATTTTAAATTTAAATAAAATATAACAGTGGATTGTACAGTTCTAGACAAATATTGTGTCATTGTGTACAAGGACCTGAGGGACTCTGGAGCTTGGAATCTGTGTGTAGCTGAAGCCAATCCCCTGTATCTACTGCGGGATAACTGTATGCAGACAAGGGAGTTGAGGCTCAGAGACAGGAAGCTGTGGGGACAGTGTTGTTGACATTGCTGAGTAGAATCAAAGACCTTGGCTTCTTTTTAATAACTATTCTGACGTCGCATGAAAGAGCAAGAGGTTACGGGGTACATTTTTCAAAGATAACATGTATATCCATTTCATCCTCTAGATCAGGGTCAGTAAACTATCATCTATGGACCTAATCTGGGCCCCTGGCTGTTTTCTCTGGTTTCCTTAGATCTCAGACACATGCAGACTTCTCTGGTATCTGTGGCTCCTCTCATGTTATAGTGACGGGACTGAGTGATTGTGGCAGATAATGCATATTTGCAAAGGGTTTAAATATTTAGTGCCTCTGTCTTCTCAGAAAAAAAGTTTGCTGATTTCTACCCTAGCCTATTACTCTGTGTGTTAAAGGAATGTTATGGTGTCCAAGCATAAAGTCTCATGAGTGCTGAGACATTTGTTGAATAATAATTGGAAAAAATGAAGCATCTGTAAATGTCCAAATTGAAATTGTGGTGAGGTGGCAGAGAAGTAATGGAGGATAAACAAGCAATTTGGGTAACGAGCCCAGTTAAGACATATATCAGGATTCTGCAGCAAGGGTCTCCTTTCCATCCTCCTGTGGTATCTGCATGTCAAGTGTAAGGCTGGTGCCCCCAAGCATGCTAGATTCTCCAACCACTCTTTGTAATGGCCTTTACTGTTGGCCACATGTCCAAAAGTTCTTCATCTGAGGACAGGCCATGAAACTAGTGGTAGAGAAGATGCTTAAGTAGAAGTTGGTTTGTGTCACTTTTCAACTGTGGCAGCTCAGTGGTTAGATAAGACCCTCCAATGTTCATTTCCTTTATCCACAGTTACTGACAAGGCTCCCAGTAGTGACTCATCTATCATCCTGGCCCTCATACGGACATTGGCCAGTAGAATAGCCATCTCTGCTGACCTGCGATGCCATGTAATATGAGACTGAAATAAATCATTGTCCTAAAATGCTGAGGTTGTGCACTGTTTGCTCTGAGACAAGGAAGCCCATCTTGACAGACTTGCTTTTCCACCTGGAAAACAGAGCTGATGGGTTCTAGGTTCTTCCACATCCTCACTCTTGTTTGTGTTTTTCTTACCTGCATTATCCTCCTTCCTCATTACTCACTAAGGTCTTCACCTTTCTCTAAACATCTAGCACAAAGGAGTCCCATCACCTCTTTGCCTCTAAAGCCTTTTCTGACCACTGTGCTCATACTGGTCCTTTCACCAAGTTCCCAGGCAATGCCTTGGTCTGTTACCTGGTTTTGTTTTTGTTTTTGTTTTAAGCTATCATTTCAATGGCACTCACAGCATCCCCACACCTAAATATAAGTTCCTTTGATTATCTGAAATCATCCCTCAAAGAACCACTTAACTTCAACTGAATTACTCACTGCCTTGATTCATCTATATAACCAATGTGTCAGTGGGTACCAATGCAAGATTCTTATGAATATGGAGGAGACCAAGCATTAATGAAACATTTTTCCTTTTCTTCTTGGAAACATTAGATCACATTTCCCAGTTTCTTTTATAAATGTGTTTGGGCTAAGGACAATAAAATATGTTCTCTTTTATCATGCAGAATAACAACAATAATAATGTGTTCTGGTATCAGTTTCTTTATCTGTTGGTTTCCAGAATGTGATGAAAATCAACATGGTACTAGTCACACACGAAGGACCATGTGGAGAAGAACCTGTACCCCACTTCTCAGGGGTCTGCCACTGGGACTTTATGTGAGTGATGAATCATGCTTTGGGGCAAGCCATTTTAGATTTAGTGTTTTAAATGTAAGGGCTGTAAGCATTGCCCTTTTAATAAAGAAATCAGGAGTAATGGGCCGTGGTTTCTAATGTGGTCAGAGAATGTTCAGTGAGAAGTTACCATCTGAGCAGACTTGTAGAGTAGAGGGAGGGACTCATGTAAATATATAGAGAAAGAATGGTCCAGACTGAAATGGTAGTGATAAAAAATCTGTTGAAAAAAAAAATACCCTCAGGCCCTGATGGATTCGCAGGAGAATACTAGCAGACTTTCAAAGAAGACGTATAGTCAATTCTTCTTGTTATTAAAAAAGAAAGAAAGAAACAGAAAGAACCCATCTATATTTCTGCAAAGCCAGTATTACTCTAAACCCCAAATCAGGCAAAGATAGGACAATAAAAACCTAGAAGCTAATAGCCCTGATGAATATAGATGCAAAAATTCTTGATATATCACCTATAAACCTGGCTGGGTGATGGGGACACTCACCTTTAATCCCAGCACTCAGGAGGCAAAGCCAGGAGGATCTCTGTGAGTTTGAGGCCAGCCTGATCACAGAGCGAGATCCAGGACAGGCACCAAAACTACATTATTATTATTATTATTATTATTATTATTATTATTATCATCCACCATGATCAAGATGGCTTTATCCCAGAGATGCATGTAATAAATCTTATAATGAACTTAAAAAAAATCACACAAACAGCCCAATAGATATAGAAAAGGCCTTTGACAAAAATCTAACTTGACTCTATGATAAAAAGCCAGAGGAAATAAGATTTTAGGAAACACACCTCAATATAACAAACACTATATATGGCAATCTCACAACCTATATCATCCTAAATGGAGAAAACCTTGAAGCAGTTTAGTTAAAATCAGGAATGAGGAAGGGCTATCCACTTTCCCTACTCAAAGCATTTGAAGTCCTAGCTACACCAATAAGTTCAGAGAAGGAAATTAAAGAAATACAAACAGAAAACTAAGTCAGATTATCACTATTTGCAGGTGATATGATACTATACATAAGAAACCCAAAAGTGGCCACCAGAAAACCTTTGAGCAATGGGCCAGGATATAAGATTGGTTTACAAAAACTGAGAGCTTTTCTGTATAGCAATAGCAAGCATGTAGAGATCATGGGAAGACTTCCATTCAGGGTAGCCTCTAAAATCTAGGAATGAGGTTGGCCATGGAAATGAAAGACCTCTTCAATGAAAACTTGAAATCTCTGAAGAAAGAGGTTAAAAAAGACACTAAAAGATGGAAAGACATCCCATGCTTATGGAGTGATAGAATTAATGTTCATGAAAATGGCAGTCCCAACAAAAGCTTTTTACAGATTCATTGCACTGTCAATCTGAATTCCCATGACATTCTTCAGGGAAATGGGAAAAACCATCATAAAATTCATATAGAACCACAAAAGATCTTGAGATAGCCAAAAGCATCTTGAGCAAAAGGAACAATGCTGGTTTGATTCACATTCCAGATTTCAAGCTTTGTTACAGAGCTATAGTATGTTACTGGCACACACACACACACACACACACACACACACACACACACACACCCCAAAATACAAAACAACAACAAAAATACATGTAGATAAATAGAACAAAATCCAAAACTAAACATTAGCCACATAATTACAGGCATCTGACATTTGGCAAACACGCTAAAAATACACCCTGGAGATTATACAGATTCTTCAACAAATAGTGTTGGAAAAACAGAATTCTACATGCAGAAAATAAATTTAGACATGTTTTTATCACAATGCACAAAATTGAACTCCAAATGAAGACCTCAATGTAAAACTTGAAATGGTGGAAATTGCTTTGAAAAAAAATAATAATGGCAGTACCCTACAAGATACAGGTACAGGAAAGGACTAGATTAACAGGACACTGTTTGCTCAGTAATTGAGCTAACAATTGACAAATGGGACCTCTTAAAACTAAAAATCTTATGTACACCAAAGGAAACAATCAATCCAGTGAAGAGGAAATCCACAGAAGAGCAGGAATCTTTGCCAGCTATATGTCCAATAGAGAGAGGGTTTATATACAAAATATACAAAGAGCTCAAAGAACTGAGAAAACAGATGACCTCATTTTAAAATGGGCTAAACGTCTGAATAGAGAGTTTGCAAAAGAAGAAATAAAAATGCCTAAGAAATTTAAAGATATGATCAACATTCTTAGCAATTAGAGAAATACACATTTCACCTACTTTCAGATTTTCTCCTACTCCAATCATAATGGTTAAGATCAAGAAAACCACTGATAACAAATGATGGGAAGAATGAGCAGAAAGTGGAACCCTCATCCACTATTGGTGGAATTGAAAACTGGTGCAGCCACCATGAATATCAGTTTGGAAAATATTCAAAAAACTAAAAGTAGGTCAACTATATGACCCAGCTATATCACCCCTTGGCACATACCCAAAGGACTTAATATCCTACAACAGAGATGCTTGCACAGCCATGTTAATTGCCATTCCATTTATAATAGGTAGGATATAACAACCTAGATGTCCTTCAGCTGATGAATGGGTAAGGAAAATGTGGTGTATACATAATAGAATTCTATTCAGCTGAAAAAATTAAAAATTAAAATGAAATTTGTGAGTAAATGGATGAAACTGGAAAATACACTGAGTGAGGTAACCCAGACCCAGAAAGACAAATCCCAATGGTCTTTTTTTGTTTGTGGATCCTAGCTCCAAACATTTAGAACTGACTATGTGACCTGAAGTAACCCCAGAAGTCAGAAAGGTAGAAAGGGACCATGGAAGCAGGTAGAAAGAGTGAGCTCTAGAGAGGGGGATACAGGTTCTATGAAAAAGATCTTAGTAGGAAAAATGGCAGAGGAGGAACTTTAACTGGGAGGAGAGGAGGGGACATAATACAGATGGAGAGAGAGAGATTACGGAGAGATAAATAATACTAAGGATGATTGAAAGAGCCATTGGGAAACATTATTTTATAAGCTTATTAAAATATGCATACATATTCACAATATATGTATGTATATATGTATATATTTAATGATGTTATGCTACATGGAGTAATTAGGGTCTCCAAGAGCAAGAGATTATCTAACAAAAACCCCAGTGCCAGGTACTGTGAGATAATGCTCTTGTACACTGTAAAGATTTGTCACTGGAATTGGTGTAATAAAACGCTGATTGGCCAATAGCCAGGCAAGAAGTATAGGCGAGGTGACCAGACTAGGAGAATTCTGAGAAGAGTAAGGGCAGAGTCAGGGAGTCGCCAGCCAGATGCAGAGGAAGCAAGATGAGAATGTGATACTGAAAAAAGGTACCAAGCTGTGTGGCTAAACATAGATAAGAATTATGGGTTAATTTAAGTGTAAGAGCTAGTTAGTAATAAGCCTGAGCTACTGACTGAGCATTTATAAGTAATATTAAGCCTTGGAATCAATCATTTGGGAAGCAGCTGCCAGGTAGTTGGGAGCAGGCAGGAGGGAGAGAAATTTCCACCTACAGCCAGGACTGGGGAACCTCCCTTCAAGTTGTTATTCTGGGGACCTCGGAGACTCCAGAAAAATTTATGGTATTACATGGCTGATAGTTTTTTCCCAAACTTGAAGGTAAGAAATTATTATGGACGACGCTGAACACTTTTGATACAGGACTTTGAGTAACTGTGCTGGAGCTGAACTGGAAGCCTCCTCCTTGAGAAGTAGCTCTGATAGCATCAGAAGGGGTTATGTACACTGCTAAGAGAGAAAAACAAAAAAATCCTAATGAGCACTAATGCCTACAAACCACAACAATGGCAGCAATCATAGACTAGTGTAACTTTTAGGTTGGAGATAACCAACGGCCATCTAATTGGACTTAAAGCCCACTCAATAGGATGGAATTCATGCCTGCTACTGTAAACTGTGAAATTCATGCTTGCTACTGTACTCTACATGGTTGGAGAGGTCATAACCTGAAGGAAAACCTACTACTGCCATTTTCCTAAAGTAATATTATTCCCAACTGTATTCTAAGCAGTTATCCTTATATCCACAGATAAGTGTTGCTCTCGATGCTCATCAAAGATGCTTCTTTTTGTAATAGATGGAGACTATTACAGAGATACACAGCTGGTCAACATGCAGGGAATAAGTAACTATAGGGTGCCCAACCTCAAATGATATTTCTACAAAGCCGCCCTTACACCCAGTACTCAGGGAGACATGCAGAAGTGACAGTGGGAAAAGTATGAGAGTCAAGGGACCCTGATGCCTACTTAAAAACTGTCTTCTAGACATGATAGGGAAACAGTAACCATGAAATCTTAAGTCAAGTTGCCTTAAGATCTGCCAGTGATACCAGTTAACAGACCAATGTGAATGTGAGAGATTTTAAAAGCACTCCCACCCCTGGATAAAGAGTTATAAATAATTGATCACTGCTGAGAAGGGGAGAATCAGTTTTCTCTAGAGAGGAACCCCTATAGGTTATCTAATTTTAAGTTGTCAGCCTTAAACGCATGTACAGTGTACATATGAGCAACAAGAAATAGACTCAGTAGTTTATATGTACACATACATACATGTAACACACACACACACACACACACACACACACACACACACACACACACACACACACACAAACCCCAAGAATAATTAAAGAAGTCATGAACATGAGAAAGAGTGGAAGGACAGAAGAGGAGGTAGAGTGGAGAAAAAGGTGAGAAATGAGGAAATGCATTTTACCAGTTGTACAATTGTACTCATGTACAAAATGCTCAAAATTTAAATTAAAAAAGAAACATACCTTTCTCCCATGAGGATCTTGATACTTTGTGTGTGTGTGTGTGTGTGTGTGTGTGTGTGTGTGTGTGTGTGTGTGTGTGTGTGTAGACCTGGAGAAAATACTGATGCACTGTGGGTACTGCTAGTGGCTGCTTTTTATTAAATAATGTTTAATTTATTAAGGTGAAAAATGGAAAAATGTAGTTTCCCTTAAGCTTTTAATTTCAAATTGAAATAACATTATCATAGTTACAAGTGTGGTAATGTTGGATGATCACCTCCAAGGGAACTTTGATTAATATTTTTATTCTCCTAAATATTCTTTCCAATTTATAAACTTCTCTAAGGTGTTTTAAATCAATATAAAGTTAATTTGTAAATCTTGGGTAACAGATTTTACTTTTATACACTTTAAATATCTGTTCAACAAACAACCCAAATCTTTTGCTTTGACACTGCAAGAAAATCCATTAAATTATATGTAAAAATATGTAGCACCTCAAGTGTTTATTGATTTAATCAAAATCCCAGACTTTTCAAATTAAAAGTCCAAGTCTAAAAATGAATGATTGCTATACAAATCACATTTGCTCAGGCAGTTAATCTTCCAGAATTTCAGATGCCAAATTATTTTAAATATGAAAACCATTTGAAAAGAAATAAAAATCCTCACAGATGATTCCTAAACCTAGTGCGACAGTTCCATGTTTCTGATTTACTCTTCTATGTATGTACTGCTATGAGCTAAATTCTATCCCTCCCTGCTTCTAAATCCACATAGTAAAGCCTTTGCCCTCTCAGCGTCAGAATGTAGCCTTCTTTGAAGAAGGGGCCTTTACAGGGGTGATTAAATCAAAATAAGGCAGCAGGGGAGAGACTACCACAGGCAGGTGGAAAGGTGAGAGAAGTCGCTTTGAAGACCTAGCTGAATGTTACACAGGCTGGAGAGCAGAGGGGCTTTGAGCTGAAAGGAAAAAGGTCACGGGAGGTGGCAGTAACTCAGATGCTTGCTGGAAAGAACTGAAATGCGTTACATAGGAAATACGCAAGGGAGTCAGTGTGTTCATCCACTCCCACCCTTGTGCCAGGGACAGTGTCTAGCAGACTCCACTTAGAGCGTGTCCACAATCTGTAAGTGCACAGACCAGTTTCTCTGGTCCCTACACTGACTCCCATCTGACTGTGTTTCTGTTCTCCACTCTCCTGAGAATCCTGCCTAAAATTCCCACCCACATTAATACCATGAGCTCAATTTCTAGTGTAAGGCTGGCCTCTAAATAAACCTAGTCTAAGACAGTAATGCACAGCTTGCAAGATTGTGTCCCAAAGGAGAAAACTAAATTGAATATGTAGTGGGTTTGAAGAGCAATCTCCCATTATATGGCAGAAAAGAAAATCAACTTTAAGAGTCTAAGAATGTGGATTAAAAACCCTAGTCCCATCACTGTCAGAGAGTAAACTTGGAAAACATGTCTCTTTTGAAATCCAGTGTTCTACTTTACAAAATAGAGGCAAGATAAATTAAATGGGAATATCAAGAGGTACTCACAAAGCCATAGCTCCATCCTCTTTGTTCATGTCTTCATACTATTAGTGTGTAGTCTGCAGCACTCAGAAAGAATATATATCAAACAGGTGGAAATTTACCTTCAGTCCTGGTTTTAACATAAGCTCTTGGCCTGGAATTCAGTCAAAGAAATGGCACCTTTCCCCTCTTCCAGAAGCAGGGTTTTAAGGTCCTTTTTTATTAGAGCTATGTAGAGATTTTCTCACTTGGTGATGTTTCAGACAGTAAGGATGCAATGGGATGAAATGTGGGATGAAAAAGCACCTCATCTTGTGGTCGTGAGCATTACTCCAAACCCTTCCTCTGACCTGATGCTCAGTGCTTAAAATTATGTGAAATCCATAGGGGAAAAAAAACTGGAACACAAATCAGTTTCAGTCTACCTGTATGGATTTGAATAGAAGCCTAAATATTTCTGACTTTTGAAACATTTGTTATGTCACCTATGTCTGAATTGTGGCATTAGTTCACTTTGTCACTGTGACCAAAATAGCAGTCATAAACAACTGGAGAGGAAAGACTGATTATTATTATTATTTTGCTCATGGCTTCAGAGGGTTTTGTCTATGGTTGTTTGTCCCTTTATATGGGGACAGGGTAGCCCTGGAACACATGGATGAGGCAAGGAAGCAGCTCCCTCACTTCGTGGGCAGAAGCATCATCATTCACTTGATAACATGTAAGCACGTCTTGACTTGGGTCAAGATATTCTAGTTGAACTTTTCCGTGTTGACCATTATGAGATGGACTCTGAGACCATCCAAAACAAAATGTGCAAACTGTTTCTGCAAAGTTGTTGGTTTCGAGCATCATTGTACAGAGGAAGAAACAGAGCACCCATATGATGTAATGAAACCTTTCTAAAAAAATAACAGGAGCCAGAGGAAAATAACTCCCAATTTTTCTAGCCATCCTACTAATAATAGTGCAATCATTATATGGTCCGGCCTGTGCCTGGCACCTTGGTATATGTGTTAACTTCTTTAAATCTCACAATAACATATTAAGTAAACTTTCCAGAGTCACACAGTCAGGGATGGCCATATCTCATCTAGACAATACCATAAGAATGAGCAATGGTTCAAAGGCCTCTCAAGAAAGGTACCAGGGTCCTCCCTGCTATGCTTGGGAAATGTAAGATATCCACTTAGCTGTTACTAAGGAGGCTCAGGACAAAACCCAGTGGGAGTTTCTATCGGGGTGAGAGTGTGAACATCCTGTGGATGTCATTGGTTGTGACAGACAAGAAAGTGACATCATCCTCAGTTGACAATGTCTTTCTATGTCCTTCCCGGAGGCAGCTCTCAATCTCCTCTGCAAATGAGTGTGAACAAATGATCTGAAGGTCCAAGTATGAAGGGGCAGCTGGGTCTTGGTCTGTTGGTGTGCTATGTTATTAGCTCACATGAAGAGCCCATACATCTCTGTCAGAAACTGGGCAGGCTGAGTGTATTTTAATGGAGCTGGGCTCCCAAAGTAATTTAAAAAGTGAGAGAGGAAAGGCAGGGAACAGAAGCACCTCGGGCACTGCCTGGCATTGTGATGGTGGAATGGTACCCACTTCCTTAATTCCTAAGGACATCTGCAGAGAGACGGGAACAGGCTTCTTCACTCTGATGGGAAAGACCCTGCTGTCTCGGGGATTTGCCGTAGTGCAGGACCGCTTTTCCCTTTTAGTAAAATGTAAGTTCTCTGCCTCAGGATTCATACAGCCGTTTGCAGACTTGGAGACAAAGTAAGACAACATTAGGTAAGAGGACATTGGACTGAATCCAGTGTGGTGGCTACAGCTGTAATCTCAACACTTGGGAGGATGAAAAGATCATGAGTTCAAGGCCAGCCTAGGCAATAGAGAAAGGCCATGTCTCAAGGACAAAAAAAAAAAAATAGGGAGCACAGATGGCATTTGATCTTAGGAAAAACCTGTCTTACCTACATTAAGGAATTTGAAGTAGGCCAACTGAGATGTACATCACAGAAAATCTATCAGCAGACTTTTGTACATGTGGTATTAGGAATATGCCATAGTTATATACTATATCATAGATGTCTGCCCAATACCAGGCCTGTCCTCATGGACTCACCTTGATGTTGTCTCTGTTCCAATATATCCTGCTTTATGCATTAAAAACAATTCTTCGCATGGTCCTGATTCTGTTTAGGAGTCTATGGTTAATAGCAATTGACTCTTAAATATAAACCCTATGCTGGATATGTTTGTTTATGCCTCTAGCAAGTACAGTATCATTTGACCTATATTCCCAACAGGCTCAACTTTTGCCGCTAACCAGAAGATGTCTGTTGGTCCCATCAAGACCAACTTAGGTATTGATGATGTGAAGTCCCCAGTAATGTCACTATCTTGTAATGGAGTAAGACCTGGGGCACCGATATCATATTGATGGAGCCTGCTACCCAGGATTGTCATCACTTCCCTTGGTTTCAGGGTCTGGAATTCTCCAGGTTGAGTCTTCCCTGGGACACACACAGTTGACACTGAACAATTTGCACTCCATGTGAAGGAGTTTGTAGTTCTGTTTTTGTTACTTTGAGATGGAGTCTATATAATACAAAATGGCTTGCTTTGAACCACAGATCTTCTTACCTCAGGCTTCAGAGTGCAAGCATTAGAGACACTAATCCCAAGGAGGGTTTTCCTGAAAACTGATGGGATAGGTCCAGAGAGTCTGGTTATGCTTGAAGTAAATAAACAAACTGATGGTAAATACAAGATTGTGCGTGCGTGTGTGTGTGTGTGTGTGTGTGTGTGTGTGTGTGTGTGTGTGTATGGGTGTGTTCAGAGATCCTAAGAAAACCAATCAACCTATCTTCTACCCTGCACAAAAGTTCCAAGACAGCTTTTCAGGAGGTTGATCCGCATTAACTTAGTAGCTAGGAGACTATCAACATCCCACATTGCCTTTTTAATCAAGGGGGAATTTTTGCAAAAGAGCTCTGATTTGTTACCTGCACCGACCCAGGAGTCTGGCCTCCTAAATTTCCATGGACTATATTAAATTCCAAGTCTTTGGTTTTTACTTTATATTTCAAGGACAACCCTATTTAGATAGGTGATTTACTCAAGAAAGTACAGGGTCTGCAAACATTTGCCCACCAATTCTAGAGTCAGACAAAGAAAAGGTATCTGAAAATCTAGTCCAACTGCCCCATCGTCTTTTGCATCTGGATGAGAGTACTTTGAGCTCCTACCATGCCAGTTCCTTAAAAATGACATGGAAATCTGAGAGGCGTTCTTATTCTGTCATCTGTTTTAATTCAGACAAAAACGTAGTTGGATGGTATAACATTTCACATCCACAAATGCAGGTGTGCACAGATGTGATCTTAAAATAAAGGGAATGCATTGTAAGAGTGGTGTTTCTACCAGTTGTGGGAGAAAAGCACCTTAATCATGTTGATTCAAAATTGTTGATCCACCTTCAACTAAATGTTTTGTGTCTTCTGTGCATGCTAAACCAATCCTGGAGATTCCCTTGTGCTGTCTTTTCTCCTGAAGTCATGGAATTCCAAGGTGACTGATTTACCATGACATCACCCTGGCATCAAGTGAGGCTCAAAGGGTCCAGCCTCTGGCACAGTGTCCACATTGACCTCTTTGTCCCACTCAGTTTTGAATATGCATTTCTGACTCTGCTACATCAGCTGTCATTGCCCAAAACCTAGTCTGACATCAGATCACAATCTGAATCTCTTAGCCCACCATGCAAGCCCAGCTTGGCACTCCTGTGCTCTTCACTGGGACAAGTCCCTACCTGTTCTTTTTATACCACACTGGATGCTCACAATGATGTGCTGCCTCCCAAGCGCCTCCCTCACCCTTGACTGGACTTGGCTCTCTTCTGCACTCTGGTGGGTCAGGCAGCATGCCTTGTTTTCCAGAACCTATGCTTTGTGCTGTTGTTTGTATGATCCAGCCTCTACTGGGGACTCATTCCAGGACCACAGGCACTATTGCTGATGACCTTAGATCCCCCTCCTTCTCTTTGGATGTGCCCTTGTCTTGTGGGTGAAGAAGCTTCTCTTGAACTGTCACACACCAGCCCTTCCCCCATAGTTTATGACATCGGCACTCTGCTGTGAGTCCTTCATCCCTTCCCCCATAGTTAATGACAACAGCACTCTGCCATGGGTCCTCCATGTTGGCTGGCAGAACTTTGAAGCTTAATAGCATTTGTTCTTTATCACAGATCCAGTGGTAGCAGGGGTAGAATTTAGGCATTTGGTTCTAACCATTTTCACAATGTCTAGTTGAAGCTTGGAAATGTAGAATAATACTGTGTTTCTAGCCTTCTCAAGGAGCATTGACTGTGGAAAACAGTGTAAGTTTTCTTGGGGGCTCTCAGTAAGCTGAACTTTGTGATGATATTTTGTTTGTTCTCTAATAAGTAAAATTTGCCTGATGATCAGAGGACAGAGCCAGCCACTAGATTAGACATAGAGGCCAGGCAGTGGTAGCACACACCTTTAATCCCAGCACTTGGGATCTCATGCTTTTGCTCCTAGTATTAGGGAGGCACACACACGATTAATCCCAGCACTAGGAAGGTTGAGACAGGAAGTGATATGGCTGGGCGGAGAAAGGCATATAAGGCGGGAGGAGGAGACAGGAACTTAGCCGTTTCTGCTGAGGACTTGGAGGCATTCAGTCTGAGGATTCATGGAGACAGGATCTTCTCTTTTTGGCTGAGGAGTTGGCAAGGTGAGAAGTGACTGTGGCTTGTATCCTCTTATCTTTCAGCATTTACCCCAATATCTGGCTCCGGGAGTTTATTATAAGACCATTTAGGATTCGTGCAACAGAACTTCTTGCTTTCTTATCTTATTTCAAGGCACATTTTCATAATCACGATTGGCCAATTTGTCATCTTTTTATGCCTATCATTTGATCCATTTATTAACTTGTCAATGATAATTTGATTTCAGGAGTGCACCCGTGAGGATGGGAGGTGACAAAATGCACTGGATGTATAGGGAGAGAGCTGTACTCAGGCTATTGACCTAGGAGGACCCCTGTAAATGAAGACAGAACACTGTAACATGAAACTTAAAAAGTCTTATTAATAAAAATACTCAGGGCCAGGTATTAGGGTGAATGCTGAAAGATCAGAGATGCAGAACAAGCCACAGCTAACCTCACCTTGCCAATTCTTAGCCGATCCTGTCTCCTCAAGCTGGAAGCCTCTGTGTCCTCATCGGAATGGATCTCAGCTGACTGCTGCTAAAAGCCTAAAAGCTTAACCAGGTTCTAGTTCATTGTCCTCACGCCTTAAATAACTTTCTGCTTCCTGCCCATCACTTCCTGGGATTAAAGGCTCTTGTTACCATGCCTGGCTGTTTCCAGTGTGGCTTTGAACTCACAGAGATCCACACAGGTCTCTGCCTCTGGAATGCTAGGATTAAAGGCGTGTGTGCCACCATTTTCTGGCTCTATGTCTATCTTGTGGCTGCTCTGTTCTCTGACCCCAGATAAGTTTATTAGGTTGCACAATATTTTGGGGAACACAATATCACCACAGAACACTGAGGGTTAAGAGAGGCAGATAACCAAGAACACTATGAGGAAGGACAGACAGCTCAGATGAAAGGGTGGGAGACCTTCTTAGTGATGCACTGATTGCCATCTCTTGTGGGAGATACAAAGACCCTGTGCTCATTTCTTTAAAATACCTGATGAGAAATAAGTGAAGTAGTGTTTATTTTGCCTCACAGCTTGGGGTGCTTCCATATTTAACTTGCAAAATGGGACAGGGAGAGGCTTCCTACTGTGGCAGCAGGAGTTTAAAGCTGCTTGTTCAAATCTAGGCTGGTCAGGGAGCAGAGACAAGGAAATTCTGGCATTTCTTTCCCCACTCTGATTCAGCCCTGGACCCTGGAGGTGATACAGCCCACACTCATGGAGGAGCTGATCTCCTCAGCTTAGTGTCATCGGTGTGACCCTCCCTCACAGATACATCAAAAGCTCTGTCTCATTAGGGGCATAGGTGTTTCCTAATCCAAACAAACGGCAATCAAAATTAACCCTCACATGTTCTTTAAAAATAAGTAAATAAATAAATAAATAAATAAATAAATAAATAAATAAATCTCACATGTACTCCTATCAGACCTTAGCAGAGTCTAACTAAGCTAAATCAAGTTTCCCTTCAGTGGTTGTCCACATAATAACTCATCATTTCATCTTAAGACAAAAATCACTCTATTTTTAAAAACAGAAAACATCCTATGAAAAGAGCATGAGAATGTCCCCTTTTGCTCCTGGTAGAGTCACATTCAGATGTGTATTACTTGTCATTTACAGAAAAAAAGTAGGAGGCAAATTGAAATTTCTTATGCAGCAGTAATTTTCAAGCAGATATGCTGTGTTCATGAATATGCAACTCACAACTCCTACAGCCATATATGGTATATAATAATATGTAATATGTAACACATCCTTCAAGTATAACTTTGGAAAATAGTAAAAATAAACATGCTCCCTAACAATATAGCCCACCCCAACATTCATCTCATCTATGAACTGATGGAGTATGTGAAGGGACAGGGTCTTTAGATCCAAAGATACTGGACCCCCATGGCACAGGATTACAGGATATCCAGGAGGAGTCCCAGTGAGGGTTCAGTAGGGTAGCAGAAGCCAGAGGCCTCAAGCTAGACCAACAATCTATTGCAAAGAACATTTATAAGTAAAGATATATAGACTAAGGGGTACACTATGTGACTCACTGGGCCATACCACAGCTTCCACATTGAAATTTTCTTTTTTTTTCTTACTGTTTTGCTTTTAGGCTATACTTTTAAATTTTGTTTTGTGTTAGGATGGTGCAGTGACAAGGACAAAGCACAGAGGTAAGGGGACGGGAAGATGAGTGTGATCAGGATGCATGATGTAAAAACAACAAAGAATCAATTAAAAAGTAAAAAAAAAAAACCACAATATAGTCAATATAGTTTTTCTAGAATATGTAAGTAGAAAAAAAGCATATAAACCTAATATTATACTTATGTATTAATGTTTTAGTGTCCCAAGTTATTTGGAAATTGTCTACAGAGCCAATGAAAATATATTAGCATAATTTAGTGAAAATCTGAGGATTTAAGCAGATAATGACCTTCCAAAGTATCTTCAAATTAGTATGCAGTGAAACATAGTTACTGTTGAAATAAAACTGACTATAATCATGATTTTATTTGGCTATGCATAAATTTGCACTTTCATAAGTACAAATATTCATAATATTAAACATTAGTAAACTAGTATAATTAACAGACCATACACGTCTGCACAGAACATTCTAAGTAGATACATAATATTCAATGTAGATATCAGACTTAATGCTACCTTCACAAGTCAGAGAAGATACAGATCTTGAATCAGAAAAATCAGATGTTTTATTACATCAAAAAATCATACCATTCTATTTAACAGGATTTACCTGGATTATATAAATTTGGATTCCTAAAGCATAGCCAAGTTAGTTTCTATAAGGATGTACTTTCAAAATTTTTCACTTCTTTAAGAATTTATGAGTATTGTATTCACATCACTTCTCTATTGCCTCTCTTTCCTCCAGCTCCTCCTATAACTCCCACTCCTTCTCAACTTCATTGCCTCTTCCTATTTATTATTTTTACATATATATAAATATATAGCTATACACACATATATATGCACACATAAAAGTTTATAAATACCACCCTCTGAGTTCGTTTAGTGTTGATTAGAAAACTAACAACCATAGCAACCAAAGGCAATGATAATAGCTTGTATTGTTTGGGGAATTTCTTAGACTCCCCTGTAAGAAAATGGCCCCCCAAAAGAGTGGCACTATTAGGATGTGTGGCCTTGTTGAAGTAGGTGTGGTCTTGATAGAGGAAGTGTGTCACTGTGGAGGCAGGCCATGAGGTCTCATATATGCTCAAGCCACACCCAGTGAGACAGACCACTTCCTATTGCCTGTGAATCAACTTGTAAGAACTCTCAGCTCCTTCTCCAGCACCGTGTCTGCCTGCATGCTGCCTTGCTCCCTGCCATGATGATAATGGACTAAACCTCTGAGCTGTAAGCCAGCCACCACTGTTAAATGTCCCCCTTTATAAGAATTGCCATGGTCATGGTCTTTACAGAAATAGAAACCCTAATTAAGACACCATTCCTGACAAAGGGGTTTTAGTTATAGAGTACATGGCTCTTTAGGTGATCATTGTTATCACACATGGTGTGACTTCATTTAGAAAATGTGCAATAGTTTTAAGTAAATATAATATGACTTCCTATGGCTTTTTCGTATGTCCTTTGTGTTATTTAATCCTCCTTCCTCCCTATCTATGTTGCCTCCGCACTGTTTCCCTAGGACAGTTTCCCCCAATGTTTTTTCCATTTCTCCTTCACAGCACCTGTGCCTCATTCCCTCTATAGAGCTCTTGTCCTTCCTACACCAACCATGGAACCTTTTCATTCCTGGCACCTGCAATCATCCCAGGTTACATGCTCATATCTGAAGATTCAGAGCTAGGATTTACACGTAGGAACATGTAGCGTTAGTCTTTCAAGGTCTGGGTTATCTCACTCAGTGTAATATTTTCCTTATTCCATTCACTTACCTGCACCTTACTTTTTTTTTTTTATAGCTGAATAGCATTTTGTTGTGTTTATGTGCCACGTCTTCATTATCTGTTCACCAGTTAGAGGACATTTAGTTTGTTCCTGATCCCTAGCTCTTGTCAATAGTGAGGCAATGAACCAGGCTGAGTGATTATCTGCGGAATAGAATGTTGGGTCCTTTGGGGCAAATGTTGAGCAGTGATACAGTTGGGTCATATCGTAGATCTATTTTTCAGTTTTTGAGAATTTCCCAAGCTGATTTCCATAGAGACCATACCAGTTTGCAATCCCATCTACAGTGAGTGAGTTAGTGTTCCCCTTCTTGGCATCCTCTCCAGCATTGGTTTTCTTGATCTTAGGCATTTTGATAGAGGGTAAGCTGGAATCTCAAAGTAGTTTAAATTTATATTTCCCTAACAGGTAGGAGTATAAGGAATACTTTTTGAGATATTTCTTAGTCATTTTTTATTTCTTCTTGTGTGAACTCCCTGTTCAGATCCATGGCTTACCTTTTTAATTGCATCATTTGTTTTCTTGACTCTTTATTTTTTGGGTTCTTTCTATATTCTGGATATTAATTCCATATCAAATATATAGCTACCTGCCAAAAAATTCTCTACCCCTCTGTGGAGTTCCTCCTCAGTGGACTAGTTATTTCCTTGTACAGAATAGAGCATATTGAAAATATTTGAGATTCAAGTGTCTTTTTTTTTCTAGAACTTTAAGGAACAGGTAATTTTAGGTAAGTCATTATTTATCTCTAAACCAGTAAGAATGGAGCTTCTTCAAGATATTCTATAACCCAATCTGGCAATAACAATGAGGCAGAGAACTGGTAAGTATTCACACAAGAGTCAAAGACTTCTCGAGTTACAGATGCATAAACTGATAAGCACCTAATTTAGCTTTAGTTCTCAATTTTCAGCTATGATCATGTATAAATATGCAACTAGGAGACACTGTGGTCTATATCAAAGATATGTTCTAGGGATCCATACTAGATGGACAGGCAAATGCTGACAACCCAGATTTCTCTTACTGCCATATAAGAAAGTTAAGATCTCCATGAACAAATGACAACCACACTGATAAACCCACAAGAAAATAGAAGCAGAAACTAAGTCAGCAGGAGTCAAAATCGAGTGTTGCCATACTTCCGGTGGGCACAGTCCAGAGAACAATATTATGGAGTGCAGTAACAGTCAGAAGTGACTCTAAGAAGCCCCTTTGTACCCATGGTAGAAGAGGAATATGAAAACCACACATGATCTTATCTAAGTCATGGCACCAAAGATATGAACGATAGCTGTTCATACAATTAAGGGAATGATTTTTCTTAAGCTACTGCAACAGGGAGTGCCTTCCTTAAAGAGGAACAGCTCAAGTTAGAGGAGAGGAAACCTCTGGCTTTATAGAAATCAGTAAAGAAAGACATGCAGAGAAAAGATCCACACTAAGTCTTATAGAATGCACAGGGACAACATTTTTATATTGACATAGGTGAGGGTATTGTGGTTGTATTTGGTTAGCTGGTTCTCAGAACATTGGGGAATATAGGCCTTATATAAAATGTTAAGAAAGAAATGTAGACAAATTAACAACAGTGTATCACTTACGTAAATTTAAACTCACAGCACAGTAAAACATTATACTGCATGTATATTGTGCACACACACATATACATGAAAAGGTTTTAAAAATGGATGACTTGTGTTGGTCCTGTTCTAACTACCAAGTACATA
Source organism: Peromyscus maniculatus bairdii (assembly GCF_049852395.1). Classification (NCBI taxonomy): domain Eukaryota; kingdom Metazoa; phylum Chordata; class Mammalia; order Rodentia; family Cricetidae; genus Peromyscus; species Peromyscus maniculatus. Next base: position 41,359,452 of record NC_134868.1, read on the forward strand.
CTGCCACTTGACTTTGGAATGCAGCTAGTTCAAATTGAGACAGGTTGTGAATGTAATCAACCTACTTACTCTGAAGATGAAAAAAATAATATATTTTAAATGTTGATTGTTAAACATATATTTCAAAATAATCGAATTATGTGAAATATATTATTAATACCACTTGCTTCTTTTTATTTTCTAATAGAGCTACTGGACAATATTATATTTCTACTGGATAGCTTATGTACCCAATTCAGCACACTCATTACTCTTAGAAAATGGGGACAACAGCCCTTGAGATGATGGGTGAAACATCATCTTCTGATGGTCCAACTGATGGACAGACTAGAAGCAAATGTGACACAAATGTTTACGGCCTGCTGATTCTGAAGTGTGAGAGTGAAGATGGTGTTTTCCGCCACTATCTTTTAAATTTCCCACGTGTGCATTTGACACAAAGAAATGAGTGCTAGAAAAAAAAGCACCAGGGACTATTCACATAACAGCCACACAACCTTAGGGGGGTCACCTCATTTTTCCTTTTGGCACAATGAGTAGTTGAATAGATTCTTCAAGAGAAATTTCAACTGGACACACATCTTCACAGGGGACATTATTGGAAAGATAAGGATTACACAGAGTAAGAACTAACATGCTATTAAGAGTTCTAAAACTAGTTTGTCATTTTAACAGTTAGAAAATCAAATTTTACTAATCTAAAAATCACAATATTTGGTAGTAAAGAAACAAAACTAAAATGTTCTCTCCTTTCTGTCCACGTTTTGCATCTTTTGGAACATCATCATCATCCTCAGATTTTACATTTGGAGCAAACACATTTAAGACAAAATACTTTTTATCTTGAATTATAAAATTTTGCCAGACAATCATACTTCTCTGTTGCTGTTATTCCCAGCATTGTCTCAAAATTCATATTATAAAATTAGGTGTAGCTGGAGTTATCTCCAGTCCCTCCCCAGAGCCACTCTGACCCAATTAAACACATAGAGACTTATATTACTTATAAACTGTATGGCCGTGGTTGGCTTCTTCTTATCTAGTTTTTATATCTTAAATTAACCCATTTTTATTAATCTATAAGTTGTCATGTGGCTTGTGGCTTACTGGTACTTTACCCTTGTTTTTCATGGCAGTGCCTGGCAGTGTCCCCTATGTAACATATCTTGGTTTCCATTCTGAGGTCAGCACATACTTAAAGTATATAGGCTGATTTAATTTTGTGGTTTTTTTTTTCTATTATCCAATGTCTCTCTGCAGCTGTTTTTCCTTTCTCATTAGCATTGAGAAAATTCAAAGTTAATAGAGCATTATGCATTCTATTTGGGGAGGGGGGTTGTTACCCCTTTCTGTTTATTTAGCATATTCTTTAGAGTTCTGTTTGATCTTTCTATAACTGCTTGGCCTGTAGGATTATGTGGTATATCTGTAATATGCTTTATATTATAATAAGCAAAAAACTGTTTTATTTTAACAGAGACATATGATGGAGCATTGTCAGCTTTAATTTGTGCAGGTATATCCATGATGGCTAAAACTTCTAGCAAATGAGTGATTACAGAACCAGCTTTTTCAGAATGCAAAGCAGTTGCCCATTGAAATCCTGAATAAGTATCAATGGTATGGTGTACATATTTTAATTTTCCAAATTCTGTAAAGTGAAACACATCTATCCACCAGATTTCATTCTTCTGAGTACCCTTTGGGTTACATCCTGCTGGTAATGGAGTCTGATTATAAAAGGAACAAGTAGGGCGTTTCCTTATAATTTCCTTGGCTTGTTGCCAGGTTATAGAAAAATCCTTTTTTAAACCTTTACTATTGACATGATTTTTTTATGAAATTTTAAGGCCTCCAGCACATTTCTTATCAATAATTTATCAATCTCATTATGACCTTGTACTAGAGGGCCTGGCAGATCCATATGGGATCAGATGTGAATTATATAAAAGGGATGCTTCTTATTTCTGATTATATCTTGTAACTGAATAGATAGTAAAGTTAATTCTGACTTTTCACGGATAAATTTTGCAGTCTCAATATGTAATACCACTCTTTCAGCATAATGAAAGTCAGTAACTATGTTGAGAGGTTCTGAAAAATCCATTAATACCAAAAGAATAGCATACAGTTCCAATTTTTGAACTGAATTATAAGGACTTTGAACCACTTTATTTAAATTTTTTTATTTGTAACCTGCCTTTCCTTGTTTTTTCAGAACCTCTCAACAATTAGGTATGAAAGCAATTAGGTTTTATTTCATGAAGATCATTGGGATGTATGAGGTTGATCCCTTTGTGTCATGTATGAGCATTTTATTAGACTAGCAAAGCTTATGGGCACAGACCACACACCCTTCTACAGCTGTTAGAGTCCTTTCTACACATTTATCATGATAGAAAAACTAAACTTTTTTTTATCAATGAGACCAAGAGATATAAATACTCTATACCATGTAAACATATCACTCAATATATACACATTTAAATTATATTTAGCAATGTATGTTTTCAAATGTAATCATTCTTAAAAACCATTTGGGTATCTAATGGTTAATCACTAATTAAGTCAATATTAGTCCTAGGTTTTAAGTTACCTGAGGATGTTGGATATTATGTTCAATCTGACATATCATAATATGATTACTGATAAAATAAGAAGTGTTTCAGAATATCAATTTTCAAATTAAATTTTAACAAATTAACATTTTCATAGTCTTGAGCATTATATAATAGCAGCATTATCTTTTTCTTGACAAATAATGTAGATTATTTGGAAAGTTAGTTTTTCATAAGAAAGCAAACTCTAATTTTATAAAAATAAATGTGTTCTATTATATTTCATGCTAATAAAATTTGGAAATAGATAGGTAGCTTCATTTCTTTTCTTTCTTAAACTTATGTTATTAAACCAAAGATTATTAAGTATTGGTTGTATAAACTAGTATTATTATATAGAAATGCTCTTTAGCTCATGATTTCTGAAGAAATAATTTTATTACTTAAAGTCTGGTACCCTTTAAGCTTTAGTTTTGCTTTCTTTTTTACTGTAAATTTGCATAAAGTATTAAGACTGGGTCTCCTTTAAGAAAATTAAATTTTAATTCATTGCATTCCCCCAAAGGTAGAAAAACATTTCATATTTGACAGTAAGGGCAAAAGATCTTCTTGGATTACAGCATTTATAGTTTTAGCCACAGACCAAAGCAAACAAAGAGATATGAAAATTTGTTCTCTGGATCTCAGCAGAGTTGTCTTCTGCCCCAGTGGACACAGAATTCACAATTGATTTGAACTCACAAATAGAAAAGGACACAAAGCAGAGAGTGTGAGAGTATGAGAAGAGACTCTGTACTGTTCCCATTTAACTCCTCCAACAAGATGTCGATATCTAATAGGAGTCATTGACTGGCTAGATTATGACATCAAGTTCCCAACCATAGGTGCCACCAGACAGTGAATAAGTTATCAGCTGTGGTGCAAGAAACAAAATGAAAGGATCAATTGCCCAGTTCCTTCAACAAATAAAAGGCAAGAAAAAATAGGACAGGGAGAATCTATTGAGTGAGTGAGTCTTGAGAAGGGTGTATGGAAGTGGTTGTAATTCCACATGTGTGGGTATGGTGCAAACTCTGTGTCAGTCAGCATACACTTGGAGCATATACGTTTAAATTATACTGACTAGCCTCTGTTTTAAAATGTAATCCTCCTTAAAAATCATCTGTGTATCCAGTGGTTATTCATTAATTAAGTCAATATTAGCCCAAGGTTTTAAGTTACCTGAAGATGTTGGATATAGTCTGACACATTATAAAATGATTATTGATACCATAAGAAGCTTCTCAGATTATCATTTTTCAAATTAACTTTTCACAAATTAACATTTTCACAGCCTTATGTAAGAACAATATTAGTCTTTTCTTGATAAATAATATAAATTATTTATAAAGTTCCATTTAGTTTTTCAATGAGAGCCAGAGATATAAATGCTCTATATCATGTCAACATATCATTCAAGATATACACATTTGAATTATATTTATAACCTGTGTTTTACAATGTGATCATCCTTACAAACCCAAATGGAAAGAAGGGGAACCCAGGGCAGGCAAATTTAAACATCTCCTACCACACTAAAGGGATCAAAGCCAAACACAAAACAGCAATAAAATCTTCTATACTCACAGCTGACTTCTCTAGCATATGTTTTACTGGCTTCTGTCAAGGAAGTCCCTTTATCAATTTTGGTACAGTAATGCTGTGAACTCTATTTCCTTGTCAATTAAAATTTCCTAAACATTTTCATTGCAAACCATTTCCAACATACATAAAACAGAAAAGGTAGCTTAAAGAAAGCATGTACATATCACCGAACTTTATCATTCATGCCCATTTTCTTTCATCCCAACCTACACTCATTTCCCTCTTGATTATTTTGAAGCAAATCTTATACATCAGACTTCACTTTCCTAATATTTTATACAATAATTCTCATCAATAGGAAGCAAGAACTCTTAAACAAAAACAAAACAAAACAGAAACAAATGTCATTATTGAATCCTATGTCTACTTCTGTACTATACTGGAATCTCTTCAGACTGTTAGTTACCAGACAGGCTTCAGACGTCACCAACATATCAGTGATGTGTTCTGTTAGTTTGTTCTCATCAGACACAACTCATATGTTATTCTAACCAGTTCCACATCACTCTTAAGAGTCACATACTCAATAGAGTACACCTGTGTGTGTGTGTTTTGGTTTGTTCTATTTTGTTTTGCTCACACTTGCCTTTTATTTGTTGAAGAAATGAGGTCATTTGATCCTTTAAATATTTTGATATTTTGGAATTTGCCAGTTGTGTCACTGTGGTTTTGTTTGGGATAGCTCTCTAGCCCTTGAGTGTCCTGTAAACTAATTAAATATAGATTTCGGTTGACAAGAATCCTTTATAAGACTGGTTGCAGTTTTCTCTGAAGGGTGAACTTATGGCCTCTCTTTTGTGATGCTAAATTTGACCAGTGGGTTCAGGTGTGAGACTGAAACTGTCCTTATTGCATACTTTTTTTTTCAGCTTTTTACTTATTGATTTTAGGTTAATGGTCAATGACTAGATCCATTATTTCATTTTAAGGTTTGAAAAGTTATGATATTCTATCAAAATGTCATGATTCATTGAATTAGATGACATTATCTAGGTTGTATTTGAAGAGAAGAGATATCAGTAATGGAAAGGAAGAAATTTTACCGTATGAACTGGAGTTGATAATTGTTGAGGGGGATAGGGAGAGGGGGGTTGGGTTGCCAGGCTGACCCTTACCTGGTAGAAATAGAGATTAAAGAACTTGGCATAGAAAACGTTGCTGCCACCAACAGCACTAGAGAGGACTAGTAGCTAGAGGAGGGAAAGACGGGTTGTTCCTGTTTGATTCCATTCTCTCCTGTCGTGTTTTCTATTGCTTTCAGGAGTGTGAGTTCTCAGAGCTTCACAGCAATTTCTGTGACTTCCCTCAGGGCCTGCCCTCCTGAGCTAATATGTCTCACCATCTGGAAATGGAAAGATGCTCTTCAACATGTAACCAGGATTCTTATTCTCCAGTTTTTCCTGTCTGAGCTGTAAACGTGATCATTTCAAGGGCTTGGAGCTGGACATTTTATTTTATTTCTTCAGTTGAGGGTCCACGATGATGACTCGGCTAATTTGGAATTCAGAAGGTTGTCTCTGAAGACCTTTCGGATACATAAACAAAGGCATTTCATTCCACTCCATTGCCCCTACTTAACCTCTTTTTATGCCCCTCTAAAAGGTTCTTTTCCCTCTAGTGTTCTTCAATTTCTGAGCTGTCACTTCCAAGTGTGGCCTCCTGCTTGGGTAACCCATGTGGACAGTATTTAGTTCTGTGAGTCTTTGCCCATAAATCACTTTCCAGTTTCATAAGCATGTATGTCTATTGTTGCTGTTGCCCTGGTCTAAGGTTACTTCATGTTGGCTAAAATTAGTTTTTCAGGCCATGCCTTGCTCGGGGAGATGCCATTTTACAGGGAGTATTTGATTGTACTTTGAGTACAGACATGGAGCCAGGAGGGCTCAGTACCTGGATGATGCACCATCTGTCTGGTACCACCCACAGGCACAGACTGATGGATACCTTATTCCTAAAGGGGAAGAGGTCATGTGTCTATCCATTTATCAAAGGAAACTGGAACCGTAGGAAAACCAGGCCTGAGAAATAATCAGACTGAGGAAAAGGGTACAGCATCCTTATGTGGGCCCCATGAAGAGGACAGCACCTCACACTGTGATGACAAGACCCCATAGACTGATTTGTCAGCTGATTACTCAGTGTATGCATCCGAGAACAAGAAGGCAGACAATTCAACTCCCTTTCAACTCCTTCAACTCCAGCTCAGCTTCTCTGTCTCTTTTGTAATTGGTTTAATACACACACACACATGCACACGCACACGCACGCGCGCGCGCACACACACACACACACACACACACAGACAGAGACAGAGAGAGACAGAGACAGACAGAGAGAGAGACACAGAGACAGAGAGGCAGAGAAAGAGGGAGGGAGAAAGGAGAGAGTTGGGAGAAGGAGTGATGGAGAGACAGAGGGAGAGGGAGGGAGAGAGAGAGAACAAATAGGAACATTGTGTGGTGTGTGGTGTATGATGAATGATCTGAGAGCTGATAATTAGTTAGGATTGGAATAAAATGGCCTGTGTTTGTTGATGAGCAGCTATCAAGAGAAATCAAGGTTACTTGGCAAATTGCAGCCCACAAAACTGACCTAGCTTGTGAATTCATTGTTATTCAATAAATTTTCATATTTTGGAAAGACACACATATATTTGTCTGTTTCGGACATACCACCCTCACAAATGTTCCCATTTGTTCAATTCCCCACTGTTCTGCCATCAAAGTGCCCAGGCTTCCATTCAGAATTCCAGAGCAATCTTATCAGAGACACTTAAAAAGAAAATTTTTCTCTCTTGGCTCTATTTGATCACCCATATATGAGCGTTTATTGCATTGCTAGCCAACTCACTAATGTTTTAATGTTTGTCAACACCTTTCTAACACTGGGAGAGACATACAACCTAAGATCACAACATTCAGAAATGAGAAAATAAGTTACTTCTATGCCATTCTTGTACTGTTGTATGGCTGATCCATTGAGTTCAGAGAAATGCTTTTCTAGTTGTTACAGAACAAAAATAACAAACATCTTTCTTCAGCATTTTATAGAAATACACCAGAGGAGCTAGGCACACAAAACAGGACACCTTCTTGAAAAGAAAAGTCCTTTATAACAGGGAGAACAACTTGGAAGCACATGAGGTGAACTAGCCACTTACTTCCGTGGGCCATATCCAGCTGCACAATGGATGGAGGTGATGGTTTAGTACACCCAGACCCCCAAGTCTTCCCACCAGCCAAGAAGGGCAGCCACCGAGAAAGAAGGAACCAGCAGATGGCTCAGAAGTGTCTGGAGTTGATGCCATGCACTTGATGACTCTTCAAACGGCGAAGAAACAGAGTATCATAGTAGCCTCGAATAAATAAAAAATAGTGATGTGAATCCTTTTTATCCCTGGCTTTCTAAAAGAAACTAGCCCACCCCTAGCATTTTTCATATAAACTCCCAGTCCATAGGCTATGGCATGAAGAGCTAACCCCACACTGCTCTAAGGCTGGAGACATCACGTTTCTATTTTTTGCAGATGATAAACAAGTTAGTGTGAGTCAGGTTCTTTTTAATCTTGGGCTGAGGGAGATCATCACAGAGATGGCAAGATTGATTTGCCGGCCAAGGTACTGTTCAGTGCACTGGGTTTATGAAAACAGCAGGATTGATGATGACTGGCTGAGCTCATTACAGTTGTTTAGCTGTTAATATTTTAGATATCATCACTGAGAAAGCATTCTTTGGGAAGCTAAAAAACAAACAAAAAAGCAGCTGTGTTCTGGAAGGTAGAGCAACATTGAACTTCTCAGTTCTGCTCACTCAAAAAGTTATTTGAGTGTTATTCAATTAGATCTCACACTTCCCTCAATAACATATTATATAGAAATCCCAATTTAACTCAGCCCTCTAGACATAAAGGGTGACCCAGTTAGTGAAAAGCAGTTATTTGATTGGTTGGAGATCTGTTATCTGCCTGGTATCTGTTAGTGAAAAAGGTAATTTCCCCAAAATGTGTGCTGGGAAGCTCAATTTTTCTCACCAAATTTAATAGCTAAATGGGGTCATATCCAGTCTGAGCAACTCCAAGCAAGTAAATGATGTGTAGCCTGATCTCGATCTCTCTCTCTCTCTCTCTCTCTCTCTCTCTCTCTCTCTCTCTCTCTCTCTCTCTCTCTCTCTCTCTCTCTTTTAGCCCATATTTAAACCCAGTGAATTCTGGGGCTGGAATGATGCACGCCCTTAATCCCAACATTTAGGAGGCAGAGCCAAGTGGATCTCTGTGAGTCCTAGACTAGCCTGACCTACACAGGGAATTCCAGGAGAGTCAAAACTATTAGAGTCCGACCCTGTTTTGAAAAACAACAAAACAAACACCACCCCTCCATACCCCCACACTCACACACACACACACACACACACACACACACACACACACACACACACACACACGCACAAAACCAAACATAACAGAAACAATCCCAGTGAATTCTGGTTAAAATGGACACTTCTGACAGCTGATAGTGAGAACAGCTTTTAGAGAGTGTATTCAGAAGAGGAGGTACAGTGTCAGGAATAAACTGCAAAGATAGCGCCATTTCCATGCTTAGAATTGGGAATGTAGGATTTACTAATAAGCTTTCTGCTACTTGGTTCACAGATTTAGGAGATTTAGTCCATGGTCATTTGGTTCCATTGCTTTTAGGTCTGTGCAAGGCAGACCATCACAATGGGAAGCATTTGGTAAAGCGAGCTGTTCACCACATGGTGATGGAGAAGCAAAGAAGAACAGTAGGGAACTGAAGTCCCGTTATCCACTTTGGATGCATGCCCCAATGACCTAACTTCCTCTCTTGGAGCTAGCCTTTAACATACAAGTCTGTGGGTAGCCTCTCTCCAAATTGTAATGTGGAGGAGAGAGAGACAGAGAAAGAGAGACTGAGAGAGAGAAAAAGACATACAGAGAGAAAGAGACAAAGAATATGAAAATGTGATGTAGTAGAGTTACCCACCCCCATTGATTATTGTGTATGTCATTTAAACAATTGAGTAGTAGGGATTATTTCTTGATTTGCCATTGGAAGCCCATATTGAAAGTATCCAAATGCTAATCTCATGGGCAGGAATCCTCTACTATCTTCTAATTTCCTAATCAAAAATAATTCAATCACCCATTCATGATTCTTGATTTCACTTAACCCATCTGTCTTATATAAGATAACAAGTCTTAGAAGGCTGACCCTGAAGCTCCAGCAATTTTTTTCTTCAGTCTCAAAAGCCTAAGTTAATTGAAAAACAAAAGGGGCATATATGTAATTCAGACTCAGACCACGACCTAGGATTGTTGGTGGGAGATGGATCATGCAATCCTAAACAAGAGTTGGATTAGTAACCCAAACACAAAATGTACATGGACAAAAAGTCCTGTGCTAGTGACAGGCCACTGGGACTTATCATAACCTGCTTAATAAAAGATGTTGAGAACACAGTCTGTCCACAACAGGTTCCTGTTAAAAGATTCCCCCGAGTCTGAAAATGTCAGAAATATAACAGATTTGTGAGTTATCGGTAATGAATTACAGAGACAATTAGCTAGATTCATCTAATTTGTTAAAATTCACAGTTAGGATTTTAATTTACAAGTCAAGTGCTGCAGCTGTTTGGCCTTGCAGGGTACATAAAATGGTGTGATTTCTTCTCAACAATAATTTTAATAACATTGGGTTGGAGCAGAAGCCCTATAACTCATCACCTTGAGTATCCTGTGCTCAATATTTTTGTAGCAAAGGATCCAGGCAAACAAATGAATTTCAGGCACTGGGAAAAACTTGCATCTACCTCTAGCACTTGTCTCAGGGCATGCTGTATCAAAATGTGGACATGCCCCAGATTGCTAGCTAGTCAATTTACTGCCTCAGGACCTAAGGAATTTAGGGGATAAACTGGCAAGTTTTTCAAGGTCCAACCCATAAAAACTAATCTTTTTTTTTTTAAATCTGCTTACTTTTAATGTTTGATCTACCTTTTTCTGCAATTTCTATGAAACATACATAAATGCAAATCAAAAATAGAAAAAAAATCCCTATTTAAATAAAAATCAAGGCAAGTTTTTTGAGAAAGGTCATTTGTGTTATAAGAAAACAAATTGTAATTATATCTATTTTCTGTTATGAGTCAGTTTGAATAACTAAAACTTGTTTGGATGAAATATTTAAGGTTTTCTTCCCTCCACAAAGTTTTATAATATAAAATAAAGTGTTAAGGATTTGACAACGACAGCCATAGGATTGTAACATAATTCACAATTCAAGAGTGTATATCCTCACTTACATTATGCATTTATAGTGGGTTTTATTGGATTAAGTTAATGTTTTGTTGGGCGATCCCTGTGTCTTTCTTAGGGTCCTCTTTTTTAGGTAGCCTCCCTGGAGTTGTGAGTATCAGTCTAGTCATCCTTTGTTTTACATCTAGTATCCACCTATGAGTGAGTACATACCATGTTTGTCTTTCTGAGTCTGGGTTACCCCACTCAGATGATTTTTTCTAGATCCATCCATTTGCCCGCAAACCCCATGATGTCATTGTTTTTCTCTGCTGAGTAGTACTCCATTGTGTATATGTACCACATTTTATTTATCCATTCTTCAGTTGAAGGGCATCTAGGTTATTTCCATGTTCCGGCTACTATAAATAATGCTGCTATGAACATAGCTGAGCATGTGCCCTTGTGGTATGATTGAGCATTCCTTGGGAATATGCTCAAGAGTGGTATAGCTGGGTCTTGGGGGAGACTGATTCCCAATTTTCTAAGAAAGTGGCATATTGATTTCCAAAGTGGTTGTACAAGTTTGCATTCCCACCAACAGTGGAGGAGAATTCCCCTTGCTCCACATCTTCTCCAGCATAAGCTGTCTTCAGTGTTTTTGATCTTAGCCATTCTGACAATGGATGAGATCTACATGAGCAAACTGGACGTGAGGTGGGTAATGAAGGGCAAGGCTAGAGGGAAAGAGAGCTTAGGGGAGTGGGAGATCCCAGCTGGATCAAGAACACAGAGGTAGAACAAGTAAAAAGAGGCCATGACAAATGAAGACCCCATGGGAATAGGAAGAAGCAAAATGCTAGAGAAGTCCCCAGAAATCCACAAAGATACCTCCACAATAGACTACTGGCAATGGTTGAGAGAAAGCCTGAACTGACCTACTCTGGTGATCTGATGGCCAAACACCCTAACTGTCGGGCTAGAACTCTCATCCAAAGACTGATGGAAGCAGATGCAGAGATCCAAGGCCAGACCCCAGGTGGAGCTCCAGGAGTCCAATCAGCGAGAAAGAGGAGGGATTGTATGAGCAAGAATTGTTGAGTCTATGATTGGAAAAAGCACAGGGACAAATAGCCAAACTAGTGGAAACACATGAACTATGAACCAATAGCTGAGGAGCCCCCAACTGGATCAGGCCCTCTGGATAAGTGAGACAGTTGATAAGCTTGAACTGTTTAGGAGGCACCCAGGCAGTGGGACTGGGACCTGTCCTTAGTGCATGAGCTGGCTGTTTGGAAACCTGGGGCCTATGCAGGGACCCTTTGCTCAGCCTGGGTGAAGGGAGGAGGGGACTGGACCTGCCTGGACTGAATCTACCAGGCTGAGCTGAATCCCCAGAGGAGTCCTTGCCCTGGAGGAGATGGGAATGGGGGGTGGGCTGGGGGGAGAGCGGGGGCAGGGGGAGAAGAGGGAAAACAGGGGAATCCGTGGCTGATATGTAAAATTAAATTAAATTATAAAATAAAAAAAGAAAACTAAGTTATATCAGCAAGTCATTTTCTGATCTATAATCCCCCTCAGAACTGAAAACTGATTTTATATTTCTAAGGATATTTTTTTTGTTTTTTTGTTTTTTTGGGGGGGGGGGTTGAGACAGGGTTTCTCTGTGTAGCTTTGCGCCTCTCCTGGAACTCACTTGGTAGCCCAGGCTGTCCTTGAACTCACAGAAATCCACCTGGCTCTGCCTCCCAAGTGCTGGGATTAAAGGCGTGTGCCACCACCGCCCGGCAATTTTTAAGGATTTTTAAAACAAATATATTTAAATATATCTTATTTTGGAAATAAAGTCATTTTAAAAATCAAAAAAAAGTTTATGTTGTGCGTGTGCTGATTTATTTTATACTTTCAAAGATTTGTTTTTCGGGATGTGTGTGTGTGAGAGAGAGGGGGGAAGAGAGAGAGAGAGAATGTGCATGTGAATGTGTGTGCATGCAGAGGTCCTCTTGGAGCTGAGGTTACCTGTAGTTGTAAGCTGGCCAACATGGGTCCCTGGAACCAAACTGTGGTCTTCTTCCTGAGCAACAATCATTCTTAACTACTAAGCCTTTGCTCCAGCTCCCAAATACTCTTTAATTTAAAAAAATCCCAGCATATATTAATTGTAAAAAACAAACAAACCAGGTTTTGTCATGACATTTCCGTGCATGGGTGAAATGTTCCTTGATCATTTTTGTACACACCCATCACCCTCTGTTCTCAGTCATGCTTCATGTTGACCATTTTCTTGTTCCCAGATAGTATCCCTTCTACATTCATGTGATTGTTGTTGTTGTATGTAGATTCTGTATATGGGAGAAGAGAAGCCACGTTTGTCTGTCTGAGCCTGGCTTATTTTGCTTGATACTACAATTTCTAGTTTTACCCATTTCTGCAAACATGGTGTAATTACTCTTAACAAGCTCTATAACTTGGGCAAGCAACTTTTTTCTTACTTTTTAATCTCTTTTTCTCTAAAGAACTATTGATATTTTTTTAGTTTTGTATTTTAATTTTTAATTAGTAGCATACACTAATTACATAAAGGATTTGAGTTATGACATTTCCATGCATGTATATAATGTATTCAAATCCTTCTTTCTCCCTATTCTTCTTTTTATCTAATCCCTCATTCCTCCTCTCTTGTTCTCCTCACTTTCCTATATTCCTAGGAATCTCTCCTTTGGTTTCATGCCCCCCTTTTTGCCCCCAAGAAATACATGAAATATATCAGTGTCTTTAGTTATCAGAAAAGTGAAAATCAAAACTTCATTGAGATTTCACTTTACCCCAATCAGTGTGTTAATATCATCAAGTCAACACAAATTCTGGAGAGTATGTGGGGAAAATCCCTTATATACTGCTGGTGGGAATTTGTAAATTAGTTCAATCACTATGAAAATCATTATGGAGGAATCTCAAACATAAAAATAGAAATAGAATTACCATATGAACCAGCCATAGCATTTCAGGGTACATACAAAAAATAATCAGTCAGCTTACCGTAGGGATACTTCCATATCATGTTTATTACAACAGCCAATTATGGTATTAGCCTAGGTACCTATTGACAATAGATAGAGAAAAAGCGGCACACTCACACACATACAATGGAATTTTACTTAGCCATAAAACACTTAAATTAGGTTGTCTGCCACAAATGGATGGGCCTGGCGATCATATTAAATGAAGTAGGTCAGTCCCATAAAGACAACTATTACATGTTTCCTGTCACATGCAGAGCTGGTTAGTGTTTTGTCAACTTGACACAAGCTAGAGTCACCTAGGAAGAAGGAGTCTCAACTTGGGAATTACCTCCATCAGACTGGCCTGCAGACAAGTCTGTATGGGCATTTTCTTGATTGATAATTGATGTGGAGGGTCCAGCCCTAAGTAGGTAGTGCCACCCCTGGGCAGGTGGTCCTAGGTCCTATAAGAAGGCAAGCTGAGAAAATCAAGTAAAGCAAGCCTGTAAGCAGCACTTCTCCATGTCCTGTCATTTCCTGCCTCCAGGTTTCTGCCCTGTTTGAGTTCCTGTCCTGACTTCCTTTGATGATTAACAGTGATACGGATATGTAAGCCAAATAAACCCTTTTCTCCCCAAATTGCTTTGGCCATGGTGATTTATCACAGCAATAGTAACCCTCACCAGGACACTGGGACACTAGAGGAGAAAAAGCCAATAGTTATCTTCAATCTTCCTTCTAGTTCCTAAACGATTATATTTGGATTATAATTGTATAATTATACAGTGTGTGGCTCATAATCCTAGGAATTTCAATATTTCAGTTTGGAAAGAAATAGTTTCCTTCATGCTTTGCCAGCATTGGGTAGCAATTGTGAGGCTCCCCAGGATGCTGGTTCTTTAACCCTTTTTGATGTTCTTAGAAGCGGTCAGTTTCTCCGAGGCAGGGAACATAGCTGTGACCACAGCACGGTGGTGCTGTCTAAGCAGACTGACATCTTCGAAAGTGCCTGCGTCCTCTGAAACATTAGATACAGAGGACACACTTGACTACAGAGAGTTTCATTTGAACGTTCTTCGTATTGGCTTCACATTTACAGACAATGCCCTGTGTCGTCATTCCCTTGGAGTGCGCTTTCTGCGGCCTTGGCATTACCTTTCTGTAAGCGGAGTTTTCCATGCAGACAAAGCACCTCGCATGAAGAGCTTTGACTCTGAGATTTTCTTGGATTAAACTCGCTTCAAGATGTCTCTGGGAGTCACATTACTTGGCCCTTTGTTTCTGGGAGAGCAGTGGCCTTTGCACGTCAAAGGTGAAGATATCCACAGCAATTTTCTAAAATATCTCGGTTGAGCTCTCAAACTGATAGACTGCCTTATTCTGACATCTAAATCAAGTGCGACTGTATCCTGCAGGGTGCAAATTAAAGGACTGGCACCAGGCTAACACAGAGAGACTGTGGAGGATCGATATGGGCCATTTAAACATCACAACTGTGTTTCCTTTTGGACGGGTGAGTTTACACTTATAGAGTGGGAGAGCTTTTTCTCTGTAGCAGCAAGAGACTCGTTAGGAAGTGTCAGTTGGGATTGTAATGTATGTTAAATAAATATGGCCACTACTGAGACAGCCTCATTAACTGGTTAGTAAAGTGTCTGGATGTGGAAGCAGCTTCAAAGTCTTGGGTAGAGTGCAATTTTGAAGATACCTTCTCTCTCTAATGAACTTGTCACAGGGATTAAAATACAATATTAGAAAAGGATGGCTCTTTTTATTTGAGATGTCTAACAAAATGATGTGCCATGTGTTTAAGAAGACAAGTTTTTTTTTATTACTATCTTTCATGTATTAGTTAAAAAGAAACGTGAAAAAGTAAAAAAAAATGAATTGGACATCTGGCAATTCTTTGTCAGATAAACAAACACACAGGCAGGCTATTGAAGAAGCGCATGCCCTTACTCACAGTGTGGTTTCCAAACGTCAGGCTTCACAATAGAGTTTAAAGGAATTGGGTTCACATCACCCTCGAGGGTGACAGAATGACAGAGGACAGAACCAAAAGTGCTGATGGCAGCAGCACCCACAGGAGCATCCTTTATGAGATACCCTTGTGGTCCCCAGGTCTCCTGTTTGCCTTGTCTTGAGCCCATACTCTTGGCCCTTGGTCTCCTGGGCTGGATCTTGGTGCTGCATCAGTGAAACAGGATTGGTGCCAAAAACAGCAGTCATAGGGAAGATGAGCTTCCCGGCCTTGTTGCCCACTCATTTTCTCAACAGCTGAGTTTTGTGGATGATGTTGACAACCCCCTGTTAGGGAACATTATTTTAAGGTATGTTGTTGCATCAATCGTAATTGGTCTTTTAATAAAAACCTGGAGTCAGATATTGGGGTAAACGCTAGAAGATCAGAGGCAATAAGCCACAGGCACTTCTCATCTCGCCAACTCCTTAGCTGATCCTGTCTCCAAGAATACTGACTGAATTTTTCTGAGTCCTCAGCTGAAAGGCTCTCTAGTTCCTGTCTCCTCATGCCTTATATGCCTTTCTCTGCCCAGTCATTTCACTTCCTGTCTTAACCTTCCTAGTGATGGGAATAGCATGTGTGCTTCCCAAATGCTGGAGTTAAAGGTGTGTGCCACCAGTGCCTGGCTCTGTTTCTTTCCTAGACTGATCAACCTCATATAGCCCAGTGTGGCCTTGAACTCACAGAGATCCAGATGGATCTCTGCCTCCCAAGTGCTAGGATTAAAGGTATATGCCACTATTGCCTGGCCTCTACATTTAATCTCTGTCCTCTGACCTTCAGGCAACTTTTATTAGAGTACAAGAAAATATCACCATGGTGTGTTACTTTTGTTTATGCTGCATTTGTTTAACTCTGTGAATTTGTGTTACTGTTTCTGTCTAAAACAACTGATGGTCTAACAAAGTGCTGATTGGCAAATGGCAAATGGCAAATGGCAAGGTAGGAGAAAGGATAGGTGGGGCTGGCAGGCACAGAGAATATCTAAAGGGAGAAATCTGGGAGGAGAAGTAGCAGCCAGAGGAGGACCAGCCACCCAGCCACCCAGCCAGTCTCGGAGTAAGATTTACAGAAGTAAGAGAATGGGAAAAGCCCAGAGGCAAAAGGGAGACAGGATAATTTAAAGTTAAGGAAAGCTGGCAAGAAACAAGTCAAGCTAAGGCCAGATATTCATAATTAAGAGTAAGCCTCCATGTGTGATTTATTTGGGAGCTGGATGGTGGGCCCCCCAAACGAGCAAAAACAAACAACAAAATCCCCTGAAGCTTTATTGTCAGCTCATCTTCTGGGTCTAGGAAAACACCCGTCTTAAAAACAGGCTACTTGTCATTGTGGCTGATCTTTTGCTATAGGGTCATGTGTAGCCCAGGCTGGCCTCAAACACTATACTGTAGCTGAGGATGACTTTGAATTCCCCATCCTCCTATCTCTTCCTACCAAGTTCTAAGATTACAGATATGCTACCACTTCACTCAATTTCGGGGTTTGTATGATGCTGGGGATCAAATCCAGGGACTCACATATGTTAGACAAGCATTCTACCAACTAAGCCCCACCTGCAGGCTGTAGTTAATATAAAACCTTTTTAAAAAGATGTATTGATTTTTACTCTATTTATATGAATGTTTTTGCCCACATGCCTTTATGAGTACCACGTGCATCCCTGTTGTATCCCCTGGGGTTATGGAGGTTGTGAGGCAAATGTGGGTGCTGGGAATAAAACCCCGGTTCTTTGCAAGAGCAACAAGTGCTCTTAACCACTGAGCTCTCTCTCCAGCCACACTCTGGTTAAGCTTTAATAGCTCAGAAACAGGACCCAGTTTATGTCTTATGTTTTGTCTTTATTGGGTGGAATGCTGCCTCTACCCACTTCAGCTAACGATTCACTCCTGTCTTCTGGCAATCGCATATTTCCTGTTTCTCCAGAACTGCTGTTGATGTTGTCCAAACATAGCTTATAACTGAAAACAAAAGAACTTACAAGCATAATTGGCCTTGCAGATTTCTTTAGGATGTCCATGAAACAGGACATAGAATTCCAGAGGGACCTGCAACTTATGGGCCCATTGTATCTTTCTATATTATGTTTTCTGAGTAAGAACTTGAAAACTCGGTCTTTAGTCCCAAGTTGTTTCATTGCCTAGATTATATTCTGAATTTGACCTAATATTAAGACTTTCTTCAGTCCATAGAAGATCAGTTCTAGTTTTATACCTAGAAAAAAAAATGAAGTTTTCAGCTAGAAGATAGTGTATGTTTAAATGTTAAAATATTTACTGTCTCTAATAATTAATTGACCTAGCATAGAGCCTTAATCAATAAGAAAGTACTTGTTTTAATAAAAAGGAATGAAGCCACATATTAAAATGTTAATCCATATAAAATGCTTGGAAAACATCTTGGGCCTCCGCCAAGGGCTTTTCATGATCATTCTCCATCTGCCTCTTCAGCAATCTTTCTCTGGTCTCCTCTCTTCTCAGGACTACAGACCACAGTGGAGAACTACATACCCCAAGGTGCCTTGCCAGCTTCAGCTAGGAGCCAGCCAATGGGAGAAAACATTGTAGCCCTGCCATAGGAAGAAAGAGGAGATAAATACGTTGTGCTGGGTCCCAATTTGCTCACTACCTGGAAGCAATCCCGTCGTCTCTCCTTTCTAAACTCCACCAGACTGCTCTCCATTCTCTGCAGTAGGGCTGTTTCCTCGTTTTGTTCTTCAGCCCTGGGTAAGTTAGTGCCTTCCCTCCATCTGCTGCTCCCTGAGTGCTTCCTTTTCCCATTTTCACTTTTGTAACTCTGCCCACATCCCTGCGAGTAGTTCCCTCCTTGCAATCTAACCACTTACCTTGGTGGCTCACAAGCCATGGTGCACATTATAATCACCATGGAATCTTCTGGCAACTACCCATGCTTTGGCTCTTATCCCCCCAGAGAGCCATGTTTCAGGCCGGTAGAGAGGCCCGTTGTTCAGCAGCTCTGCAGGTAATGAAGCCCAGATGGACATGATAACCACCGAGTGAAACCACCTGAGTGGATTCTGTTTCCTACCAAGACCTGACGAGAGCTCGGTGAACGTTACGTGTTTATTGTTGAAACTACCACCTTGATGCATACTGTGCCGCCATCATTTCCCCTCATTCACAGATGAGACACTTGGAATTCTTGTTCATATACAGCTTTTCATTCAGTACTGGGGATTGAGAGTTCGTGCCCGGCAGTCTCCCAGCTGATGCCCACGTTCCTGGCCCAATGACTTCACACTGGCATAAGCAACTCGCTCACACCCTCTTACAAATATTCCACCCTACCCCCATCATTTTCACCTGATGGCCTTGCTTCTCACCTCATTAAGCGCCCTAAAGGGATTCTGCCAAACATGCCACCAAACAGACCATCACCTCCACCTGCTTCGCTGCATCTGCATCCTCCGTCAGAGGCATGACCATGAGTGGCCTATTTGTGATCACATTCCCAACTACTCGATCCTGCACCGCAGATCCCATCTGCTCTTGCTTCTCTCCAAGTCAACACTATCCTCTTTACTAGTTCTCCTTGAGGTCATTGATCAGATTCACATGCTTAGCCCAGTGACCAGCTCTGGTCTCCACCTGACTGTTGGTCAGTACTTAGTGTGTGTGTGTGTGTGTGTGTGTGTGCGCGTGCGTGCGCGCGCGCCTGCCTCTGCCTCCTAAATACTGTGATTAAAAGCAAGCCCCACCCCCATCACTACCTGGCTTCTTATCTGTAATTACTTGTGGTAGTATCCTGCAGAAGCATGGCTTCAAATCCCATACAGTTACCAGACTGATGTCTCTAGCTCACATCTTTTGCCTGAAATCTGAGCTTGATCAATCCAATTGCCTGTGCAACATTTATATGAGGTATCTAATAGACATTGGTGTTTTTCCTTCAGTTGTTTCCCCATCTTGTTCATATGTATGCACATTCTTCCCAGGTCAGAACATCTCAACACATCCTTCATGTTCCCTGCTTTCACTCCTAGCTAGTGTCTAATCATCTTGACTCTTCAAAGCAATGCAGAATCCCATACTTCTCCCATTGCCCACTGTCCTAAGCCTCTAGCTTAGATGCCTGCTCTCTGTAACCATTCCTTGATGCTACACTGATTACTCAATCTCTACAGTCTCTTTCCACAGGGCATCCTTCTAAAATTCGATTCAGATCATGTGGTTCCATTGCTCAATATCCTGGGATCTGACTCCTGGTCAACCTCTCTGACGTCACAGCCCACTGCTTCCCGGCAGGCACTCCTCTCTAGAAACATCAGCTTCCATGCTGCTCCTGGAACTTTCCAGGCAGGCTTTTGCTTCTGCCATTCCTGCCTCCCTCGATCGTATTTCCATAGCTGTTTGACTAGTCCTCTCACCTTCTAAGCTTTTGCTCCGTTCTCTGGGATCCTCATTCTGGTCATGCTCTTCCAACTGTCTTCTATTATTATGCCTCTGGCTTTCCAGATTCCCATTTCTTCTCTACATTATACAGCCTTCTTCTACAGTAGAAAAGTTTTTTTATCCCCTGGAATATAAATTTACAGGTCAGGAATTACGAGATTTTCTTTCTTAATATTCCTCTAAATAAAACAACAGCAACAAAGAGTTTCTGGTAGGCTATAATACTCAAAAAGTTTTGTTGCTGATTAGTCCAAATTGCAGCTACTTGATCAGAGCAATTACTGATTTCTCTTTTCCTTTTCCACCCCCACTACTTTACTTAGCCAGTCTTCAAAAATGGTTTAGTAAAACATAAATGATAAAAAATTTTTATTGCAATTTTAGAATAGCCTAAGATAGAATACTTTCTTTGTTAGCCAAGAATAGTCAAAGTGTTCTGCATATGGTAATGAGATACAGATATGAAAAATAAAGATAAACATTCAATCTCTTTCTAGATTTCATTGATTATATAGGATATAAAAAATGAGTTTGGAGTGAACTTTGTTAATTGAGAAAGTGTCTCTTCCTTAAGCTTTGGTCTAGTCCACAATATCTCAGAGAGGTGGGCATCTATCCCCTCCTTCCTGTGCTCAATAACATCTGCCAGCATTTTATAGTATGAAGAAATGTCTCACAGCATAGAATCTGGGCTGACGATGCATAGGGGAATCGAGAGGGTTTGGGGTAATGTTCAGTATCTCAAAGTACAGAGCCCTCAGGTTGATATTCTCTAGAAGAATCCATAATTGGAGCTGAACTAAATAGCTTTGTTCCCCTCCAATCTGAGCCTGGTTACTTTATCAAGAAAACAGATGTTTATTGCTTTCAGGCAGAAAATAATAAGTTGGGCAGGTTTACAAGCCTGTTTTCCACCGGGGGAGCATTTTTGTCAGCTTCTTCATCCTCAGAGAAAATTACACCAAATCAAGTCTTGAAAGGTGGATGATTAGTGGGTGGCATGCTTGGCATCTCATTTCTTCCTGACTGGGGATGTGGAGATGCTATTGACCTTCCACGAAGGGAAACACACTTTTATTTTCCTTCAAGACAGGGTTTCTCTGTGTAGCTTTGTGCCTTTCCTGGAACTCACTCTGTAGCCCAGGTTGGCCTCAAACTCACAGAGATCTGTTTGCCTCTGCCTCCCAAGTGCTGGGATTAAAGGTATGCACACCACAGAAACTCACATTTTAGACAGCAGAGTTGTCTTCGAGGCATTTTCTTGGAGCAGAGAACACAACTGTATGCTAATGTAGAAAACCAATAGAGCCTCACATGAGGCACGTGGTGTGGCTTGGATTGTGGCTCACAAGCAGCGATTCAATGGCTGGCACTTATTATATTGGAGAAAGTGGATCCTACATCCTCACCCCTCAAGTAATCTGGAACATGAAACAGTCACCTAGTAACCTCTTTATCACTTTTAGTATCCAAAATTTTCAAGGACCGGTTTTTATAACTTGCAGGAAAGAGTGACGACAGTGATAGTTAATGATAAAAGCCTCTGAATGTTTAATCTCAATTCAGAGAGCACTAAGCAGTTCTTCAAACACATGGGGACATCTTTAAATGTTTTGAAATGATATAAATTAGACAATTTTAATAATAGTTTTAAACATGTATGAGATGACAGTGTGGGCTAGAGTATCTTATAAGGTCATGTATACCTTGTAATGTGGAGGAGAGTCAGGACCTGAGGAGCTTGAAGTATCTTTGCCCACACTCAGGCTCGTGGACCAGAATAAAGTGGAATGGAAGTTCAGAAACTGCTGTAGATCTGGTCTTACATGTTGCTAAACATGACTGTATTTTTCATATGGGTATACTACTGTATAACAGTTCTGAAAATCCTTCAAGATGGTATTGGCATTGTTTTGGAGTTACTGATAGTAAAATATGTGATCTAGTCCCATCAGTTACATTTTGTTAGTTGACTCCTGAAACTCACCAGTATTTCCTCACTCTTATTTTATATGGGTGACCATTTATATATATTGAGGATCATACTTCATTATAAATTGAGTGACTCTTTGAAGGTGATGAGAAAGCATGGGATTTGGAGATGGATACACACAGATGTGGGTCTAGGCTTTGTGTTAACTATGGGGAGAAGATGGCATCTTTCCAAAGCTACCACTTGGTTTCTGAATGAAGTCCACATAACAAAGGGTAAACCAATAAGAGAAAAACAGTGTGGTTTGAATGAAAAATGTCCTCCAACAGCTCATCCATTTGAACACTTGGTCCCCAGTTTGTGATATTTTTTGAGGAGACTGGGAGGTAGAGCCTTGCTGGAAGAAGTATGCCACTGGAGGTGGGCTTTGAGATTGAATAGCCTTCTCTCACTTCCTATTTGTTCCCCCCTTTCTCAGTGCTTCCTGTGTGTGGAGGAACTGTGGTCAGCCAGCTTCCTGTCCTTGCCACCATGCTTTCCCTGTCTGTTGCTCTGCCGGCTCCGTCATGGTCAACTCCATCCCTCTGCAACGGTAAGCTATAATAAACCCTTTTCTCCTTTAAGTTGCTCTTGGTATTTTATCACAACAGTAGGAAGTAACTGGTTCAAGCCTGTAGTTTCATAAAATAGAGGAGCCTTCGCAAGAAATCAGGGCCCTAAAATGAGTGAATAAGCTTGTGTATTTTCATGCTGAATGTGTTAGACGTTCATAGTTCATAGATAAGAATAACTGGACACAGGTATTAGAGTAAAGTGGAAGACTGGGGGGATGTTGCCAGACCAGATCTGCTCACATTATCTTCCATCCCATGTGTTCAGATATAAGTATGTTCCTTTCTTCTGAGGACAGAGTGGGTACCTCTAGGTTGAAAATTTACTCAGCTACCTGAGAGAGGTAGGTGAGAAGGTTTCTGCTATGCTCTTGAATTCTAAGTAGCCATACCTTGCATGCCTGTGTGTGTTGGGGGGTGTATACACGTGTGCATGGGTTCAAGTGTGTGCAGGTGCACATACATGTGCATATCTATGTGGAAGTCAGATTTCAATCTTGACTATTCTAAGTCTTTATACCTTGGCCTGAAGCTCACCAATTAGGCTAAGCTGCCAGAAAGTGTGGGAGCATCCCCCTGACATGCCCTCTCCAACACCAGTATTACAAGCACATGCTACTGTGTGTGTGTGTGTGTGTGTGTGTGTGTGTATGTGTACTTTCTGTGCTTGTGAATGCAGTTTTTGTGCTTGTGTGTGTAGTTTTTGCACATGTGTGTCATGAGCACATATTCCTATGTATAGAGGCTGGACAAAGACACTCAGTGCCCCGCTCTGTCACTCCCTGCCTTATTTCCTTGAGGCAAGGTCTTTCCCAAAATCGGAGCTAGGTGTGTGGCCATCAGGTGCAGCAATCCTCCTGTCTCTGCCCTTCCCTGAACAGCCCTGGAGTTACAGTGAGTAGTGACCACACCCACCTTTTTATATGGGTTCTAGAGATTTGAATCTACGTCTTCTTACTTGTGCAGCAAATATTTTTGTCTATTGAACCAACTCCCTAGCCCTGCACCTGGATTATTACACAGGTTCTGGGGATTCAATCCAGGTCCTCATGTGTGCAAGGCAAGGATTTTATCCTCTGAGATAGCAGCCCAGCCTCCATAGCAAGATACCTTGAATCTCATTGTTGAGTGTGAGTAAAGGGCTATTCATCTAAATTTAATAGTTTTATTGTATTTTTTTTTATTGCAATTGAAAAGTGGAAAAATAGTCAGGATACCTCCAACACAGGGTGACTGTAAAGACCGAGTGTTAAGGGTGATTAAATTGAATGTTCCACAAATATTGGTTTCCCAAGTGATACATAATTCCATGTTGCTCACAGTGTAAGTCAATTATTTACAGTTGTTTACCTAATTTTCTTGGTCTTTGCTGAAGCCTCGAAGTCATGTTATCTTAACAAATTAAGTTACCTGGTGGGGAAGGAGGGTGTGAGAAAATGGGATTTTTGCCCCTCTGAGTGATACAACTATTGCTACCTTTCTGTTGCTTTGGTTTACATAAACATTTTACATCTGCTCCCTTCCTTCTCCCCCAAACAAACCCATGCAACTCATGAACTTCATTTTCAATGCAGCAGTTTCCTTCATAGCTTCTCCTGCACAGACCGAGTCACAAGGGTGGACCACGACAAGTGTTTCCTTCCCTCCTTCCTTTTGCTGCATAAATCAAGGCTTCTGACTGGTATGAAGAATAACACTTGCTTATTTTCCTTTAGGGAAGTCCATTTCTCTATCTCACCCTCACCCTCTCTCTCATATATACATGTGTGTATGTGTGTATACACACACACACACACACACACACACACACACACACACACACACACACATTCCAGTATAGGGTAGAAGTTGTCATACACCTGTTGGAGAACACCCAGGAGCTTCTTGCCCCCCTTTGTTTTTGTTCCATCCTCAGTTCATGTTCTTAATAACTGGAATATAATGTTCTACCTGCAGAAACGATTGTATTGGCAGAAAAGGGGTCAGGAAAAGGGACATTTGTACAACTTAAAACAGTGGCTTTCAGAAAGCATAAACTATTTACTACAGGTTGTTGCCAGGAATATTGTGCCCATATATAAGGGAGTCGGGCAATAACGTTAAAAATAGATAAGGAAAAATGTCATATTACTTTTCCTACAAACATTATCTCAGAACCGACCAACGGCATAGGTGAAAGGTAATAAATTATAATAAATTAGCTAGAAGGTGCACAGAAAGAGAGGTTAAGGAGCCAAAAATAGGTGTGTTGTAGACAAGGTATTTCTCTTTTGGACAGTGTCTACTCAAGGTCCTACAGACCCCCCCCTCTCTCTCTCTCTTCCCCGACTTAGTCCTAATTCTTTTAAGGCATGTGGTATATTCTCAAAGTTACTGAAATTTCCTGTAACAATTAAATTAGATGAGCATATTGATGATTGTAACTCATTCCTTGTGATTAATAAAGAATATACCAGCTGCTCAGGCAAGACCTTCTATTCTTGGACGGGCCTGTAGTCAGCCAGAGGCTGCCAGCAATAACTCACATGGCATTCTGTCATCATCTTCAACAGAAAGAAAAGGATGTGGCTTTACAAGTCAATATTTTCTAGAGGAGAACAAGTCAGGCGGAGACTATTGACAGCCTGTGACATAATCCCAACAGGGTCCAATTCTGCCTGATTGCTTCTCGGAGAACTATGAGTAGCTTGCCTAATCCACACCAACAGCTGCATATAGCTGACACTAACAACTCTTTCTCTGTATTATTCTCATTTTTATTAGTTCTTTGAGAATTCCATACAGTGTATTCTGACCATCTATACTTCCTCACCCTACTCTTCCCAGATCCATCCCCGCTTCCCTACCCATCCCAAATCTGTACCTCCAATGTGCTGAGTCCATTTAGTGTAGCTTGCATGTATACGATTTCACGGCTGACTATTTTGTATTGAATAATCAATTAGCAGGCTCATCCCTGGGAAAGGCTAATTCTCATTCTTTCATTGGTCCTTATGCCTATTGTTCATATTTTAGGGGTGGGAATCCTGCAACAGTTCCCCCTTCCACATTAGGATGTTTATCCGTGTTGTTCTTGTTCAGGTCTTGTTTAGGCAGCCATATTGTTGAGGTGACATGAGTGTAGCTTTCCTGTCACAGTAGACGTCCTGGTCCTCTGGCTTCTACAACCTTCCTGCCACCTCTTCTTTGATGTGCCCTGAGCATTAGGGCAGCATTTGTATTGCAGATGTATGTGTATGTTGGGCCTCAGTACCCCACAATCAATTGATCTCTGCATTATGACCAGTTTTGGTTTTCTGTAATGGTAACTGTTTGCTACCAAGAGAAGTTTCTCTGATGGGATGAGAGATCTATTATAACTAATCTATTATAGAGGAATGTTTTAGAATGCACTTAGGAGTAATGTTGGTCTAATCAAGTGGCAATAACAGTTTCTCTAAGACCTATGACTTTACTATCACCAAGTAATTGGTTAGGTTTCTAATACAGGCATGGTTTCCCTCCTGTTGAGTGAGGCCTTATGTCCAGTTAGACAGCTGTCTACTACTTCCAAGACATGAATGCCGCTAGAGTCCCTTTATATCTTGCCATTTGCATTGTTGGTTAGGAAACCCCTAGTGTCTCCCAGAACAATATCATCTCTCTGTGTTGCCCTGAGCTGCCTCTCAGAGGTTGAAGTTAAGTCCCTGTGCTGAAGACACTGTGGACACAGGACTCAGAGGATTCAATCTGGGTCTAATCTGAAAGCCCGTTCCCAGTAGTCTAGACATCCTAGGACCAGAAGGTGCC